>NC_092878.1:82995466-83675964 GCF_028372415.1 Notamacropus eugenii | reverse complement strand
GAAGCTAATACATCCAGTATAACATTGAATAACAGCAGTGATAATGGACATCCTTGTTTCACCACTGATCTTACTGAAAATGCGTTTAGCTTATCCCCATTATATATAATACTTGCTGAAGGTTTTAGGTAGATTCTACTTCTCATTTTCAGAAAAGCTCCATTTATTCCTATGCTCTCTAGTGCTTTTATTAGGAATGAATTTTGTATTTTGTCAAAAGTGTTTTCTTCATCTATTGAGATAATCATATAGTTTTTGTTAAGTTTGTGGTTGACATGTTCAATTATGATGACAATTTTCCTAATATTGAATCAACACTGCATTCCTCATATTAATCATGCTTCATCAAAGTGTATTATGCTTGTGATAAGTTGCTGTAATCTTTTAGCTAATAATTTGTTTAAAAATTTTACATCTATATTCATTGGGGAAATTGTCTATAATTTCTTTCTCTGTTTTGACTCTTCTCAGTTTAGGTATCAGTACCATATTTGTATCATGAAAAGAGTTTGGTAGGACTCTTTGTTCACCAATTATCCCAAATAACCTATATAATTTTGAAATTAATTGTTCTTTAAATATTTGATAAAATTCACTTGTAAATCCATCTGGCCCTATAGATATTTTTTCCTAGTGAATTCTTTGATGGCCTGTTCAATTTCTTTTTCTGAGGTGGGTTTATTTAAGTATTTTACTTTCTCCTCTTTTAATTTGTGAAATTTGTATTTTTTTTCAAATATCCATCCATCTTATTAAGAGTGGAAAATTTATGGGCATATAATTGGGCAAAAAAATTCCTAATTATTGTTTTAATTTCTTCCTCTTGGGTGATGAATGCCTCCTTTACATTTTTAATGCTGGTCATTTGTTTTTTTCTTTTTTTAACCAAATTTAAAAAAAAGATTTTATCAATTTTATTTTTTTCATAAAACCAGCTCTTAGCTTTTAATTATTATTTCAATATTTCTCTTAAATTCAATTTTATTAATCTCTCCTTTGCTTTTCAGTATTTTTAATTTGACATTTAATTGAGGATTTTTAATTTGTTCTCTTTCTATCTTTTTTATTGCATGCCCAATTCATCAATCTCTTCTTTCTCTATTTTATTCATATAAGTACTCAAAGATATAAAAGTTCCCCTAAGAATGCTTTCATTGAATCACATAAGTTTTGGTATGTTGTCTAATTAATATCATTCTTTTGAATGAAGTTTGTTGCTATGATTTGTTGCCTGACCCATTCATTCTTTAGGAATAGATTATTTAGTTTCCAATTAATTTTTAGTCAATCTGTCCATGGCCCTTTTTCACATACAGTTTTTAATTGCATCATGATCTGAAAAGGATGCATTTAATATTTTTCACCTTTTCATACTGAATTGTGAGTGCAGAATGTTATAGTACATGGTCAATTTATCTGTATGTGCCATGTACCACTGAGAAAAAGATGTATTCCTTTCCATCCTTATTCAATATCCTCCAGAGGTTTACCATGCCCACCTTTTCTAAATTCTATTTACCTCTGTAGTTTTCATCTTGATTATTTTGAGATTAAATTTATCAAATTCAGAGAGAGGGAGGTTGAGTTCCTCTGCTAGTATAGTCTTGTTGTCTGTTTCTTCCTGTAACTCCCTTAACTTCTCCTCCCAGAATTTGGAGGCTATAGCCCTTGGTCCATATATGATTAGTAATGATGCTACTTCATTGTCAGTGGATCCTTTTAGCATGATACAGGTTCTTTCCTTATCTCTTCTGATTAGATCTATTTTTTATTTTGCTTTGTCCAAGATTAGGATTGCTACCATCTCCTTTTTTTTTTTTTTACTTCAGCTGAGGCATAATATATTCTACTCTAGCCTTTTACCTTTACCTTGTGTGTGTTTTCCTTTTTCAGATGTATTTCTTTAAACAATATCTTGTAAGATTATGGTTTTTAATCCATTCTGCTATCCACTTCCATTTTATGGGAGAGTTCATCCCATTCACATTCACAGTTATGATTATTATCTGCCTTTCTCTTCAGCCAACCTCCTCCCCAGTTTTTATTTTATTTCTCCCTTCTGTCTTATTCTTCTGAAAAAAGTTTTGCTTTTGATCACTGCTTCTCTCAATCTTCCCTCCCTTTTATCAGCCCTCTTTCCTTTTCTTTTCCCTTTCCTCTCCTACTGCCTGTAGGGCAAGTTAGATTTCTATAATTAAATGAGGATGTTATTCGCTACTTGAATCATATCTGATGAGAGCAAACTTCAAGCAATCTTCATCTCCCTTCCTCCTTTCCCTCTACCATAATGTTTTGACCTTCTTCATGTGATATAATTTACCCTTTTCTACCTTCACCTTTCTTCTTTTTTCATTATAATCTCTTCATACCCCTTAATAAAGTTTTTTCTTAATAATCACATCAATTAATTTATATCCACACCCTCTACCTATGTATATTCCTTTAAAATATCATGATAGAGATAGAATTCTCAACTTTACAATTACCATCCTCCCATCTAGAAATGTAGATAGTTTATTCTTATGAAATAAGATGGGTTTTTTAAATATTTTTTCCTGTTTACCTTTTTATGTCTCTCTTTTCTTGTCTCTCTTGTATTTAAGATTGATTTTTTCATTGAGATCTGGCTTTTTCATCACAAAGGTCTGAAATCCCCTTATTTCATTGAATATCTTACTCCTTGCCTGAAAGATTATGCTCATTTCTGCTGGGTAGTTGATCCATGGTTTTACTCTAAACTCCCTTGACTTACTGAATATAATATTCCAATGGCTCCGATCATTTAATGTAGAAGCTGCAAGGTACTGTGTAATCTTGACTGTAGTTCCACAATATTAGAATTATTTCTTTCTGTCTGCTTTCAGTATTTTCAACTTCAGCTGATAATTCCGGCATTTGATTACAATATAAAATTTCAATTCTGGCGTTTTCAACTGGGGATCTCTTTCAGGAGGTGATCAGTGGATTCTTTCAATGACTATTTTATCCTCTGTTACGAGGATCTTGAGGCAGTTTTCCTTGATAATTTCTTGAAAGATACTGTCCAGGATCTTTTTTTCTTCATCATGAGTTTCCAGTAGACCAATAATTCTCACATTATTAAGTAATATTTCCTGGGTCTATTTTCCAAGTCAGTTGATTTTCCAAAGAGATATTTTGCATTTTCTTCTATTTTTTTCGTTCTTTAGATTTTGTTTTACTTATTACTGGTGCTTCAGAGAGTCATTAGTTTCTACTTGCCAAATTCTCATTTTTAACAAATTGGTTTCTTCAGATAGCTTTTGTACTTCCTTTTTCATTTGGTCAATTTTAGTTTTTAGAGAGGTATTTTCTTCAGTTATATTTTGCACCTCAATCGTTTGCATAATTCTGCTTTCAAATGAGTTGTTTTCTTCAGTGAATTCTTTTTTCATTTTGTCAGTGGCATTTTTGAGATCATTAGTTAACGTTTCTTCTATTTCTGTAGTTTGATTTTTAAAAATCCTTCTTGAGCTTGTCCAATAATGTTGTTTGGAGTTGAAACCAGTTCATACGTCCTTTTGAGGTTTCAGATATTGTATCATGTCAATTTTCTCCTCTTCTGAATTCACATTTTGGTCTTTTCTATCCCCATAGTAAAAATCTGTGGTCTTTGCTTTTCTAATTTGCTTTTTACCAAGTGTGATGGGCTTTTTCATTATATTTAAAGTGGATCTCTTTTTCTAGAGCATAGGGGACTGTATCCCATGCTTCTTGAACTGGGTTCTAGGGCCTTAGGTTACTGGTCTTATGTGCTGTGGCCTCTGGTTCTGGCAGCTGGAAGCTACATATTGCTATAGCTTACCTGATGCAGAGCTGGAGCTGATTGATGTGTACAGAGGCCAGGTACAGTCTCTCTGCATTTCCTCAGGGTTACACTGAAGCTTGTGGCTTGAGGTGTGGAGAATGGGTGGTCTGGCCACTGGAGGTCTCCTCCTCCCTTAGGGTTGCAGTAGAGCACAGTTAGGCTCAGTTGCTGGTGGATGCCCATCCACACTGGTTTCTGCCAATTCCCCTCACTTTGGGGAAGCATGTCTGGGGTCCTGGTATTGGCACTTGGCAACTCCATCACCCTGGATCTCCGAATCTCCCACTGCTTGGTTGAGGTGGGTCTTGTTGCTAGCATCATGTACTGGTTCCCTTCAGCCAAAGCAAGAGGTTAATACCCCTAGCCTCTGAAGCTCCAAGACTCCAGTGCCCTTTCAGGTGGCTCCAGTATTCCAGGATTTTTTCTGGGGCAATATTCCCTGAGTTTTTCAAGGTCAAGAAGGTGGTAGAGTGAGAGTGACTTGCTCTTGTTTACTCCACCATCTTGGTTCCCTGAAGTTTAAATTAGGTGATTTACAAACATCTAGTCTGTGGAATGATAGCCCTAGGAGTAGCTGCTGCTGCTGTCATAAGCTCCATGCAGAACTGCCCCTCTCACCCAGTTCTGACAGATCCCCAGCATGGGCTGAGAGGTCTGGAAATTGCCACTGCCACCAACGATTTAATCCACTGGGGTCTGCTGTGGCTCGGCTATGGCTCTGTCTACACTGATGCAGTCTGCATGCTCTGTACTCCTTTTCCACCCTGGTGCATAAAATGCCTCCTTTCAACCCCACAGGTTGTCTTGTGCTGGCAGTCTGCCACTCTCTGTCTCTTTGAGGATTCTGGTACTCCAAAATCTGCTCAGATTTACCCCTTAGATATATCTGAAGGAATTTGTGGGAGAACTCAGATTATCCCCTGCTTTCAGTCTGCCATTTTGATTCTCCCACTCCAAAAGTCATTCTTAAAAAAAAAATTACTGTTGCTGTATCTTCTGTTTCTTATATCCCTATTGTGTTTATACTGTCATGGTCTTATGAAAATGTGTTTTGGAGATAGAACATATCAGGTTACAATCTTGTCCAAATTTCAGAAGAACTATCAGAATTCAACCAACTGGAGTGGGTTACAGAGTTTGCCAATAACCACGGAAGATGAGACTGGGGAAGAGGTCGGTAAGGACATGGCAACTCAGTCAAGCAATCTGGTTGAAGCTGCCAAGAAAAAAATCAACTCAGCAGCCAAAAAATCATACCCTGCAAGCAATGGAGAGATTCAGCTATTATTTATGCTAAACCCAAACATGAGCTTAGTAGAATATTTTGTAATAATTACTTTGTTCAACTCTACTTTCTCCAAATACTGTAGTGGTAGAGGAGAATGTAACATAACTTTTCAGGAAATATTCCTCTGTCAAATCTAATTAATATAAACTATTTTTTACAGTGTTGTGGATTCAGTAACTGGCAATTGAAATTGGGAAGAACACTGTGGATAGGGACTTGTGAATAATGATATTATGAAAGAAAGCCCTGTTCCTTTAGGGCTACCAGTACAGCCCCAAAGTGAAAGGTAGCTTTTTGCTGTGGAAACTCAACACTAATCTAAGCATGATTTTTGGAGAGTAAGTCTAGAGACTATATGCTGCAAGGGAAAAGACAATCACATTTGTCAGTTAAGGGTCCATTGCTATTCTGGAAATTTCATTTAACTAAAGAGGTCAGAAGTCAGATCACAAAAGACTGAGTGAGAGAAAAGGAAGAGAAGATAGCAAAAGTAAACAGCCTTGGGCTACGAGAGTTTGACTAAGAAGGGGAGGATAAATATGGGTCTATAGCTTGAGAACGACAAGGTCTAATGACACTGAAGGTACTTTGAGAATGGAAGAGACTTTAGGAAACAAAGACAGCAAGGAAGGAAGTAGTAGATAGGGAAAGGTTGAAGAAGAGAGAGAGGGAGTGAAGTAGAGAGAAAGAGAATTGAAGTTGCATGGGAAAAAAATGAGGGAATGAAGGGATCAAGTGTACATATACAGGGATTGGCCTTTGCAAAAAAATTAACTATTACATTGTCAAAGACTAGACGAACTCCACAACCCTCTCAGTCTCTAGACACTCCCTGTCTGCCTACCATTCATGTGGTGCTTTCCCCCATATTAGGTACAAACTCCTTGAGAACAGGAACTATCTCCCTTTTTTATTCATATATCCCCAGTGCTTAGCACAGTGTATGAAATGGAGAAGTTGCTTGATAAATGATTTTTCATTCATTCGATGAAATATTATTAGAGTGGTCAACATATGAACTTATTTTTTTTCTATATAAGCTTATTTATCTTCAGCTTTCAAAATTTCTTCCAGAAAATTTTAAATTTCAAATTTTGTCCTCATCACCCACTTATGCCCAGCCCAAGACAGCATGTATTTTGATGCCCATTCTTCCAACCTGACCTCCCTTCTATCATACACACACACACACAAACACACACACACACACACACACACACACACACACACACACACACACACACACACACACACCCTGATCACCTCCCCTTCTATTTTCCTATAGGGTAAGATGGATTGCTATACCCTATTGCCTATATAGCCTATTTCATAGTTGCATGTAAAAACAATCTCTAACATTCATTTTTAAAGCTTTGAGATCTATATTTTCTCCCTTCTCCCCTCCCCACCCACCCTCATTGAGAAAGCAAGCAATTTGATATAGGTCAAAGAAGTGTGGTCATACAAAACACCTCCATAAGAGTGATGTTGTGAAATACTAACTATATTTCCCTCTATTCTGTCCCACATTGATTCAATTTTCTCCTTTCACCTGTCACTCTATCAGCATGTTTCCTTCCAATTATCCCTTCCCCCAGTCTGCAATCCCTTCTATTAATTCCTATCTCTTACGCCTTTCTCCCCTCCTTTCCTTTAGAGTAAGATGAACTTCCATACCCAATTGAGTGTGTATGTTATTCCCTCGTGAAGCCAAATCCAATGAAAGGAAGGCTCACTTATTCCCTTTCATCTTCCCCTGTATCCCGTCCATTGTAAATACTTTTTCTTGACTCTTTTATGTGAGATGATTTACTACATTCTGCGTTTCTTTTTGTCTTACTCCTAGTGTATTCCTCTCAACCCTTAATTTTCTTTTTTAGTTATCATCCCTTCATATTCAGCCGACACTGTGCTCTCTCTCTCTCTCTCTCTCTCTCTCTCTCTCTCTCTCTCTCTCTCTCTCTCTCTCTCTCTTCTCTCTCTCTCTCTCTTTCCCCATAAATATATATACATATATATGTATATATGTTTGTGTGTATATGCATATATGTGTACACACATATATATTATATATAAACATATTATATATGTATGCATGCATGTATGTATGTATGTATGTATGTCTATTTCCCTCCATCTATCCTAATACTGAGAAAGATCTCATGACTTACAAATATCATCTTTTCATATAGGAATATAAACAGTTCAACTTTAATAAGTTCCTTATGGTTTCTCTTTCCTGTTTACCTTTTCATGCTTCTCTTGATTTTTATAGTTGAAAGTCAAATTATCTATTCAGCTCTGATCTTTTCAGCAAGAATTGGAAGTTCTCTATTTCATTGAAGTTCCATTTTTCCTCTGAAGTATTATACTCAATTTTTCTGGGAAGATGATTCGTGGTTTTAATCCTATCTCCCATGACCTCTGGAAAATCATATTCCAAGCCCCTCTCCTTGACCTGGGAACTCTGGAATTTGACTACAATATTTCTAGGAGCTTTCTCTTTCAGGTTATCAGTGGATTCTTTCCATTTCTACTTTACTCTCTGATTTTGGAATATCATGGCAGTTTTCTTTAACAATTTCTTGAAAAATGATGTCCAGAATTTTTTTCGTCATGGCTTTCAGGTAATTCAATGATTTTGAATTATCTCTCCTGGATCCATTTTCCAGTTTAGTTGGTTTTTCACTTAGATATTTCACATTGCCTTCTATTTTTTTTATTCTTTTGGTTTTGTTTTGTAATTTCTTGATTTCTCATAAAGTAATTAGCTTCCACTTGCTCCATTCTAATTTTTAAAGAATTACTTTCTTCAGTGAGCTTTTGGACCTCTTTTTTCCATTTAACCCATTGTGCTTTTTAAGACATTCTTGCCTTCATTTGGCTTTTTGGACCTTTTTTGCTATTTGAGTTAATCTAATTTTAAAGCTGTTATTTTATTCAGCATTGAGAGAGGGGAGGTTTCCTTTAGTGAGCTGTTAACTATTTTTTTCATGATTTTCTTGCATCACTCTTATTTCTCTCCCCAATTTTTCCTCCTCTTCTCTTACTTGATTTTCAAAATCCTCTTTGTGATCTTCCATGGCCTGAGATGAATTCAAATTTGTCTTAGAGTCTTTGAATGCAGGAGCTTTTCCTTTGTTGTCTGCTCCTGACTGTATATTCTGATCCTCATCATTGCCAATTACATAAGTAAATCTCTCTTCACTGAGACAGTAAGAAGTTTTGTGTGTTTTTCCCCTTTTTTGCTCATTTTCCCAACCTATTACTTACTTGGCTTTTGAGCTTTTTTAAGTGGAGTGCTCCAGATGCAGCCTCCACTTCAGCAATGGCTTCTGTTGCCCTGGGACTAGAGCTGGGGTTGGACCATGCTCTGCTTTTGCTAGGTGGGAGACCCTTACCACTGAACTTTGAAGCTGTCTTTAGTGTTTGTGGATTGATAAATCAGGAATCCACAGTGGCATCCAGTGATTCAGTCCCCTAAGGCTTGATCCTGTCCTGTTCCAATGTAGCCCATTCCAAACTGTGCACTGCTCCCATTCTGGTGTGATAGATCTTTCAGACTTTCTTGGGCTGGAAATTTGCTTCAGTTCATCATTTTTTGGCTTTTGCTGCTCCAGAATTTATTTAGAGTCTTTTTTACAGGTTTTTGGAAGGATTTGTGGGGAGAAGTGTAGCAGTTTCCTGCTTCTATTCCGCCACCTTGGCTCTGACCTCTAAACTTATTTTGTTTAATTCTTTTCTTTGCTGCAAAGAATAATTCATTTCCTGATTTAGTTTGGGATGGTGTGAGGAGAATTATCCAGAAATAACTGTGTTGTGTGTTGTAAAAACAAAAGCACCAACAAATTCTCTATTTTAAGAAAGTGCTCTTTGCTTTATTAGCTTAATCATTCCCATTATTCCTTGAAAATACTAATACAAGGTATTTGTGAAACACTGTTATATTCAAATAACTATTCTTATATCACTGTATATCTCCTCAATGACACTATCCATAGAAGATTTTTATTGATTCATTCAGGTAAAACATATTGAATAATTAAACAGATCTATGTCATTCTAATGATTCATTAGAGAATTAGGTTCTCTTCAAAAAACAATCCTGTCTCCTATCATGTTGCTTGGTTTTTCTTCAACACTTTAATAAAAATTTTTTCTCTGTTTCTAACACATCAACCAATATTCTTCTGCTTTCACACAATTGTTAACTTCCTCACACCCAGCAAATGCCAACAGCAGTTATTTGGGTTTCTGAAAACAAACATTTAATTTCTAACTCACTGTAGCCAAAAATCTCAATTTTGTAATTGAATGTCAAGCTTTCCAAAAGCCAATTACTTAGGGGACACTGACACTGTGCTTCCATGAATTTAACAGCATAACCACAGTCCTACAACATGGTAGAATAATGCATTAGCAAGAAGGCAGTTTACATTGTTTCCTGGGACACTTGCAGCGTTCTAATCAATAGGACTTTAAAATCAAGTCTTTGAAATCAAGGCATCATTAATCTTTACTATGTCATTGAATTGTCACTATTACGTTCATCTAATTGATGTCCATGGCAATAGAACAGGTTTTACATGAGACTTGTGTATAGTCTTGTTTACCTAAAAGAAACCCTAAAAGTTTCTGTGAGAGAACAAATAGGGAATTAATCTTGGGTACCAAAGCAAACAGAAAAAGGCAAGCTGTCTGTATGCTCCGTAGGCTTTCTTTCCCAATGTCATCTTTATTATGCAATGCATGTTTTTTCTATTGAAAAGGGAATGTGTTGGTACATTGATTTGACATGTTTTTTACACTTCAAATGGCATTATGGAACATTACTCTATTATCTAAAATCAATGAATGTAAGCTCCAGTAAATAGAGTTTGGAGGCTTAGAGTCAGAAAAACCCAAGTTCAAATCCCATCTCTGACATTTAACTGCTTTTGCATCCCTAGACAAGCTCATTTAATTTCTATTTGCTTCAAGCAAATACATACATAAATATGTATATATATGTATATATACACACATATATACATATATTATATATTACATAAATAACATATAAACACATACATATACATACTTATACACATATGTATACATACAAACATATATACATATATGTTGTGTGTGTGTGCACAGTCATATATAGGATATCTATTCTGACTGACAGAATCTGTGGAAGCTTGTCCTTGGCATGCCCTGATGGGCACAGAACTAAAGATCTTGATTTGACCAAACCAACTGGCCTTATAGATGACAACTCACTTGGAAAATGAAACTTTAAATGTCTGCAGCACTATGTAAATTGCAGTTACTGCTTTATTTATTTATCTACCAACCTGGAGCAGAGAGGAGGCCTGTGATTTCATCAATTATCAAAACTATTCCGTCATGGAAAGTACCTCCACACAGCAACTTATCTGCAACTTAAAGACTTCAGGCATTTCTTAATAAATCAGTCACATCACTTACCAAAGGTGGCAGACTCTACAGTTGTCCCTCTCTTCACTATGCCATGAAATCTTTTATAAGACATACATAGGTTTAATTAATTAAAAGCGCAATCACAATAAGCTCCAATAAGGCAAAGACCATATTGTTACTGAACTTTGCATTTACCTATGATCCACTACCATATGTTTCATCAGTAGGTGCTTAAAGAACATTAAATTGAATCAGAGGGTAAGGAGGTCATGACTATTATTTGGTGTCATGTAGATCTATGCAGATTGATTAAATACTTCACTTTATAACTTAGGTGAATGGAGACAATAATTTGACAAAGTTCTCATATAGATACACTCATAGCCACTATTTTCACCTGGATGTTAATATGATTTCAAAGCTCCAATCATCCAAGATTTCATGTGGACTCAGGAAAATTCATTATTCATTGGCTAACTCTCTGGAATTGAATCTTTGACATTAGTCCTCAGATAACTACGCACATACATACATACATACATACACACACACACACACACACACACAACTAAGTAAGATCACCAAATTAATACTAATGAAATTGTTAAATATTGTAATAGAAAAGAGATTGGTGGTTCCATAAATAAACATCAGAGCTGAATTCAGGAAGACAAATCTTCCTGAGCTCAAATCTGGTCTCAGACATTTACTAGCTATGACATTCTGAGCAAGTCACTCATCCTTGTTTGCCTCATCTAAAGTCAAGTTTTACCTGATTGCAGGTTCTGGTAAGAAAGAGGCCCCATTTTCTAAAATTTACCTGAGTAAAATCTCACACTTCGAAGTTCGTGCCTGATTATATCATACAAATTGACCATAAGAGAAATAGGGAGAACAAGTTATACAAGACATCAACATTGTAAAAATGAAAAATTTAAAAAATTTTTAAAAATAAAATGATAATAATGCAAAAATAACAACATTATAAAGACAATTTCAGAGGACCTCCAAACAGAAGAGTGATAAATTGTGGGTGTCGTGTGAGACATATTTTTTAACTTAGTCATTGAGAGAATTTGTTTTGATTTAGTGTGTATATTTGTTATGGGAATTATTTATATCTCCCCCCAATGGAATGGGAAAGAGAGAAAATAAATTCCTATTAATTTAAAAAAATAAATAAGAAAAAGCCTTCATCCCTCTTTCTCTGCTGATTCATTTCCTGTTACCTAGAAATATTACTAAATTTCTTCCATCCTTAAAATATTTCACTGGAACTTATCATCTCTCTTAATTGTTATTTATATTTTTCCTTTGAATAAAATATGAGAAGGAGGATGCCTGACTTCCACCTGACCTTTTCCAAAGTGGAGGAGTATAAGGAACTAAAGAAAGAAAAGGGGAAAGGGGAAAGGGAGAAGTTAGAGGAGAGGAAGAAGAAATAAAAGAAGAGGAGGGAAAGAGAGGAGAGGAGAAAAGGAAGAGGACTGGAAAAGAAACAGGAAGGGAGAGAAGGGGAGGAGAGGGAAAGGAGGAGAAAGAGACAGTTGGAGAGAGAGAGAGAAGGGGTAGAAACAAGTAGGAGGAGGTGGGAAAGGGGAAAAAGGGAAGAGGAAAGGTGAAAAGATGGAGGAGGAGAGAGATAGTGATGATCAAGAGAAGGAGGGGGGAAGAGGAGAGGAAGGAGGGGAGGAAAATGATGGGGAGAGGACAAGGAGGGTGAAGAGGAGAAGGAGGAGAGAGATGAGAATGGAAGGAGAAAGAGAAGGATGAGGAATAAAGGGAGGAAAAGATAGAGGAAAAAAAGAAAAAAGAAGGGAGAAACAGAGAAGGAGAGGGAGGAAGAGGGGAGGGGAGGGAAGGAGGAAGAGGAAAAGGAAGAAGAGAAGGAAAAGGAGGAAGTAAGGAGGAAGAGGAGGGAAAGGGGTTAAGGAGAGGGAGGAGTAGAGGGAGAAGCTGAGAAGGGAAAGGGGAGGAAGAGGGAGAGAGGAGAAGAGGAAGAGAGGGAACAAAAAGAGGAGGAGGAAAAGGAAGAAGAAAGGGCAGAAAAAGAAGAAAGGGAGAGAGAGAAAGAGAGATTAAAAGAAGCTGTACTTTATGGGACTTTGCATCCTCAGTTTGTGTCTTAGCTCTGACAATTTCTATTTATGTAACCTTAAATAGTTCATCGTCCTTCTCTCTGCCCAACATGGAGAGTTAGAGTGCATGGTCTTTAAGGTCCCTTTCAGTTACTTAGTGATATAGTAACACAATGCAGTAGAAAAGAGCACCATAACTAAAAGGTGAAGACCTGGGATTGAATTCTGCATTCATTACAGAGGTAGCAAGAGAGTACAATGAATAGAACACTGGATTTGGAGCTACAAAGACTTGAATTCAAATTTTACCTCAGATACTTTAAAATTAAACTACTGCTTGCTTCCTGACTCTCCTGTCTCTAGGCTACTTTATTTAGCCCTAGCCATGGTCCAGGTGACACTAGTTATTATTATTTTTAACTACCTGTGTGAATTTGAGTAAGAGACAAGATAACAAAACTCTCTAAACTCCAGTTTTCTCATATAAAATAAAGATGGTTGAACTACATTGTTGGGGGTGTAAGCTCAGTTCCATGTGGACAGTCTCGGGCAGGTAAAGGTGAGGACTTCTAAACCTTAGAGTTCTCATGAGGCCCCCCAGGGAACAGCTGGGAATTGAGGTGTGAGACCGGGCTATCTCATGCATTTCCACCTCTTCCCGTGGGAAACGTGCTGGGAGTAGGGTCAGGAAAGCCTGAAGGCACTCTTAGCACTGAGGGGCCCTTAGAGGACAGAAGGCCCCTCTTCCCTCTCCCCTCTCTCCCTCTTCCACTTCCACTTCCATTCTCTTACTGTAAGATCTTTGCCTCCTGGGGAGATTCCTCTCTCCTCAGGAAGAGTTCCCCCTGCACATGTAACCAAGACCCTGAATAAAGCCTAACCCTTGTTCGACTCTGGAAAGTCTCTTCTCTCATACATTTATCCGGTTTGGCCAGCCGAAGACCTGCGATAGGTAAGGTAAGACTCGGATAGCCCTTAGGCCTCTAGGCCTGACACTACATGACCCCAGACTCTAAATCTATGATCCTGTGATTTCTGATGAATATGATTAGAGATTCAATAATAGGATTTCACTAATGGGTACTGGAGTTCAGTATCAGGGCTTCAGTCACCTAGGATAATGCTTATCATATGCTTTGCTGCAATAACTGTCTGCTTCTGTGATATCCAGCTATTGGTGGCTAATGGACCTGAAACCAAATGCCTGGCTCTCTGACCACAATCAATTCCCAGACTTCTCTAATGTCATTCTCTTCCCACTTGTGAAGATATCAGCTTATTGCCTATTGCTGAGTCTCCTTCAGAACTGAGTCAAGGAGACACTTAAGAACAGATGGAGAGGCGAAAAATAGTTCAAGAACTGATTACTAGGGTGGATAAGCCAAAGTGGTGGGAAAAAACCACTGGGTTTCCTGAGCTCTTTCTAATTTCTCTTGGAAATAACGTTAACTCAAACTTCTAAAAGGATTCTGGAGTGACAGAACCTATAAAAAGAATGGGTGAAACAATTTTCCAGCTTAAGATAATTTAGAATAGCTTGAGATAACATTTATCTCCCCTGAGTAAAGGCAGAGCTCAACATTAAAAGGCACAAAATAGGCTAAAAATGAGTAGGAAACAAAAAGGAACTTTGTCCATAGAAAGCTGTGATGGCAATAGCGAAGATCAACAGATAAACTCAGAAAAGGATCACATTGTCAAAATGCCTCCATATGAATCCACCAAAGGGAATATGAATTGGTCTCAAAGCCAAAAGTGCTTTTTTGGAAGAGCAGAAAAAGGATTTTGAAAGTCAAATAAGGAAAGTAAAATAAAAATTGGAAAAAGGAATGGAAGGTATGCAAGACAGTCAACTGCTTGGAAGAGGAAGGAAAAAAATTGATTAAAGAAAATAATTCCTTAAAAACTACAATTAGCCAAATGAAAAAGGAGGTATGAAACCTAACTGAAGAAACCAATTCCTTAAAAATTAGAATTGGGCAAGTGAAAACAAATGACTATGTGACAAAGAATCACTCAAAATTTAAAAAATGAAAAAATAACAAAAAATATGTAGTAACTCATTAGAAAAACAAGTCAACTGGAAAACAGATGCAGGAGAGATAACTTAAGAATTATTGTTCTACCTGAAAGCTATGATAAAAAAAAAGAGCCTGGACAGCATCTTTCAAGAAATCATGAAGAAAAACTGCCCTGAGAAGCTAGAACCAGAGGGCAAAATATTTATTGAAAAATTTATCATTCACTTCCTGAAAGAAGTCCCCAAATCAATACTCCAACGATATTGCATCCAAATTCCAAAATTGCCAGGTCAAGGAGAAAATAATACGAACAGCCAGAAAGAAAACATTTAAACATCATGGAGCCACATGCAGGATTACACAGGACTTAACAGATTCTACATTAAAAGATCAGAGGGCTTGGAATAGGATATTCCAAAAGGAAAAGGAGCTTTTATGAAAACAAAGAATCAATTACCGGCAAAACTGAGCCTAATCTTTCAGGAGAAAGATGAATATTCAATGAAGTACGGGACTTCCAATTATTCCTCATAAAAAAAAAAAACAGAACTAAATAGAAAATTTGAACTTCAAATGCAAGACTAAAGAGAAGCACAAAAAGGTTAGCAGGAAAGGAAAGAAAACATGTTATTCAACAAAGATAAACTGCTTGCTTCCCTCCATGGAAAAATGATACTTGTAACTCTCATGAAGTGTACCTTTTTTAGGGAAATCAGAAGTGATATATATAAAGAATTTGGGTATAAGTTCACTTTAATGTGATGATATAAAAATAATTAAGAGGCAGAAAAAGGATTGTACTGGGAAAAGGAGGAGGCATGATAGGATAAATTACATCATAGGAAGAGGCACAAAAAACATTACAAGGGAAAAAAAGAGAGAGGAGCAAGCATTGTTTGAACCTTACTTCCTTCAGATTTGGCTCAAAGAGGGAATAACAAATACATAGATTGGTTATAGCAATCTATCTTATCCTACAGGGAAGTAGGAGAGAAATAGGAAAGAAAGTGACTAGAAGGGAAGGCAGAAGTAAAAGAGGAAAGGGAAAGAAAGGGAGGGGTGCTGATAGAAGGGAGAGCAGTCTAAGGGAGGTGGTGATAAGAAGCAAGACACTAGTGAAACAGAAAGAGTGAATAAAGAGAGAAAATTATAAACGGGGGAAAATATGATGGAGGGAAATATATAGTAATCATAACTATGAATGAAAAGGAATGAACTGTCCCACAAAACTGAAGTGAATAGCAGAGTGGATTAAAAATCAGAATCATACAATATGTTTTTTACAAGAAACACATTCGAAGAAAAGAGATATATCAGAGTAAAAGTAAAAAGTCAAAGAAGAATATATTATGCCTCAGCAGAAGAGAAAAAGTGTGGGGAGGGTAGAAATCCTGATATCAGATAAAGCAAAAGCAAAAATAGATCTAATTAAAAGAGATAAGAAAGGAAACTACATTTTGCTATGAGGTATTAACTATACACAGCAAAGTACTATCAATACTAAACATATATGTACCAAGTTGTATAGAATGCAGTTTCTTAGAGGATAAGTGAAGTGACTTAAAGGAAGAAATAGTCAGCAAAACTATATTTGTGGGGGACCTCAACCTCCCCATGTCAGAAGTAGATAAATTTAACTACAAAATATACAAGAACGAAGTTAAAGAGGTCAATAGAATTTTAGGAAAGTTAGATATGATAGACCTCTGTAGAAAACTGAATGGAGGTAGAAAAGAATATACATGTTTCTCAGGAGTAAACTGCACCTACAGAAAAATTGACCATTAATATATAAGGAATAAAAATGTTAATCAAATGCAGAAAATCAGAAATATTGAGTACATCCTTTTCAGATCTTGATGTAATACAAATTATGTGTAATAAAGGGTCATGGAAAGATAGATTAGAAATTAATTAGAAATTAAATAATCTAATCATAAAGAATGAGAGGGTCAAACAACAAGTCATAGAAACAGGCAACCATTTCATGAAATAGAATGATGATAAGACAAGATACCAAAACTTATGAAATTCAGCCAAAGCAGTTATTAGGGGAAGTTTTATGCTTGCATAAATAACATAGAGAAGGAGAAGATCCATGAATTGGACATGAAATCAAAAAAGCTAGAAAAAGAACAAACTAAAAATCCCCAATTACATGGCATTTTAGACATTCCGAAAATCACAGGAGGGATTAAAACAATCGAGAGCATGAAAATTATTGAATTAATAAAGAACTGGTTTTATGAAAAGAATGATAAACCTTTCTTCAATTTGACTAAAAAGAATAAAACCAAATTGCAAATATCAAGAATAGAAAGGATGAATTTATCACCAAATGAATAGGAGTTATTCTTCCCAACTGTATGCCAACAAATCTGACAATCTTTTTGAAATGAATGAATCTTTACAAAAAGGTAAATTGCCCAGATTAACCAAAGAGGAAATAATATACTTAACCCCATTTGAGACAAAAACATTGAACAAGCCATCAATGAACTCCCTAAGAAAAAATCTTCAGGGCCAGATGGATTGACAAGTGAATTCTACCAAACATTTAAAGAACAATTAATTCCAATGCTCTACAAACTATTTGAAAAAATAATCAAAGAAGGAGTCCTAAGAAATTATTTTTTAAAGTCCTTATTTATTTTTAATTTACAACATTCAGTTACACAAGCTTTTGAGTTTTAAATTTTCTCCCCTTCTCTTTCTTTCTGCCTCCCCTAGATGGCACACAGTCTGACAAATTCTTTTTATGACACAAATATGGTACTAATACCTAAACCAGGAAGAGTCAAAACAGGGAAAGAAAATTACAGACCAATGTCCCTAACAAATATTGATGTAAAATACTAAATAAAATATTAGTTAAGAGATTACAACAATTGATCACCAGGATAATACACTGTTACCAAGTAGGATTATTCCAGGAATACAGGGCTAGTTCAATATTCAATATTCAATATTAAGAATACTATCAGCTTAGTTGACCATATGAATAACAAAATTATTAGAAAGCATATATTATCTCAATAGATGCAGGAAAAGCTTTTGACAGAATATAGCACCTATTCCTATTAAAAATAGTAGAGCATAGGAATAAATGATGTTTTCCTTAAAACGATAAGCAGCATCTAAAACCATCAGCAAGCATTACCTCTAATGGGGATAAGCTAGAAGCACTCACAATAAGATCAGCAATTAAACAAAGATACCCAGTATAACAACTATTATTTAATATTTTGCTAGAAATATTAGATTTAGCAATAAGAAAAGAAATTGAAAGAATTAGAAGAGGCAAAGAGGAAACCAACTTATCAGTCTTTGTAGATGATATGATGGTATACATAGAGAATCCTAAAGAATCAATTAAAAACCTACTTGAAACAATAACTTTAGTAAAATTGCTGGATATAAAAGAAATTCATAAATTATCAGTTTTTGCATATGATAACAACAAAACCCAGCAGCAAGATATAGGAAGATAAATTTCATTTAAAATAACAATATACAATATTTGGGAGTCAGTCTATGAAGACAAAACCAAAAACTGTATGAACACAATTACAAAATTCTTTTCCTATAAATAAAGTCAGATCTAAACAATAGGGAAAATAACCAATTACTGATGGGTAAGACTGAGCTAATATAAGAAAAATGACAATTCTACCTAAATTAATTTACTTGTTCAGTGTCATTCTCATCAAACTACCAAAAGATTATTTTACAGAGCTAGAAGAAATAATAACAAAATTCATCTGGAAGAATAAAAGGTCAAAAATACTAAGGGAAATAATGAAAAAAATGCAAAGTGAAGTGGCCTAGTGGTACCAGATCTAAAATTATGTTATAAAACAGCACTCATCAAACAGGCTAAGAAATAGAGTGGTGGGTCTGTGGAATAGGTTAGTTGCACAAGACATTGTAGTCAATAACTATAATGATCCACTGTTTGATTAACCCAAAAACTCCAGCTTCTGGAAAAAGAATGCACTATTTGTGAACACTGGAAAATAGGCAGAAACTAGGAATAGATCAACATCTCAAACCCTATGCCAAGATACTGAAATGGGTACATTATTTAGAAATAATGTATGATACCATAAGCAAATTAGGAAAGTAAGGAATAGTTTACTTGTAAGATTTATGGAGAAGGGAAGAATTTATGACCAAACAAGAGATTGAGAACATGATGAAATGCAAAATGGATAATTTTGATTGTATTAAATTAAAAAGGTCTTGAACAGACAAAACCAGTTCAACAAAGGCTAGAAGAAATTAGAATGCTGAGAAACAATTTTTGCAACCAGTGTTTCTGATAAAGGTCTCATTGCTCAAATATATAGAGAACTGAGTCAAATGTATAAGAATGCAAGTCATTCTCCAGTTGATAAATGGTCAAAGCATACGAATAGGCAGGTTTCAGAGGAAGAAATTAAATCTATCTATAGTCATATGGAAAAAATACTCTAAATCACTATTGATTAGAGACATGAAAATTAAAAAACAACTGTTAGGCACCACAGCATACCTATCAGATATGCTAATATGAAAAACAGGAAAATGATCAATGTTGGAGCAGATATGGGAAAATTAGAACATTGATGCATCATTGGTGGAGTTGAGAACTGATCCAACCATTCTAGAAAGCAATTTGGAACTATACCTAAAGGGTTATAAAACTGGGCATTTCCTTTGATGTAGGAACAGAACTATCAGGTCTGTATCTCAAAGAGATTAAAAAAATTGGAAAGGATACACATATACAAAAATATTTATAGTAGTTTTCTTTCTTTTTTTTTGCAGTGGCAAAGAATTGGAAATTGAGGGAAGGCCCATCAATTAGGGAATGACTGAACAAGTTGTGGCATATAAATGTAATGTGATACTATTGTGCTATATGAAAATAATGAGTAGGCAAATTTCAGAAAAGCCTGGAAAAACTTACATGGATTGAGGCTGGATGAAATGAGTTCAACCAGGAGAACATTGTACACAGTAATAGCGACATTGTTCAATGATCAACTATGATAGACTTAGCTCTTCTCAGCAATATAATCATCCAAGAAAATTCCAAAAGTTTCATGATGGAAAATTCTATCCACATCCAGAGAAAGAATTAAGAAGTCTGAATATAGATAGAAGCATGTTATTTTAACATTTTTTCTTTCTTTCTTGTGTTTTCTCCTTTGTTCTGATTCTTCTTTCAGAACATAACTAACGTGGAAATATGTTTAATATGATTGTACCTGTATAACCTATATCAAATTCCTTGCTGTCTGGGAAAAGGGTAAGAGAAAAGGGAGAAAGTGAGGAAAAAACTTAGAACTCAAAATCTTATAAAAATGAATGTTAAAAACACTTTACATATAATTGGAAAAAAATAAAATACTATTAAATGGGAATGGGAAAAGAACTGATCACTAGACATTCAATTGGTCACAAAGAAATCCAAATACTAGCATCTGAGTGTAAGGTCTAAATCAAAAGAGTAGCAAAGCTGCTAATAAGTGAGAACTGCATGCTTTTTTTGTTCTCTTTTGTGTATTGGCTAGATTTGTTCTACAGCTTGGAGCAAAGTGAACTTGCCAGAGTGTATTAAGCAGCCCTAGTCACAAATAATGGGGAGCTACAATGGAGGACAGAGGAGAGAAAAGGGAGCAAAAGTGACCATTACTCAAAAAAAAAAAAAAGACTACTGGAAATGGAAATTTTTAACAAATAATTATTGAACCAATAGTTTCATCTTTTTCTGTAAATCTTTCACTGCATAAGTGAGGCCTCATGACTTCAAAGCATTTATTCAATTTGTTAATAAAACCAGCCAAATAAAATATATAAATGCTATACACACAAGCATACCCAAACTTCATATATGGACTATATATGTAGTCTCCTATATGTCCAAGAACACCAGAATTCATATCCTCTTTCCAAAACTAATGTGAATTTGGGGGTGTTCAAAGAGGATTGGCACCTCTGATATGAAGTCTTTTTTGGAGTTGCTCTTCTACCTTTGGTTTCCACCTTTTACCAAACTCTTACCAGTGGCTTCAAGAAGCTATAGCATGTACAGTGGCCACACCTTGGCAAAACCATTTTGATAGATGGGTTAAACCAGGTTGAGGGTAACCAACAGGCCTGAAATATGTTAGGTGGATGTGAAGCATGTGAATATTTCCCCCAGGCAACTTTGAACAATTTATTCCAGAGGCCATGAAGGGGTTGAAGTAGGCACTGTGGAGTGCTTAGAGCTTAGTAAAATATTAAAGAAAATGAGGCCACCCACTGCATCTTGCCAGTGGAATTCAATGTTTCTGGAAGAACAAATGTGTCTGACAACATTGCACAACTCTTCCTTGGGTAAATCCAATTAATTTGTAATTTAAGACATCACCCTATGATATCATTGTTCTGCTTTGAGAACAGAGGACAAGGGAGAGGACTCTGGGAAGATGGTGGAGTAGGTCAGAAATTTCCAAGCTCTCTAGGTTTCCTCTACAAACAAGGTAATAATAGCATCCCAAGGTGAACATAGGGCAGGTAAAAATAATTAAGAGTAGGGGGAAAATAGTGGTCCTCTTGGGACAATAGAAGATGTGTAGAAAAATCCCAGGAAGAGATGTAGTCCCTGTGAAGAGTAAACACATCCAGACTAGGTCTGCTTAAACAGTAAGAGGCAAACCCTGGGGTTAGCTAGGTTGGTAGGATGCCTATGCCTCAGTCACAGTAACTTTTACCTCCAGGACAATGAGGAAAGTTGGGCATCTGAATTGGAGAAGATCAAGGGAAACTGTTGATAAGGAATGCCAGACTCACTATGCCACAGAGACATGGAGACGGAGCAGGAAGAGGGAAGAAGGAACCAGCATGTTTCTGGTGAGTACAGAAGCAATATGGAGAGTACACCACTGGCTGTGGGCACTAATAAAAGGCTGGAGTTCTTTGTTTCAGTGCCAAGCCAGAGGGGAGAACTGAAGGAACATCTGAGGCCAGAAGCACTTTGTCCAATATCTTAGAGCTAGCGATAACTATAAAAACTAAGCTGCTACAAATTTTAAAAAAAATGAACAGGCAAAGGAGAAAGAATCCAATCATAGTGAATTACTATGGGAATAGAGAAAACTGAGATATTGAAGGAAATTGAAGGAGGATACTGAAGCAAAGAAACCTTCTTCTACTCCAAGGAGTCAATGGTTACCTGCACTTAATTATAGCCTTGCGGGGGGGAGAAGAGGGTGCAGAAAGGAAGGGGAAAAAATGAACAAAATAAAAAGCACACAGCAGAGAATAAAAGAAAACTTACAAAGAAGCAAAGAAAGACACTACTAAACATAATTCATAGTAGTTATTATATAGGTTTTCTTGAAAGAAATTTATTTCTGCATATTTTGAACTGTCTTAAGTTCTGCTGTGCACAAGACAATGCTTTTTTTCTTTTCTTATTTTACATTATTTTAGTTTTAGTCCTTAAGCTTGTTTCTTTTTTCTAATTTTGTATTTAATTTTAATATTTTCAAAAATTTACAAATTGAATTTAAAAAAAGGACAAACAACAAAAACAAGGTGGGAGGTTCTATGTCTTCTTCAGAGGGATTTGATTTAGGTGGGGTAGGTGAAAATTGTCCCTGTGTAATTTAAATGGGAAGATCTTTCCCATTCATTAATAGGCCCATGTGACCTGCCCAGATCACATGGAACCCTGAGTCACATGAGCCTTTGGTGGAAGGAGTTTGTTGAATGGGTGGAATACAAAGGGTGGAACTGGAAGAGGCAGAGCTGACAGGAAATTAGTCATGAGAGCAGTCAGAGCTAGGAGGGTACAGACTCCTGGATAGTATGAATGAAATGACTTGGTTGTACTTTTATTTAAGCAAGCCTACTTGTAATTTAAGGGAACTGGTTTGTGGGAAACCTAGTAGGGAGAAGACTTGGAGATGATGTTGTTCTCTGTTATTGTGTACAGATTTTTGTTACTATAGTGAATTTGACTTTCTGGTCTCTGAATAAATGTTTTGGTTGTGTCTTCAATATGGGGAGTCTGTTGTATTTCGTGATTCAGAATTGTGCTAGGATATTCGTGGCCACTGTAGGCGCTGTGAATATTGCATTGGTGCTATACCCTGAGTGTCCTTCTACCCTTGTCCCTATTTTTCTTTAACTTTTCTCCTTGTCCCTTGTGAGAATAGTTTCATTCTTTGTATTTCCATTCTCAACATTTAGCATAAAAAGCCTTTTTATAGTTCTTGGTTTCCCAACTAAACTTAATCCTTACCCAAAAGCCTTTTCCCCTTCAAATTGGCTGCACAACATAACAAATTTCTTTCTACTCATCTGCAGGATCAACCAAGATGTGATCTCAATATTTTGATATTTAAAACATTACATAATGGCATTATTTTAATAATAATGGTCCAACAGTACAACTAAAATGAGCTTTCTCTTATGCAGCATTCTCAACCATGAATAATATAACTTAACTGATATGAGCTACAGGGCAGCTAAGTGGGTCAGTGAATGAAGCACTGTGCCCGAGTCAAGAAGACTCATTTTCCTGAGTACAAATATGACTTCAGACACTTACTTGCTGTGTGACTCTGGGCAAGTCCCTCATCCTTCTTTGCCTGAGATCCTCATTTGTAAAATGAGCCAGAGAAGGAAATGCCAAACCACTCCACTATCTTTACCATGAAAATTCCAAATGGAGTCATGAAGAATCAGACATGACTGAAAAGGGCTCAACAACAACAATATTAACTATTGTACAGATAAACTATTGTACTAATATTATAAAAATAATTACTGTACCAGTTTACATCAAACCAAACACAGATATTAACTTTGTCTTGGCTTATTAGGGGTGCTAATAAGGGGTATGCATGTTAAAACTTTTTTAACATGAAGAAAATCTTACTGTTTACTTAGGTTCTTTATAAAGTATGTGTTTGCTTTCATTCTCATATTGAGTGTTTTATAAAGAAAACACAAATCAACACATTGGTAAGTACCAGGGCCACCCAAAAATTCAAGTTTCTAATTAGATCAGAAGGCTCTATGGTTTAATTTTAATCCTAGCACATCAAATCTTACTCCACATACTGATTACTTTTAAGTTTATCCCCAAAAGTCATTAAATTCCAGGTCTTGGTTCCAGAAACTATCTATTAAATTTTCAGTTTATCATGTTTTGGTTTCTCTTCAGAAATTAGGTCAAAACATAAATGCCCTCAAATATCTGTTTGACCTACATTTCATTTAGCCAAACTGAGTTTTTTTTAAATTAAATTTCTTTTTGAAAATTCCTAATTCATTAAATTGAAAAAAGTCCTTAAGAAATAGGGATACTTTCTTCCTTGTCCTCCTAGCCCCCGTCCCTGACTTTTCTCAGATTCTGTCCCCATTCATTACTTACAAGTTCCATCTAACTACGTCTTTCCAATAGTCAGTTCCAGCAGGGCACCTTCACATTTTACAATTTAATGAGGCACAAGAACAAGTCATGAGTGCCTGAAGAAAAGTATTATCTGATCTGCTTCATTTATTCCTTCCAATAATCATACCATTACCTACAGCTTCTGTTTTTAATTAATGATATCTAATGATTAAAACTGGCCAATTTGCATTCAATTACAAAATCTGAAAAATTAGAAGTGGATGAAAAACTGAGTGCCATTAGTCACTCTACAATGGGTGATTACCTAACTATCAAGAAGGAACATGCTGTACCTTCCCAAATGTGTTCAATGAAAACATACCTGGGATTAATGAGCAAAAATGTAATTGATACCAAATAAGACTCCAAGAAAATTCCCTTTGGTATTCAATCCCCCAAGTCCTTCAGCCATGGAAAACATAATAGCTATCCTAGGTTCACTCTCTTTCCATTTTGTTCCTATATTTGAGTTCTCTCCTTTAAAAGATGGAATTATTCCTAGATCAATTACATGACATTCTGACATAGTAAAAACAAAATAAATTTATTTAATGCAATGAATTTCTGATAGCAAGTAAATATACTAACCATTAATTCTCTCAACAACTGGGTCTCCTTTTAAATCCCTAGGGATGGAAAGATGTGAGTCCATGCCTGGCTGCAAGGTTAACATAGGGAAGCTGGAAACATTGGGATAGCCACCTGGGACAATCACCAGGGTCCCACTGAAGATCAATACTAATTTGATGAAATGTTGCTTCTGACATGGTAGCAGTGAAATCTTCTCATTGTCTCAGGATCAAACATCTGACCCCAGAAGAGGAAGTAAAACCTCAAAGTACCTCATATTCCCTGAAAGGACACAGAGTATGGTACTTGTCTTCCCTTGGTCCCTCTTCCTTTTTCTTCCCAGTATTATTTCCCAAATATCTACAATTACACATATAAACTTACTATCTGCTAAGGGCAAAGTCTCTCTGATACTTTACACTAAAATTCAAAGCATTGTTTTGATGCCCCTATTGCTCAAAATGCTGCATGAAACAATGACCCTGAGATAATGTACTGTATTGTTAATATATCTTATTTTTGCATAACGGAAAGATCTTTCCCATCCATTAATAGGCCCATGTGACCTGCTTGAGCTTCATATAACTCAATTTGAGTCACATGAGTCTGTGTTGGGAGGAGCTTACCAAACAGGTGGAGCAGGAAGGGATGGAGCAGAAAGGGTACTTATTCTCATAAGTGAGAGGAAGTTGGACAGAGCAGTTAGAGCTGAGGGAGAGAGAGGAAGCAGGCAGCAAGTTAAGTGTTTGTGGGAAGAGTTTAGCAAGAGGAAGGCTTGGGGATGGTGGTACCTCCTGCATTGTTATTGTGCATATATTTCTTTGTTGTATGACAGATTTGGCTTTCTGGTGTTGGAATTCGACTTTCTGGTGTTTAAATAAATGTTTTTCTTCTTTCTTTCACTTGGAAAGTCTGTTATATCTTGCGATTCAGAATTACACTAGCATATTCATAGCCACAGTAGACACTGAATATGGCATTGGTGCTGCATATACTCAGTTTGATCAAATTTAAAAAAAAAAATAGACCTCTGTTAGCTACCGGGTATTGTGCTAAGGTTGAGAGGACATAGTAAAAAAAAAAAAAAAAGCAAAGAGCTGTCCTGTTTGCTGTCCACACAGTGCTTATAATTCAACAAGGGAGTATGGATGCAAATACTTACAATATAATATGGTGTTTAGTAAATTTTAAATATTTGTAGAGAAAAGACATTTAAAAACATCAGGACTGGGAGACTCTGTATTGTCTGCAGTTCAAACAATTACATTAGATAATTCTGATCCCAATCCCCCCTTTTTCTCTTCAACTAGATAGTTTATGTTTAAAATAAAAAAAAATTATCTTTGAGATATCCATGGAAAAGCCCACTGCAATTTCCTCATATAGATACTACACTTACCAAGTTCACAGCATTATTTTACTCGTTAACATACAATTCATAATAAATGAGTGAAAAAGCACTTAAGGCTTGCTCTGTACCAGGAATTATGCTAAGCACTGTGATGCAAATACAAAAGTATGAGTCTGTCAGGTCAAAGAGTAATAATCTCCTAAGCAGATTCATCATACTTTAACTCCAACATCTCTTTCAAATTACTATAAATATTTCTCAAGCACATCCCTAAACATGTCACTTCCCTGTTCAGAAACTGTAAATGACTTCTACTTTGCCTTCCTCATTGCAATTCTTTAATTTTGTATCTGAGGGCATCTATGATCTGATTCCAACTTCCTTATTGAGTTTCACTCCCCACTCATCCCTTCCTTACCCATATCCTTTCATGCAACAAAACTGGACTCTCCATTGCTGGAACACTCTTTATTTCCCTTAATAAATCAATTTATTTGTGTAACATTTTCCATGTGAAGTGGAATGAATATTTCATTGCCCTTTCTGTCTATTTAAATCCTGTCCATACATTAGTCTACAAGTCATCAAGTACTTAGATGTTTACTATATGCTAGCTAAAATGATCCGTCCATGAAATCTTTCCTGAGAACACTCTGAACCCTGCTCTTTACTGATCAATTACATATACACACATATAATTATATATGTGTATATATATGCGTGTATTACATAATATAATACAATATATTATATATGTATATGTTGGGGATGGAAGCTCAATTCCAGGTGGACAGTCTTGGGCGGGTAAAGGTGGTAACTTCTAAATCTTAGAGTTCTCACGAGACCCCCCAGGAAACGACTGGGAATCGAGGTGAACTGAGCTATCTCGTGTATTTCCGCCTCTTCCCGTGAGAAACGTGATGGGAGAGAGCTCTCCCCGCCCTCGAGATTGTCCTGGATCTGGGCACACTATTGTTATCTAACAGCACGGTATTCAGATGCAAACTATGCTGCTGGAGAGTTTAAGTAGGATCAGGAAAGCCTGAAAGCTCACTTGGGCGGAGGGGCGCGGAGCGAACAGGACAACAAGGCTCCGCTTTTCCTCTCTCCTCTCTCCCCTCCCCCTCTCTCCCCACTTATACTTCTACTTCCAATCTCTTATTGTAAGATCTTTGCCTCTTTGGGAGATTCTTCGCTCCCTCCTAAGGAAGAATTCCCCTGCACTTGTAATTAGACCCTGAAATAAAGCTCAACTCTTGTTCGACTCTGGAATGTCCTTTCTCTCATACGAGCATCTGGTTTGGCCAACTGAAGACCTGGGGATAGAGGTAAGAAGACTCGGGTAGCCCTCAGGCCTCTAGGCCTGGCATGTATATATAATAATGACTTTGCATTTATTTCACAATATATTTCACTCCATTACTAGCAATTATCTTAGCACTCTGTTTGTAACTCAGTTTTGGCATTGATCAATCTATTTTATACTACAAATATTTATGTACATCTTCTATAATACAGTATAAGCTTCTTGAGGGCTAGTCTCTGGGCCCTGCTTATATTTATTTATAACTTTTGGCCCACCCACTTCCAAAAGAATTGATAGAAGCTTTCCAAAATGAGGTGATGGGGATCAGAGGAGGGAGGAAAGTTAAAAGATGAATAAAATGTGGGAAAATGAAAACTAAAAACATAATAGACAGCAGGTAAATAGGTGAAAATAACATAAAAGTTAATTATTACTCCCAAAGCACTGAGTCCTGAGTTACTTGGCATCTAAGGGGGAAAAGACAGCTCATGAGATGAAATGGTTCTCAATAATGAATAAAAAACATGTACATGTTAATTTGTAGAGACTATTTCACTGCACCATGTTCACAGAGGAAGTTGGCACCTTCTCCACAAATATTCATCTTCCAGAATTGTCTTCAACATTATCAGTGACCTGGCCTTGATCACACAGTGTGTGTAATAGGTAAGATGAACTCAGATCTTCCTAGCTCCACAGCCATCTCTCTGTATTCTGCTCCACAACTGCCATAGAACAACAGTCAGCTCCATATAGACAAGTAAACATAACAAAAGGCTAAGTAGGTCTAAGCTTGAGGGTACCAGGGGATGTGAGAGCTCATTGTGGGGTAAAGGGAGAATCATTTTTAAGGAATTCATTGAAGGGATGTTGAGTAATTCTACATGTCAATTATATTGCAATTCCCACAGCATCTAGATTATATTTGCCTTGCAAATATAATCATCATTTCATATATATTTGTAGAATGACATTAAAAGATGGACAGTTAGGTAAAGAGCTAAGTGAAGGCACTTGGACATTCCAGCAGAGAGGGTTAAAATATAATTTCACATAAACAAACACATAAACAAACGGTCCTGACATGATGAAGGGAAAATTGTCACTAGAAGAAGCGTCTTTACTTTTTCTGCTGCCTTTCTACTGTGTCACAGTTTGTGGAAATCAAAGTCATAGAAATCAATCACCTTTCATCCCTGAAATGAGTGGTCAAACATGACAAGGATAAAAGACTTACATAAAGTAAGTTTTTTTTGTATTATTTTGTATTTTTTGTCTTCAATATCCTGATTCATCATGTCAGGGGTTTACTTCTCAGTGGAAAACTCACTGTGTCCTTTATATTTCCCATGCATAATGTTATCCCACTGTGCCCTGCTGTAATGGAATGTGCAATGTGTTTTCCCAAGTAAGTAGCATCCAGGATGATAATCAAGTAAAGTTATATTAGAAGTGAAATGCTGTATACAAATTTCCCTTTCATGAAATAAATAAAGACAGCTGTGTATCAATAAAATATTGCCACCTGTTGGCAAAACAGATTAGACAAATACAGAGAGTTCAGATGCCTAATTATAAAAATGCTGAAGTGACACAGAGCTGTTAATATAAATTAAACACAGACTTTGCAATACCAAGGACACAGACCATTTCTAACTTAGCTTTCTTAGGATTAATATACAAAACAGCACTTAAATACTAGCCATTGGAAAATGAGTGAAGAAATAAATACAAGTAGGATTGTTAAGAATTTTCATGATTTCACTCAAGTTATTTTGTCACTATATTATCAGTTATCTGGTTTCCAGAGGCTCATAACTTGAAGGAAGAAAAATAGATCATCTAGCCCAATTGTTTTTTTAAACATATCCCACCTTCCCAACTGCACCCCCAAACCACCCACTCTCAAAAGAAAAAAAAAAGAGACATGAAGTGCTTGGATCAGTTAATGCAAGCAGTAAGTGGTATAGCTAAGACTAGGAACCAGATTGTTGAATATTGTACACAGTGCTTGAGCACACTTTACTTTATTTGATGTGGCAGATGTTTTCATGAGAGATGATAACACTCCCCAGATTCACATTCCATACTCCACACAATGGAAATTCACATAAATGCTGTGTGATGAATGAGTGAATTCTTAATGATTCAGCTGTTCTGTTTACCATATTTCACCAAGCTATTTGGGACTAGGAAAAAACTTGGAAATGTTTTATTGAAGCACTCATTCTTTCTTTCTTTCAATAAATATACATTGAGCCGCAAATAGATGTGTATAGCACTAGCCTAGGAAGTAAGCAGTGTAGGATAGTGGAAAGGTCACACAGCTTGGAATGAGAATACCCAAGGGAGGAGCCAAGTTGGCAGAGTAGAAAGACACACATATGCTAGCTCCCAACCCACAGCCCATAAAATACCTGTAAAGAAGAACTCCCAACAAATTCTGAAGCAGCAGAAGCCACAGAACAACAGAGTGGAGGAGATTTCTGTTCCAGAGAGACCTGAAAACCTGATGCAAAAGGTCCATCAAGCACTGGACCCGGAGCAGAGCTCAGCCCTGCCTTGTCCACATGGCACTGAGAGGAGCAGATCCAAGCAGGCTTCAGGGACAGAATCTCCAGCGGCCATGCAGGTCCCTCCACCCACAGGAGCCAAAGGTCAGTGAGAGAGTCTTTTTGGCTGGCTAGAGGGGAGTGGGATGTCACCATAACTCAGGCCCCCTCGGGAGGCAGCAGCAGAGGCAGAAGCAGACAGGGGCTCCCAAAGCGGGCAGGATCTTGGATCCATTGTTGAAGCTCTCCTCCTAAACCCCCCCGAGGGAAGGAAGCCCTGTGTGGTGGCCCTCACCCCACCCAAGCACCTGAACTTAATCTCACATTGAATACAGCCCTGCCCTGGCCAAAGGCTGGGAAGCAGCATTTGAATCTCAGCCCCTAAGCTCCAGCTGGGTGGATCTGGAGGCCAGGTGCCTGTGAAAAGGAAACGCAGAAGTCAAGTCACTGGGTGGGAAAATGCCCAGAAAAGGGAAAAAAAAAATACAACCATAGAAGGCTACTTTCTTGGTGAACAGATATCCCCTCCTATCCTTTTTGATTAGGAAGAATAATGCTTACCATCAGTGAAAGACATAAATGTCAAGGCTTCTGTATCCCAAACATCCATAATTAATATTCAATGGGCTCAGGCTATGGAAGAGCTCAAAAAGGATTTTGAAAATCAAGTTAGAGAGGGGGAGGAAAAACTGGGAAGACAAATGAGAGAGATGCAAGAAAAGCATGAAAAGCAGGTCAACACCCTGCTAAAGGAGACCCAAAAAAATGCTGAAGAAAATAACACCTTGAAAAATAGGCTAACTCAATTGGCAAAAGAGGTTCAAAAAGCCAATGAGGAGAAGAATGCTTTCAAAAGCAGAATTAGCCAAATGGAAAAGGAGGTTCAAAAGCTCACTGAAGAAAATAGTTCTTTCAAAATTAGAATGGAACAGATGGAGGCCAATGACTTTATGAGAAACCAAGAAATCACAAAACAAAACCAAAAGAATGAAAAAATGGAAGATCATGTGAAATATCTCATGGGAACAACAACTGACCTGGAAAATAGATCCAGGAGAGACAATTTAAAAATTATGGGACTACCTGAAAGCCAGGATCAGAAAAAGAGCCTAGACATCATCTTTCATGAAATTATCAAGGAAAACTGCCCTGACATTCTAGAACCAGAGGGCAAAATAAGTATTCAAGGAATCCACTGATCACCGCCTGAAAGAGATCCAAAAAGAGAAACTCCTAGGAACATTGTGGCCAAAATCCAGAGTTCCCTGGTGAAGGAGAAAATATTGCAAGCAGCTAGAAAGAAACAATTCAAGTATTGTGGAAATACAATCAGGATAACACAAGATCTAGCAGCTTCTACATTAAGGGATAGAAGGGCATGGAATAGGATATTCCAGAAGTCAAAGGAACTAGGACTAAAACCAAGAATCACCTACCCAGCAAAACTGAGTATAATACTTCAGGGGGGTAAATGGTCTTTCAATGAAATTGGGGACTTTCAAGCATTCTTGATGAAAAGACCAGAGCTGAAAAGAAAATTTGACTTTCAAACACAAGAATGAAGAGAAGCATGAAAAGGTAAACAACAAACAGAAGTCATAAGGGACTTACTAAAGTTGAACTGTTAACATTCCTACATGGAAAGACAATATTTGTAACTCTTGAAACTATTCAGTATCTGGGTAGTGGGTGGGATTACACACACACACGCGCACACACACACACACACATGCACACACATGCACACACACACACACACAAAGACAGCACAGAGTGAATTGAATAGGAAATTAAATGGTGAGAGAGAAATACATTGGGAAGAGAAAAGGAGAGAAGGAATGGGGAAATTATCTCTCATAAAAGAGGCAAGCAAAAGACTTTTTCGTGGAGGAAAAAAGAGGGAGGGTGAGAGAAAAAACATGAAGTTTACTCTCATCACATTTGACTAAAGGAAGGAAAAAAATGCACACTCGTTTTGGTATGAAAACCTATCTTACAATACAGGAAAGTGGGGGATAAGGGGATAAGCAGGGTGGGGGGGATAATGGAAGGGAGGGCATGGGGAGGAGGGAGCAGTTTGAAGTCAACACTCTTGGGGACGGACAGCATCAAAAGAGAGAATAGAAGCAATGGGGGGCAGGATAGGATGGAGGGAAATATAGTTAGTCTTACACACCACAACTATTATGGAAGTCATTTGCAAAACTACGCAGATATGGCCTATATTGAATTGCTTGCCTTCCCAAAGGAAATGGGTGGGGAGGGAGAGATGAAGATAAGTTGGACCTCAAAGTTTTAAGAACAACTGTTGAATACTGTTCTTGCTACTAGGAAATAAGAAATACAGGTAATCGAGTATAGAAAGTTATCTGGCCCTACAGGACAAAAGAAAAGATGGGAACAAGGGAAAGGAGAGATGATAGAAGAGAGGGCAAATGGGCACTAGGGGAAATCAGAATGCTTGGTGTTTTGGGGTGGGAGGAGGGGACAAATGGGGAGAAAATTTGGAACCCAAAATTTTGTGAAAATGAATGTTAAAAGTTAAATAAATAAATTTTTTTTTAAAAAAAGGGGAATGAGAATACCCAGGTTCCAGTTTGGCTCTAAAATTTACTAGCTATATGAGCTTGGATAGGTCGCTTACCCTTTCTCAGCCTCAGTTTTCCTATGGATAAAATAGCTGGAATGGGGTAATAGCAATATTTGTAATACTGACCTCACAGGCTTATTCTAAGGAGAGTACTTTGTGAAACTATCATCTATATACATATTATATATATATATATATATATATATATATATATATATATATATATATATATACACACATATATATATATATACACACACACACACATATATGTATACATCCTTCATATATGTAATATATATGTACATACATACATGTATATGTGCTATCAATATTAAATGTGATTATCATTACTTTATGTGACTTTGGGCAAAGGAATCTTCTAACCTTTCTGAACTTCAGTTTCCATATATGGGTAATAATATTTGTACCAGCAATTATATGGAATTGTTAGGAGAAAAGTATTTTGTGAAACTTAAAGTGTGATAAAATTGGGAGATATCCTTATTATATGTCTAATATAAAGGCTGTGCATGAAGACAACTCATGTGACTCAGGTTTGTGATTAAGATAAAGGGAAGAAATTACTTTGGGATGTTTAGGAAGGCTTCCTTTAGATCCTTACTAGCCATGTGATGTGACCCTGCAAAAGTCATGTTTTCTTAGACTCAATTTGTTCATCTGTAAAATAATAGCAGATAGTATTATTGTTATAAAGGCATTAGGTATGGTTGGGGAGTGGAGGAGGTGAAAGAAATATGACAAAAGATTGAGAAGACTGCATGGGTAGGGTCTTGGAAGGGAAGATGAGAGAGGGAGAACCCATAACAAACAACTTGACTTGTAATATCTAGTGGAGTGACATCTGCAGATGTAGACTAATCATATATTACATCATCAGTAATTTCTGATATCACTAGAAAACTATATAAACTTCCTTTGGAAGGTCTCCCAGGTCTTCATGGGTTTCATTTTAATCCTATTTTATCATTCTTGAATATATCAGGTAACAGTCAATATTATTGTTATCTGTATCTGTGTCTTATACCTCTAGATTGCTTTGAAGTGAGGAAAATATGGATCTAAAGATCATCTCTAGCACGTGTTGACTGGGTGGTGACCCTTGGTATATTGCTCTAGGCCAGTGTTGTCAAACTCACATAGAAACTGAGGAAGTATCGTAAGCATTACCACATGTGACTGCATGTTGACTTGTTCCATCATTTCAGTTGTGTACAACTTTTCATAACTGTATTTTGGGTTTGCTTGGCAAAGATACTAGAGTAGCTTGCCCTTTTCTTCTCCAGGTCATTTTACAGATGAGAAATCTGAGGCTAACAGGATTAAATGACTTGCCCAGGGTCTTACAGCTACATAGTATCTGAGGCCAGATTTGATCTTGGGAAGTTGAGTCTTCCCAACTTCAGGCCCAGAACTTTATTCACTATATCACCTCACTGTCCTATATTGACTTAGAAAAACACATATCAAAGTTATCTAAATTCTATTCTGTTTTTATTTATTTTGTTAAAATTTCCCAATTACATTCTAATTTGGTTTGAGCAGCACACACTACTGAAGCTGTGATTAAAACCTTTGCTTCAAACAACTCTTTATAAGTTGAAAAAGCAGCAACCTGCTTAAGCAAAAAGAATTTCTTCAGTAGGGAGGTCCCTATATTAACAAAATCATCAGTCAAGTCCCTAAGACTATCCCTTCTCCTGCTAGAACTCTAGAAAGTTATGATCTATGTCTAAGTGCTGATATAACCCCAAATACCTGGTATGCTGATCTGCACACAGAAAGTACTTGGTAGATGCTTTTTGACTTCATCAATGAATGAATAACCCCATCTGTGGAAGCAGTCAGATGCTACTGACATCTCTAGCTTTGGCCAAAGACTTCTTGCTCCTAATTTCCAGGTGATGCTATGTAATAATAATTTAAATGGAAAGAGCTTTCTCATTTATTAATAGGCCCATGTGACCTGCCTGGGTCACATGGAAGTCTGAGTCATATGGATTCTTTGGTGGTAGGAGTTTGTTGAATTGGTGGAACAAGAAGATTGGAACAGGAAGAGGTGGAGCTAGAGGAGAGCTGAGTGGAAATTAGTCATGAGAGCAGTCAGAGCTAGGAAGGTTGCAGGCAAGCAGACAGCTGGTTAACAATGAAGAACTAGTTTATGATTTTGTTTAAGGGAACCTACTTGGTATTTCTTTAAGGAAGTTGGTTTATAGGAAGGCTAGCAAGCAGAAGACTTGGGGATGGTATTGTCCTCTGCATTGTTATTGTGTATAGATTTTTGTTGCTATGATGGATTTGACTTTCTTGTGTCTGAATAAATGTTTTGGTTCTGTCTTCCATGTGGAGAGTCTGCTGTATTTTCCATTGCACCAGGATATTCATGGCTACCATAGGCACTGTGAATATCGTGTTGGCATTACATACTATGACTTCCAGTTAATCTGATTCTTACTCAGATTAGGACATGGAACTGAAAAAACAGAACTTTCTTTTCTTTGAAATACAAGTGGATTTGAAGAACTGGTATTTTGTTTGATTTTGTTTTGTTTTATTTAGTTTTGATTTGGAATGTGGTATTTGGTTAAGGACGGTTAGGTGGCACAAACTGAGTGCTAGGCCGGGTGTTAGGAAGACCTAAATTCATATCTAGCCTCAGACACTTACTCATTCTGTTACCCTGCACAAGTCATTTAAACTGTTTACTTCATTTTCTTCACAGGTAAAATGAGTAGAATAATAACACTGCCTCCCCAGAATTGTTGTGAGAATCAAATGAGATATTAACAATGACTGGTATGTAGTAAGTGCTATGCAAATGTTAGCTGTTGTTATTGTTGGTATCATGATCATTATTACCCCAGGATATTTTCTGACAATTTTAAGAACCTTCTGACTCCACCTTTCAAACCCCTGTCGTCAAGGAAAACCACCTGGGTCCCTAGGTATTAAAACAGATGTTCTTTTGCCTTATCTTGTCTAAAGGCCTAAACCAGGCCTCCATTTCTCCTCCTTGACATTAACAGACTAAGCTGCTCTTCTCTCACTAGTCCCTATTTCTCCTTCATGAATTATCTTTTCTCTGTTATAATGTAAATTATTTGAGGGCAGAAACTACACTGCTTCCTTGTATTTTAATCTCTAGTCATTAGCATAGTGCCCAGCACAAAATAAGTACTGCATAAATACTTTATTATTCATCCGTGAATTTTATACATTTGAGAAAAACAAACTTTTTTGTCTTCTTAATTAATTAATTATTAGCTTTCACCATTCACTTCCATAAGATTTTGAGTTCCATATTTTCTCCCCATCCATCTCCTCCCTCAACCCCAAGGCACCATGAAATCCTATGCAGACTTTACACATATAGTCATATTTAAAATATTTTCACATTAGTCATGTTGTAAAGAAGAATTAGAACCAATAGGGAAAACAACAAAGAAGAGGAAAAAAAGAGAGAATAAACACTATGCTTTGATCAACATTTAGATTGCATATTTTTTTCTGGATGTGGAAGTGATTGTTAACCCTTCAAAAGTTGCCTTTCTTTTTATGGATGCACATCTAAGGACCTGTGATAGCAGTCTCTCCTGTGTATGTTGGGGTGCTTACAGATACATTCATCACTCTATTTCTTAGCCATTACCAAATACTTTTGATGATTATTGCTTTATAACGCAATTTAAGATCTAGTATGTCTAAGTCACCTTTCCTTTCATTTCTTCTCATTAATTCCCTTGATATTCTGAACCTTTTGTTCTTACAGATGAATTTTATTTTTTTCCAGTTCTATAAAATTTTTTGGTAGTTTAATTGATGTGACTTTGAGTAAGTAAATTAACTTATGTAGAATTAGCAGTTTTATTATCTTAGCTCAGCCTACCATTAATGAACTGATGTTTTTCCAGTTATTTAGATCAGGATTTATTTGTGTGAAAAGTGTTTTGTAATTGTAATTTTATAATTGTATTCATAAAGTTCCTTGGCAGGTAGACTTTCCAAATATTTTATAATGTCTACACAAACTTCAAATGGAATTTCTCTTTCTATCTTTGTCTTGCTATTTGGACTTTCTTAGTAACAGAAAGAATTGTAAATGATTTGTGTGGATTGATTTTATATCCTGCAACTTTCCTAAAGTTTTTTTTAATTATTTCCATCAGTTTTTTTTTTGCTTGATTTTCTAGGATTCTCTAAGTATGCCATCATATACTCTGCAAAGACTGATAGCTTTGTTTCTTCTTTGTCTATTCTAATTACTTCAATTACTTTTTCTTCTCTTATTGCTAAACCTAATATTTCTAGTTCAAAATTGAGTAACAGCAGTGATAATGAACATCCTTGTTTCATCTCCAATCTTACTGGAAAAGTATGTAGTTTATCCCTATTACATATAATGCTTGCTGATGGTTTTAGTTAGATGGTATTTATTTTAAGGAAGACTCCAGTTATTTCTATGCTATCTAGTGTTTTTTTTTAAAGAAATGGATATTGTGTTTTGTCAAAAGTATTTCTTCTGTTGAGATAATTATATGATTTCTTTATCAATTATGCTGATTGTTTCTTTTTTTAATATTGAAGCAGCCCTGTATTCCTGGTATAAATCCTACCTGGTTATAATATATTATCCTCCTCATAAGTTGCTGTAATTACTTTGCTAATACTTTATTTAATTTTTTTCATCTATATTCATTAGATAAAATGGTCAGAATTTTCTTTCTCTGTTTTGAAGCTTTCTTATTTAGATGTCAGCAGCATATTTGCATCATAAAAATAATTTGGTAGGACTTCTTTGCCTATTTTTCCCAATAGTTTACATAGTATTCAAATTAATTGTTCTTTAAATGTTTGACGGAATTCACTTGTAAATCCATCTGGCCCTGGAGATTTTTTCTTAGGAAGTTCATTGATGGCTTGTTCAATATCGTTTTTCTGAAATGGAATTAAGTACCTTATTTCATCCCCTGTTAATCTGGGCAATTTATATCTTTGTCAATATTCATTTATTCCACTAAGATTGTCAGATTTATTGGCACACATTTGGGCAAAATATCTTCTAATTATTTGTTTTCTTTCCTCTTCATTGGTGATGAGTTCACACTTTCCATTTTTGATGCTGGTAATTTGGTTTTCTTTTTTCTTTTTTTAAAGAAATCAACCAAAGGTTTATATATTTTATTGCTTCTTTCCATAAAACAGTTTTAGTTCTATTCATTAGTTCTATAGTTTTCTTACTTTCAAGTTTGTTAACGTCTTCATTGGTTTGCATAATTTCTAATTTGCTATTTAATTGGGAATCTTTAATTTTTTAATTTTCTAGTTTATTTGTAGTTCCATGTCCAACTCACTGATCTCTTTCTCTATTTTGTTCATGTAAGTATTGAGAAATATTAAACTTCCCTTAAGATCACTTTCACTGTGTTCCATAATTTGCATATGTTATCTTTATTGTCATTCTCTTGGATAAAGTTACTGATTGTTTCTATGATTTGTTGTTTGACCTACTCATTCTTTAGGATTAGATTATTTAGTTTGCAATTCATTTTTTGTCTACTTTTCATGTCCCTTTATTACATGTAACTTTTATTGCATAATGAACCAAAAAGGATGCAATTAATATTTCTGCTTTTCTTCACTGGATTGTGAGGTTTTTATGATCTAACATGTGGTCAGTTTTTTGTTAGGTGCCATTTACCATGAAAAAATGGTATATTCTTTTTATCTCCATTCAGTTTTCTGCAGAAGTCAGCCATATCTAACTTTCATAAAATTATATTTACCTTCTTTACTTCTTTCTTGTTTATTTTGTGGTTAGATTATCTAGTTCTGAAAGGAGGAGATTGAAGTCCCCTGCTAATATAGTTTTGCTGTCTATTTCTTCCTATAACTTCCTTAGCTTCTAAGAATTGGGATTGTATACCACTTGATGCATTCCTTTTTATTAACGTTATTACCTCATTGTCTATGGTACCTTTCAGTATGATGTAGTTTCCTTCCTTATTTCTTTAAATTAGATGTATTTTGCTTTGTTTTATCTGAGATCAGGACTGTGGTCTTAAATTCATTCTGCTATCTGCTTCCATTTTATGGGGCAGTTCTTCCTATTTATATTCACAGGTATGATTGCTATGTTTCCTCTCCATACTATTACCCTCCCCCTCCCATTTGCTTTCCTTTCTTTTTCTTTTTTCCTCCTCACTTGAGTTTTGCTTTTGACCATCACCTCCTTCAATCTGCCCTTCCTTCTATCAGACCCCTCCCTTTTCTTTCCCTTTTCCCCTACTACTTCTTCCTTCCTTTCTATCAACTCCTCCTCCCCCTCCCCTTTCCCTTTCCACTCCTATAGAGTAAGTTAGATCTCTATACCTGAGTATGTTTTTCCCTCCTTGAGTCAAAAATCACAAGACAATAAGGTTCAAATAATGCTCTTCTCCCTCCCTTCTCTTGATTTACTGTAATAGGTCTTTGATGTGTTTTAATTTATTCCTTTCTGTCTCCTCCTTTCCTCTTCTCCCATTATAATGTCTTTTCATGAATTAATTATATATTTTATCATCACATCAAAGAGAACTTATACTCATGCCCTCTGCCTATGTATATCCCTTCTAAATGTCATAATAAAGATATAGTTCCAAGAGTTACAAATATCATCTTCCCATGTATAGATGCAAACAGCTTGCCCTTATTCATAACATGTTGCTATTTTGTTTCTTTCCTGTTTACCTTTTTATGCTTCTCTTGAGTCCTGTATTTGAAGATCAAATTTTCCATTGAGATCTGGTCAACAGCCATCTTGTCATTAGCAACCAATGAGGTAAGTGGAATCAGTGAAGCACTGTTGGATAATATAATAACTGGCAGCTGATTAATACCAGGGAGTACACAATTCCTTCTAAAAGGAAACACCTCTGTTAAACCTGACACACTATTGTGAAGCCCCATATAGGACTCTCAGAACACCAAAATCTAATGTCTGGCATCAGGTTATAGCCAAGATTCCCTTAAATGCCCAACTTCTATTTGTCATCACAACAAAATATGCCATCCTCTTCCGTAGTAACTGCACTCTTCTGTCAAGGTGTCCTACTGAGCACTGTTTGGGTAGAGTTTATGTTATTATTACTTTGCTCTTGATTTAAGCAGAATAGAGATAACCACTGATTTGCTATTAGATTGTCCTATGTTTTAGAATAATGTCCATGACTTGATATCGAATACATGAATTCTATCTTATTTAAATCCACTGCAAGTTCACCTCCAGTACTAAACCTTCATTATACCAAATTTGCTGTGTTCAGCTTTAGAGAATGGCTACTGTTTCTTCCTTCTGCATTCCTTATCCTTGTCACCTGTCCAAATATTTTGGGACAGTTCTTTTAAAAATAAAAATATCAATCCTCTTTGCCTTTTTTTAATGAGATAAACATAGTCACAAGATAAAAGAATGAGAGTTAGAAGGGACAGGATGATTATCTAATCCAACTCTCACATTTTATAGTTAAGTAATTGGATACCCAAGGAGGTTAAGTGATACACTATGGTAAAATAGTTGAAGTGGGTAAAAACACTGTGAACCCTGTGTGAGTAGATATCAGGTCCAGTCACTGATGACCAGAATATAACAAATGAGAACTACTTCTAAATACAACTCCCCTGTGAGTAGCCATTGCAAAACAATGCTGTTAAGCTACCATTAATGGGAGCAGCTACTGAATGGAGCCATCTTTGGAAACAATAGGTGGAAACAATCAGGCTGGGGATGAACATTGCTCTTCTTTTCTATATTTCTATTTCAAGAAAAGGAGCTAGATCATATTACCTCCTTTTGTATTTCTGTAGGAAGGCAGAATTAAAATCCTAGAACTTTCAAACTGTTACATTTTCTGAAGAAGTCCATATGCAGAAATGATTAAGATAATATCTAAGTCTAGAAAAAATGAGACTCCAAACTAAGTCCAAGTAAGAGCTCATCAGAGGTTGAACCATGTTCAGAACAAGAGTTTCTCAGGAACATAAAGTTCTAAGGGCCTGTCGGAGAAGTTTCAAGCTAGTGAAGTCTGCATTGAAATTAGAAGGTAAACTACTAAGGTTGCAGTTTGAATGACTGCAACCATCTTCCTTGGTTTACAGGGTTAAAAGCTGGAAAGGACATTAGAAATTATTTGAGAGGCAACATAGAAGAGTGGGAAGCATGCTGAATGAGAGTCAAAATAACTGACTTTAAATTCTCACTCTGCTACTAATAACCTTGAGACCTTGAGAAGCATTTTACCTCAAAAAGCCTTTTTCTCATCTCTAAAATGAAAGAGTTGAAGTTGATGGGCTCTAAGATCTTTCCCATCTCTAAATCTATGATCTTAGGATATAAGCCAACCCCCTCATTTTAGATATGAAATAACAAAAGTTATGAGACAGTAAGTACTTAGCCCAAGCTAACACAGCAAGTAAATATCTGGTGTAGAATTGAAATTTCATGTCTTCAATTTCCTACTGCAGTGATTTTTTCAGTTTTTTAAAATTATATTTCCTCTAAGTCTTGTCCTTTTAACATGATGGAGTATATACAGCTCACCCAGCTTGCTCTGACCTGCTATCCTCTGGTAACACCTGTGCATTTGCATTCGCCTGGTTTTCCCCTTATAACATCTCTTACAAGGTCAGACTAGTCACAGAAACTCTCTAAGCTAATCTCTTCATTTTACAGATATAGATACTGAAGCAAAGATACATCAAGTCACATATCCAAGAATCACCCTCAATAAATGCAAGAAGCAGGATTTGAAGCCCAATGTGTCTGTCTCCAAGTTCAGAGGTCATTTGACTATACACTTCCACTAAACCTGTGGTCAGTGAATTTTAAAAAAAAAATTCTAACTATATTTCAATATAATTGATTTCTTTTGTATTCTTAAGTATTTTTACCTTAAGCATTTAAAAATATTATTCTAAGAACCCTGGGCTTCACAATTCTGCCAGAAGAGGTCCATGACATATATAGAAATGATTAAGAACCCCTTAGCTAAATTTTCCCATCATATCCACCTTTTCCTTTGTCACTCAACTTTTTACTTCTTCTTCTACATTCTTTTTCATCTTCTTACTGCTCTTCCTCTCCCCTTCTCTACTTCTGACTTCCTTCCACTCCTACTTCTACCCTGATGTTATTAAGCAAAGTCAAACATTCAAAGACCTGGATCACCCTACCTCTCAAAGACAAAAACAGAGTACCAATATCTTTTGCCTCAGCCTCCATTTTTCAGGGCCAGAAACATGTTGAGACAATCCTTAATGAACCTGAGGGTATATTTGTCCTCTGCCCAACACTGAAAGATAATGCTCAAGAATGTGAACATAAATTCCTGACGGACAATAAATTAATCCAGGCTCTCCAGAAGGAAGGATCTAATGGGGCATGGATGTAAAAGACATGCATTAAGCTTCAAATTTGGGTCAGGAGGAAGCCAGACCCTAAGTGAGATAGAAAGATAAAAGAAGATATACAGACCTCAAAGAAATTCCATTAATGAAGGAAAAAAATTTTAAAAATCTAAAAAATCAAGTCAATAGATTATACTACATCATAAATCTACAAGCAATGCAATAAGACAATGTGCAGAGGTTCCTAAAATGGGTAATGCTGCTCCCTGGGGGTGCTAGAATGATGAGGGCAAGGGGTGGGAGTAGCCTAATAATTGAATAAAAATAAGGAGACAATGGAAGCATAAGAAAAGAAGATAAGAGAAGTTTGAAAAACCATTCATACATATTTCATCTGTTGTTTAACAAAGTTAAAGTCATAATGGTTACATTATTTTCCACATAAACATACAAAATGCAAGTTATAACCAATTAGCGTTCAAGTACACCAACAGGTCTCAACAAGCCAGTGTTGGCAGGAGGGTGTGTCATTCAGGAAAGTCCAGGGTATATCAGTAGGAACATGTGCATGTAAGGATTTGTTTACAACACAGTATTGTACATTTATATGACACAATACTGCATCATCAAAATTTCAATGCAAGAAAGAATCCACAAAATTAAAATACATTATTTAAGATGTGTCATTTATATGTATATATATGCATGTATGTATCACATATATATTATATTTTTTGAAATAATGAAAATTTCAAAAAAGAACTTTGAAGGATTAAACAAAGATTTCCAGGATGGAGGAAGGGCTGAGCATTTTTTTTAAAGGGGTTAGGAAGTCAGATAAGTTTCAGAACATCTGGTGTAGAGGAAGGAGAGATGAGAGACTGCAGTAAGAAGTTTTTCAAAATAAATTTCAGTTAGGACCATCCCTCTGTTGCTTCTCTAATCCATCTTTCCTGTCCGGAAACAAAGGTTCAGCCAAACCATAGGGAACTTCAGGCTAAGTTCCTTCCAAGCACCACCCTTGAAGATAATGGCTTATAGTTGGTTATTAGATCATTTTGAGAAGGATTATATGATTATGTTTGAATCACTCTGCCCATAATAATAAACAAATACACAAACAAAAATAAATGAACAAATGAATAGATAGACAGATTTATACATTGTTTCAAAAGAGCATCTCAAGGCAGATCTCACTTGCTCCACCTGCCTGGACTACTTCATTGACCTGGTGACTGTCAAATGTGGTCACAGTTTTTTCACAGTATCTTCTCCAGGGCAGGGAGCGAGCTGATGCAACATTAACCTGCCCAGAGTACAGACAAGTTATCCAGATCAGCAATTTGACACCCAACAGGAACCTGCAGAATCTTTCTATTGCTGGTAAAATAAATAAACCTCATTTACTTCAGAACATGATAAGCCTGACCACCTGTGATCAACATGCAGAAAAAGAGAAGCTCTTCTCTGAGGAAGATAAGAGATCCCTCTGTGAGTCTTGCTCATTAGCCTCAGAGCACAAAGATCAAGGCCTTCCCTTGGACAAGGCTGCTGACAAGTGCAAGGTAGGAGTGTCTAGTCACTATATCAATCCCAAGGGAGGAATGGTGTCTGTTCATTCAACTCTCTTTCAATCCACTGCCATATTAGACATATGACACTGGACATTGAATAATCTACAGGGCACAATGAAAATGTAAGGGCTTTATATCTATCTGTGGTTTCAAAGCCAAATTCATACTCTACTTATTCTCATTGAGTCTTCCAGATTATTCTGTTTCATTTTCCTCATGGGTATAAATGTTGATAACAATAATAGTGCCAACCTCTCAGTTCTGTTGTCAGGATCCAATGGATAACATGCAGACATGAGCTATTATTAGCTAATAGTTCTCAACTATGGGCATCTTTTTATTCTTAAAAATGGCTTTGACAAGACTTTGCTTTTCTTACAGGACAAGGTTTAGGAGATATGGAAAATTTTATTGGATGAAAAGAAGAAATTTCTATGTGAATTGAATGAGAGAGAAGGAAACAGTATAAGGTTAGTGTTTGTTTTCTTAGTAATAAAGATCCGAAGTACACTATCTCTTGAAGGTTCTTGTCATAAGGAAGTTAGTAATGAAATGCATAGTAAGGTAACCAATTTCTATTAATGTTCAAAGTATATTAGTTATTGTCAATGTTATGGATATATATGCTGATACTTAATACCTATTACCAGCAGAAGAATTTTTTTCAACATGCTAAAATACGTAAATGAAGGTAGGGTTTTCTGGTAGCCTTTGGACAGTTAAGGAAAGAAAAGGAGAGGTCTTCTTTTACAGAAAAAAACTTTTTTTGTCCTCATTAACTATCCCATGTTGAAAGGACTTAGAGAGTTAGAGAGATAGTGTGTCTTATAGGATTTGAAAGTGGAACACTTTCAGAAATGGAGATGGAAGAGCTCTATCTGGTACCAAGGTTTTTGAATATTCATAGTTGGCCAATAGGGTTTAACAAGAAGTCAAAATATTTGACACTGAGTTCACCACTCATTGATTTTTCACTGACTTCCTTGATCCTAATTTCTCTTGTGACAGGAGGATGCACAGATTTTAAAACAATCAGTTATATTTGAATATGAGAAAGTGCACCATTTCTTATGGGAGGAAGAACAATTACAAATGTGAAGACTGGATATGGAAATAAAAGACACCTTGGCCAAATTCAAGAAGACCAAGACCAAACTGCCACAATATATCCAAAATCTTCAACAAATGACATTAGAAGTGAGAAGAATTTGGACAAGGAGCCCATGGAAATGGTCCAGGTATGTATTTAATGCAGAAATATGATATTGCTTTTAAAATGAGAAGTAGAAGGTGATTATTGTCCTTTATTCTGGAAGAGGCATCCCTATGTTGGAGTCAAGGTACGGTGTGGCTGATCAGACTAATATGAGCTTGGAAGGCTCTATCACAGATTGGGTATAAATAGTCCATATGAACATTTGAGTGGAGATGTATCTAATTTGCACATCTCACATGTCTTTTAGCTACTATAATTCTGCTTTGTTCATAAACACAGTGCTTTCTTTGAAGTAAGCACAACATGCTGGGCAGTCCTTTGGCCAGTGTCTCTCATGTCTCATGATCAACTCCAAAATTCTTAAGAGAGACCTTGAGAGTGTCCTTATATGATTTCTTCTGACCACCAGATAAACGTTGGATGGATCAGGAAAAGTTATAATAGAAGGTGATGTTTAAACTGTGCCTTGAAGGAAGAGGGAAACTGTCAAGCAGAACTGAGCAGAGATAAAGCATTTCATTCTTAGGATGGTCAATGGAAAGGTCAAAGAGTTTGAGAACCATTCATCTAAAGGCTTCTCTAATTGGTGCACCATCTGAGGAGATATATCAAGTATGTTGAATTCATTAATAAGAAGGTGCCCTGAGTGGGGCATGGAATTGGAATCTTAGTCCCAGAGTATCAGTTGAAGGAACTGAGAATACTTAAAATGAGAGAAGAGCAGTGTTGGGGGGATGTGATAGCTCTACTCAAGTACTTAATTGCCAATCACCAGAGTGTTAGAATTGTTTTTGCTACCAGAGAGCAGAAGTAGGACCAAGGGTTGAACAACCGTAATTACTCAAATTAGCTTGACTCTTTAAATCTCCAAAGTGGTAGATACCCATCTCCTTATCTGCGAATCACAATTATCATCTGAGTTAGGCAGGATAAATTTATTTTTATTACACAAAGGAGGATATTGAGTGCCAGAGCAATTGAGAAGCTTACCCAAAGTTGCATAGGTGGTTAGTAGAGACAGAATTTGTATTCCTGCTTCAGTACTCAAAGTCCCACATGCTAGCTATGCTATCACTCCATAGATATATTGTTCAAAGTCATTTGATTTTTCTCTAAAGATGATGATTTTCCTGTGATGGAAAATGTTTAAATGGAGGCTGACATACCACTTCTCTGGAACACCATACATATTAAACATAAATCAGGTATGTGTTAGCCTAGGTAAAATCTGAGGTTCTACTAACTGTAATACTCTATTTTTTCCCAATAAGAAAAAAATAACAACTCAATTCCACCTCTCTAGTTTACAATGGATGAAGGGTGATGGTTTCTTTGCTTTGGGATGATAATGTAAGATAAGGCCAAGTATCTTCAATCTCAGAACCCACATTTCCCATACACCTTACCTCCTATCTCCTCATTGTAGAACACCAATAGGTATGAGTACATAACGGGCATGTCAGATGAGTTTTCTATCCAAGGGAGAGAAAGGGAAGGCAAAGGCAGGCTCAAACTCCCCTCATAATCAAGTTATTTGCTATCTTCAGGATGGCACTATATGGCATGAAGCAAATTAAATGAAAAGGTAACCATATGCTAGTCCTAAACTGATTTTTTTTTTTACCAAAACACTATCCCCAGAAAATACTTCCAAAAGGGAGAGGAGATTGTGGAAAGTGATATCTTTTCTCTCTAAAAATAAGGCAGACTATTTTAGAAATTAACTAAGGATTAGATGAAAACTATTTCTTTTTTCTCCCCTCTGGATATGAAGGACAAGGTAAGTTTCCATTCTATGGCAAAGTTAGTAAGAAATATTGAGTTTCTGAAGGAATCTGGGTGGGTGAAGGTGCCAATTGGTGGCTATGTTATTCAAGTCCACTGAGGGTTGAGGAATTCTTAAAGCTAAATAGAACATCTGTAACTAAATGTGCCCTCTTTGTAGAACTGAAGCTCTGCTGCTTCAAGATCCAGAGTGTGTTTTCCCATACTGGAGAGCTTGCCAAATCACTGGCATGAGCAAAATGTGTATGAGTTTCCAAAGTAAGTCATATCTATTGACCTCCACTGATATTTTAGAAAGCCCAAGAGTGTTCACATTATTTGCAATGGATTTGATGACTCCAGTGTATGCTACTAGAGGCATCCCTCAGCCTCTGCAACCATATAACAATTGTTAGATTATAGAAATTATTCATTTCTGTTCCCACAGGACTATTGAGGTGCTTTTCTATTTCCCCCTTTTATGCCTCAATAGGCATCAACAATGCTATTTATGTCATTTATCAGCTCTGTTGTTTTCCTAAATAACTGATTTATTTCACATCTGGTGAATTCATGTGCCTTATTTCCCAATTAATTTTCACTATTGAATACTTCTTTTTATATATTAATTTTTATTTAGCATTTTATTTTCTCCTATTTCATGTAGAAGCATTTTTAACATTCATTATTAAACTTTTGAGTTTCAAATTCTCTCCCTTTCTCCCTTCCCCCCTCCCTTCATTGACAAGGCAAGTAATTCCATATAGGTTATACAAATGTATAGTCAGGAAAAATAAATACATAATAGTCATGTTGTAAAAGAAAATACAGATCAAAATTCAAGGAAAATAAAATAAAAATGTATGCTTAAATCAGTTCTTTCTCTAAGGATGGATAGCATTTTTCATCATAAGTCCTCCAGAGTTGTCTTGAATCATTTTATTTCTAAGAACAGCTAAATCATTCATAGACAATCATGTTATGATATTGTTTTTACTTTGTACATGGGATATTTCATTTTGCATTAACCTATGCAAGTCTTTCCAGGTTTTTTCTGAGAGTATGCTGCTCATCATTTCTTATAGTACAATAGTATCCCATCATAATCACACACCACAATTTGTCCATCCATTCCCAATTGATGGGCATACCCTCAGTTTCTAATTCTTTGCCCCCAGAGAATAATTGCTATAAATATTTCTGTACATATTGGTCCTTTTCTTTTTTGTTTTTTATCTCTTTTGGGATACAGAATTAGTAGTGGTATTGATATATCAAAGAGTATTCATGGTTTGATAACCATTTGTGTATAGTTCCAAATTGCTCTACCAAAGGGTTTAATCAGTTCACAGCTTCACAAACAGTGCATTAATGTCTCATTTTTCCCACATTCCCTTCAACATTTGTCATTTATCTTTTGTGTCCGATTAACCATTCTAATGGATATGAGATGTAGTACCTCAGAGTTATTTTAATTCACATTTCTCTAATCAGAATCATTTTTAAAGGCATTTGGAAGGATTTGAGGTATAACTCAGGTGAGTCCCTGCCTTTACCTTGCTATCTTGGATCTGTCTCTGCTGAATTCTTCTTTTATCATCCTTGCTAGATTTCAAAGATGGAAGATTCATGACTTTATAACCCTATCCCTCCTGTTCTTTCTTCTATCCTTCATCTTTCTTTTCTTTTTCCTCCTTTCCTTTTTCCTTCCTTTTTTCCCCTCCCCACACATCTCCTATATCTCCTCTTCTTGGAAATGTACTCCTGCTTCTCTCCAATCTATATCTGTAACTATTTTTACATATTTAATATGCTGCATTTTGACTCTATTTCTTATGTAGCTATGCATGTCTCAAGTCCCCTCTGAGGTCAGAGATCTCTTGATCAATAGAAAAGAATGAGTCTATTTCTGGACAATCTTTTGTGCAAAATGGGTGTTAGTAAAATCTGGTTCCACCAAAGACTAAGTTTTTGCACTTCTACCTGCAAAAGCATTATGCCAATATTAATACCTCTTGTAGGTGCAGACTATATATATACTAATTTCCCAATCTCTGTCAAGATCTGGCATTTTGCTTGTCCAAAGTAGCCCCTTAAAAAATATTAAATTAACTCTGCACAGATCCATTGTTCACTCCATTCTTCAGATGTTACTCTGTCTGATTTCAGCTCCTTGGAATAAGATGATCCTCCTTTCCTCATCCCCACCCTGATTTCCTGCCTCCCTTTGTTTGCTCCCCTACTCCCATTAGATTGTAAGTTTCTTGGAGCTAAGACTCTTATTATTTGTATCACCAACACTTAGCACAGAGCCTAATATATATTAGGAACTTACTGAATGTTTATTAGATTGGATTCAATGAATGAGTGAGTGAATGACAGCAATTTTCAAAGGGAATGCCTTAAAACATAAGAATAATACATCTCAAATTAGAAGATACCTGAGATCATCTTATTCAACATCATGTTTACTTTTATTTTACGGAGAAATAAATTGCCAAAGGAAAATTAAGTTACTTATCCAAGTAATTTTCACAGTCAGGATAATCCCCCAGACAGTTCTCATTAATTCCCACTTAAAAGTAAAACTACTGTCCTGTGAGTCTTCCAGTTAACTTTGATATTAACCTTCAGGCGCTAAACACACAGTTGATTAACACTAATCCTTTTTCTACAGGGGATATAATTCTAGATCCTGAAACAGTTGATCTCCATCTCATCCTGTCCCAGGATTTGATGAGTATCAATTATGTTGGTGTGCCACAGGACCAGACAGGCAACCAGAAAAGATCTGACTGTGCAGCCATTGTTTTAGGAGTCCAGAGATTCACCTCAGGGTAACACTACTGGGAAGTGGAAGTGAGAAATAAGACAGGATGGGAAATGGGAATCTGTAAAGAATCAGTCAGCAGGAAGGGGAATCTCCCCAACTTACCTGGGGTTGCTTGTACCTTAGTATGCTTCAAATCTGGAAACTATTCTGTCTCTGGACCTCACATAACGTATTTTATTTGAATCAACCTATACACAAAGTGGGCATTTTTCTTGATTATGAAAAGGGACATATGGCATTTTATGATGCCACATATAGATTCCTTATCAATAGTCCTTTCAACATAGGCTTTCAAGGGTCTCTTCACCCTTGCTTTTCTCCTTGCCTTCCCAATGGAGAAATTACCCCTGGATCTCTTACTATTTGCCCCAGAAGTAATCAGCAGTGGGTTGTCAATGATGATAATTACAACAGGAGATTAAATGACAAGTGACTGAATACCACAGCACAAATTGACATTTTATTCATTTAAACTCATGTTGAAGTGGTCGATAAAGTTATGTATGATTATCAAAACCAGTGAGAATAAAATCAACAGTAACGTGCCTCATTTTGTATCAACATCCAGTGTGTCTCATCTAACTAATGCCTCATTGAGATCTTTAACAATATTTGATGAAGCCAATTCACATACAGACACAACTATTTTCTTATTATGAATGGAATTGTGCCAGGACTAGAGGCCTGAGGGCTACCCGAGTCTTACCTTACCTATCGCAGGTCTTCGGCTGGCCAAACTGGATAAACGTATGAGAGAAGAGACTTTCCAGAGTCGAACAAGGGTTAGGCTTTATTCAGGGTCTTGGTTACATGTGAAGGGGGAACTCTTCCTTAGGAGAGAGAGAAATCTCCCAAGGAGGCAAAGATCTTACAGTAAGAGAATGAAAGCAGAAGTGGAAGTGGGGAGAGAGGGGAGAGGGAAGAGAGAAGAGAGGAGAGAAGGAAGAGGGGCCTTCTGTCCTCTAAGGGCCCCTCAGCGCTAAGAGTGCCTTCAGGCTTTCCTGACCCTACTTAAGCTCTCCGGCCGCATAGTTTGCACCTGAATACCGTGCCTGTTAGATAACAATAGGTGTGCTCAGATCTGGGCCAATCTCGAGGGCGGGGATGCTCTCTCCCAGCACTTTTCTCACGGGAAGAGGCGGAAATGCACGAGATAGCTCGGTCTCACACCTCAATTCCCTGCTGTTCCCTGGGGGGCCTCATGAGAACTCTAAGGTTTAGAAGTCCTCACCTTTACCCGCCCGAGACTGTCCACATGAAACTGAGCTTACACCCCCAACAGAACTGAATGTCACATAAAGTATATGTGTCTAAGATACAAAGTTATTTCATATACAATCACATGCACACACACACATACACACAAACACATACACAGACTTGTCTCCATACATACATATACGTGTGTATATTCTTATTTTTCTTGATAATAGGCATTTTTCATTCTCTTGAACCTTTTCCATGTCATTTGAGTTGTTATGGATCTTATTCAAGAAGTCCTAAAGTATTCCTGGGTTTGAAATAACCAGCACATTTACATCAACATTTATAAACTTGAATCAGCTGAGAGATAATCACCATAAGTGGTAATCTTTCTTCAACTTGGATTCTACACTGGACCCTCCTGGCAAGCTAAGACTTGACAAGGATATGTCTTGAAAACAAGCCTGTTTTCTCAAAAATGAGTGTGTCTAATAGGGTAATGGAAAGGTTCTTATGGACATAAAGTCATTGTAACATCTTGTTAACAAGAAATTCAAAAGAAAACTAAAGTTCACCCAACTATAGAAGTGAAAAATAAGGTTGACTAAAACTAGTACCTTCAATAATATGCGAGAAATAAGGAAATTCCCCTAACATGGTGGTTAAAGTCCCTTCCTGCCCCTGGTGAATGCTGAATTTATGGGAAGATAGAAGACAAGAATCACATAACATGATCATGCCTAGATTAGTTACAAATTTCAGCTTTGTAGGGTATGCCTGAGACAATGAAATAATAAATATAAGTGAAAAACTATTTCATATGATAACATAATGTGTGTGGAGTCTCTGAGTAGTTATTAGTCTTCAATAAACAGGAAAGAAGTTCTAATGAGTTCTCCAAACAATGAAATGCCATCATTTGCAAAATATTGTCAAAAATATTTTCAAAATCTCTTTCCCATTTCTAAATAAGCAATATAAATCTTAAGAAATATTCCTAATTTCTAGCCCAGGGAATTTCTATCATTTTCCATTTTTTACTACTCATGATAGCCTGACAGTCATTCATTTCTCTAACCCTATACACCTGCAGCATTTTCTAACTTAATCACAAGCTCTTGAGGGATATTCTACCAAACAGTTTTGCTAAAATCAGGATTAATTATGCCCTTTCATCTACTAACTTAGTTACTCCATCAAAAAAACTCATTATTCTGAAATTATTTATTTTAGTGAATCAGAGATGGTACCTGCTCAGTTGTCCTGATAATTGATTCCAATATGTAACAAGAGATGAAACTTTCAGTAACTCAACATGCAGATAAGTACTAAAAGTTTACCAAGTCAAAGAAAATTGACTAGTCCACTTTGTCCTCTTAAGAATGAACAAAAGGAATCAAATTTAAATTACTGCCTAAGAAACTATCTGTAGGACTTTGATCATTTTTTCTTGCTATCTTGTTTTCTAATTTAGATGAGGTCTCTGTTTCTTGTGTCCTACAATAAAAGATTAAAGCAAGAGATATGCACCCTTCCACATTAAACACTGAATAATATTCCCTTTTCATCTACTGCTTCACTTTAGGACTTACTTGAAAAATATTTATGATTTCTTCAGCGTGAGTCATATTTTTAAAAATCAAATGTTCCACCCCTATAGGCCTTAATGGAGTCTTCATCATAAAATTATAAAATCACAGTTTTAGAGCTAGATGGAACATTGAAGATCATTTCATCCAATGTCTCCCTTCATAAATGAGGGGTTTCTTAACATCATTAAACTAAAAAGAATAATTGCAACATGCAAAATTATGAAAATAACATATTCATAGAAATTTTGAAAGTACTTTTACTGAGAAGGAAGGAAAAAGAAATAAAAAAGAAAAAGAGAGGTAGATTATTTTTCTTTCTTTTTACAAGTGAGAAAACCAAGATTTAGAAGAAGGAAATAAAACTTTAACAGGGACACACAGTGATGCATTCCAATCAGACTGGGCCTCTCCTCCCAGATGAAATGAGGGATATGTGTATACAGAAACAACTAGAATAACTGAAGAGCAAATAAATGCACTCTCTACACAGCAAGTGAATTCTGCCAACCTGTGTGTATGTTATCTGGTCTGTTTCTTATCCTAAATTTGTTTGATAAAGTCTCCATTTCCTTCTTTCCTCCTCAGTATAAAACAGAGGTGTCCCTAACGAGGGAGCACTCAGAACTCAGAATGAGTTCTGAAGTTCTAGATGGAATTGGTTCTTCATCTCTTGGACCTATAACGAGTCTCATAACAAGACATATAACCACTATTATTGTGTGTGTATGCATGTAAAACTGTTTGTCCCATGTGGGTTTCTTTGTTTGGGAAAACAAGATTTACCTTGTACTTTCACTGATGTAAAGAACTCGAGTAGTAGAGAGAAAACCTTTCTCTACTGATGAGAATCATCAAACCTTCTGCAACTTATGACTTACCTCTATAGCTAAATTGGATTCATGTTCACTATGTTTCTACCTCATGAAATCACTGACTGCACAGGCAGACCCAGCTGACAAGTGTGTAAGGCAGAACTTAAACCTAGGTCCCCTGATTCCAAGTTTAGGGCTTTTTCCACTATGCACAATACTTCTGTAAGCTAAGATAACTGACAAGGCAACACTGATCTCCCTACTTTATAAGTGAGAGATAGTATACACACATTTCAGAAGATGAATACATTACTCTAGTAATAATGACACAAGGACTCTGGTCCCTAAAACAGGGTATGGGAACTCCAATTTTGCAAAGGACAAAATAAGGTAGGAGAAAATAAGCATCTTGGACTGGATAGAAAACCAGAACCAGGATGACTTAGGCACAAATACCATTTATGGCCCACACTATCTATGTGACCCTGTGTAGTGTTGTAGGCAGCTTTCTGAGTCTGCAAGTCAAAAATATTGATGGCCAAAGATTTAGGGCAACTAAGTGGCACAGTAGATAGAGCTCTGGATCTGAGGTCAGAAAGACCTGAATTTAAAGTCAGTTTCAGATATTTATTAGCTGCATGACCATGGGAATTTCACCTACCCTGTTTGATTCATTTTCCCCCAATATAAAATGGGAATAATAACAGTACCTACATCTCAAGGTTGTTGTAAGGATCAAATTACATAACATTTGTAAAGTGCTTACTGAAGTGCCTGGCACATAGTAGGTATTTTCTAAATGCTTATTCCCTTCCTTTCCAAAGAAGGTAGCCATCTTCATTAATAGCAGCTTCTTCTGCAATAAATTCTTTGACCACTGGTCTTTTTCCCTTTTTTAAAATATGAAGTAGATAATTTCTTTTTGTCTTCTCCCCCTCCTAAATATTTATGATTCCAAGGCTTAGGATAATTTAAAACAAATTCCAGTAATGGTTAACATTATTTCTAATCCAGAAGTCTGAAATTTTGAGGGGCATACGTTAGTCAGAATTTTGAATCTTAGGCTTTTAAGCAGAAAATATTGCAGGGTTTTTTTGTTATTGTTATTATTATATGTGTTTAACTATCAACATGTCTTCAAAAGATTTCATCCAACTTAAGAAACAACTTTGTTGTTGTTTAGTCATTTTTCAGTCATGTCTGACTCTTTGTGACTCCTTTTGATGTTTTCTTGCCAGAGATATGGGAGCTGTTTGACATTTCTTTCTTCAACTCATTTTACAGATAAAGAAATTGAGGCAAGCAGGGTTTAGTACTGGTCCAGGGTCACATAGCTACTAAGTGCCTGAAGTTGGATTTGAACTCAGGAAGACAAGTCTTCTAGACTCCAGGCCTGGTATACTATCCACTATATATACTATCCATACTATGCCACCTCGCTGCCAGAAAACAACATCTTCCTTATCTTCCTTTTTCGTAAGGAGTTTAGGTGTAGAGTGTTGACACTTTATATAATGGCACTTTATAAAAAGAAAATTACCACACATGAAGACAGTTGGAAACCTGAATGTGGAAGCAGAGTAGAAAGAAATTCACTCTTTGAAATAAAAAGATGGAGAAAAAATATTATAAAAGCTCATATGATTGCTGTCTTAAATGAGTTCTAGACATAGAGATAAAGAAAAAGCAACAGATGATACAGAAAAAGAGGACTAGATAGGTGACATAGGTATTAATATAGGTATAAATATAGATACAGATAGATGACATAGATAGATGAAAAAGATAAGTGAGAAAATGAGAGAAGAGATGATATAAGAATAGGCATAGATGTATTAGGTACAGGAATAGATAAATCATAGAGATAGATTTAGGTATAGATAGACATATAGTTAGAAGAGAGAAAGGAGAGAGAAAAAGAGAGAAAGGAGAGTTTATATTATGTGTGTATGTATAAATAGGGCAGTCAGGTAGCACTGGATAAAACACAGGACCTGGAGTCTGAAAGACTCATCTTCCTGGGTTCAAATCTACTTCCTATCTGTGTGCCTCTGGGAAAGTCACTTAAGCCTGTTTGCCTCAGTTTCTCCATCTTGTTAAATAATCTAGAGAAGGAAATGGCAAACCATTCCAGTATCTTTGCCAAGAAAACCCCAAATGGCTTCACAGAGTCAAATATGACTAAAATGACTAAACAACAAAAATTGGTATAGATATAAATATATTATCTAGATGATAGAGATAGATGACAGAAACACATCTAGGTACTGAAAGATGATAAATATGTTACTAAAGATAATTGTAAAATGCTACACTTGGGTTAAAAAGATAGATTTCAGGACTCCAAGAGGAGACCAGAGCTAGACAATAGCAGCCCAAAATGTGTGATATGAATGTTAGCTATCATTATAGTAAAACAAGCTTCTTGAGGCTGAGGATTGTTTTGCTTTGTCTTCATGATTCCTAGGTCTAGCCCAGTGCCTGGCACATGGCTACCATTTAGTGAATGTGTGCTGAGATGAAACAAATTTACAGCTATGCAGATTTAGGTCCCACCCTGGACATCAGTGCTATCATTATCCCTATTTTGCAGATGAGAACACTGAGGCAGACAGCAATCAAATGACTTGCCCAAAATCATGACTAAAATTAAGGCCTCCAAAAAATTCTTGATTTACCTTGCTGACAATCTCATTATTCACAGGACAGAAAGGAAAACTGTTACACTAGGCACACTATTTTTAAAAGGAACAAATAGCTAAGTAATATGACAGTGAAGAGAACCTTGTAATTCATTAAGCAATGACTTTGGAGTCAGAGAACCTGTGTTCAGAACCCACCCTTGATGTTTATTACTGGTGTGATCTTAAGCAAATAAATTAACATTCAGCAGTCTTAGATTTTTCACACGTTAGTGGTCATTTGACAAAATGACTCTTCCAGGTCTAGGTCTTGCTAAATGCTATCAGATATGTACCCTAGAGTTCAGGTAAAGATTTTAAAAGCTCAAAATTAAATGTATGTATATATAATATATATATATATGTGTGTGTATGTATATATATATATGTATACGTACATATATATATATATATATATATATATATATATATATATATATATATATATATATATATATATATGTCAGTCCAGTGACCAGAGATTTTAAAGATGAAAGTAACTCAAGCATATATAATCTAACAAATGAATTTCTGAATATACAACTGTAAATATTATGCATAAGGAATAAGTTGGGAACATATATATGCATATCTATTATATATGTGTGTGTATATATATATATTCATATATATATATATGTGTATATATGCCTACACAAAGAATTCTCTGACAAACTCAGATTTTTAAAAATACATGTACAAAAGATAAAAGGATGTCCACATGAAGTCTCTTTCACTGATTCATTCATTTTGCCTCCTACAACCTGCTAGAAGCCCCATCTTCCCTGGTCAGCTGCTCAGGCTACTGAGGAGCTACAGCTCTCTTCCGAAAAATGATCTTTGTTGGGAAAACTGCTGGGCCCAGGCCTTTACCTCCTCTACTCTAAATCCTGGCTTGTCATACCTTCCCAGTGAGGACACAGCCACTAGTAATATGGACTTCAGGAAAGGGAGGAATTAGACGATAATTGCAAATGAGAGGAAATTTGCAAATATAGTTTGCCTAGATTTTTGCAAAGTTTTTGATAAATCATCTCACGCATTTCATGTGAAGTAGAAAGATATATACAAATATAAAATTAGTTATACTTAGACTTTGCTAATGATAACAATCACAAAAATAGCTATGTGTTAAGCATTTTACAAATATTTCATCAGAGTGGGATGACTGAACTCAGGGTCAGTCCAGTTGGATCAACATCAACATGGCAGAGGTTTCTAATTGGATGGTCCTGCAGAGCTTAACCTTATGCCATGTAACATTCATGTTATCAATGAGTTGGACAAAAAAAAAAAAGCATGAATGGATGATCATCAAATTTGCCAATGGCCTTAAACCATCAGGAATAAATAACATACAGTATAACAGAGTCAGAAACTAAAAAGATCTCCACAGACTAAAAAGATTTCCACAGACCAGTGCATAGTTCTGAATTAAATAATATGAAATTCAATAGGATTAAATATGAAGTCTTACAGTTGGGTTCAAACAATCAAGCTGCTGGTATGAACATTTCTGTCATTCAATGAGCAGGAAAAATAATCATTGAACTTAGGCTTGGGGTGGCAGGAATTTGTGAAGGTGGTGGAGGATCAAACAATATTGTTCCATTACTTCTTCCCTGGATGCGACCTGGGAATTGATATTGATTCCTCTTTACATTCAGGGCACTTACAAAAGGTGAGTAAGCAAGAGTCACATTCTTTTTTGCACAGATGCATACTTCAGCCTTCAAAAGGAACAAAGAGTTGGGCTGGGATGAATGAGCATGTGAATTTAACTTGCTTTATACCTAAAATAATTAAGGCTGGTTTAGTAACTCTAAAGACATTTTTAGCTTTCTGTTGCACAATCAGAAAGTATTAATAGCACTTTGAAAAAAGTTGTAGAAGAAATGTTCTCAAGGAGGAGAAAATTTTGAATTGATGCAAGTTAAATGAAGTGGTAGATTTGACAGCAAATGTTACGTGCATTTTATCTGAAATATTATCTTTCTTTTTTTGAAAATAGTATGGCATTTCCTCAATTGATAAAAGGTGAAAAAATATGAATAGGCAATTTTCAGAGGAAGAAATTGAAGATATCTATAATCATATGAAAAAATGCTCTAAATCACTTTTGATTAGAGAGATGCAAATCAAAACAACTCTGATTTACCACATCACACCTATAAGACTGGCAAATATGACAGAACAGGAAAATGATAAATGTTGGAGAGGATGTGGGAGAGTTGGAACACTAATCCATTGTTGATGGAGCTGTGAGCTCATCCAACCATTCTGGAGAGCTGTTTGGAACTATGCCCAAAGGGCTGCAAAAATGCGCATACCCTTTGACCCAGCAATATCGCTACTAGGACTGTATCCCCAAGAGATCATAAAAATGGGAAAGGGTCCCACATGTACAAAACTATTTATAGCAGCACTCTTTGTAGTTGCCAAAAACTGGAAATCAAGGGGATGCCCATCAGTTGGGGAATGGCTGAATAAGTTGTGGTATACGAATATAATGGAGTACTATTGCACCATAAGAAATGATGAACAAGAAGACTTCAGAGAGGCCTGAAAGGACTTATATGATCTGATGCTGAGTGAAAGGAGCAGAACCAGGAGAACTTTGTGGACAGCAATGACCACAGTGTGCGAGAGTTCTTTTCTGGTAGACTTGAAACTTTGTAATAACGCAAGAACTTTAAAAAAAAAAAATTCCCAATGGTTTCCTAAGACAAAATGCCTTCCACACTCAGAGAAAGAAATACGGAATTCATCTGCAAAATGTAGCAGATTATGTTTGTATACGTGTATGTGTATGTGTTATGTTTTGATTTGTTATATGATTTCTTCCATTTATTTTAGTTCATCTGCACAGCATGACTATAGTGAAAATGTATTCAGTAGGAAAGTATATGTAGATCCTATACAGAATTGTATGGCTTCTAGGGGAGGGAAGGGGTTGGTGAAGGGTAGGTGGGGGGGTAAAAAAATCTAAGTTTTTTGGTAGTGATTGTAGAACATTAAAAAATGAGTAAAGAAGGAAAGAAAGAAAGAAAAAGAAAGAAAATAGCATGGCATGACAAAATTTTGGTTTCCAAAGTTTTACTGGGAATTTTGAAGATACTTGTTCAAAAGCATTGATCAAATTATAAAATACCACAGGTCTCCTATGGAGAAAGTATAGAATTGAAAGTTCCATAATTACAGCATAAAAATGTGCACATCGAAAGCTTACTATCTGAATTAGAAAGTATCAGCAGTTCAAAGTAATGATCATTTTTCAGGATATAAACAAAAGTGTGAAAAGATTTAAAACATGTTCATTTAGCACCACGAATTTAATCTGGAAGAATATATGATCTAAGTATGGGATGTATCCAGAAGGGCTACCTCCAGGAGAGAGGATCTGAAAAAAACTAAAGTTAATTTTTTCTTCTAACACAAGGCATGAAAATAATAAAGGGATGGTTGAGAAAAGTAAGAGAGAAGGCTACTGTTAGGACCATGATAATATCTAAAATTTTCTTTGTGCCAGGGTGTATTTTTCCTCAAGGGAAACTGTAGTCATTATCACCTCTAAGGTATTTTTCCTCAAGGGAAACTGTATCACCTCTAAGTTGATGATGATTATATTTCTACCTCTAGGTCTAAAATATTTCCCTAGTCCTGACCTACATATATTACTGCGTAGAAAATATTTTTCATGGATTTCATTCATATTCCCAACCAGTTTCCTCTTTTTCTCTTCTTATCTTATAAACACCTGCCACAATTCCATGCCATTTATTCATTCATTCAAGTCTCTGATGAAGAGCTGACCCTTCTGCTGACCAAGACCAACCATTCTACAGTTACCCTACCCATCTTCTCTAATTGATTATCCCCCTACCCATCATGATCTCTTATTTCTCTAACCTCTCCATATTTACTCATTCTTTCCCTGACATCTACAAACACACCTATCTCCCCAATATTAAAAAGGTCACTGAACTCTTCCATTCATACAAGTTATTTTAAATTTCTCCTCCTTTTCTGAGTTAAGCACCTTGAAAAGGTATCAGTGCATCAGTAACTGGCTTCTCTTTCTTCATCTATCACTGCCTCTAAATCCTTCTCAATATGGCTTCCAACCTCATTATTTACCTAAAATTATTCTTTCCAAAGTTATCATTAATTTCTTAATTGCCAAAGTCTAATGGGATACACATGACTAAATATTTTATCTGTCTCCAAGATCTCTATTCTCCAAGACATCTTTCATATGACTGCCAAATCAATATCCCTAAAGCACAATTCACTCCCCTGCTCAAGAAACTCCAGTGGTTCCTTATTGCTTCTAATAAAAAGTACAAAACTTCTATTGAGTGCATTTTATCTCGTCACCCTTTCTGAAATAATTATATCTTATTTTCCTTTCCACACTCTATATCCTAGCTCATTTGGTTAACTCAATGATTTCTTTACATGAAATCTTTATTCTCCTATGTTTATACCTTTACACTCACTGTCCCCCATGCCCTCGACACACCCTTTTTCATATCTACCTCTTAAAGCCTGTTATTGTTGTTCAACCATGTCTGACTCTTTGTGACCTCAGGGATCATACTATCCATGAAGTCTTCTTGGCAAAGATACTGGAGTGGTTTGATATTTCCTTCTTTAAGTAGACTAAGGCAAATAGGAGTTAAATGACTTTTCCAGGGTCACACAGCTAGTCTGAGGCTATATTTGAACTCAGGTCTTATTGATTTTAGGCACAGTGTTTTATCAACTGAGCCATCTAGTTTCCCCTCTTAAAATCTCTAGGTGCTTTCAAAACTAAGTTCAACTGATATTTTTCTATAATTGTTGCCTAATAAACATACTCCAAAGTAGTTGTAGCATTAACATCTTAGATACACGGGATTATAGATTTTGACACTTTTTAGGTGACAGACCAACCCCTTCATTTGACAAATAAAGAAGATGAGATACAACAAGGTTATATAACTTATTTCTCTATAGATTCCACATATAAAAGGCAAAAGGTTTTGATTGCAGACCCTCTGACTTCAAATCCAGTATTCTTCCACATGCCCTTCTCTCTTCCTCTCTCATGTCTTCATGGACAATGTCAAGGATGAGCTATAACCAGATAACTAATTGAAAACATTTTGGTTTATTATTCTCAAAATCTACCCATGAATCCCATATCTGCTAATAAAAGTTGTACTTATCAATGCTATGTAAATGCAAAAGTTGACTTAACTTCCATGAGCCTTATCCAGGATAAATGAAATCTTCCAGGATTTTTAGTAACTTTTTTTTTTACTTGGTGGGCCACAACCAAACCCTCTTTATCATTTGTTTAGAAAGTGAAATTTATTTACTTATTTATTCTGCTCTAATGGTTTTTGTAATATTTATTTCACTTTCTGTTCCCTGTATAATGACAAGTTTAATGTGTCTCTTCAATTTCACCTTACTTAACTGATTGGGTAGAAAAGCAATGAGTGACAGGTGGTGAATAAATACAATGCTGATGGCAGATGAAAGGCAGCTGAATAAAAAACTGTCTTTCTCACTTTGAAAAATTTGTCATTTCGTCTATTTTTGCCAATTAACTCACTTTTCTTCCACCAGTACTAACCTGTCCCTAGAGCAACAGCATTTACAACCTTTTCAAGTGATAATAAGTTCTTTTGTTTGTGAAAAATGACTACATAAACAAATATCACAAAAGAAAATGTTCATCCTCCCAATATGATCAAATCAACCATTTTGTCTTTCTCTTTTTGTATCCTTGACATTTGCTAATCCATCAGTAATCTATCTCTTTAAAAAAAGTACTTAGAAATGTCTTCAACTTTCTCTGATTTTGGTTAATAATTATCTCCAATTAAGTTGACTACATACTAATAAAAATGGAATTAATGAGAGAATTCAATTAGAACTTGTGGCCTATTAATTCATAGAAAGAAAACATTACTTTTTAAAACATATGTTCAGTATGTGCATTTGGATTGCTATGTTTAAGGCTCTCCAATCATCCCAATGGGACTCTCTTACAAAGATGCTATGCCATAGTTGCTACCCTAAGCTGTCCCAGGAGGTTTGTATCATCATAAGCTAATACCAGAAGATTGACCTCAACCAACCAACATGAAAATAATAAAAGCCAAGTTACCCAAGACAGTACAGTGGTAATGGACATTCTTGATCTAAAATAAAAGGTGATAAAAATCCATCTCCCTCTTTTCCTTGAAGAAAAAGAAGAGTGTTGCTCGAGAATATTGCATATAACAACAGATTCATTTACTGTATGTTTTTTAGTTTGTCTTAACTATTTTTTCTTTATCACTGTAGATAGACAGGGATGGAGTCTTTCCAGAAATCATTAAATTGCACTGAGGAGGCCCTTTGTGCTGGGTGGTCTTATTTAGGAAGAAAGAATACTAGATATCACATCACTTTTGCAAAGTCATCCATGAACTAAAGAAATCACTATCCTCTAGCTTTCTGTATGGAGGAGGAAGAGTATCCATTAGCATTCTCCAATTCAGTGTAGGGACTAGTAATCTTATCTGCATTATTTGCTATGAATTTCCCTTGTCAAATTCTATTTTCAAGGCAGTAGGAACTTCTCCCTTGAAATTCTGGCTGCCTCTTCAGATCCACAGAATGTCTTCTCTCATAATTAGTAGCCTAACAAGGTGTCTGAAGTGGAGTTTGAATCCAAGATTTTCTAGCTCCAAGTCCAGTACTCCATCTACTATGTCAAGCTGCCTATCTTCTTCCTTATATCCTCCATTACATATATCCTCCCTGCCCCAACTGATGACTGAATGTAACTCACTAGCATTGAAGACACTGAATATCAAAGCATTTGTCAATTTAATTTGGAGTGCCTTAGTGAGCTCTTTGTGGAATTCTTCCATCAATTTATCTTCTGAAATGGAAATAAGTCCATAAAACTTTTGTTTTCCTGGAGATCTTTTTGTAGGCACTCAACGTGAGCTCTTCAGTATGAGATGACCAAATGCCCTGTGGATTTATATTTATTGTTTCCTTTGGATTCATGGTACAAAACCAGCTCTCTTATTTGCTTTTCCTGTAGAAATTGTGAGCCATCCTTCCTTCAACTGCCTCTTTCATTATCTGGTTTCATTAATATTAATATTGGCAAGATTACTATGTTCTGTATCCTCCAAGAGTATTTCCACTCACTCACTGATCATCAGATGAAGATATCCAACTCAGAGGACTAACAGCTAATTGATTTTTAATTCTCTTTTCTGCCAGTATTCTACAATTACTGCAAAATGGAAGGGATATCATAGGTCTGGATCATTTGGTAGTTTTTGTTTTTCCTTAAGTTACCATATTTATCTGACTAGTCTGTTAGTGATTTAACCACTCAATATGTCACTAGGTTGCTAATGGAAAGACAGGTGCCATATATTGCCAGGTATATACAAGAAATCTTTCCAGTATGATGGAAATTACCAGAGCTTATACTCCTCTGGCAAAGCCTTTGAGAATCCAGGTTTGTCATTCTCATACCTTGATAAGACATAAGATTTGGAGGGTTGTGCACACAGCAAATATTTAATACAAATTGATAAAGAGAATTGAATCACATGCTTAAGAACTGCTGAATGGGATTAAATTGATTTTTGCTTCCCCTCTGACTGTCAACTTACAAAGATTCCTATAGCGTAAAAAAGGTCTCTCCCTTCATCCAATAGTTTTCCTGCCTCAGATTCTCCCACAAAGCCAAAATTGCTTTTACCCTACAAATAAATTTAATTCAATACAATAAATATTTGTCTAGTACCTACTATGTTCCAGATGCTGTGATGACTGCTGGAGCATACAAATATGAAAAAGATAGTCCTTGCAATCTAATAGGGGAAGGCAATATATAAAATGAAATTTAAAAGGGAGAGGGAGAACCAGGAGGTACTCACAAGGCATGATGTTCTTTGGAGTGGAAAGCAAATAGAATCCCTGATAGAAAATGAAGAGTTACCCAGAAAATTCTTATTTTTCAAGAAAAGAAGGCCTTGGGAGGAATTTATTGCTCAGGGTGGAGAGGCAACTAAGGAAGGTGACAAGATGCTATAAATAAAACACTGAGTCAATCTGCAAGGTTGTTTGATTTCAGGTGATCAGCCTATCCTAGGAGAAGGTCAGATGCTCATTAGAGTCAAAATCAGGCAAAGTAGCTGATGGAAAATAAAGAGTATTTAAAAATGATGTTTTATAATTGAAATAAACCTAGGTTGTTTCCATAGAGCTACACACTTCCCGATGATTCTTTATTGTTTGGTCCACAATAAGTGTCTACCCCTGCCCTCCCCATAATCTTTGGCTAGTAGGGAAGCATAAAGGTTTTCCTTATGGGTATTAAGAAGTTTTCTTTCTCAGTAATGATGCCTTTAAAGTTGCCAGCCAAATGGAATTACCAAGTTTCAGGCATGATTCAAGATCTGAGGGGAGTAACCAGCTATACCTTGGGCTAGATCATATATCGTGCAAGAAGCTTAAAGGAATCTATCTCAGAAAAAAAAATGCCTGTAATTTAACTTGCTTTTGTTTATCTTTAAATGTGATCAATAAATACTGCCTGAATGCAGGTAAAGTGGAGCTCTGATTGTCTATGTTCTTTTCATGATTGCTCTTTGACAGAAAATGTTCTTAAACACACAAGATATCTCTTCTTTGACATTGTCTATAACAGAAATTTCTGACCTTGACTAGAATTCCTTTGGAGCACTTTAAATTGAAGAGTCTCAACCTCAAGGAGGGAGGGTAGGGAAAAAAGCTCTTAACAAGGAAAAAATTAGTTTTTTTCTTCATTTTTAGATTATTGAGTGTTAGATTCAGTAGACAGACACCAAATATATTGATGGAGCAACACCACAAACACTTTATTGGACACCTCTCTGATATACTTACTATGTAATATAGTGCCTATCTAGTATGTGATATATAATATAATGCCTATGTATGGATATCATATTTGTCTAATAGACTGTAAGTTTGATAAAGTAGAAAGAGATTCATTGGATGGTGGAAAATATCATATGTTTATTGTCACTATCCTCTAAATGAAATTTAGCTTTTTTTAAAAAAATTACAAATATAAACAAATGTTTCTAAGGAGGGTATGCCAGAGTGATGAAAGGGTTCATAATATGAACAAGACTAAGAATTCCTTCTCTGATGGATTTGTGATCTCATCTCATTAGGTACTTAGTGAATAGTATGTTGTTCTTGAAATCAGGAAGATTTCATTTCTCTCAACCTTAGTTTTCTCATCTATAATATTAGGTAATAGTAACACCTATTTTGCATGGTTGTAAGGACTTCAAAAGTTTAAAGAACTATGACTTTAAAGTACTAAATGCTAGCTCTTGTAATTATTATTCAAATTCACACTCTCCTTTAAGGTGTAGATTGCAACCCACCCTTGCTTATACATCTTGTGTGACTCTCAACAATTTCTCCCCAGAAGTTACCCACTGGGGTTCACTCAATGCAATGAAAGAAGGGGGCATGTCATATACCATGAGATCACGTGAATAACACATGGGGCACATGAGCTGCCTAATGCTTATTCCTCACTCGCCACATGATCAATAAATCTTTTTTTAAAATGCGTTTCTTTGCTAGCACTTTTTACACTCTTTCTTTCATATTTCCTTGTTTACGATGTGTTTCAAACAATAAAAACCACCATGCATCTTTCTAATGCCCTGTGTATGGTCATCAACATCAATTCTGCAGAAATTGTTATATTCTGTAACTCAGAACCATACAATATCACTGGAAGAAAAATAATATTATAAAGGTGGGCTTTTGATTCAAAGAGAAGTTTAGGGTCAGTGGAAGAACTTCACATTCTCCTAGAAGTTCACTTTCGGAATGGAATGGAAGAAATAGTTTACAATCCATGGAATTTAACTTAATCAATTTTTGAACATTTTAGATCTTGTGTTTTTCATTCAATTTTTAAATGTTAAAATGTTTGTGGTAGAATATAAATCTTGAATATAAGCTTAGCATTTTTACTGATGAACATAATCACACATAGAAAGAATGGAAATATGTTCATCAGTAACTCTAGATATTAGTTTTATATTACCTGTATCATTTAGGGAACTTGGATACCAGATATCATTTCTTCTACTTCTTGTATAACCTTCAGCAAGAATTCTTTCCAGAGCAAACTGTCATACCAAAGCTATTGAGTTTCTCACTGAATAATATGAAACTGGCATCATTCAATGTAATATGAACTGCCAAAAAAACAAGGGCTCAGAAAAATAAAACTCTACTTAGAGTTTATTACTTAAAATAATTCTACATTCTCTTTTCTCTTTAGATAGACAAAAACCATGCCATGTTGGGAAAAATAATAAAATTGGTGACTTTTTAAATTTTCACCATAATATGAACCAAAAGTAATTTTTAACTCAGTGGATTTTATAACCTCAGAATTAAATAAGAAATTATTTAAATAAATTAGGTAGAAATAAATGTATATATAGAGAGAGGAAAAAGTACACTTTAAAAGTGTTTTAATTTCACTAATTTGTTGCATATTTTTATTATCTTGTTAGAGATTATGACATATAGCATTTCCAATGGTGTCTAAACTTTCTAGAAAGATCAAGTATAATATCTTTGTTCTTCTAGAATAGAGAGAAGGCAGAATAGTACAGTGGGAAGAACATTGCTTCAGACTTCCTGGGTTGAAATTCCAACTCTGTATATCTATAACATGAAAGCATTGGACTTCTTGACCTTTGAGGTCCCTCTAGCTCTTCATCTGTGAATGAATTAATAGTTCAATGAATAGGATAGGTCTTGATGTCTAGGCATGTGTTTTGACAATTACTTTTGCTAAGGTACTACTCTGATGACTTCTTGTAGTGGCAAAGTGATCCTTGGGTTTTCCAAAGTAATGCCAATAGAACAGAAATCATAAAAATTCCAACAAAGTTGGGGAATGTTGGCCCAGTGACCATGTGCATTTTGTTCAAGGACCAGTCCAACCAACTCAAAAGTGGTCTACCACCAGAAGCTTTACCACAAGGTAACATATTCTTATTCATAACCGTCACTCTATAAAGTCACTTTACAAAGAAAATGTGGAGATTTGGGAGTCTGCATCACTGTAGGAAGCAACCACATCAATTAAATCTAGAATATTTGAAATTATCAAAGAAATATCATTTTAAATTTGTCATATTTGCTATTTCATTTTTCCTGACATGTAGGAAATTTGCATGTGAGAAAAAACAACAGATGTATAAAATTCTTTTAAAGAGCAAGATACATGGTTTGTCTGATAATGATTACACTATCTTTTATTTTTCAATATCCAAATAGTACAATAAACTTGAAAGATGCTTTTGGTTATGTGGAACCAAAAAGATTTTTTAAGAAACAGAAATGCATGGCAGAGAGCCATCTAGCCCCAGAATCAGAAAAATGTAGATTCAAGTCTCACTTCTGATGCATACTGATTTTGTGACTTTCAATAAATTGTTTAACTTCTTCATGCCTTAAGTAATTTTCTAAAACTAGATGATGCATAGTAGAAGCTAATCTGCAATTATAGAGAGGGAATTTCATCACCAAGAGTTCCCACTCTGTTAAATCACAGGTCAAGGTAGCCTGTTAGAAATTTTGAACAACAAATCATTATAATTAGTGTAAGTGGTAAGGAGCATGACAAGATTTGCCCTTCAGTTATACAAAGTATGAGTAGATATTACCTGTCTAGTTTATATTCCTCATGTGGAAGTTTTGCATCCTGCTTCTGGTCATGCGTAACTAAAATGTGTGCACATATGATGATACTGAGATCTGAGATACTGAGCTCAAAGACCTCAAATGTTCCTGACTGGAGTTTGATGTTTCCCAAGATCATAATAGTACAACATGTAGAGCAAAAGAAAACCATGTGCTCGTGAGCTGAAAAATAATTTTCAGGAGATGAAATAGAAATGAACAATAACTGTATAAAAATGATTTTTCTCATTTACTTATTTATTTTTAGTTTACAACATTCAGTTCCACAACCTTTTGAGTGTTAAATTTTCTCCCCCTCCCTCCCTTCCCCCATCCCGAAGACAGTTTGCAATCTGATATAGGGTCTACATATACATTCATATTAAACATATTTTCACATTAGTCACATTGTAAAGAAGAATTGTGACCAATGGAATGAGCCATGAGAAAAAAGAAACACAACAAAACTAAAAAGAGAGAGCAAATAGTATGCTTTGATTTGCATTCAGACTCCATAATTTTTCATCTGGATGTGTATAGCATCCTTTTGGCATTATCTTAGAACCTTGCATTACTAAAAGCCAAGTCCCTCAAAGTTAGTCACCACATATTGTGACTGTAACTGTGTATGATGTTCTTCTGGTTCCACTCCCCTCACTCAACATCAGTTCATGTAAGTCTTTCCAGGTTCTTATAAAAAAATATTTCAAACTCAATGATGAAAGAGCAGCCCATCAAAAACAGCTCTGAGGTTTACCCTCTCACTCAGCAAATTAGCAAAGATTATATAAGATGGAAACAATTAATGTTGGAGAGGCTATGAAACAGTAGACACATTAATGCATTATTGATGGAACTAGTATAGAAAAGTAGGAGTGTCTTGGGTGAGGATCCCTGGGGGGGGGGAACTTTGTCGGGGGGAGGGCACAATAAGCTTGTTGAGATAGATTGGGGCCATGTTATGAAGGGTTTTAAATGTCAAACAGAAGAGAAAAAAAAACCTTTATTTAAATCTAGAGGCAACAGAGATGTATTAGAGTATATTCAGTAGGGGAGTGAGATGGAAAGACTTTCCCTTCAGGAAACTTACTTTAACAACTGTTTAAAGGATTAATTGAGGAGGGGAGATATTTGAGGCAGAGAGATGAGGAAGGAAGCACTTCACCTGAGAAATGACATAGACCCAAACTAAGGTAATGACTGAGTACAAAGAAGGATGTTAGAAGGTGAGAGATTTAGTCAAGAAATAAACAACATTTGACAATTAAGGATATCACAAAGGTTGTGGTTGTGGACATTTAGAAAGATGGTAGCAGCCTTTATAGAAATAAAGAAATCCAAATAGAGGTGTGTATGATAGAAAAGATAATCATATCTGTAAGTTATTTAGGTACCCTGGGACATGGTCAAGTCAGGTTATTTGATTTGAATTCGTTAGATGCAGGTAGGCTTTTTCTTGCCATTTCCTCATCTATAAGCATTCAGTTCCTTATAGGCAACTTTGCTTGATACTCCCCAGTCTGAACATCATTCTCCTTATATGAAAAAAAAACAAAAAACAAAGTACAAACTCTGTTTTTCTGGCTTTTCTTAATTTTCAAATATCATTATTTCATGAACATCAAATCTTGATCTTGAATCTTCTCCACATATAGTTTATTTTAGAATATTTTTTGCTTATCTGTGCAATTGCCAAAAGTTTCAGTTCCTTCTGGAAATTAAAAGTTCAGACAAGTTTACAAGATAATACCACTCTTTCATTGAGCTCATTGCCTATCTTTACTTCTATTTTCTGCACATCTTTTTAAAGACAAAATTGTTTAATAAATTACCAATCATGTATATTTGAAAATTCTCCCTTTTCTACTGCACTGCAATTTTTTTTAACTCATCAGAATCCTCAACAACTTGAAAAATAAAACTTTCATTACTGGCAAATCAAGGATTTACCATGCACATTTCTTTTATTTGAAAACATCTCCAATTCATGTCCCAACAGTTAAATTCTTACATAATAACTATACTCAGTCATCTTTGTGGTTGCCTCCTGGAAATGATCACCCTTTTCTTACTTTTAGCTAGACAGACTCCTTGTTGATCCTCAATAAAATATTCTCAACCATACTTCTCCTCTAGTTCACAGATTTGTTCATGAATATATATATTTTTTATAAAAACTAAAGACCAAATCTGCTTTCTTATTAAAGCAGATCCTTCCATTACCACAGTCCAATCACATATCATTAAGTTTCAGTGATTCAACCTTAGAATTCAATTTTATTCAGGCTCAATTTGTAAATTTTATTGTTTGGGGTCTTCCTAGAAAATATTTTTCAGTAAATTATTTTTTGAATAATATCTTATTTTTTCCAAGTACATGTGAAAAAATTTTAACATACTTTTTTAAAAATTTTGAGTTCCAAATTCACTCCCTCTTTCCTTCTTACCTGAGATGGCAAGGAATTTGATACAGATTATCCATGTGTAGAAATGAAAAACATACTTCCATAATGGTCATGTTGTGAAAGAAAACACAGACCAAAAAAAATGGAAAAAAGTGAAAAATATTATGCTTTGATCTGGATTCAGATTCTACCAGTTATTTCTCTGGAGGTGGATAGCATTTTTCATGAAGAGTCCTTCAGAATTGTCTTAAATGAAAATACCTATTTTGTGCCTGCATTTCTCTGGTGTATCTGGCTTGGTGGACAGATATGAATAGTTTTCTATTTCCTTCTTCATTTTCTATTTAAAATCCCCTTGTTCAGATCTCTAAGTCTCAAAACAAGATATTCTTCCCAGCCCTCATTAGATACACTTCATCCCTAGGCAAGAGTCTATCACCGTTGTATCTTAAGGGCTCATCTAAAAATAGAAATTCTGCTGGAAAGATTATATGATATATGCCTACATCCTATAAAATAAGTTCTGAATGTGAGTTAAATAAAAATGTGATAATCAGGGTGACAATTAAGAGTTTGTCAGAAGCTTAAACTAATACTTTTCTCTAACTTATTAACAAAGCTACTACCCAGAGATATCATTGTGTTTTAGCAAAATAGTAGTTGAATGTAGGTAGTGTCTTCTATTTATTCATACTTCTCACACTCATAAGCTTTTCCCTCCTTCATATATTCTGAGCTACATAGAATACTTTAAAGATTAAAAAAACCCTGATATTGTTATAAATTCAAAATGAATATATGGCAAATTAATAAAACATACAATATAAGAAAACAATCAAAATCACCTAATACTGACTTTAAAAAAAGAAAGAAACTACTAGGGGGCCTTCATAGTCAAAGATTAATTCTAATTAGAAAATCCATTATTTAAATTACGGAAATGTGCACTGCAATTCTGAAAAGTATATAAAATTGCATTTAGAAGACTATACAAAGTATGACACTGTAACTGACCATTAAAGTACTGTTTCAATGATTTCCTAATGTCAACACATCAGTAATAGAAGCATGTGAAATGCCATCCCATTAACATACAAGTTAACAGCCTGAGTCAATAAATTCATATTCATCTTTGTATCAAACAATTAGTGCTGATTATAAGATCTATAGCAAGCTTCATATACCTTAAAATTAGCTCTCATTATGTTTAAAGGAATGGAGGAAGGAGCTAATTCATCTACACAGCTGGCCTGCTAGATGAGACTGGTGTAACCATACTGATATTAAAATTATGGTTACATTTTAGTACTAATCATCCAGTAACAGCACATATTTTCAAAATATTCCTCTTCAAAATCATGTGCATATGACAAGAGGACCTGTGTTCAACCTTCCATTAATAGACGTGGTGCCATAATTTGAAGAGGATCCAGCTGTTCGCTTTGTGCAATTAAACCAACTTTGAAAGATGATGGGAGTAAAGAATATTGAAAATCATTAACATGTTGTGCAGCATCTGAATCAAGAAACTGACCTGTAGGGCATTCCCTTTGGGAAACAAAATTGATGCAGTCCTAATTCCTTTCCCTGAGTAAGAGATAGTATTTCTCTGATATGTTTTTAATATCTATCACCACTATGCCAGTGGTCTGTGGACTGTTAATACAAATATAACAAGGACTAGAGAGTATTGGTCCATTCCAAGGCTGTTCCCTTTGTTCCTCTGTTTTCAATAGAACGTTCATTCCAGAAATAACAATAGCAGCAACAAGAAGAACGGCTTTTTGTTCATCCTTCATTTTTAAAGAAGACCAATCATATCATCAGTGATATCTTGATTTGTAAGTAAGAGAAGTGAGTTGAGAGTCACTAACTTTTTTTTTTACATAAGATGGTGTACCACCAGGTTCGCCATCTATTTTACTACTGCATTCTAAGGTTCCCTAGAATATATCATCTGCCTTGTTTCTATACCTTCTACTTTCACTGGCAAAGGACTCTTAGACTTTGTCATATACTTTGATACCCATTCTTTGGACTTCCAACTTTTTTTTCTTTTAGACAAATACTAAAACTCAAATAGAAAATATTTAATAACTTTCGATATGCCTTGCTACTAAATTTTCTTTCATATGTTGTCTCCCTGGATTTGAATGATAACTCCTTGAAGACAGAAATGGTGTTAATTTTTTGCCTATTTATATTCCCAGCACATAGATAGTGTTTGGCACATAGTAGGCATTTAATCAATGATTTCTCATTCATTCATTCACTTCTCACAAGTCATTGTTCTACCTCTATGAACTACTAAACTTGGGAAGGACTTGAGTCAAAAATTTAATAATTTGGAGAAAGTTAGGATTAGATTCAAGTTGCCAGGTGTTGGTGGCACATTTATTTAAGACTAATAAAAAGATCTTTTTCAGATGAATATTTCAGACTAATAAAAAGAATGTGCATTTCTGGTACCCCTACCTGGGCATAGTGGTAGAGAAAACAACTTAAGAAGACTCAGTTATCCTCACAAATATTTGAGTTTACTTGCCCTTTCCAGTCATCCCACTTACATAGATCAGACTCTTCTTTTGCTCCTTTCTCCCCCAATTTCATCTGTTGAACCTCCTTCCTTCAAACCCCAACTCTTTCTCTTCTTTTGAGTATCCCATTATCCCTGGAGCTTTGCCTCATCCTCTCAGATAAAGTTTCTACCACCTCAAGTTTCACTAAGTGGTTTGTTTGTGTTGTCATTTTTTTCTGGAGCATCCCTTTGTACTTCTTACATTCTATCCAATATCACAATTATTTACATACATGTCTAATCATCCAGTTAGATTATAAATTCCGTGAATGTAGAGTATGTATTTTATTTCATCTTTGTATCACTAGTATGGTCAGCTAAGTAGTGCAGTGGATAGAGTACTGGACCTGGAGTCAAGAAGACTCATCTTTCTAAATTCAAATCTGGCTTAGTAATTAGTAACTTTGTAACCCTCAGCAAGTCATTTAACCCTGTTTTATGTTTCCTCATCTGGAAAATGGTCTGGAGAATGAAATGACAAATCATTCCAGTATCTTTGCCAAGAAAACCCCAAATAGGGTCATGAAGAGTCAGATATGGCAGAAATTATTAAAAAAAAAAAAACCAAGTACGATGTCTTGAATATAGTAGGCAATTAATATTTGCCAAATAAAATTGAACAGAACTGAATAGAATGGGTTAAAGACATGGCATAAAGAGAATGATGGCTATGAAGCATTATTCACTTGAATTACAGTATGCAAATAATCCTTTCCTTTTGCCAAATGTCCTCTTTGTCTTTATCGTGACTCAGTTCTTACCAGCATCTTCTTTTCTCTTCTTTCACCACTTCTTCTACTATCATACAACTTCCCTCTTTGAAAAAAATGCAAAGAAATACAAGGAACATAATGCTATAGAGGTAGGCTGAGGTCTGTTCAAACCAGCTCATGAGAGCTGGTTGTAAATTTTTCAGCTTGAGCATTTATACATCAAAAATCAAGGAAGTTCTATAAATCAAGGTTTCATTTTATTGTTGTGATGATATTTAACTGAAGGAAATGATGGGTAAAATATTAATAATGCTGATTAAACTTGAAAGTGTAACATGTATACATTTTTTGAGGGCCAGCTGTTTTTTACCACTACATGCTGTAACGGTAATGTAAATGGGGAGATCTGTCATATTCATTAATAGGTCCATATGACCTGCCTGGGTCACATGGAAGTCTGAGTCACATGAGCTTGAGTCACATGAAGCCTGTAGTAAGAGGAGTTTGCTGAATGAGTAAAACAGCAAGGAGCTGAGCTAGAGGAGAGCTGGGAGGAAATTTGGTCAGAGCAGTCAGAACTTCAGGATGCAGGCAAGCCCACAGCTGGCTGTGAGTGTCAGGTCATTTTGTTTCAAGGAAGCCTGTTTGTGATTTGTTTAAGGGAAGCCTGTTTGTGATTTTTGTAAGAGAGCTGGCTTGTGGGAAGTCTAACAGAGGGAAGACTTGGAACCGGTGTGATCCTCTGCATTATTGTTGTGTATAGATTTTTGTTGCTGTGAAGGATTCAGCTTTCTGGCGTCTGAATAAATGTTTTGGTTCTCTTTTCCCTGTGGAGAGTCTGTGGTATTTCTCAATTCAGAATTGCACTGGGATATTCATGGCTGCTGTGAATATCGCATTGGTGCTACACATTCCTTGTTACAGAATTTTATTTTGTGCATCTATCAGCTTAATTTATTTGATATTAGGGATTCATTGAGGGCAAGGTATTGTTTAATAACTACAAGCAGAGGTCATGGAATAACTATTCAAGAAATTCAAATTCAGACACACTGTGGAACAGTTAATATCAAGTGACTGAATAAATAATTGCCATGGATTTATCAGGCCTTTGTAAAGTAAGTAAAGAAAAATAAATTCAGATTGCTGTTGCATTGAACACATAGATATTATCTCCTTCTTGCCAGTATTTATCATAAATCTTATGGAAAAGTGTGTGTGTGTGTGTGTGTGTGTGTGTGTGTGTGTGTTCATCCTTCATTGCCAAAGAAGACCATGCCATCAGAGAAATAACGACATAATAACGACATAACTTGCACTTGACTTTGTTTTTGAGTGAGGGAGGGCTGTGCAGGTCACCAGCCTCACTTCTCCTCCAGAGCCATCTGAATCCAGTGACCAGATATTCATCAGGATGACTGGAGATGACCCAAGATGAGGCAATTGGGGTTAAGTGACTGCCCAAGGTCACACAGCTAGTGAATGTCAAGTGTCTGAGGTGAGATTTGAACTCAGGTCCTCCTGACTCCTGGACTGGTGCTGTATCCACTGCACCACCTAGCTGCTCCAAGGAATAAGTAAGGTTAGAAGTAAAAGGTACTTTCTGTATCTAATCTGAGTTGAAAGTTGCAAAGTGCTATGAAAAGTACTAAGTAATTATCAGTAAAATAATTTGACTTCATTATTGTTTTGCTGTTGTTCATCCTCCTTTTCTGAAGAAGACCAATACGTCACAATTTTAGATGACTGATGTTTTGACTTGCACGTGAATTCCGTTTAAATGAAGCAAAGTTGTACAGAGTCATCATCTCTCTTTCAGAGTCATCAGTGTGCAGTGGCAAAACTGAAGTAAAAAAAAAAAAACTGGTGATGACCCAGAATTCAGTGGATGTCTGTGATGTCTGACCAGGCTCTGAGTGCTCCATAGTACCTGCTCCAGCTACTTTCATGCTCACTGGAAGAAAATTGTTCTCATCAGCCCATTCCACCATTATGTGGCGCATCATTAATAGAATTGTTTCATTAACAGAATTGTTATTATTATATATAATCTATGCCATAGATTATATATAATTTCTATTATATAAAATATATATTATGTATATAATAATTTGATATAAATAATCAGCTGTACCATTCATAATCTAATTGTCATTTAATTTTGCATTAATCTTAAAAATGTTTCATCTGTGAAAATAGTGTATCTAGGTACTTAAATATTTAAATTAACTGACTGCAAGTGTTATAAAATGACCCTAGACAGAGTGAGGAAATCATTAACAGATGACAGGAATTTTAAATGAGTGATAAAAGCTCATAAAATACCATATCCCTCAGAGCTACAAATATCACGAAAATCCAACATAAATATTCACAGGATCTACATTACTATATAATTAATTGCAAATATTTCTTTTAGCATGCTTTGGAAGGAATGCATTAAAAACAGCACTAACATGAAAATCAAGTGAGAATGGCTTCTGGAATGGAAATGCTATTCTCAAATATAATGTTTTTGCTGCTTTTAATTATTTGCCAATGTAATTGACAGGTACAAAATCATTTCAGACGTAATAAATGTTAATGAAATGATTCATCTATGGGATAGAAGATGATTAGGATTAAGATAATATGAGGGTAGGACAATTGAAATCCTACATTAAGCACAAATTCATATTTTATCCATCGCTTGCAACTTCTCTCCCTCAACAAATATCATCCAAGTGTTTTTCACAAGTAATGAGATTGCTTAATAAGAGGATTGGCTATAATCATCCTCGTTCCAGTCATAACATGCATTGAGATAGCCAAGTGCCAGTAGCCAAAAGAAGGAAGAAGGTGATAGCAAAGTGCCAGAACAAAATATTAACTAGATAAGTAGTATCTATTTTTTTTACTGTAAAAATCAATCAGATACAGTTATTGTTTTCTTTTGGGGGAAACCAAATCTATGATTTTGCTCACATGGGGGATCTTTGATGAAGAAATTTCCCCTATCAATTGAAGAGCAAGGTATGCTCAAGAACTTATTCAGAGTTGCCCAGGGCACTGAAAAACTAAATAATTTGGCAACATTCACACAGTTTTCACACAGAAGCAGCATTAGTGTCCAGATTTTCCCAGTTCTGAGAAAGCTCCCTTCTCCACTGAGATGCCATATTCTATCTTCATAATGATACCCTTACTATATAAAGGGACAAGTAGTAGTGTTGAATTTGGAATCAGATGACTTGCAGTTTCAAGAAAAACTATGCCACTACCTATGAGACCATGAGAAAGTTACTTACTTTCTCTGAACCCGTCATCTTGACTCTGAGCACAACTTTCTATGCACTACACAAGGCTGTCAAATCTTTGAACAGATAGGTGAAGGAAAATTTACAACACTGACAATATTCAACAGTACTTACACAGAATCAAATATATGCATAATAAGTTAGAGCCTCCATCACAAAAATGTTTTTAAAACACTTAGGTATTTTTAATAAATGGTATTGGGTTGGCACAAGTAATAACTATATGCAGACACCAGTATAGAGAACCACCACTTAAGCAGTCATTTGGCATCCAACAGCTAATCCTAATCCTACCCGTGCTGTAATGCAACCTCCAATGAGGAGGCAACTTCCATTGACCAGACCACCCACACCTCACCCCCTGAGCTTGACTGCAACCCCAGAGAAACCCAGAAAAACACCACCTGACAACAGCACACACTAGCCACCACCAGCAGCTACAGCTCAGCATCAGCTAAGCTACAGACTTTATAGCCTCCATCCACCAGAACCTGAGGCCCCAGTACACAAAGCCAGTAACCAGGCCCCTAACCTTAGCACAAGAAGTGTGGAATAGTCCTGCTAAGCCCCAGAAGCAGAGATCAACTATAAAGTCCAGGACCTATGATCTGTACTGGGTGAAGTGAAGAGGTAAAGCAAGCAAAGAAGACAACATTTCTACTCTTGCTTGAAAGCCATACCTGCCTAGGGACAACTTTTCCTACTCAATCTTGCTTTGCTTCTTACATTACTGAAAAAAATAGCACTATTTATCCTGAACTCTTTAGTCATCACCCTATTTCATACCTTAATTTTCCTATACATATTTGTTCATTTTCTCTTTCTTTGCTTACCATGATGGTCCTTTGCTTATTCAATGCTGTGTTCTCACCCCATCTCTTTCCTCTCCTCCAGGGACTTGACCCAATGACCACTTCTTACCCTCTTCCACCTTTGATCTTTCCCCTTCTTCTGGCTCTTTACCTGTTTTCTACCAACATTTTCCCATCATTACAACAAATAACAACAACAACAATTTCAACAAATTTCACTTCACTGTTGCATTCCCTCAAGCCATCATATTACATTCTTCTCCCTGCAATGGCTAAGTTCCTAACAAGAATAATCTGTTCCCCCTTCTTATAATTTATTAATTACCATTACCTTCTCAGTGCTCAAAAGTAAAAAAAAAAATTCTTGCCCCTTAACTGACCACTCTACTGACCTTAATTTTTCCAAGGTTTCCCATCATCTCTTAAATGTTAAATACAATGCCCTCTCTTTCCACCTGCTTATTCTTTCTTCTCAGCTACTCCTATGGTTCTTTTGGTTCTTGGTTTTATGTTATTGCTCCTTTATAATCTCCTTTATTGATTCACTATCGACCTCCAACCCACAAAGTATGGAAGTCCCTCAATATGCTTTTTTAGGATTATTGATCATATTCTCTACTTTTGTCATCCTGTCTGCTCCCATGTGTTTGATTTATGATCTTTATATTGATGGCTTCCAAATTGCTACATCCAACCTTAATATCTCTCCTGGACTATAATTTCACATTCATAATTCACTGGTGGATATCTCTACCTAAACACCTTGCAAAACCTCTAACTTAAAATGTCTGAACCAGAAATCTGCCCCCCTCCAAAAAAAAAAATGCATCCATTCTCCACACTTTTAAATTGTCTGGCTTTATAATGTTAGAGCCATCCTAGAAATGTTCTATTCCCTCACATGCTTCCCTATTTGATCAGCTGCAATCTTAGTGATTCTATCACCATAATACTGCCCACTTTGGTTTTCCCTTCTGTGTTTGTATTTTATAAAATTTCACAACTTGATTTCACCCCTTCTTAGGAACTCTGGTGGCTCTCTGATTGGTTTTGAGAGTTTCACCATATTAGTGTCAGACACAGAGGAGATATCATTCAACTTTAGCCCTGCTCCAACTCAGACCTCAAGTGATACATGACCTTAAACCATTTCCAATAACCAGATTGTGGATATGTCCCACCACTCCTCTATATGATAGCCAGCTATCTCTACCTGTATGTCTCCCAACATATCTAACATTATATTTCTGAACTAGAACTCATCACTCCTCCACACCCCCACCCAAAAGAAAATCTATCCGTGCTCCTAACTTCACAATTTTTCTCTAATGTAGTACCTTTCTTCCAAATTACTTAGTAATGATCAGATTCCATGCTTCTAATCTTTTCTTTTTCCAATCTATTCTCAATCTAGGTGGTAATATAATATGCTTAAGGTATAAGTGGTCTATGTTCTTCTCATTTCTACCCCAGAATCTTCATCATTTTTTCTAGTTTTATATCCTATTTAAATTCTTCAAGTTTATTTCCACACTTCCTCAAGAAGGACTTTTTTAAGGTGTGTTCTTCCTGCTTTTGCACTAAAAAACATATAGCATTTTCTATGTGACAGGCACTGTGCTAATCATGCTGGAAGAAAGTTGCTGTCATACAAAATGTTGACTGCAATCTTACAAATTGCAACATTGGTGACTTTCCCCCATGTGTCTGAGTTAATTCATCAAGGAAAAAAAATACTCTAGTAGCTATGAAATTTATAGAAAATATGATATCATATGGGAAATTATCTATGGCTTTCACCAAATGCAATTATATTTCCATCCCATTTTAAAAAGAAAACAGTTGATGGAATATCTAAAACTTCAGGTTAATTTAACATGTGAAAGTGTACATTTCACAAGTCCTGGGGAAGCTCCTAGAAGGACAATTCAAAATAATGAACCAAGAATGGATTTGCTCTTGAAATGGAATAATAATTGTTCACTAAGGTATTTTATCAATGCCATTTGGTAAGTCCATAAAGAATACTACCAAATTAACAATTCAAAGAAATTTAATATCAACAAATGATTTTACAAACTTTGAAAATATAGATTAACTATAATGATTCTCATCAAAAGGGAACATATTTTAATTTCAATTTATGAATAATGAAGAGAATATCATGTTTTGTTAACATTGAACGTGATTATTTTTCATTTCAAAAATTCTCAGTAAACAGATCATCAAGAATTTAACCTTGAAAGATTCAATTCATTTCCCCAAAAATTTTATTGTGTTTTGCAACCATGAACATAATAAATAACTCTAAGAATATTTAACAGACAATCCACCTGATCATTTCAATAAAGCCATCAGTAAATTCAAGAGGTAGAGAGGGGGGCAGCATAAAAAAAACACATCTAGGAAGACAGCAGAGTGAAAACAGGGACTCAACTGAGCTCTCCCCCACACTTCTTGAAATACCTCTAAACAGTGAATCTGAATGAATTTTACAGTGGCAAAATCAGCAAAGAGACAAAGTGTGGCAGATTTCCAGCCCAAGACAATCTGGAAGGTTAACAGGAAAGATCTGTTGCACCAGGCTAAGGAAGAGTGCAAAATAGCGCACAGGCTGCACCAGCACAGACTCGACAATAGCAAAGCCAGAGAAAACCTTAATGGACTGAATCACTGGCAACAGTGACAATTCCCAGGTCTTTCAGCATAGGAGAGGGTGTAATGCCAAGTAAAATAGAATCTTTTGCTGTTTTTGTTTTAGTATAATCAAGAAGTATAATGCCTCTATTTGAATGTGACTAAGGGGGATCTTTCCCCACTCATTTTGGGGCCTGGAAAGATTTATAGGAAGGTTCCATGCCTTTTGTTATTGAGGCATCAGTTCTCTAGGGATGTGATGCCCTCTGGTTCTAAAACATGTATAAAGACTCTGAGGGTGAGGTTTTCTTTTAGGGCTTAATGACTGGAAGTGTTTGTTTGGCCAGATGAGAACTCAGGGAAGTCACTTTAAGGAGTCACCCAGCTTTGAAAGCCCAGATGTAAGTGCTTCCCTTTCTGGTAACTGTGGTCATATAGTTGGGGTCCAACTGTCTGTTACATTCAGGTAGAGGAAGACATATTTTTTGATCTTTAGATTTCTTGTATTTTCATTGAAGTCCAGGGTGCTGACTCCCCTAAAGTAGGTGAATGATATATGTGCTTAGTTAAAGGAATAATACATGTATTTGATTAAAGTGATTGTTAACCTCTCAAAAGTTGCCTTTCCTTTTATGAATACAGATCTAAGAACCTGTGATAGCAGATTACCCTGTGTATGTTGGGGTACTTCCTGATACAGGGGGTCACCAGAGCAGGGTTAGAGAGAAGCATAGTCCTGCACAGTAGCTGCAGAAATAACAGCTACTCCTGGGGCTATTAAGAGGTTTTGAAATTTATCTATCTAAACTTCAATGAACCAAGAGGGCAGAGTAAACTCTAAAGAACTCTCACCCTCCCTTGTTTGCCTTGAAAAACTTAGAGAAAACTAGGAAAAATCGTGGAATAGTGGAATCAACTGAAAGACAAGGTACACCAGTCTTTTAAGTCTATAAGCTAGGGGGGATTAACAGGAAATATCTCTCTCACTGTGGCTGAAGGAGACCAGTATAGGATGAAAGGTGTCACAACAGCAGTAAGTCCCACCTCAGTGGACCAGCAGGAGATCCTGAGTCCCAGGGTGGTGAAACAACACCAGGTGTCAACACTAGGACTCCAGGCATGCCTTCACAAAGCCAGAGGAATCAGTAGACACAAGAATGGACATCCACAACAGAAGCTGAGCCTACATGTGCTCTAGCACAGCTCTAGGGGAGGAGGACACATTCAGTGGCCATACCACTCCCCCTCTCATCATGCCTCAAGTTTCACTGTAACCTCATGAAAATGCAGAAAGACCTCACCTGGCCTTGGCATACACTAGCCAGCACCAGCTCAGTATCAAGTAAACTACAGAATTATACAGCTTCAAGCTGCAAAAAACGGAGTCCACAGCACAAGAAACCACTAATCAAGCCCCTATCGCCCCCAGGAAGCCTAGGAAAGAACCCCCTCTGCCCCAGAAGCAAAGATCCACTTTAAAAGCCAAGAAAAATGAAATCACAATGAGCAAAAAAGCAAATTAGAAAACAGAGACCAGGGGAGGAGACAAGATGGCAGAGTAGAAAGACACACATATGCTAGCTCCGAAACCCACAGCCTATAAAATACCTGTAAAGAAGATCTCCCAACAAATTTGGGAGCAGCAGAAGCCACAGAACAACAGAGTGAAGGAGATTTCTGTTCCAGAGAGACCTGAAAACCTGACACGAAAGGTCTGTCACCCATCAGACCTGGAGCAGAGCCCAGCCCTACCTTGGCCCCTTGGCACAGAAAGGAGCGGATCCAAGCAAGCTTCAGGGACAGAATCTCCAGCGTCTGCACAGGTCCCTCCACTCATAAGTGCTGAAGGTCAGTGAGAGGGTCTCTTTGGCTGGTGAGAGGGGAGTGGGGTGTCCCCATAATTCGGGCCCCCTCGGGAGGCATCAGCTGAGGCAGCAGCAGACAGGGGCTCCCAAAGCAGGCAGGAGCTTGGATCCATTGTTGAAGGTCTCCACATAAACCCCCTGAAGGAACTGAGCCCTGTGGGGCAGCCCTCCTCCCACCCAAGCACCTGAACTTAATCTCACACTGAATAGTAGCCCCGCCCCCCACCCACAGCCCTGAGTCTGGGAAGCAGCATTTGAATCTCTGACCCCAAGTGCTGGCTGGGCGGATCTGGAGGCGAGGTGGGGGTGGAGAGGACACTCCAAAGTCAAGTCACTTGCTGGGAAAATGCCCAGAAAAGGGGAAAAAAGTAAGACCACAGAAGGCTACTTTCTTGGTGAACAGGTATCTCCTCCCTTCCTTTCTGATGAGGAAGAACAATGCTTACCATCAGGGAAAGACACAGAAGTCAAGGCTTCTGTATCCAAGCCCACTCAATGGGCTCAGGTCATGGAAGAGCTCAAAAAGGATTTTGAAAATCAAGTTAGAGAGGTGGAGGAAAAACTGGGAAGAGAAATGAGTGACATGCAAGCAAAGCATGAAAAACAAGTAAACACCCTGCTAAAGGAGACCCAAAAAAAAATGCTGAAGAAAATAACACCTTGAAAAATAGGCTAACTCAATTGGCAAAAGAGGTTCAAAAAACCAATGAGGAGAAGAATGCTTTAAAAAGCAGAATTAGCCAAATGGAAAAGGAGGTTCATAAGCTCACTGAAGAAAATAGTTCTTTCAAAATTAGAATGGAACAGATGGAGACTCATGCCTTTATGAGAAACCAAGACATCACAAAACAAAACCAAAAGAATGAAAAAATGGAAGATAATGTGAAATATCTCATTGGAAAAACAACTGAACTGGAAAATAGATCCAGGAGAAACAATTTAAAAATTATGGGCCTACCTGAAAGCCATGATCAAAAAAAGAGCCTAGACATCATCTTTCATGAAATTATCAAGGAAAACTGCCCTGACATTCTAGAACCAGAGGGCAAAATAAGTATTCAAGGAATCCACTGATCACCGTGTGAAAGAGAGCCAAAAAGAGAAACTCCTAGGAACATTGCAGCCAAATTCCAGAGTTCCCTGGTCAAGGAGAAAATAGTGCAAGCAGTTAGAAAGAAACAAGTCAAGTATTGTAGAAATACAATCAAGATAACACAAGATCTAGCAGCTTCTACATTAAGGGATCAAAGGGTGTGGAATAGGGTATTCCAGAAGTCAAAGGAACTAGGAGTAAAACCAAGAATCACCTACCCAGCAAAACTGAGTATAAGACTTCAGGGGAAAAATTGGTCTTTCAATGAAATAGAGGACTTTCAAGCATTCTTGATGAAAAGACCAGAGCTGAAAAGAAAATTTGACTTGCAAACACAAGAATGAAGAGAAGCATGAAAACGTAAACAGCAAAGAGAAGTCATAAGGGACTTCACTAAAGTTGAACCGTTTACATTCCTACATGGAAAGACAATATTTGTAACTCTTGAAACTTTTCAGTATCTGGGTAGTTGGTGGGATTACACACACACACACGCACGGACGCTTGTGCATGTGCACGCACATACACACAGAGACAGAGAGCACAGAATGAATGGAATAGGATGGGATCATATCTTAAAAAAATGAAATTAAGCGGTGAGAGAGAAATATATTGGGAGGAGAAAGGGAGAAATGGAATGGGGAAAATTATCTCTCATAAAAGAGGCAGGCAAAAGACTTTTTCATGGAGGGAAAAAGAGGGGAGGTGAGAGAAAAACATGAAGTTTACTCTCATCACACTTGAGTCAAGAAGGAACAAAATACACACCCAGTTTGGCATGAAAACCTATCTTTACAATACAGGAAAGTGGGGGAGAAAGGGATAAGCAGGGTGGGGGGGATGATGTAAGGGAGGGCAATGGGAGGAGGGAGCAATCTGAAGTCAACACTCTTGGGGAGGGATAGGATCAAAAGACAAAATAGAAGAAATGGGGGGCAGGATAGGATGGAGGGAAATATAGTTAGTCTTACACAACAGGACTATTATGGAAGTCATTTTCAAAACTACACAGATATGGCCTATATTGAATTGCTTGCCTTCCCAAAGAGAATGGGTGGGGAGGGAGGGATGAAGAGAAGTTGGAACTCAAAGTTATAGGAACAACTGTCGAGTACTGTTCTTGCTACTAAGAAATAAGAAATGCAGGTAATGGGGTACAGAAAGTTATCTGGACCTCCAGGACAAAAGAGAATATGGGGACAAGGGAAGGGAGGGATGATAGAAGAGAGGGCAGATTGGTGATAGGGTCAATCAGAATGCTCGGTGTTTTGGGGTGGGGGAGGGGACAAATGGGGAGAAAATTTGGAACCCAAAATTTTGTGAAAATGAATGTTAAAAGTTAAATAAATGAATTTTTTAAAAAAAGAAAATAGACACCAAAGATTTTTATTACGTGGACAGGGAAGATCAAAATACAATTCAGAAGAAGACAGCATTGATACTATACCCAAATCAGGAACCTCAAAAGGGCATATGAACTGGTCTCAAGTCTAAAAAGCATTATTGGAAGACTTCAAGAAGGATTTTAAAAGCTAAATTAGAGAAGTAGAAGAAAAATTCATCAATTCTTTTAAAAATACAATTGACAAAATGGAAAAACATTCACTGAAGAAAACAACTCCTAAAAAAGTACATTTGGTCAAATGAAAAAGGTGGTACAAAAGCTAACTAGAGAAAGCAATTCATTAAAAATTAGAATTGGGCAAGTAGAAGAATTCTATAAGAGTCAGTCAGACAAAATTAAAGCATGAACAAAAACGAATAAAACATAAAAAACCTCATTAGGAAAATAGATCCAGGATAGATAATTTAAGAATTATTGGTCTATTGGAAAGCCATGATTTTAAAAAAAGAACCTGGAAAGCATCTTCTGAGAAATCATCAAGGAAAACTGCCCTGAGGTTCTAGAAGCAGGGGGCAAAATATTCTTTGAAGGAATCCACTGACCACCCCCATGAAAGAGATCCCAAATTGAAAATCCCAATGAATATTGTAGCCAAATAAGTTCAAGGAGAAAATACTGCACTCAGCCAGAAAGAAACAATACAAATATCATGGAACTACAATCAGAATCACACAGGACCTTGAAGCTTCTACATTAAAAGTTCTGAGAGATTGGAATACCATATTCCATAAGGCAAAGGAGCTTGGACTATGACCAAGGCTGTTGTAATGCCCAGTAAAATTGAGCCTAATCTTTCAGGCAAGGAGATGGATGGACATTCAATGAAATTAGGGATTTCCAGGCCTTCCTGATGAAAGGACCAGAGCTCAATATAAAAGTTGATTTGCAAATACAAGACTCAAGAGGCATAAACAGAAAAAATAAAAACATTATTCAATAAGGGAACACTATTTACATACCTACATGGGAGAATGATAGTTGTACATCTTGAGAATTATATTTTTATTACACCTTTTAAAAGGGATTTACACAGAGGGTGAGGCTGTAAATTAACCTATATGATGATAAAAAACCTAATTAAGGGGTGTAAAGGTACTATAATAGGAGAAGAGGAGTGGAAGAGGCAGAAAGGAGTAAATTAAGTCACATGAAGAGGCACCAAAGCATATCATAGTAGAGGGGAAATAAGGGAGGAAGATGAGCATTGTTTGACCTTTACTCTAATCAGCTTAGGTTAAAGGATGGAATAACATACTCAGTTAAATATAAAAATCTAACTAGACCTATAGGAAGGAGGAAGGGAAAGAGCAAACAAAAAGGAGGGGTAGTTAGAAAGGAAAGAGGAAGTAGTAAGGGAAAAGGGAAGGGGGCAGATAGAAGGAAGGGAAGATTGAGGGAGGTCTTGTTCAAAAGTAAAACGCTTTTGAAGAGGGTGGAGGAGAAGGGAGGAAAAAAACATAAATGGGGGGGGAATTGAATGGAGAGAGAGACACAAATAGTAATCATAGCTCTCAATGTGAATGGGATGAACTGTCCAATAAAATGGAAGCAGATAGAATAACGGATTAAAAATCATAATCCTACATTATGCTGTTTCCAAAACACATATGAAACAAAGTAAAGGCTGGAGTAGAATATGTTATGTTTCAGCTAAAATAAAAAACACTGGGATAGCAATCCTAATCTCAGAAAAAGCAAAAATATATCTAATCAAAAGAAATAAAGAAGGAAACTACATCCTGCTAAAAGTTACTATAGACAATGTTTAGTAATATCATTACTAAACATATATGCACCAAGTGGTATAGCATCCAAATTCTTAGACGAGAAGTTAAGAGACTTACAGGAAGAAATAGACAGCAAAACTACACTAGTAGAGAACCTTAACCTCCCCCTCTATGAATGTGATAAATCTCAACTGAAAATAAACAAGAAGAAAGTAAAGAAGGTGAATAGAATTTTAGAAAAGTTAGATAGGGTTGACATCTAGAGAAAATTTAATGGGAATAGAAAGGAATGTATCTTTTCTCAGTGGTACTTGGCATCTAAACAAAATTTGACCACATTTTAGGGCATAAAAATCTCACAATCCAATGAAGAAAGGCAGAAACATTAAATGTATCCTTTCCAGATCATGATGCAATAAAAATTACATGTAATAAAAGGACATGGAAAATAGAATAAACATGAGTTAGAAACTAAATAATCTAATCATGATGAGTAGATCAAACATCAAATCATAGAAACAATCAGTAACCTCATCCAAGAGAATGACATTAAAGAGATAACATACTAAAATTTATGAAATGCAGTAAAAGGAATTCTTAAGGGAAGTTTTGTATTTCTCAATACTTACATAAAAATACAGAAAGAGGAGATCAATGAATCAGATATGGAATTTAAAAAGTCAGAAAAAGAACAAATTTAAAATTCCCAATTAAATGCCAAATTAGAAATTATGAAAACCAAAGGAGAGATTAACAAAATAGAAATTAAGAAAAGTATTGAATTTATAAATAAAACTAAGATGTCATTTTATGAAAAAAACAATAAAATTGATCAGTCTTTAGGGAATTTAAAAAGCAAAAGAAGAAATACAAATTACCAGTATAACAAATGAAATGTATAAACTCACCACTAATGAAGAGGAAATTAAAACAATCATTAGGAATGATTTTGCCCAATTATAAGTCCATAAATTTGAAAATCTTAGAGAAATGTATGAATATTTACAAGAATATAAACTGCCCAGATTAAAAGAAGAGGAAGTAAAATACTTAAACAGTCATAACTCAGAAAAAGAAATTAGGCAAGCCATCAGTGAACTCCCTAAGAAAAAATCTCCAGGATCAAGTGGATTTATCAGCAAATTTTATCAGACATTTCAAGAACAATGATTTCCCATACTATATAGACTTTTTGGGAAAATAAGCACAGAAGAAGTCCAACCAAATTCTTTTTATGACACAAATATTGCAATGATACCATAACTGGGAAGAGCAAAGACAGAGAAAGAAAATTATAAACCAACTTTCCTAATGAATATAGTTGCAAAATTTTTAAATAAAATATTAGCAAAATATTACAGAAAATTATCATGAGAATAATTCACTTTGATTAGGTAGTATTTATGCCAAGAATGCAGGGCTGATTCAATATTAGTAAAACTATCAGCATAATTATCATATCAACAGGAAAAATAGTAGAAACCATAAGAATATCTCAATAGACTCAGAAAAAAAAAGCTGTTGACAAAATACTACAGCCTTTTCTATTAAAAACACTAGAGCATATAGGAATAAATGAAACCTTCCTTAAAATAATAATTAACATCTACCTAAAACCATCAGCAAGAATTATATGTAATGGGGATAAGGTAGATGTATTTCCAATAAGATAAGGAATGAAACAAGGATATTCATTATCAACACTGTAATTCAACATGGTACTAGAAATGTTAACATTAGTGATAAGAGAAGAAAAAGAAATTAAAGGAATTAGAATAGGAAAGAAGAAACTAAGTTATCACTTTTTGCAGATGATACAATAATATATTTACAGACTCCTTGAGAATCAAGTAAGAAACAACTTGAAATCATAAAAAATTTCAGCAAATATGTAGGATACAAAATAAAGCCACATAAATAGTCTGCATTTCTATATATTGCTCACAATGCCCAACAGTGAGAGAAAGAAAGAGAAATTCCATTTAAAATGACTGTAGACATTATAAGCTATTTGGGAGTCTACCTGCCAAGACAAAACCAGGAACTATATGAACACAATTATGAAACACTTTTCACAAATAAATTCATGTTGAAATAACTGGAAAAACATCAGCTGCTCAAGGGTAGATTGAGCTAGTATGGTCAAAATTACAATTCTACCTAAATTAATTTCCTTATTCAATACCATAACAAACAAGCTGCCAAAAAAATTATCTGAAAGAGCTAGAAAAAAATTATCAAAATTCACCTGGAAAAAAAATGGAACATCAAGGGAATTAATAACAAGTAATGCTAGGGATGGTGACCTAGCTATATTAGATCTTAAACTGTATTATAAAGCAGCAATCATCAAAAGTACTTGGTACTGGCTAAGAAATAGAGGGGTAGGTGGATCCAAGATGATGGAATAGAAGCAGGGACTTTGTAGAGATCTCCCAGCAAACCTCTCAAAAAACCTGTAAAAAATGACTAAACAATTTCTGGAGCAGCAGAAGCCACAGAATGACGGCAGTAGTTTTCCAGCCCAAGACAATCTGCAAGGTCAATGGGAAGGGTCTATGGGACCAGTCTGGGAGCAGAGTGCTGTTTGGTGTGGGCCATGTTGGGCACAGATAGAGTTGGAGCAGGTCTTAGTGAACTGAATAGCCAGTGATTGCTGTGTTTTTGAGATTTCTCAACATATAAACACCAAAGACAATTTCAAAAGTAACTGAAAAGGGTCTCTCACCTGGCTGATATGGGAGCATGATATGGCCCCATCCCTAGTCCCTGCTCTAATCCCAGCTCCAGGTCCAGTCCCAGATTCAGTCCCTGACCCAGTACTGGATGCAACCTCAGGTTGGTGTTAGCCACTACTGAAATGGAGGCTGCTTCTGTAGCCCTTCACTTAAAAAAGAAAACAAAAGCCAAGTAACTGGCTGGGAAAATGATCAGACAGAGGGGAAAGAAACAGACTATAGATTCTCATTTTCTTGCTGAAGAGGAATTTTCTTATATCATTGGTGATGACTAGGAGAAGATGACAAAGTCAAAGCTCCTGTATCCAAAGCCTCCAAGAAAAATATGAATTGGTCTCATGTTCAAAAGAGTTCAAAAAGGATTTTGAAAATCAAATAATAGAAGTAGAGGAAAAAATGGGAAAGGAAATGAGAGCGATGCATGAAAATCATGAAAAACAATTCAACAGATAACTAAAGGAAACCCCTAAAATGCTGAAGAAAATAATACCTTTAAAATTAGACTAACCCAAATGGCAAAAATGGTGCAAAAAACCAATGAGGAAAAGAATGCCTTAAAGAACAGAATGGGTCAATTGGAAAAAGAAGTCCAAAAGCTTACTGAAGAAAATAATTCCTTAATGATTCGAATGGAAGGGGAGGAGTCAAGATGGCAGAGAGCAACTACTCACCTAAGCTCTAAGACAAACTCCTTGAGATACCTTGATAAAAAGAATCTGAACAAATTTTGGAGTGGCACAATCTAGTAGGAGATAGAGTGTGGCAGATTTCCAACCCAGGACAGACTGGAAAGTTGATAGGAAGGATCATTTTTATGGGCTGGAGGAGTGCACAGTGAACAGGCTGTATCAACACACACCCCATCATAGTAAAGCTGAGCAGGAAGCACCGGGTGATCTGAAGCAGCAGAAGCACTGCAGAATATTAAACATATCAGCCCAGGAAAGGAGTCCAGTGGGACTGAGAGAGAGAGAACCATAGAACCCCAGGTAACTGCAACAACTGCTCCTGAGACTATCAGCCTCGAGATTAATGTCTATATATCACCTACTTGAACTGCTGGGAGTCCAGACGGCAGAGTGATCAGTAAATGCTATCACCCCTCTTGTTGATCTTGAAAAACCCAGAGAATATTTGCCCAGGAAAAATCTGAGAACAGTGAGATCACCCAAAGGAATGAAAAGTCTCTTAGTCAATGAGGCTAGGAAAATCGCAAAGGGGAGTCCCTGTTGCTATAGCTGAAGGGGACCAGTGCAGGACCAGAACTGTCCCAGACAGCCCTACCTCGGTAAACCAGGAGGATATCATAAGCCCCAGTGGGGTGGAGCCCTTGATTGTCAACACCAGGACCCCAGGCATGCCTCAGCACAGCCAGGAGAAACTGGAACACACTAGCACCAATGGGGCTCACTAATCTCTGAGCCTGCCTGTCCTCATGAGGGAAGACCTCCTGTGGCCAGACCAGCCCTCTGTCACACATAACGTAGCTAGCTCCAAGATAACTCTGGGGAAACTCAGAAAGACTCACCTGACCTCTACTTTGGCACATCAGCCAGCTCAGTAACAGGTAATCTACAGCATTCTACCTTCTAGCTGAAAGAACCAGAGACCACAATACACTGTGCCCCATAAGCAGAGATCCACTTTAAAAGTCAGGAAAAGAGTGATAATAATGAGCAAGAAGCAAACCAGAAAAGAAAAGACCATAGAATTTCTCTGAGGACAAGGACTAAACACAAACATCAAAGAGGTCAGCATTGAGACTGTACTCCCATGTGAAACTTCAAAAGGGAATATGAACTGTTTTCAAACCCAAAGAGCATTCTTGGAAGAGCTCAAGAAGGATTTTTAAAAGCCAAATTAGGGAAGTGGAAGAAAAATTGGCCAAAGATTTTCAAAATATGAAAAAAGAAATCACTGAAAAATTTAAAAGGAAAATAGGACAAATGGAAAAAGAAGCACAAAACCTAACTGGAAAAACTGAACAAAGGGAAAAGGAAGTACAAAAACTAATAACTCTTTCAAAGAAACAATTAGACAGATGGAAAAGGAGATGCATAAGTTAGCTGAAGAAAACAACTTGTTAAAAATCAGAATTGGGCAAATAGAAGCTAATGACTCTGGAAGACATCAGGAATCAGTAAAACTGAATCTAAAGAACGAAAAGATAGAAGAAAATGTAAAATATCTCATTGGAAAAACAACTGACCTGGAAAATAGATCAATGAGAGAATATCTGAGAATTATTCGTCTACCAGAAAGCCATGATGAAAAAAGGAGTCTGGACATTATCTTCAAAGAAATCATCAAAGAAAACTGCCTAGAGGTCCTAAGTCCAGAAGGGAAAATAGTCATCAAAAAAATCCATCGTTCACTTCCTGAAAGGGATTCCAAAATGAAAACACCAGGAAATATCATTGTCAAATTCCAGAACTAAGTGAAGGAGAAAATACAGCAGGAAGCCAGAAAGAAACAATTAAAATATCTAGGAGTTAAAGTCAGGATCACACAGGATCTTGAAGCTTCTACATTAAAAGAAAGGAAGTCTTGCAATAGGTTATTTCATAAGGCAAAGGAGCTGGAACTATAACCAAGGAATAATTACTCAGCAAAATTGACCATAACGGTACAGGCAAGGAGATGGATATTCAATGCAATAACGGATTTCCTTACTTTCCTGATGAAAAGACCAGAGTTCAATAGAAAATTCGATCTTCAAACACAAGTATCATGAGAGGCATAAAAAAGGAAACAGAAAAAAAAGTGTTATTCAATTTGGGCAAACTGTTTACATCCCTATAACGGAAGATGATACTTGTTAATCCTGAGAATTGTATATTTATTATGATATACGAAAAGGATATACATGGATAGAGGGAGTGGGCATCAAGTAAATGATGTGGTGATAAAAATGTGAATTAAGAGTGCAAAGGAATTGTAATGGAAGATGTCAAAAGAAGGAGGCAGAAAAACATAAATTGCGTCACAGGAAGAGACACAAAAACATTACAGTAGAGGGAAAGAGGGGAAGGAGATGAGCATTGTTTGAGATTTACTCTCATCTAATTTAGTTCAAGGATGGAACAACAAACTCAGTTAAGTAGAGAAATCTAACTAGCTCTATAGGAGGGGAAAGGGGAAAGAAAAGGGAAGACGGCTAAAAGGGAGGGAAGACTGAAGGAGGCAATGGTCAAAAATTAAAACTCTATTGTGGAGAGGAAGAGAGAACAAAAAGCATAAATGGGAGGGGGAGGAAGGAGGATGGAGGGAAAGACACAGAGTAATCATAACTGTGAATGTGAACGGGAAGAACTCTGTCATAAAATGGAGGCAGAGAGCAGAATCGATTAAAAAACTTAATCTAGCAATATGTTGTTTACAAAAAACATATTTGAAAAGGGGTGATACAAGGTAAAGGGAAAAGATTGGAGAAAAATATACTATGCTTCAGCTGGTATAAAAAAAGCAGGGGTAGCAATCCTAATATCAGACAAAGCAAAAGCAGAAATAGATCTAATAAAAAGAGATAAGAAAGGAACTGTAACCTGCTAAAAGTCACCATAGACCATGAAGCAATATCATTACTAAACATATATGCTCCAAAAGGTAAAGTATCCAAATTCTTATAGGAGAAGTTAAAGGAGTTATAGGAAGAAATAGACAGCAAAGCTATGCTAGTGTGAGACCTCAACCTCCCCCTCTGTGATTTTGATAAATCTAAACTAAAAATAAATGAGAAAGAATTTAAGGCAGTGAATAAAACTCTGAATAAGGTAAATATGATAGATCTCTGGAAAAAAAACTGAATAGGGATAGAAAGCATTATACCTTTTTCTTAGTGGTACATGACACATGTACAAAAAAATGACCATTTACAAGGACATAAAAACCTCACAATCAGAATTGCAGAGATACACAATGTATCCTTCTCAGATCTTCGTGTAATAAAAATTATATGTAATAAAAGGCAATGGAAAGGTAAATGAAAAATTAATTGGAAACTAAATTATCAAATTCTACAGAAAGAGTGGGTTAAACAAAAGTCATAGAAATGATCAACATCTTCATTCAAGAGAATGACAATAATGAGACAGCCCAACAAAACTTATCAGATACTGCAAAAGCAGTTCTTAGGCGAAGTTCTTGGATGCCTAAATGAATAAAATAGAGAAAGAGAATAATGAATTGGGCATGCAGCTGAGAAAGCTAGAAAAAGAACAAATTGAAAATCCCCAAGTAAATACCAAATTAGAAAAACTGAAAATGAAAAGAAAGATTAATAAAACTGAAAGTAAGAAAAATATTGAAGTAATAAATAAAACTCAGTTTTATGAAAAAAACAATAAAATTGATAAACTTTTGGTCAATTTGATTTAAAAATCGAAAGAAGACAACCAAATTATCAATATCAAAAATGAAAAGAGTGATTTCACCTCCAATGAGGAAGAAATTAAAATAGTAATAAGAAATTACTTTACCCAACTGTATGCCCATAAATTTGACAGTCTAAATGAGATGGATGAATATTTTAAAAAATATGAATTGCCAAGATTAACAGAAGAGGAAGTTGAATACTTAGATAACCCCATCTCAGAAAAAGAAATTGAACAATCATCAATGAACTCCCCAGGAAAAAAAAATCCACAAGGTCAGATGAATAGACAAGTGAATTCTATCAAACAAAAAAAGAACAGTTAATTCCAATATTATACAGGCTATTTGGGAAAACTGGCGAAGGAGTCCTAAGTATTTTTGTTTATGATACAAATATGATTCTGATACCTAAACTATGAAGAGCCAAAACAAAGAAAGAAAATTATAGACCAATTTGTGTAATGAATATAGATGCAAAAAATTTAAACAAGATATTAACAAAAAAGAATACAGCAACTTATCAGGAGAATAATATATTACAATCAGGTAGGATTTATACCAGGAATGCAGGGCTGGTTCAATATTATGAACACTATCAGCATTATTGATCATATGAACAACACAACTAACAGAAACCATATGATCATCTCAATAGATGCAGAAAGAGTCTTTGACAAAATACAACATCAATTCCTATTAAAAACATTGTAGACAACAGGAATAAATGGAGTTTTCCATAAAATAATAAACAGTATCTACCTGAAACCATCAGCAAGCATTACATCTAACAGGGATAAGCTACATGAATTTCCAATAAGATCAGGGGTGAAACAAGGATGTCCATAATCACCAGTGTTACTCAATATACTACTAGAACTTTTAGTGTTAGCAATAAAAGAAGAAAAATAAATTAAATGAATTAGAATCGGCAAAGAAGAAACTAAGTTATCACTCTTTGCAGACAATATGATGATATATTTAGAGATTTCTAGAGAATTAAGTAAAAAACTACTTGAAATAATGAACAATTTTGACAAAGTTGCAAGTTACAACATAAACCCACATAAATCATCTGCATTTCCACATATTACTAACAAAGCCCAACAGCAAGAGATAGAAAGGAAAGTTCATTTAAAGTTACAGTAGGCAATATAAAATATATGGATGTCAGCCTGCCAAAACAAACCCAGGAACTATATGAACACAATTACAAAATACTTTTCTCACAAAGAAAGTCAAATCTAAGTCAGTGGAAAAATATCACTTGCTCATGGGTAGGCCAAGCTAATATAAGAAAATGACAATTCTACCTAAATTGATTTACCTATTCAGTGCCATACCAAACTATCCAATAATTATTTTCAAGAGCTAGAAAAAATAATATCAGACTTCATCTGGAAGAATAAAAGGTCCAGAACATCAAGGGAATTAATGAAAAGAAATGCTAGGGAAGGTGACTTAGTCCTACCAGATTTCGAATTGCATTATAATGCAGCAATAATCAAAACCACTTGGTGCTAAGAAACAGAAGGGTAGACCAGTGGAATTGGTTATGTAATCAAGACCCAGTAATCAATGAATATAGCAATCGACTATTTGATAAACCCAAGGACCCCAGTTTCTAGGATAAGAACTCACTGTTCGACAAAAATTACTGGCAAAACTGGATAACAGTGTGGTGGAAACTGGGCATAGACTAATATCTGACACCATATACAAGAATAAACTCCAAATGGAGACATGATGTAGGTATTAAGACAGATACTACAAAGAAATTAGGGGAGCAAGAAATAGTGTATTTGTCAGATTTATGGAGAATGGAGAAATTTTTAACCCAACAAGAGATAGAGAACATTATAAACTGCAAAATGAGTAATTCTGATGATATTAAATTGAAAAGTTTCTACAGAAACAAACCCAATGTAACCAAAAATACAAGGGAAGCAGGAAACTGGGAAAAAATTTTTTCAACTGTGGTGTATGTTAAAGTCCTCGTTTCTAAAATATATAAAAAACAGATTCAAAAGTACAAGAATACAACTCATTTTCCAATTGATTAACGGTTAAAGGATATGAACAGGGAGTTTTCAGAAGAGGAAATTGAAACTATGTGTAGTAATGAAAAAATGCTCTAAATCACTGTTGATTAGAGAGATGCAAATCAAAACAACTCTGAGATAGTACATCACGTCTAGCACATTGGCTAACATGACAAAACAAGAAGATGATAAATGTTGAGGATGTGGGAGAGTTGGAACACTAATTCATTGCTATTGGAGCTGTGAACTGATCCAACCATTTGGGAGAGCACTTTTGAACTATTCTCAAAGGGTTACAAATATGTGCATATCCTTTTACCCATCAATATTGCTTCTAGGGTTGTATCCCAAGGAGATCATAAAAATGGAAAAGGGTCCCACATGTTCAAAAATATTTATGGCAGCTCTCTTTCTGGTGGCTAAGAACTGGAAATCAAACTGATGCCCATCATTTGGGGAATGGCTGAACAAGTTGTGGTATATGAATGCAATGGAATACTTTTGTCCTATAAGAAATGATGAACAGTAAGAGTTCGGATTGTGTTCATTCTTTGTTGCCGAAGAAGACCATGCCATCAGAGAAATGATGACATGACTTGCACTTGACTTTGTTTTGAGTGAGGGAGGACTGTGCACATCACCAGCCTCACTTCTCCTCCAAAGCCATCTGAATGCAGTGACCAGATATTCATCAGGATGACTGAAGATGACCCAGGATGCACCGGGAGACCTTGGGCCCCTTAAGCCAATGTCTTTGCAGGTACTCACTTAGGGTGAGGCAAAACCCATTCACTAAATAGAACTGTTTAAGAGGTAGCCAGGTCATGACCCCTTTAATGAGGCCAAGAAAAAGAAAGATGTCATGCTGGGAGGGAAACAGCAACAGTTACTATTGATAATCACTGTAAAGCTAGGAGGTTCCAGAATAGCCCTTAGGCAGGGGCTTAGAGGGGAGGGGAGGGAAGGGGAGAGAAGAAGAGAGGAACTAGCCAGTAAAATCCAGTCAACTAGGCATCTTTTGACCATCCAAATTTACCTTTCTTTGGAGAGAAAGAAAGGGAGTGGAAGGCAGGCCAGAGAGGAGAAGCTGACTTACCCAGCTAGCTATTCAGTCAGCTCTGTCTACTCACAGAATTGTGTTCATCCTTTGTTGATGAAGATCATGCCATCAGAAATGATGACATGATTTGCATTTGACTTTGTTTTGAGTGAGGGAGGGTTGTATAGGTCTCCAGCCTCACTTCTTCACCAGAGCGATCTCATAAGAAATGATGAACAGGAAGCATTCAGAGAGGCGTGGAAGGATCTACATGAACTGAGGCTGAGTGAGAGGAGCAGAACCAGGAGAACTTTGTACATAGTATCAGCCACAGTGCGTGAGGAATTTTTCTGGTAGACTTAGCCCTTCACAGCAAAGAAAAGATCTAAAAAATTTCTAGTGGACTCGAGGCAAAATGCCTTCCAAATTCAGAGAAAGAACTATGGAATTGGATCACAGAATGAAGCAGACCACTTAATCTTATGTTATGTTTTGTTTTGTTTTGCTCTCATGGTTTCTCCCATTCATTTCAATTTTTATCTGCAACATGACTGAGGTGAAAATATATTTAATAAGAATATATGTGTAGAACTTATATGAGATTATACACAGTCTTGTGGAGGGAGGGTGGAGGGAGAGAGTAAGGAGTGAGAGAGAGGAGGAAAAAATCTAAGATATGTGGAAGTAATTGTAGAAAACAAAACAAATCAATTTTTAGAAATTCAATTGCTGCAGCTAGAAACTAATGACTTTATGAAAAATCAAGAAATTATAAAACAAAATCAAAAGGACAAAGTGAAACACCTTATTGGAAAAACAACCGACATGGAAAAGAGATCCAGGAGAGATAATTTAAAAATTATTGGACTGCCTGAAAGCCATGATCAAAAAAAGAACATCATCTTTTAAGAAATTATCATGGAAAACTGTCCTGATGCTCTGGAATCAGAGGGGAAAATAGAAATGGAAAGAATCCACTGATCACCTTGTGAAAGAGATCCTGAAAAGGAAACTTCTAGGAATGTTGTATCCAAATTCCAGAGCTCCCAGGTCAAGGAGAAAATATAGCAAGCAGCCAAAAAGAAATAATTTGAGTATTGTGGAGGCATAATTATGATAACACAAGATCTAGTAGCTTCCAAATGTTGTAAATGTTACTAAATTCTAAGCAAGTGATTCTTTATGTATCCATGATTTTATTAAGTGGACATTTTTTTCTACCAGTGGAGACAGGCCATCTAGGATTTTTTAGATCATTCTCTGTAATTTCTGTGACCAAAATTAAGCAATGAGGTTTTACTCAATAATTCCTCTGTGACAACAATTATGTTAAGCACTGGGAATCCACATACAATAGCAAGACAGTCTATGCCTTCAAAGAGCTAAAATTCTTAGAATATGCAGCAATTTTACAGAGAAATAAATAAATACAAAAAATACAAAGTAATTTGTGAAATATGACACTAAATTTAGGAAAATCAGGAAAATCTCTTGAAAGAGGTGACAGTTGAGTTGAACCTTGAAGGTAACTAGGGGATCTAAAATGTGGGGGTGAGGAAGAAAAGCATTCCAGGAATGAGAGAACACTTTACAAAAATATAGAAATGGAATGTTGTGTATAGAGAACAGCAAGGAGAGGAGTTTGTATATACTTTAAAGTGTGCAAGGTGGTAATGAGTAATCAATCTAAAAGGATAGACCAAAGACAGATTATGAGGAGTTCTGAATGACAAACAAAAGAATTAATGTCTTATCCTAGGGGACATAGGGAGTCACTGAAATATCCTAAGCAGGGGAGTGATGTGATCATAGCTATGCTTTAGGAATATTATTTTGACAGCTATTAGAAGAACAACCTGGAAATGGAAGAGGCTAAGTACAGGGAGAACAGTTCTAAACATATTGCAGTAGTTCAAGTGAGAGGTGCCGAGGGCGAATAGAGGGAAGTTATGTACAAGAAATATTGTAATAAAGGAAGAATAAACAAGGTCCAGTGACTGAGAAGATGAAATTCTGGTGAGGAACACAATTTAATTTAGCTAGACTAATTCTCAAATACTGAAGGGGAAAAAAATAGTCCCTCATTAAACTAATACTTGAAGTTTTCCTGCTTAGTAGGCCTTCAAGAACCAAGACTCTTAATCTTTTTTTGTAACACAGATTTCTTTGGCAGCAAGGATGGATCTTTTCCTAAAAAAATTTTTTTAAAGACATAAAACAAAATATATAGATTTGCAAAAGAAACTAGATGTTAGTGAAATTAAAGGGATAAATGTTCCTATCTGTATTAGTAATTTAAATGGAAATATCTTTCTCATTCATTAATAGGCCCATATGACCTGCTTGAATCACTTGGAAGCTTAAGTCATATGTGGTGGGAGGATGGATGGGTGGGTGGAACAGAACCAGAAGGAAGTGAGTGAGTGTGGTCAGGGCAGAGAAGAGAGGGCATAGGCAGGGAGGCAGGTACAGCAAGGCTTGGGCTTGTCAGTGCTTGTGAGAATGCCCTGATGGGGGGAGGGACTGACTGGGGGGGGGGGGGCTTGGGAATGACTTTGCCCCCTACAGTGATCATGTTTATCGACTTCTTGGATACAATGGCAGATTTAAATTTCTGGCTCTGGGATTTGGTTTTCTAGTGTCTAAATAAATGTTTTTCTTCTGCCTTCTATATGGAGAGTCTTTTATACTTTGTGATTGAGAACTATGCCAGCATATTCATAATCACCACCAGTGCTGTGAATATTGTCTTGGCAATACACTATCTAAGTTGACAGACTTTCAGAAATTTATTGCAGGACCCCTATATCTGTGGATTTCAAATTAAGAATTTGTTCTAGAATTTGCACAGCCTTTGAGAACCCATATCTGTGCCATAATGAGGAATCAGAGTAGGGCATTATTGTAGAATAATAAATGCAACATATTTAAAAGTAAACAATACTGGATTCAATTTCTCTGACTCCTTTCCTATAACATAACATAGCTGTTTCTATATGATGCCATAACAGTGAGACAACTCAGTTAAAAAAAAAATCTCAGGCAAGTCAGATTTTCTGTTTTTCATGTAAATAAAGCACCATATGACTTAATTTTTCTTATAAAAAGTGATTACCTATTTTTGCACTGTATAGACAAAGCCAATTTTTTTTCCTTATGGAATGTGAGTGAGAAAAAGGGTCACCTGAGGTAGTAGTGTAGCCAATGTCTATGTATCTGGTATAAGTCAGAAGTGTACATTTTAGGTTGGTGATATTGAAAAAAAAAAGTTTCTATACCCAGAATCAAAGTTCCTAATTATAAGTTTGAAAAAGAGATTAGCTTCAAGAAGTACATTCTTTATCCAAATCCCAGAAAGAACAGGGGGGATTTTCAGGACGTATTCAAAATGGAAAAAAAAAAAAAAACAACTAGAGATTACATTATATTGCTCATTTTTTGACTGTATATACTGATCTTCAGTGGTCAAACTTTAGCAAAATGGGTTTCTTCAGCCACCGGCCTTGAATTCCATCAGAATCATGACCCTTCATCCAGACTCACATATTCAAATCTTTGGGGTTATCTACAACTCATTTTTCACCCCATTTGTTATATCCAATCAGATATCAAGCTGTGTAGATTCTATCTCCAGAAAAATTCTCATATTTCTCCTCTCCCACCACAACCACAGCTAGACTAGATCCTCATTATCTCTCATTTGGACTATCACAATAGCCTCTTAACAGGAATCTCAGCTCTCTTATTTATCCTTTTCCATACCGCAAGAAGACAAACCTTGCTTCAGTACAGCTCTTATCATTTCACCCCTCTGCTATATGGCTCCTTATTGCCCATTATATAAAATTCAAATACCATTTTCTGTTATTCAAGTTTCCCTACAAATCTGACATCACACTACCATTTCAGTCATAGTTCATACTATTCCCCTCCATGTTCTCCATATTCACCAAACTGGAGTATTCGCTATACCTACTTTATCATCCCTATGCCTTTGCTTGCACTGTTCCCTGTGCCTGGAATTACTTTTCCAAGCACACACACACACACACACACACACACACACACACACACACACACACACACACACACACACACACACACACCCCTCCAGTTCTGCTATCTTATTGTTGAATTCTGACTTAATCTTTAAAGCCCAATTCAAATACCATTTGTAGCACTGAAGCCTTCCTTGATCTCTCAATTCCCAATTGACATTTACCAACTCTGGCTTCACACAGCATATATATATATATATATATAACTCCTTTCTGCATTTAACAGATAATCATTTAGTATTGTGGTTATTTGTGTATGTATCCTACCCCCTACTGAACTATAAATTCCATGAGATCAGGGATCATACCTCCTCACCTAGCATAGTACTCTTCCCACAGCAAGCAACGTATTAATTGTTGTTAAAATTTAATTAGAATTATAAATGAGTATAATAAGAGGACCTGGAAACATTTAAACTCACCAATCACTCCATGGAGTTAAGCCAATACAAAAATTTTCTAATGCTAGCAACCTTACTAATATTCTGTCCTCTTCATAGATTTGGGGACAGAGCTTTTTCCTAATAGATTCTCTTTCATTTGTAAGCTTGGAATAGATGAGGATTTCTTAGTATTGTTCACATTCTCCAGGTGATTAGGTTGTCATTTTTGAGATATAGTACAGTCTCCTTTGCTACCTCCCTTAATGCTACTTTTCAAATATTTTTCCTTCCTAAATGACAGTGCACACTATGGTATATTACATGAATAGTAAGGTTCAGTAAAGGCTTACAGTCCTGGAATCACAGACATGCCAACTGGAAGGATAAAGTGGGCTATCTATTCTAAACTCTACCTGAGTCTCCACTGGAACATTTCCAACAAGAAGTCATTCAGCCTTTGCTTGAGAAACTGCCATGAGGTAGAATGTGCTCCTTTCCAAAGCAGCTTAACCTTTTCAGATGGCTTTAATTGTTTGGAAGTTGTGTTGTTTTCCTTTTTAATCAGGCTGTAAGCTGTCTTCTTTGTGACTTGTACCTATCATCTCTATTTTTTCCCTCTGAGACAAAGTAGAATAAATCTGACCCATCTTCAAATAAATGAAGACAGCTTCCACATCTTTCCTGGGTTTTCTCTTTTCTAGGCCAGACATCCCAATTTCTTTAAACCTATCCCCAGAAAGAACGATTAGAGGCCTTTTTTACCAACCTGGTTGCTCTCCTTTGGATAACTGAGTTTTCCTAAGGGAGATAAGAAGAAAGGAGAAAAAATGCCCAGGAACTCCAAAAACAGTATCTATGTTTTCAGGATACTTCAGATAGTCCTGATCATGATCTAGATGAATGTGTCACTTTTTCTTGGTGCATTTTTCGTTTATTTGCTCTTCATTTCAGTATCTATAATCATGCATATTTTATAGTATACTGTGAGCTCAATACTAAATAAAGGGAGGGGGGAAACCCTACACTGACAGCTACACAAGGAGCTTAATTAGGAACTACTTTAAGTTTTCTTCTAAATGTGTAATTGATGCAGAAATGTGGAAATCAGACAGCATTCCCCTAGCATCCACTCAACATTTTCCAAGTTACTGATTGTCACATTTGTTTCAGATCATTCAGAGATGTCATTTACTGGCTCCTTTTTACATATTTTCAGGGACACATTTCAGTTTAATAATTCATTAGCAGCTCCTTGGAACTTAATGCCTGCTGAGTTTTCTATTGACTGATTAGCAATTTTATCGTTTCTAAGTTTTCCTATATATATATTACATATTCTTATATGTAATATATATTTTTCACAAGTATTGTGTCCTACTGATTGCATGACTTTCTTGTTCAAAACAACTTGTTTTTGCTTGTTTTTTCTTTGCTGTTTTGCACTTGCCTGATAGAATTGCCTGATAAAGTATGGTCCAGTTGATGACAATGCACCATGAGGTATTGAGTACTAAAATAATTTTTGTTTATTTTCCATATGATGTATTGCTATTCAGTGATCTTTATTTTTGACCTTCTGGCCTATGTGTTATATTCCTGACCCTTCTTAGTTATTTAGGCTACATGTTGTGAATACACTACTCAGAGACATTTGTATAATTATAGTAAAAGACACTAGATTCTTTCTCCTTTATTCCCTATTCCAGCCAAATGCATTTACCCAAATCGTCAAGCAGATCAACCACGAGAGTTATAAATTTGTCTCATGAACAAGGTTTGTTATTCCATATGTTTAAGGCCTATAGCTATGAGGACCTGGAGGAGAGAAGAGAAAATTGGGTTGGGTAAGCAGATTTTAGAGTCTTCTATGTAGAGGGGAAAATGAAGTTATTTTGAAATACATTTGAAACTTCCTCAGCAGTAGAGAAGCTATATCCAATTACCTTTTGAGAAGCAGAATTTCATATTTCCTAAATTATCATGTCAATAGCACTGCCATAGAAACGTCAGATCTGTCCTACTTGAACTTAGTTGGATGAAACTCAGCGGCCCAGGCCCTTATAGTGGGGACAATTTATGGTCTTTCAAAACTATTCAACCTGTGGGAAAGGGAAAATCGAAAAGGAGTTAACCAAAAGCACAGTTTAATCATAGTCTGTGTCTATAAGGAGTGAAATTAGATAAAGGTGATCCTGAAGAATAAAGACATCCACTAGAAAGCAATTTGAGGGGAAATTACACCAGAGTGATAGGATGAATAGTGTTATTGAGAGACAAGAATGTTGTAGGGTCAGATTCCCAAATGGGTGTCATGGGTGACAGAGAAAGAGTTTGATTAGGAACTTTGAGTGGCAAGAAAATTTTGAGGTAAGTTCTATTTAGCCTGTGTGCTAAGACCCCAAATGTTCAATAATTTGGTTGGATTCTCTGAAGCCTACCCAAGATATGACCTTGTTTATTACTGGACAGATTAAAGAATCATAGTATTAGAGTTTAAAGAAATTGAACATCATCTCTTCCAACATTTAGCATGACAGTGTTGAAAGCATGAAACTCATCCACATTCCTGACAAGTAGTCAATTCAGTCTCTAATCTTGTAGACTTCCAGTGACAGAAGGGAATGGTCATGATCAACCGTTACTTAGGCAGCTCTGTAAGCGCTATTGGAAAAATTCTCTGAACTCAGATGTAAATCCTTCATAAAACTGGTACAACTCTATAGACACACTATGGAATTGTAAACAGAAAGCTAGGCTTGGAGTCAAAGTCACAGGTTCAGATCCTAACAGAAAATGCTATATGACCTTGTTCAAATAACTTAATATCTTTGTGACTTACCTACTAAGTTATAAATGGATAGAGCATTAGAGCTCCCCATACAAAATCACAGATCTTTGTATGTTCCTGTTACTAACAACAGGTAGAAACTGTTTTAAATGTCATATCAAACTCATAATTTTATTTGTCAATTTGGAAACTTGACTTTGGAGTTAGGAGACTTGAGTACAAGTCCTGTCTCTGACACATGGCTATGTGACTGTGCTCAAGTTAAAACTTCTCAGCACTCTAGGCAACTCTAAATAATGGAGAAGGTGCTGACCTACAGTGACAAAGGGAGTTTCCTAGATAAATAAATTTATAGTTCCCACCCTATCCTAATATATCCAATCTTAACTGATATGTATTATGTAAAGATTTTTTAAAAATATTTTTCTCAAATATATTTGTGGGAAGATTTAGGACCATCTGTCTTTTGATGTTTTTCTTCTATCCACTCCTCCAAACACACATAAAATTAGGCTTACAGGTAGGATTCCATCATGGAAAAAAATCTGGAATGATCAACAATTAACTGGATACTTCAAAATCATTTACTAAAATGTGCCTTGTTATCCACCCAATAAAATAACAAGTCATTTAGCTATAAAGTACAAATGTAGATTCTCTGAAGCCATGCATTATGCTTTGAATATTCTGCTAAGGGTAAAGCAGTCCTCTGGGGAAACTAAGATAAAGATCTTCTGAATGGGTCTTTAACAAAATACCTGCTTTTTAAAGAGCGAGGTCAATATATTTCTCTGGCATTCCGCTATGGGTTTCATTAAGTCAGAATAAAACACTTCCTGAGAGCTATCTTTAACAAACCTTTCAGTTTATTTGTGTGTGTGTGTGTGTGTGTGTGTTCTGTTTAGTTTATTAAATGTGAAGACATTCAGAGGCTGAGAGAAATTGCTAGCAAGCTCTATTTCACATTGAAGATCAGCAGGGGTCTTTTGGAGGGCTTCAATTTTTCTCTAAGTGTCAGGAAATCAGATTACTGTATGCAGCTGCAAGCTGTTTTGATTGAATTCAAAGTCTGATTTAATTTGGTACAAATGGCAAATTGCCCCTCTATTTATCCTTCAACCCATGCAGTAACTATATTTTCAGAATGTTCTCAAAAGTTCAGGTAAAAAACAAATGATTTCCCACCAGAAGTATTTTTGTTTGTTTCTCCCACTATGTCTAAAATCAACAGAGAAAAAAGTGATGTGTGTGTGTGTGTCTATAGCTGTAAGCTCAATAAGATTTAGATATTTCCGTGTCTCCTACCCCAAACAACTTACTGAAAAATTGTACTGATTTGGTGCCTTAATGAAGATTCTAAAACATTTGCAAATGTTGTTAATAATATAAATTCTAACATATTGATTTTATTGATGTCCTCTCAGCTTAGACCTGCTTTGTTGTTTACTTATGTAGTTTACACATGTATGTGCTGTACTCTCTTGGTAAAACACAAATTAAAGGTAGGAGCTGTTGTTGCTGTTTTTTTATGTATATATTCCCAGTGACTAGTGCACAGTCTCATTCTCATTCCATACTTATGATATCATAAAAGTATGGAACTCCTGCTATGAAAATTCTTTTGTATTTAATAAATGTATAACAAAACTTCCAAGCAAGTCTGGGCATTTTTTTCTACTGTGTTTATATAATGAGATGTGATTCCTGATTTGAGTAGTAAATTCTGAGATGACATTGGGAGCCTCTGTGAGGGATAGAGATGGAACCGGAGCAAAGCTTTCCAGGAGACAGATGAGTAATTTGAGAGATTCTTCATGAAATAGTATTACAGGAGAGAGATAAAGAATTTGTTTTCTTTCATTTTTTTTCCACTTAATAGTATTTTAATTTTTTTCAATTATATGTAAAGATAGTTTTCAACTTCAACTTTTATACGATTTTGAGTTCCATTTTTTTCCCTACCTCCACACAATGGCAAGCAATATGATAGAGGTTATATATGTGCAATCAAATTAAATATATTTCCAAATTAGTCATGTTGTGAAAGAAGAATCAGAACAAAAGGGAAAAAAACCTGAAAAAGAAAAAAAAGAGAAAATAGCATGCTTCAACCTGCTAAAAGACTCCATAGTTCTTTCTGTAGTTGTAGATAACATTTTCTGTCATGAGTCTTTTGGAGCTGTCTTTGATCACTGCATTGTTGAGAAGAGCTAAGTCTATCAGTGTTGGTCTTCACACAACGTTGCTATTACTGTATATAATGTTATCCTGGTTCTGTTCACTTCACTCAGAATCAGACCATGCAAATCTTTCCAGGTTTTTCTGAAATTCTTCTGCTCATCGTTTCTTGGAACAACAGTATTTCATTACATTCATTTATCACAACTTATTCATCCTTTCCCCAAGTGATGAGCATTCTCTCAACTTCTAATTCTTTGCCACTACAAAAAGAGCTGCTGTAAATATTTTTGTACAGGTGGATTCTTTTCCCTTTTTTGTGATCTCTTTGGGACACAGACCAACTAGTGTTATTGCTGGCTCTAAGGGTATGCAGCCCTTTGGGAATAGTTCCAAATTGCTCTCCAGTATGGTTTGATCAGTTCACAACTCCAACAAAAATGTATCAGTATTCTGATTTACCTATGTCTTCTCCAACATTGATCATTTTCCTTTTCTGTCATATTGACCAGTCTGATAGTGTTAGGTGGTACTTCTCAGTTCTTTTAATTTACATTTTGCTAATCAATAGTTATTAGAGCATATGTGCATATGAGTATAAATTGTTTTTATTTCTTCATCTGAAAACTACCTGTTCATATCCTTTGACCATTGATCAGTTGGGGAATGGCTTATATTCTTACAAATTTGACTGAGTTCTCTATATATTTTGGAAATGAGGCCTTTATCAAAGAAACTGGCTATAAAAATTGTTTCCCCAGCTTTCTGATTTCCTTCTAATATCGTTTGCATTTGCTTTGTGCAAAATTAAATTTAATGTAAATTAAATTTAATGTAATCAAAATTCTCCACTTTGTATTTCATAATGTTATCTATCTATTGTTTGTTATAAATTCTTCTATTCTCCATAGATCTGATGGGTAAATAATTCCTTGAAGAGAAAGACTTTGGAAGTTGAAAGCAAGCAGGGGAAACCAACTGCTTAATAGATCTTTGGAGGCTTTCCTTTGGGGGAAATCAGGTGCTCTCTCTCTCTCTCTCTTTCTCTCTCTCTCTCTCTCTCTCTCTCTCTCTCTCTCTCTCTCTCTCTCTCTCTCTCTCTCTCTCTCCCTCTCTTTCTATCTATCTATCTGTATGAGCTGAGAACTCATGTAGCTCCCACTGTAAGGAGTTAAATAATTATTGTGTACTTTCTGATGTATTCTAATCAGTATAACTTTTCTGATTTCTATTAGCTATTTGCTTACATGAATGGTTTTACTCACTATTTGTGGTGGTCTTTCGTGTAAAAACATTTTGTGGAAAGGAGCTAAGCTTACCAGAATTCGCTAAAGGAGTACCTTCCACCTTAAGAGTGACCAGCAAAGCATCTTTTGTTCTGAACCTATTATACTACTAAAGCAACAATATTTAAGAGGGGCAGATGAATATAAATCTAGTCCAATAACTGCTTTTGTAGATAAACAATGGGAGGAACCAACCATTGTTCTTCTTCTACTTCCTGAAATTGTAAATCAGAGCCTCATTTGGAATGGGATGGGTTAGAGACCAGCTATATCAATCCATACCATATCTGAGCCACATGTCTATACATTTAGATAACTCATGTGGTCAAACATATCATACATAAGCACATATATCTTACAATTTTTAAAAAAAGCTAATTTTCCTTTCTGTTTGACATTACATAGACTTAGTTGTTACCATGGAGAATAATGAGAATTTCAGGAACTCTTAAGCCCAAAGGATTTCAGAAGAAATGTTAGAGCAGGTCTGCTTCACAGGGCTCATAAGTACACACTGGAATTACAAATCAAGTAAGTATAGGGAAATGAGAAAATGTTTTTGTGTAGCACCCAATCCTACTGCTAGCTGAATAGTGACTTTAGACCTTAAAGAAGATCCCCTTCTTTGATGTTTCTGTGATTATTCCTACTGATTTTGACCCTGCTTCCACTTTAGAACTCACCATTCTAATTCTTTCTATATCATGTCCCATCTAAAATGTAAACTACTTGAGAACAGAGACCATTTCATTTTTTTGTAACTGAATTGCGAATAAGAATGCCTGGCATGTAGTTGGTGCTTTGCAAATGCTTATTGATTGATAGGTGAATCTACACTTCCCATTTGACCCTCATTTCTACTCCCATATTTCTTGGTTCAACTTCCTGAGGAATGGTGCCCAGGTGAGGAGGTTGGGGGAAGTTCATTTAACAATATAGATTCTATTGCTCATGGGTAGGCCAAGCTAATATAATGAAAATGACAATTCTACCTAAATTAATTTACTTATTCAGTGCCATACCAATCAAACTACCAAAAAATTATTGTCTAGAGCTAGAAAAAAAATAACATCAAAATTCATCTGGAAGAACAAAAATTGCAATACAATTAATGAAAAGAAACACTAGGGAAGACAACCTAGACCTACCAGATTTTAAATTGTATTATAATGCAACAATCTTCAAAACTACTTGGTATTGGCTAAGAAATAGAGGGGTAAATGATTGGAATAGGTAAGGTACATAAGACACAGTGGTCAACGATTACAGCAATCTTTGGGGATTGTAGCAAGCTTCTGGGATAAGAACTCACTGTTTGACAAAAACTGTTGGGAAAACTGGAAAATAGTGTAGCAGAAAGTGGGTATAAACCAACATCTCACACTGTATATCAAAATAAAGTCCAAGCGGGTACACAAATTAAGTGTAAAGGCTGATAATATAAGCAAATTAGGGGAAAAAGGAATAGTTTATTTTTCAGATTTATGGAGAATGAAGGAATTTATGACCAAGCATAGGACAGAGAACATTATGAAATGCAAAATGGATAATGTTGATTACATTAAATGAAATAGTTTTACACAAATAAAGTCAATGTTACCAAGAATAGGAGGGAAGCAGAAAACTAGAAAAGATTTTTTGCAACCAGTGTCTGTGATAAAGGCCTCATTTCTAAATCTATAGAGAACGGAGTCAAATTCACAAAAATGCAAGTCATTCCCCAACTGATACATGGTTAAAGGATATGAATAGGTAATTTTCAGAGGAAGAAATTAAAACTATCTATATTCATATGAAAAAATGCTCTAAATCACTATTGATTAGAGAGATGCAAATCTAAACAATTCTGAGGTACCAAATCACACCTATTTGATTGGCTAACATTACAAAACAGTACAATGATAAATGTTGGGGAAGATGTGGGAAAGTTGGAATGCTAATTTATTATTGGTGAAGGTGTAAGGTGATCCAACCATTCTGGAGAGCAATTTGGAAGTATGCCTAAAGGGCTATAAAAATGTACATATACTATGCCCCAGCAATACCACTTCTATGAATGTATGCCAAAGAGATCATAAAACTGGGAAAAGGACACACATGTACACAAATATTTATAGCAGCTCCTTTTGTGGTGGCCAAGAATTGGAAACTGACGGGATGTCTATCAATTGGGGAGTGGCTGAATAAGTTATAGTATATAAATGTAATGGAATGCTATTGTGCTTTAAGAAATGATGAACAGGTAGACTTCAGAAAATTCTGGAAAGACTTTGATGAACTGATGCTGAGTGAAGTGAGCAGAACCAGGAGAACATGGTTTATAGAAACAGCCACAGTATAATGAGTGATTTTGATAGACTTAGCCCTTCTCAGTAATGGAAGGACCTAAAACATTTTCAAAGGACTCATGATGGAAAATGCCATCCATACCCAGAGAAAGAAATATGAAGTTGGAATGCAGAGTAAAGCAGACTATTTTCTTCCTTTTTGTTTTATTTTGCATTTTTTTCTTTCTCATGGTTTTTCCACTTTGTTATAATTCTTCTATGTAGCAAGATCAATGTGAAAATGTATATATATACATTCCTATTAAACACATTTTCACATCAGTCATATGTCAGAGCCCATATCAGACTGCATGGGCTTGCAGACAGAGGGAAGAGGAAGGGAGAGAAAATTTAAAACGCATGGAAGTGAATGTTGAAAGCTAAAATAAATAAATTATAGAAGAACAATACGTGTTCTATATAATCAAAACCCTTGATGGACCAGCCATACACACACACACACACACACACACACACACACACACAAACACACACGCATACACACACAAACCTCCCTTGTAGGATTAGGAAATTCATACAATGGCCACTACACTGTATGTATTTCTGTAGGTGCAAATTTAGGAGAGATGAAAGAGTTAGAAAATGAAAGATCATTTAAATATCACAATTTCCACTGAAGCAGCTATAGTTTCAGTGATATTCCATTCAAAGAACAACCTACAACCATCAAAACACTGGTTCTGCTGCTTCAAGCTGGGTCAAAACAGATGTTTGTGGGGAAACTATGATACTCATCATGATAGGTTAACCCTGAAAAATGAGCTACCAAACGACATTCTTTAGGGATACTGAGAAGAAATCAAAAAATAATTATTTTGGTTCCACCAAAAGGGCTAGAATGTTATTCTTCTTTCTGGTGGCTTTTTAATTACACATCATTAATGTTTTCCTTCACGCAATCTAATGTTTGGTCTCATGGAATGATTGTTAGGTCATGCAATTTCCCTGAGTAAAACATTTCTTTTGAAAACAGAAATATGAGGACAAACTCAGCAGTTCATGATTCAGACTAGTTGCACAAGAATGATCTGATTTCTGGTTTTTTGTCATTGCTCACTCTGTAAAGTGTGCAGAGAATAGAGTAGGGGAGGGAGAAGGAAATAGCAAATGGGCCTGATGCTCTACTCTCAGGTCTAATGACCTCATGCATGGAGTTGTATGCTAAACCCCACAGTGCCAAAAACTCCCACCCTCTGTACTCTCCGAGGCTCACTTTCTCTGTCAGGACATATCCAACACAGCCTTTCATTGTAATGACTGTCTCTGCTTCAGTAGCGCCATGCTTACAGACATGGGTTTGATTCCCAAAGATGCCAGTGCCTCATGTAACAGATCTTAGACTATTCCTAGTGGTATGCTGGTAATGTTTAATAGGGTCTCTTGGGGGGGGGGGGTGAAAATGTACATGACAGGCTTTCAACTTTATCTTCATTCCTGACATTTTCTCCATCAATGTCTTAGGTCTAGATAATTAAGAAAAGCAGTAAGTCAGATCCTGATTTGATGTATCATTTGTCTATTTCTGGTGTAAATTATCACACTGAAAAAGTAACAGTTGGGCCTGAGAGTAGATTAGAGCTGTCTCTAGCACATCCCTGACCATTCCTAACAATTCTGAATCTCTCCATGCTGAATAACACTTACTTGCTTATTGCAGTCACCTAATAGGAAATTGCAATGAAATCTTCCTCTGAAAGAGGAACTTCCTATGTTTGCCTTCTTCACTCTCAGAAGCTCCTGGCCATCATAAGTAATAGATGAGCAATTGATACTGATTAGAGATAAAGAGAAGGCCTGCTACTTCATTAGTATGGGCAATTACTGGATACAAAAAACTCCCTCCTCTGCAACCTATTGTCTTAGATTCTTGTCTAGAATATGGAGAAGTTTTAAATGGCATGGCCAGGATCTCAGAGGCAACAGATGTAATAGGGAGGCTTAAACCCAGAACTTTCCTTAATCCAAGTTTACCTTTCAGACACTCATACAACACTTGATCATTTTAAGGACTCAGGATCTTCTAAGGCTGTGATTAGGCTAGATTCACACTGTTGAGTGAGCAATCCCTATTTCAGAAATGTTTCAAGGAAAGAAGAAATTTTATTTTGGGGGTATCATCTGGGCTACTCCTCTTTTCTAATATCCAAACATGAAGTCAGGGTCAAGACTCTGGGTGGGGGGAAAGGGATATGTTCTAGCCACAGAAAGGAAATACTGTAAGATGGAACCATGTTTTCTCTACTTTTGTCAGAGAACACTAATTTACATTGAATTATGGAATCAAGAAGCTAGGATTATGTTCATTCTTTGTTACTGAAGAAGACCATGCCATTAGAGAAGTGATTTGCATTTGACTTTGTTTTGAGTCCAGCAGAGCTGTTCACGACATCAGCCTCACTTCCCCTCCAGAGCTAACTGAATCCAGTGACCAGATATTCATCAGGATGACTGGAGAGGATCCAGGATGCAGTGGGAGACCTTGGACCCTTTAGGGCAAGGTATTTGCAGGTACTCAGGGTGAGGTAATGGCCATTCACTGAATAGGACTGTTTAAGCAATAGGCAGGGCATGGCCCCTTTAATGAGGCCAAGAAAAACAAAGACATCAGGCTGGGAGGGAAACAGCAACAATTACTCTTGATAATCATCATAAGGTAGGAGGACCCAGAAGAGTACTTAGGTGAGGGCCCATTGGCTAAGGTTTTGGGAAAGGGAAAAGAAAAGGAAAAGGAAAAGGAAAGGGAAAGGGAAAGGGAGAGGAAAGGGAAAGGAAAGGAAAGGAAAGGAAAGGAAAGGAAAGGAAAGGAAAGGAAAGGAAAGGAAAGGAAAGGAAAGGAAAGGAAAGGAAAGGAAAGGAAAGGAAAGGAAAGGAAAGGAAAGGAAAGGAAAGGAAAGGAAAGGAGTCAGTAAAATTCAAATCAGCTGGGCATCTTTTAACTTATAGAACATCTAGATCACCTGTAGGTGGTGCATTGGATAGAGCACTGTACCTGGAATTGAAAAGCCCTGAGTTCAAATCTTGCCTCAAACACATTTGCTGTGTGACCCTTTAAGTGCCTTACCATCACTTAAATTCTGTTTGCTCTAGTTTCCTTATCTGCAAAATGGTGGTAATAACCTAAATTTCAGGGTTGTTGAAAAGATAAAATGAGATCATATTTGTAAGGCACCTTGATAACCCTAAAGCTGTACATAATTGCTATTTATTATTATCAGTTATCTCATTTTGCAGCTAAAGAAACTGAACCCAAAGAGGTGAAGAGTTGAGGCTTCTTGTCTTACATAAAAACGTTGTGTGAAAGTGTCAGGACTTTGCTTGGTTAAGTAAAAGAATCAGAATTTGAATCTATCTTGACCCGAAGTTGTTGTTCTGTCCTACACCACAATGCCTCATCCATATTCTTCTGTTCATAGTACCTTTCTTTTATTATTATTTTTAATTTATTTACTGTTAATTAATTTGTCTAATTGGGCAGCTAAGTGGTCCTGTGGATAGAGTGCCAGCTTGGTGTCAGGAAGACCTGAGTTCAAATCCATCTTCAGACACTTAATAGCTCTCTGACCCTGGGCAAGTCACTTAACCCTGTTTGTCTCCATTTCATGGGTAAAATGAACTGGAAGAGCACACCTGGGGTCCTGATATTGGCAATTATGGGCTCTACACCCCTGGGGCTCAGGATCTCCTCTAGGTTCACTGAAGTGGGGCTGTCTGGAACAGCTCCAGTCCTGCACTTGTTCCCTTCAGCCACAGCAAGAGGGACCTCCCTTTATGATTTTCCTAGCCTCATAGGCTAAGACACTGTTTACCCCTGTGGCTGATCTCACTGTTCCTGAATTTTTCCTGGGGAAATATTCTCTGGGTTTTTCAAGGTCAACAAGGGGAAGGGTAGAGCATTTACTGATCACTCCACCATCTTGGCTCCTGGAAGTTCAAATAGGTGAGTTACAGACATTTAATCTGTGAGCTGAGTCTCAAGAGTGTTGTTGCTGTTACCTGAGGTAGTGCGCTTCTCTCTCAGTTCCACTGGACTCCCATTCTGGGCTGATGTGTTTGAGATTCCACAGTGCTGCTGCTTCAGATGGCTTCAGATAGTAGGAAGCTTGGCTTTGTTATGGCAAGGTCTACAATGGGTACAGCACTGTGCACTATGTGTTCCTCCAGTCTCATGCAACAGATGCTTCCCATTGAATTTCCAGTCTGTTCTGGGTTAGAAATCAGTCACTCTCTGTCTCCTATTGGATTCTACCACTCTAAAATGGGTTCAGATTCTCTTTTTAGAGGTATCTGAAAGAGTTCATCTTAGAGCTAATAGAGTAATTGCTCTCACTCTGCCATCTTCATATCCCAACATCTTTACAGGATTAAAGTTTCAAACAGGAAATCTGACCCATTGCTTTGAGAGAATAAACTCGAAAATTATGGATCCTCATTGTCTCTGGGGAACATATCAGAGAATAGATTTCCGTGACATTAAGCTGTGTAAAGAATTTCGTTCAGCAGTGAAAGTAATTAGATATTTTTATATGAAGGGAAAAATAAATTTTCTTGAGCAGAGTACAAAGGGAGAAGTAATTTTAGATAAACTTTTAATTTCTAGTCACTAAGACTTTGTGCAGTCTTATTTGTCTTTTGGTTGTTTTCTTTTCTCTGTGTGTTTATAGTTTGATTTGCAAGATGAGACTGTATTTGTTTCAATTGTGGTAGGCAGAGAGCTGAGAAAAGGGTGAGGTCTTAATTAGCTACATCAGATGTTCCCAAACTTATGTGACCTACCACACCTCCTTTCAAAATAAAAATTACTCAGTGCTCCTCCCCCGAAATCTTTAACATTAACATGTTTGTTTATTTTTGAAATTTGCATCATTTCCAAAAAATATAATTTTTAATGATGCATCTTAAATTTAATAATGTATTTCAAATTTGTGGGAGGTTTTCCTACAATGAAATTTTGATGACACAATATTGTATCATGCAATCACATAGTATTATATGGTAAACAACTCAAACTACACACTCATTTATGCTGATGCTGAACTTCCTGATAATGCTCAACATGCTTGCCTACCAAAACTTGCTTGTCAAGAACTGTGGGCAGACTTGACCACTGATCAGTTATAACTTGCATTGTGCATGTTTATCTGGAAAATAAGGCAATCACTATAACTCTGATTCTCTTATACAGCAGATGAAACATGTATGAATGTTGTTTTTTCAAAAATTTCTTATCGGGGGGCAGAGCCAAGATGGCGGAGTAGAAAGATGCACATACACATAGCTCTGAACCCACAACCCATAGAACGGCTACAGGGAAGTAACTCACAGCGAATTCTGCACCCAGAGGCCACGGAACATTAGAGCGAGGGAGATTTCTGTTCCAGAGAGACCTGCAAACCTCTCGAGGGGGGTCCTTCACACTGCGGACTGGGCGCCAGGACTGGGAGCTGAGTACAGCCCTGCTGCGGCCATGGCACCGAGAGGAAAAGATCCGAGTGGGCTTCAGGGATGGGATCTCCAGCGACCACGCAGGTCCCTCCACCCACAGAGGGACCTGCAAACCTCTCACAAAAGGTTCGTCGCGCTGCAGACACGGAGCCCAGCCCAGACTTGCCACGGCCGGGGCACCGAGAGATACAGATCCGAGCAGGCTTCAGGGACGGGATCTCCAGCGGCGGCACAAGCCCCTCCACCCACAGGTGACGGGGGTCGGTGAGAGAGTGTCTTTGGCGGGTTGAGAGGAGAGTGGGGTGCCCCCATAACTCAGCCCCCCCCCAGGAGGTAGAAGCTGAGAGGCAGCTGCAGACAGGGGCTCCCCAAGAGGGCAGGAGCCTGGATCCATTGTGGAAGGTCTCTGCATAAACCCCCTGAGGGAACTGAGCCTGAGAGGCGGCCCTGCCCTGACCTGACCACCTGAACTTAATCTCACACTGAATAGCAGCCCTGCCCCCACCCAAAGCCCTAAGGCTGGAAGCAGCATTTGAACCTCAGACCCAAGCGCTGGCTGGGAGGATCAGGAGGCGAGGTGGGTGTGAGGAGAGTATTCAGGGGTCGAATCACTGGCTGGGAAAATGCCCAGAAAAGGGAAAAGAAATAAGACTATAGAAGGCTACTTTCTTGGTGAACAGGCATTTCCTCCCTTCCTTTCTCATGAGGAAGAACAATGCTTACCATCAGGCAAAGACACAGAAATCAAGGCTTCTGTGTCCCAGCCCACCCAATGGTCTCAGGCCATGGAAGAGCTCAAAAAGAATTTTGAAAATCAAGTTAGAGAGGTAGAGGAAAACCTGGGAAGAGAAATGAGAGACTTGAAGTCAAAGCATGAACAGCAGATCAGGTCCCTGCTAAAGGAGACCCAAAAAAATGTTGAAGAAATTAACACCTTGAAAAGTAGCCTAACTCAATTGGCAAAAGAGGTTCAAAAAGCCAATGAGGAGAAGAATGCTTTCAAAAGCAGAATTAGCCAAATGGAAAAGGAGATTCAAAAGCTCACTGAAGAAAATAGTTCTTTCAAAATTAGAATGGCACAGATGGAGGCTAATGACTTTATGCAAAACCAAGAAATCACAGAACAAAGACAGAAGAATGGAAAAATGGAAGATAATGTGAAATACCTCATTGGAAAAACAACAGACCTGGAAAATAGATCCAGGAGAGACAATTTAAAAATTATGGGACTACCTGAAAGCCATGATCAAAAGAAGAGCCTAGACATCATCTTTCATGAAATTATCAAGGAAAACTGCCCTGACATTCTAGAACCAGAGGGCAAAATGAACATTCAAGGAATCCACAGAACACCGCCTGAAAGAGATCCAAAAAGAGAAACTCCTAGGAACATTGTGGCCAAATTCCAGAGCTCCCAGGTCAAGGAGAAAATATTGCAAGCAGCTAGAAAGAAACAATTCAAGTATTGTGGAAATACAATCAGGATAACACAAGATATAGCAGCTTCTACATTAAGGGATCGAAGGGCATGGAATAGGATATTCCAGAAGTCAAAGGAGCTAGTACTAAAACGAAGAATCACCTACCCAGCAAAACTGAGTATAGTACTTCAGGGGAAAAATTGGTCTTTCAATGAAACAGAGGATTTTCAAGTATTCTTGATGAAAAGACCAGAGCTGAAAAGAAAATTTGACGTTCAAACGGAAGAATGAAGAGAACCATGAAAAGGTGAACAGCAAAGAGAAGTCATAAGGGACTTACTAAAGCTGAACTGTTTACATTCCTACATGGAAAGACAATATTTGTAACTCTTGAAACATTTCAGTATCTGGGTACTGGGTGGGATTACACACACACACATGCACACACGTACACATACATAGAGACAGAGTGCACAGTGTGAATTGAAGAGGATGGGATCATATCTTAAAAAAAAAATGAAATCAAGCAGTGAGAGAGAAATATATTGGGATGAGAAAGGGAGAAATTGAATGGGGCAAATTATCTCTCATAAAAGAGGCAAGCAAAAGACTCATTAGTGGAGGGATAAAGAGGGGAGGTGAGAGAAAAACATGAAGTCTACTCTCATCACATTCCACTAAAGGAAAGAATAAAATGTACACCCATTTTGGTAGGAAAACCTATCTCACAATACAGGAAAGTGGGGGATAAGGGACAAGCAGGGTGGGGGGGATGATAGAAGGGAGGGCATGGGGAGGAGAGTGCAATTCGAGGTCAACACTCATGGGGAGGGATAGGATCAAAAGAGAATAGAAGTAATGGGGGACAGGATAGTATGGAGGGAAATATAGTTAGTCCTATACAACACAACTATTATGGAAGTCATTTGCAAAACTACACAGATTTGGCCTATATTGAATTGCTTGCCTTCCAAAGGGAAGGGGTGGAGAGGGAGGGAGGTAAAGAAGTTGGAACTCAAAGTGTTAGGAACAACTGTCGAGTAATGTTCTTGCCACTAGGAAATAAGAAATACAGGTAAAGGGGTATAGAAAGCTATCTGGCCCTACAGGACAAAAGAGAAGACAGAGACAAGGGCAGAGAGGGATGATAGAAGAGAGGGCAGATTGGCATACAGGGGCAATGAGAACGCTCGGTGTTTTGGGGTGGGGGAAGGGGACATAAGGGGAGAAAATTTGGAACCCAAAATTTTGTGAAAATCAATGTTAAAAGTTAAATAAGTAAAGAAAGAAAGAAGAAAAAAAAGAAATATTGGAGACAGCAGACAGCAATAATGGTTTTCTGTGAAGTTTGCATACCAAAAACCCTTTTAAAATGTTCTCATCTCATCTCATCTAACAAGATGAGAACCACTGAACAGCACTGGTGGTGACTATGAATATGCCAGTATGGTTCTCAATTGCAGAGTATAAAAGACTCTCCATATAGAAGGCAGAAGAAAAATATTTCTTTAAACATCAGAAAGCCAAATCCCAGAAGCAGAAAGCAAAATCTGTCATGGTGACAGATAAACATAATTACATCAGGGGCAAAGCCATTCTCAAACCTTCCCCCCTCAGCCAGGACCTTCTCACTATCAACTGTCACAAGCTGAGCCTTGCTGTGTCAGTTGACCTGAGTTTTTTCCCCTCTGACCTGACCCTGCTCACTCACTTCCTCCCAGATCTGCTCCACTCTTCCTGTTCCACTTGTTCAGCAAGTTCTTCCTACCACATGTAAACTAGACTTCCAGGTGATTTAAGTAGATCATATGAACCTATTAATTAATGAGAAAGATCTTTCCATTTAAATTACTTTTACATTCGGCCCCAAGATCTTTCATATTCATTACACAGGTCAGTGGGACAATTGGTATTAATAGAACTTTAACAAGGATAACATAAAATAAGCATATAACACAATGTCTTAGGCACCTGATGTCAACATAACTTTACAACAGTATAACGGGGATCCCACAAAATGGGTAATAAAACAATGTTTTAGGGTAGGGCTTAAAAACAAACACCACATCACTTCTCCTCAACAAATAGGGTCCAAAATCTTAGAGTTAGAGGTGAGGGTTTCTTTTTCCTGCTGAGATTGTACATAGAGCTGTTTCTGCCCCAAGAGGTCCCATTTGAGAGATCGGTTCTTTAGCTGTCATCTGGTGTTTGGTGAACTTCAGGTCCAGAGATGACATTTCATCATCATGAATAGAAGGTGACATCTGACAATCAGGCATCTGCAGGTGGAGGGTAGTAAGCCTACAGGAAACAAATCTAGAAAACACGTTTGATGGACCAAAGCCAAAAAAGCCCCAAACAAATAAACAAACAAGGAAACAATAACCAGAAGCAGGGCAGTTATAGGGTCAGCTATAGTTTTGGAGTCCATGAACCCCCTATCACAGCCTCATTCACAGTAGAATATATGAGTTAAAGGTACAATTTGGTAATCATCCTCTCCTGAATAAACAACAGTTACAATATTATTTTTTCCATGTACAATAATTTCTGCAGCTTTCGGAACATTGTCTGGCTTCTGTTTTAGCCATACTTTAACTCCCAATTTTATTCTATTAGTAGAACCCAATCCTTCAGTTCCCCTGTTAGTTCTTTCAGGAGGGTAGGTTTTCACAAGTGGCCTTTTTTCACAAGAAATAATAACCACTTGAACTATTCTATCAGTTTTACAAAACTGTATGGGTTTATCACTTAAATTTTGGAATGTCACTATAATTTCTCCTTGATAATTAGAATCTTCAGGTAATACATGTATTCCTCTATCTGCTAATCCTGATGTAGGTAATATCCGTCCAAAATGATTCTTAGTGGTTCTTATACATATTCCAGTAGAGATTGTTCTTATTTCTTTCTAATCCAACCAAAAGTTATCTAAACAAAGTAAATCATGTCCTGCCAAACTGCAGGTGTCCTTGGACATAGTGCTGGAACATCTGGTCTCACAGTCAGATTCTCAACATTTGCAACCTTATGTGTTCGTTGTTTTCTAGTTTGCAGATTTTGGGTCATCTTTCTGGCTAGAGGTGTACTTCTTTAATCTGAGTTAGAATTTGGCCAACTTCCTATTCTCCCTGAAGGTGTGACAAAGATTGGCTACAAAGATTTAGAAGGATCTGTAAGGGCAGTTCTTACTTCTCTATTTCATCTAGTATCAAATCCCTTTTCTCAGTACATTTTGTATACTTCATTATTTGGAATACCATCTATGCTTCCAAAAATCTACCCCTGATCTCAACAGAGCAGTAAATAATACTCTCCTTCTCAATATATTCTGATTTTCAATCTGTTGGCTGTTTACTCTTCTTTCTCTAGCAAGTTTGTCTTTTCCTCAGTCTCCTAAGTCACCTAACTGTGAAATCTTGTCCAGCACCTCTGAAAGTGAGTGCCCTATATCCTCAATTATTAGAGTCAAAATCAAGTGCCTATAAATAGGAGGAGCTGTCTTCACTATTATATTCCTATGGTAAACTGCAAAGGGAGCATCATAGTATGGATCTGCATTTCCAATTATTATGGCAGTCTTCATTACCTCCTCCTTTAACTTTTTATACAGTTCCCCAAATGAATACCAGGGTCTAGGCCACATAGAGTCAGGAGGATATTGCCTACAGCAGCCTTCTGCAGCCAAACCTAACAGATTAGTTACATTGTTACCTACCTGCATATTGTAATCTCTAAAAGTTTCCCATACAAAAGGATTATGACTTATACCTATAAATTTCAGATAGTCCACAGGTACTAGAGGTATTCCTCCAGTTTAGTCATCACTGATTCTCACCATTCTAGATATTAACATTTCTCTGATCCTTTGGGTGAACTGACCCAAAATTTCTGTGACCTCCCACTGAGTAAAATCCTCAATTATTTCCCTAAACACTGAGTTTCCTTCTTGGTTCTCCTGTTTCTGCTTCACTATTGGGCATGCTTCTGGCTAAGAAACTTCTACCTCTAAAATTATTTCACTTCCTTTGTCACTGTGTCAACTAGGCTGTGTCTGTACAAAGGTCAGATGTGCATTTCTTTTGTCAGCCTTCAGTTTCATCTGAGCTAAATGAACAGCCTTTCCTCCAGTCTGAGACTCCCAAGGCTGCTCTTGTAAAACAGAGCCTGAAGGATGAGAATACCCATGCAAAGTAGTTAACTCCTTTCCCATCAGAATTTTTTTTTCCTTAAGGAGCTCCTCTCTGTTTCTACACATTATAGGGTAAGGCTTTAGTAAAATCCAGCGTCTCCTCCTTACTCCTATCAACTCCTTCCCTGGTCTTATTGTTATTTCTTGCAAACACCTTTCCAAATCTCCAGATTTCCTCTCCTATAAACTCCCTTCCCAATTTTCACAAGGTCCAGTGCTTTCAGCCCATTCCCTTGCTAGTGAGGAATATGGTAATCCTCCCATTAATATCTTCCTCTGAATCCTTTCTGCCTCCAAATAGAGATTTTATAACTTGCAATCCTCTTTGTGAGGTCAAATGTACTTCAAGGCAATATTTACAGTACTGGTGGTGACTATGAATATGCTAGCATAGTTCTCAGTCATCAAGTATAAAAGACTCTCCATATAGAAGACAGAAGAAAAACATTTCTTTAAACACCAGAAAGCCAAATGTCAGAAGCAGAAAGCAAAATCTGTCATGGCAACCAAGGAGTTACTAAACATGATCACAGGAGGGGGCAAAGTCATTCTCAAACCTTCCTCACTCAGCCAGGGTCTTCCACTATCAAATGTCACAAACCTGAGCCTTGCTGTATCAGTTGGCTTGTGTTCTTTCACCTCAGACCTGACCCTGCTCACTCACTTCCTCCCAGTTCTGCTCTATCCTTCCTTTTCCACCTGTTCAGCAAGATTCTTCTACCACAGGTGAGCTAGGCTTACAGGTAATTGAAGCAAATCATATGGGCTTATTAATTAACGAGAAAGAGCTTTCCATTTAAATTAATATTACACATCTGTAAAAGGCAGAATCCTAAATTCCTACTAGATCTCCTAATAGTTTAAAGCAATGCTGAATGCTTGTTTTTGTGGCAGATTGACAAGCAGGGTGTCAATATTTTAAGACTTCAGCATCTAGCCCCATGCATGGGTTAAAGTAAAGGATTTGATTTTAGTGGAGATCTAGAATCACAAAGGGAAAAGATTCAGTTTTTACCCATTTTACCACACTGTCCTAACATTTTTTGTAGCTTTGGCTTTAGTCTCTGACAAGTAAGGTTAGATAAGTATCTTATAGTCATGTCCACCCATCTTTCAGAATTGTCTACAGGAAGACTTTTTATACATCTAACATTATATAAATATTGGTCATTGTGATCTGTGACTATCATTTGGGAATCTAAATTTTCTTTGTTGTGTTCAAATTGAAAATTACTTAATTAACTTCTTCTGTGAAAACTCTTAAAGTTTTCTGCCTGGGGAAAACTGAACATGCCCTGCTAGCATCAAATCAAATTCCTTAAGATTTTTGTCTGGGCCAAAAGCCAGTTCTTTAACTACACTTTTATAACATTTAACCAAGCACACTTTACATTACCTAATACTAATACGTGTGAATTCAAACTGTTAAAACTTTATTATATTTCCTAGCATTGTTAATGTAAAATTAAATACATGTTTATGGTGTTAAACTTGGTAATACAACATAGTTGTATAAAAAGAATGGATTCTCATCTAATATGGATACTGTTAAGGCAAAAATATTTCTCTCTTCTTTTATCCAACAAGATGTTTGACATGGTTATGTTTATTTCAACTCAGCCACTGACATGTTATAAAATCTATAATGGGAAGCAGAGCCAAGATGGTGGAGTGAGAGCAACTATTCACCTAAACGCTTAGAAAAACTCCTTCAGATATCTCTAAAAAGAGAATCTGACCAAATTTTGGAGATGTAGAATCCAATAGGAGACAGACTGTGGCAGATTCACAGACCAGAACAGACTGGAAGGTTGATGGGAAAGATCTTTTCCATGGGGTGGAGGAGCATACAGTACACAGTGTAGCAAGTACCCACCACAGCAGGACTGAGCAGGAAAGCCCTGAGGCAATCTAAGGCAGAGACAGCACAGCGGGAGTGACAGCCCAGCATAGGAGTTCAACAGAGCCCAGCAAGTAACAGCTACTGAGCCCCATGTATCAGCAGCAGCTGCTCCAGCAACTATCTGCCTGCAGATTAAACATCTGTAAGTCACTGACTTGAACTTCCAGGAGCCAAAATGTTGGAGTGATCAGTAAATACTCTCTCCCCCTCCCCTTATTGACATTGAAAGAACAATAAAATATTTCCCCAGAAAAATCCTGGATCAGTGGGATCAGCAGTAGGGGCAAACAGTTGCATAGCACATGAGGCTAGGAAAATCTCCTCTTTATCTTCTTTCTTTTTTATTTTGAGGTTAGATTTGTCAAGTTCAGAGAGGGAGAGGTTGAGGGTCCCCACTACTATAGTTTTCCTATCTATTTCTTCCTGTCACTTCCTTAAATTCTCCTATAAGAATCTGAATGCTATACCACTTGGAGCACATATGTTTAGCAATGATATTGCTTCATTTTCGATGGTGACTTTTGGAGGGATATAGTTTCTTTCCTTATCTCTTTTGATTAGATCTATTTCTGCTTTTGCTTGGTTTGAGATTAGGATTGCTATCCCCCATTTCTCACATCAGCTGAAGCACAATATATTCTGCTCCAACCTTTTACTTGTACCCTGTGTGTATTCCCCTGTTTCAAACGTATTTCTTGTAAACAACATATTGTTGGATTGTGGTTTTGAATCCATTCTGCTATCCATCTCTGTTTGATGGGAGAGTTCATCTCATTCACATTTATAGTTATGATTACTATCTGTGTCTTTCCCTTCATCATCTTTCCCACCATTAGTGCTTTTATTTCTCCCTTCTCCCTTCCCCTCCACAGTAGAATTTTAATTTTTGACCACCACTTCCTGCAGTGTTCCCTCCCTTCTTTCAGCCCCCCTCACTTTTACTCTTTTCCTTACTACTTCCTCCCTCTCTTTTAGCCTTTCCTCCCCTTTCTTTCTCCCTTCTCCTCCTACTGCTTATAAGGCTAGTTATATTTATATACTTAATTAAGTTTCTTGTTCCCTTCTTGAAACAAATCAGATGAGATACCTCTCAAACAATGCTCATCTCCCTCCCCTCTTTCCTTCTACTGTAATATAATTTTGTACTTCTTCTTGTGATATAATTTGTCATTTTCTGCTTCCTTCTTTTCACATCTCCTGATAAAATCTCTTTGCATGCTTAAATCTAAGGAGCATTCCTGTTACTGCAATGGAGGACTAGAGCTGTCCCAGAAAGCCTCACCTCAGCAACCCAGGAAGAGATCCAGAACTCCAGTGGGGTGGAGCCTCACAGCTATCAACACCAGGTCCCCGGGTGTGCCTCAGCACTCCAGGGGAAACAGGAAGACACTAGGACAGCCCAGGATCACCAAGCACTGAGCTTGTCTTTGCTCTACGTCAGCTGAGGAGACCTCCCATGACCAGACCACCTCTCCCCTACATTTAACAAGCTAGCTCCAGGGCTAATCTGGGAAAAAAAACAAACCAAATTCACCTGGCCTTTGCTTTCTCACACCAGCCAGCTCAACAACAGGTTCTTTAGCTTCTAGCTGAGAGAACCAGAGGCCACAACACACAAAGTGTCCTCATCGCGAGTAAGAAGAAGCAAAGCAAGAAGAAAAGACCACAGAATCTTAATATGGGGACAAGGACCAAACCACAAATACCAAAGAAGTCAGCATTGACACTACACTCCCATCTGAAACTTCAGAAGAGACTATGAACTGGTCACATGCACAAAGAACACTCTTGGAAGAGTTGAAGAAGGATATAGAAGAAAAACTGGCCAATGATTTTTGAAGTACACAAAAAGAATTCACTGAAGAGAACACCTCTTTAAAAACGAAAATTGGACAAATGGAAAAACCTTCTGTATTTCTATATATTAGTAGTAAAGCCCAACAGCAAGAGACAGAAAGAGAAATCCCATTTAAAGCTAGGGTAGACATTATAAAATATTTGGGAGTCTACATACCAAAACAAATCCAGGGACGATATGAATACAATTACAAGATACTTTTCGCACAAATAAAGTCAAATCTAAATAAGTGGAAAAACATCAGTTGCTTGTGGGTAGGTCGAGTCAATATAACATAAATGATAATTCTACCTAAATTAATTTACTTATTTAGTGCCATACAGATCAAATGATATGATAATTATTTTCTAGGGCTGGAAAAAATAATATCAATATTCATTTGGAAGAACAAAAAGTCCAGAATGGCAAGGGAACTAATGAAAAGAAATGCTAGGGAAGGTAGTTAGCTCTACCAGATCTCAAATTGTATTATAAAGCAGCAATTATCAAAACCACTTGCTACTTGCTAAGAAACAGAAGGGTAGACCAGTGGAATGTATTAGGTACACAAGACACAGTGGTCAATGAATATAGCAATCTACTGTTTGATAAACCCAGGGACCCCAGCTTCTGGGACAAGAACTCACTGTTCAACAAAAATTGCTAGGAAAACTGGGTAACAGTGTGGCAGAAACTAGGCATAGACCAATGCCTGACACTGTACACAAGAATAAAGTTCAAATGGGTACACAATCTAGGTATAAAGTTGATACTATAAACAAATTAGTGGAGTAAGGAATAGTATTTCTTATCAGATTTATGGTGAAGGAAAGAATTTTTGACTAAACAAAAGATAGAAAGCATTATGAATTGCAAAATGGATACTTTTGATTACATTAAACTGAAAAGTTTTTGCACAACCAAACACAATGCACCCAAGATTATGAGGGACGCAGAAAACTGGGAAAGAATTTTTGCAACTAGTGTCTGTGATAAAGGCGTCATTTCTAAAATATATAGAGAACTGAGTCAAATGTACAAGAATACAAGTCATTCCCCAATTGATAAATGGTCAAAGGCTATGAATAGGCACTTTTCAGAGGAAGAAATTAGATATCTATAATCATATGAAAAACATGCTCACTATTGATTAGAGAGATTCAAATGAAAACAACTCGGAGATACCATGTCACACCTATCAGATTGACTAACATAACAAAACAGGAAGATGATAAATATTGGAGAAGATGTGGGAGAGTTGTAACACTAATTCATTTCTGGTGGAGCTGTGAGCTGATCCAATTATTCTGGAGAGCAATTTGAAATTATGCTCAAAGGGCTACAGAAATGTGCATACCCTTTGACCCAGCAATAGGGCTTCTAGGACTATATCTCCAAGAGAACATAAAAATGGGAAAGCGTCCACAAGTACAGAAATATTTATAGTAGCACTCTTTGTGGTGGCCAAAAACTGGAAATCAAGGGGAGCCCATCAATTGGGGAATGGCTGAATAAATTATGGTATATGAATGTAATGGAATCCTATTGTGATATAAGAAATGATGAACAGGAAGACTTCAGAGAGGCCTGGAAAGACTTATATGATCTGATGCTGACTTAAAGAGCAGAACCAGGAGAACTTTGTACACAGCCACAACCACAGTGTGTGAGCATTTTTTCTGGTAGACTTAGAAGTTCATTGCAATGCAAGGACTTAAAAAATTCTCAGTGGTCTTTTAAGACAATACCTTCTACATCCAGAGAAAGAACTATGGAATTCAGTCTCAGAATGTAGCAGAACATTTTCTTTTGTCTTACATTTTGGTATGTTATATGATTTCTCCCATTCATTTTAATTCTTCTATGCAACATGACTATAGTGAAAATGTATTTAATAGGAATGTATGTGAACAACCCATATAAAATTGTATGCTGTCTTGGGAAGGGAGGGGGGAGGTAGGGAGGAAGGAAGAAAAAAAAATCTAAGTTATATGGTAGTGATTGTAGAACACTGAAAATAAATTAAAAAATAAATCATTAAAAAATATAAATTCTATAATGCTTTAACCCAAGAGTTACAGAAGTTAAAATACCCACCACACCTAATTAAATGAGAAATTTCATAGATAAACTTTATGAAAGTTTCACCTAAATGTATTCAGAATGATTTTCTGTGTAAGGTAGTATAGAGATACCTTTAGCTGAACTGAATCTAGATCATTAGAAATGAATTTTATTTTATAATATTGTGCAGATATTCTGTTAGGATTACAGTTTTCTAATTCAGATTATTGCTATATTATGAGCTATAAGAAAAAGTACTTGCCTGTGTTAAAAAAGTCTCATCTAAAATTATTTGGTTATCATTTATGAAAATTATAAAATTTTGGTTAAAATATTAGAGGTTATTATAATAGGGCCAGTTTGATTACATATCTTTTTGGAATTGCTTCACTTATAAAATTGAATCCCTTCCCCCACTGCAAACACTTTTTTTTACTGGACTTGTAATTAGGGATTCATTTATGGTCATTTATAGTATAAGACAATTTATTGTGAATTATGAAATTATGTCTGGAATGGTCTTTACTGAAGTTACATTTTTAAAAAAGCTTATTCTAAAGAAATCTTAGTCTTAAAGGATTTTTGCTTTAAGGATTGAATAAGGTGTGTGTGTGTGTGTGTGTGTGTGTGTGTGTGTGTGTGTGTATAAATTTAGAGGTTTAGAACTTACATTACTTCATGAAGTACTAGTAATTGCCTTTTTTACATCAGGATAAAATTTAAGCTGTTTTTTTGGAAAGAGAAATAATAGTAGAAAAGAATGTTAAGTAAAAATATTTTGTGTGATTTTTTTTTTAGAAGACCTGATAACTTTTATGCTAGTCAGTTTATCACAACAACTTAAGAGAATTTACAAGAATTGTTTCCAGATCAACTATGATTAGTGAGACTTTGCTGTCTGAGGTGAAACTTTAGGAACCTTAAACATTCTTTTTGAACTTCATTCGTGGTTTGTTGTTTGTAGTGTCCTTGAGGCAAACCTAAATGAGGTCTTCAAGAAAAATACCAGCAGCTCAAAGGAAATGATATCAGAGATCCAAGGCCAGTGAATATATCTGTCCTTGGGAATAAGGTTAGGAGATCAACTTTGGGAAGGCTGAGATTGGACTTTCTTCATTCATCTTCCCATACAAGATATCTTTCCACCTGGTTAATTCTGAGGTTGGCTGTGTTGCATTCAAGTCTCTTCTTCCTATCATAGTAAATCTCTCTAATCAGGGTAAATTAAGCTATGATTTTTTATGATGATTCTTTTACTGATTTCAGTCTGAGACTATGGTCAATACTTATTATCAAGGATATCTTAAGAAATGAATCCACCCAAAGCTATAATTACTGAAATTTGATGTTTAAAACTTTATGGAACTGAAGTTGATAATATTCTGAGTCTGATTCCAGATATGATCATCAAAAAATGCTACTGAGTCAATGATCCATAATGCCAGTAACTCTTTGAGCTGATATCTATGAACTGCAGGTGGAGTTCTCATGGGAAAGACTGGGAGGATGACTCTTAACATGTGGTGAGGTAGGATTATCCTGACTCAATTTCCCTAATATAATATTTCCTCTTGAATGGAAAGTGTTCCACCTTTTAAGCCTTGCTCTGGAATTGACTACACTAGGGAACACTTTCCCCTTACTATAACTATGTCCCTATTTTTTTCTTTGAGAGCAAATATCTATAATCATGACAGTAATCAGTATGAACACATACATATCTCATAGGTTAATACAGGAGCACATCTGAGCTACTATAATAAGATACTGATATTAGCATTAGGTCTTTTCTATATCCTAAGCAACCAAGTAGATGAGTTATTTGACCTTTTCACCTGTCTATTGCTAGTTATATATTCTTGTATAAGATAAGGGCCATTAATGTCTCACAATGGTAGGGGGATAATTAGGCAATGAGGCAAAGCTTTGTGAAATCAGGAAATAAGTTGGTTGTTTAATGATGTACATATCATAAAAGTTTTCTGTTCTGAGTTTTTTTTTTCTATTTCCTAATGAAAAGAATTTCAGGACAACTTGTTATCTTCAAAGAGTTATTTGTGGTCTATCTTGTTTTACCTTAAAGAAATATCCAGTTTTACTCAGAGTTATTCATTTGAACGTGGTTAGTAATTGAAAATGTGTTCTTACAAACAACATATTTGATATGATTTGATATTTTGGAATTGATTACTCAATCTATTTATACCTTCCAAACTTTTGCTACAATTAAAGTTAATCTGAAACTTTTGAATGAATTCATTCCTTTATTAAAAATCATCTTCTTATAAAAAGCATTCTCTTATTAGTTCCTTGGTAGAATTTTATCCTCCTAAGGGAGGAAAGAACAGCCAAAAGAAAATAGCTAGAATGAATAAGGAAATAAATGGCTAGTGGAGAAAATTTGGGTTTTGGGGGAAATTTTGCTTTTAAAATAATAATAACAAGATTAGATAAGTGTATATATACTGACATATACATCAAATTTAAAAGTTGGTTCAGAATTGTCTCTTTTTTAATTGTTATTTGAATCTCTCAAATATATAAAATATAACAATTTACTAACCTAAGCATGTAAATTCTCTGGTCTAGAAGTTCCTAATTTGATATTCTTATTATAAAGTTTGAGTCAGCTCTCTCTACCTGACCTAGTTATTGGAAAAGCAAACTTGAATTGTGATATGATCTATTTTTGTAAGAATTTTTAACAGAAAAGGGAATCTCTCCAAATGAAGTGAACCAAAGAAGCAAATCTGCTATAAGGTCCTCTCAAGCCCCACCCTTTTAGCATGCCTAAAAGGAATGATCTCCAGAGGACCAGAGAACTTTTTCAGATGTTTTGGAGGTTTCAGCCATATGAAATTAGATGTTTGAGCCTTAAGATATGACGGACTGATGAAATGGACAGAGAAAATGGGTTACTGAGAAACAGGCTGTGCCATTATGCTCTGGAAGTCCTGCTTGCCAAATGGGACTGCTCCCAATGGCTCCTGTCAATGTATTGGTCAGACTTTCTCTTTTCCCCTTACATTTTTTCCCATCATAAGTCCTATGATTAGAAAACCCTTGATGAAACATTTGTCGTAGTAGTTAGTGATTCACTGAGGAGACTGTGTCCTTCACATGAATCAAAGAGGGGAATGAGACAAATTATTATTTGACTATGATATTAATAACCAATTGTTAAATTGGTATCCAGGCTTTTCCCCTCTGTTTTATTTTCATTGAGGCCCAGCTGCTGTGGAAGTTCAGCCTCTGAAGGACACAACTGATTGAGATTACCCTTAACCTTCAGACAACATGATATTCTATCTTAAGCAGGACCCCACCCAACTAGGGGATCTTATGTCTGTTTTGAGGGTAAAGAGAATTCAGTCTGAACTAGTTCTTCCCCCAAGGAAAAGAATCCCTGTCCTTGTACCCATCCCTTAGAGTTTAGGGTGACTCAGCTAATGATGGAGAAAACCAACCAGAGTACTTTAGATGGAGATGAATTCCCCTGTCCAGATTGCTGGGGGTAGCTGAGTGTCATGATTAAGCCATCTTTTAAACATAGGAGCTGAAGACTTCCTCATTAAATGTCCACCAATTAAGACTGATTTTCAGTTGTCAAAGAAATTCCCTTTTAAGGATAATTTGTAACTTTCAGCCTCTCCATGTCTTTTTTCTTTGGTTACTGAGAGAAACTATTGACCATCAATATATTGATTATTAACTAGCCTAATTAACAACTTGATTATATTGTTTACCCAGAAATTCTGTCTACTGGGGCTTTTTTTTTCCCATTTAGCAAAGAAAGAAGGAACAAAAGAACAAAGGGAAGAAGGAAGAAAAGAAGGAAGGAGGGAGGGAGAATCTTCAAAAATCTCTCAAAATAGGTTTAAAATCTCTAGTTAAAATAAAAGAATTTTCAAATGATATCATTGCCTTGATAAGGCAGTATTATAGTCTTATAAAATAGAAAATAGATATGTTAGCATTGGCAATCCAAGTTTTTCATTCCCTGGAGTCATATTACATTCTTTTCTTTTACTTATTTTCAATTCCTAGGATTCTTAAAATTCTCCTGGGAAAATCAGAGATATTTTATATCTCAGTAGATCTTATCTTGAAAATGGATAGTGTAGAAGAATTGGATAGATCTTGCTTCAATATCTGAGAAAAACAGATCTAACTCAAGTAGAGGTGATAATGTCCAGAACTGATGCAAACTTGATTAAGATAAAAATAAACGGAAAAATTGTTGGTAATTTTTTCATAAAATAATAATGAGTAATAATGATACTATCTGTTGAATACTGGAGTTAGAATCCACGTTACAGCTGGAAGGGCTTTTATAGGTCATATGTTTTAATCTCTTCATTGTATAAATGAAGAAACTATATCTGAGAGACGTAATAAGGCTTTCAGTCAGTAGCAGAGCTGAGAGCAACACACTTATTTTGGTTCATGTTGCTAATATTCCTTCCACTGAACTGCACTACCTCTCAAAGTCACAAATGAAGATGATGGGATTCATATTGTAAATTTTCCAAGATTCTTACTGAAGCAATGTTCATTTTTATTAAATATTCGTAATGATCAGAGAACTGAGAGATAATGAATTGTTTTCTGATTAAACCCATTGAACAATGATGTCAAGTTCTTTCTATGTTATGAATCAAGAAAGTATACTGGCCTTTATTTCATGCAATATTTTTTTTCTCATTTACACCAAATAAGTCCAGAATGGAAATAAAAGGATTACTTTCATTTTCACTCCTTTATAAGTCACAAGTTTGTTCTTTTAACCACATTAATAATTCATATATTTATATTATTTTAATGTTTTATAACTGCTTTCCTTGAAGTAGGCAGTAAATTATTATTGCTTCTATTTTGTAAATAAGGAAGTTGAGACTCAGAGAGATTATGTGACTTCCCCACAATCACACTGCTAGTAAACCCTGAGCCAAGCTAAGAATTCAGGTCTCCTGACTCAAATTCAGCAATCTTTTTATGACAGCCTGATTGTTGTTCAAAATAGAGCATGAGGATGACCAAAAACACTGTCATCTAATCCCTTCTGCTTCATCCCTTCCTATAGTATTGATGCATTTGTTGCATTTAAGTAATGTGTTTGCTCTTAAGATGTCACTCTGGCCTTTATTCTTAGAATTCTATTCCTCCTATTGCTATTTCCATGTACATTGCTTTATCAGAAGCCAACTCAAGTATTAAAGATTTTGGATCAGCTTTCTGCTGAAGCTCAAAACTCTATTAAGGAATAAATGAAAAGAATTGGAAGTAGATGGTAATTACTTACTGTGATTCAGTGTCAATGGCCCTAATTTGATGGATAAATGACCAATATTTCACAAAGTTGTCTAGGTACATTTTCTCAATAGAGCAAGAAATCTCTTCTTACTACGTGGAGCATAAACTATACATCTGGTCTGATTGCTGGTAATGTTACAGACCATATGATTAAAAGAATATTTGAATGGTCTTGCTTGCATTGTAGACAAGCTGAAACAGAGATCTAGAAGAAAAATTACATTCACAAAGGAGACACTGAATGGCCTTTTTTTTTTCTTTTTTGCTAACAATGAGGGCAATTGCCTTTCAGTGAGACACAATAACACCAGGAAACAAGATGTTGAACTCAATTAGTATTGTCACAAATGGCTTTTAAATGAAAGGCTGAACTGACAGAGGGAGCCATCTGGAATTTTAGAAGCTTCCAGACAATTCAATCACTCTCCCTGACTTCTGCCCATGGGATCTAGGTTACTGTTTCTGTCTCATCTCCCTCTAATGCCTTAAACATTTTTACAAGAGGAAAAAGATTCCAGAAAAATTCTTAAATACAAGTGAAATAAAATGTCACATTTGTGAAAGGAGGGTCAGTAATGGATAAGTTAGAAATATTATTTAAAAAATCAGCATCATTAAAAATTAAAATATCATAGGACTTAATAAATCAGTAATCAACAAGCATTTGTTAAATGCTTACTACAAGCCAGACACTGTGCTGGGAAAACAAAGAAGGACAAAAACAATCCCTGGCTTCAAGAAATTTACATTCCAATATACGTAATGAATGGAATCATATTTAATTCTTCTTCAAAGAAGCAAGTGATCAATAAGCTTTTATTAAGTCCCTACTACCTTCCAGACACTGTGTTAGGCTCTGGGTATAGAAAGACAAAGTAAAACCTTGTATGTCATGAAGTTTATGTCTATCTAGGGGAAAATATGTGTGTGTGTGTGTGTGTGTGTGTGTGTGTGTGTGTGTGTGTATACTTACAAATAAATACAGGGTAATACAGGTGAGAGGAAGCACTAGCAATTAGAGCGTCAGAAAGTCCTGCTGTGAAGGTGATGCTTACACAAAGCCTTCAAAAAAACTAGGTATTCTACTGGTGGGAGATGAAGGAGTGTTTTCCAAATATAAAGGAAAGTCAGTACAAAGGCATAGTGATGGAAGATGGAGTACTATATATAAAGAATAGTAAGAAAGTCAGTATGCTTGAGCTGTAGTGTGCAGCTAGGAGAGTAACGTATAAGCTTGTAATAATGTATAAAAACTCCCCTTAAGGTTGGGGCCAGGTTGTGAAGGGTTTTAAATGATAAATGGAGGATTTTCTGTTTGATCCTAGAGATAACAGAGAATGACAGTAACTTTTTGAGCAAGAGAGTGATATCATCAGATCTGGGCTTTAGAAAAAATCTGTTTGAAAAAAATTACTTTAGCAGGGATGTGGAGAACAGTAATGGAGAGAGAGTTAAGGCAGAGGAACCAATTAGGAAGCTTTTAAAATAGAACAGGTATGAGGTAATGAGAACCTGAGTGAGGCTGTTGATTGTACGAGCGGAGAAAAGGGACAGTAGTACTCATGAGATGTTGTAGAAGTAGAAACAGTAAGATCTGTGAGAATGAAGTTGAGGATGAAACCAAGGTTTTGAATCTAGGTGACTAGAAGTTTGATAATAACCTTGACGGAAATAAGAAAGCAAGAAGAGGGGCTGGGATAAATGAGAGTAAAAGTTGGATGTCAATATAGGTAAAGGGTTGGACTACAACATACTAACATGTTATACCAAATGTCAAAGATTCAATCAAGTATTCAGTAATAAACAAATACTAAGAGTTTCTGGAGTCCCAGGATCATCACTGTATATTTGGAGACCAATTGTTATGTATCTTTGACTAGTCCCTGGGAAAATCCAGATACTCCCTACCTTCCTTTTTTTAGTCAAGGCCCAAGTTTTTTTGATGGAAAGGAGAAGATCAAATCTTTGTTTGCTCTCTGAGTTCTTTGTCTCCACCTTTAGCCCTAAACTTCCAGTTCAGTGGCGTGTGAAACTTTCAGCAATGCTAGCTTTGAATGAGGAGGGGAATCATTTACTTCTGTTTTTCCATTCACCACAAGTGGAGAAGATGGAGACAATTGTGTTCTATAGTTTTACAGAGACCAGTTATATTAATAGAACTGCTTTATATGCACTTTGTAAATTAAATTGAAAGCAATTTTTCACTTAAATATTTCCCCATGGTGTTTTTTATCCTAGTGTATGAAGGACAGTTACTAAAACTGATTATAAACAGACAAATCTAGTTTCATTCCTGTATTGACAAATTTTTAAAATATTTATTATTATCCTGAAAGTATGCCTTTAATTATGATTGTCTTTCTGACCTATATAATGTGAGTGGAGAGTCTGCAGAGCTGGTTCTTTACTAAATGTGGAACATTTTTCTGATCCATAAACTATTTCCTTGGCAACCTTCCCCCTCAATCTAGTTGAGAAACTAACTTTGTCACATTTTTTTTTAATTTCTAAAAATTCTGCTCTTATAGGATCAGTGATGCACATTCAATGCAACTGGAAAACCATCCCTAGGGTTAATTATTGGAGTGGGGGAGAAGTGCCCATCCTTCTGGTCCTAATATTTGGGAGATGGTACCTTTCACCCCTTGGTGGTAGAGAGGAGATTTTTGCTCTCATGATGATTCTAGGAACCCACACATTCCACAGATGGAAGTTAACTCCAACCAGATGTGGCTTTTCTTTTGGTCCCTTTCTCTCTCTTCTACCTCTGTCTCTTTTTCCTTCTGGAACTCTTTTGTTTTTCTAAGCAGGGTTATAAGTATCAATACAGATAAGGATTTTGGAGGCCTTTCAAATTTTTTTGGTGTGAATATTTTGTTGTTGTTTGTCCTTGAAAAGGATCAATGATATCATAAGGGAGATGTTTTCACTTGCACACAAAATGGATTTAAGTGAGTCAGAGATGCAAAAAGTGATCAGCCTCATTCTCTCCTCTGGAGTCATTGATGTCCAGCAGCAAAAGAAAAGCCGAGACAATTGACAATGGCCCAGGATGCAGTGGGTGATCTTGGCTTTTCTAAATTAAGTCTTTTACAGGATTCAGTTTGTCAGGGGAAATACCCCTTCAATGACTAAGGACTAGGTAAGAACTGAGATAAAGGATGAGACAATTTATCATAACAAAGCTATCAATCTGGAAGAAGACCCTTAGAATTTTAAGCCAAAACAGAAAACAATTGCTATTTACACTCATTCTAAGCCATCAGAACCTAAACAATGAGCCACCAAGACTTGGGATGGGGATATTATTGGCCATTCAATGAGAGCCAGAGAATTTGGGTTTAAAGGTGTAGTCAAGTAGCTCCATTTGAAAGACAACGGGCTTTTTTGAAACCTGTTTTTCCAGAGGTATATTTCAAGAATCATAAATGAAAACTATTTAGGACAAAAAGTAAATTGCCCCACCTTTTTGAACAGAAAACAATAATAAATAGAAATATTAAAAAAAAAATCTATGCCACAAATCCCAAATGTCTTATAAAATATAAGTAACTAAAATTATATACCCACGTGTAGAGAGGGGGCCAAGATTTGGGGAAGATAGAAGAAAAAGAAAAGCAAGAACAAGAATGACAAGAACAAGGACAACAAGAACAAGAAAAAAGAAAGAGCAGAATTCCCCAACTTTTGCTCAGATTGACAGGTTGGATCCCCAGACAGCAGCTACTAGTAAGGTTATATAACATGATCAAAACAGTTAATACATTCTTCTAAAACCAGGTTCAGTCCTTCCTGCAAATATATACAACATCCATGAGAGGAGCAAGTTTAAACTTAGACCATAATAATAGTGAGACATATGTGCAAGAAACATGTGTAACAAAAATTTAATTCACAATAGAGTTGGAGGCCAACTCTGGAAGTCCTTCTCTCTGTGACGAGACTTCATGCAAAAATCACCTTTGCTGTTATTGCTATTGGTGTTCATCCTTCATTCTCAAAGAGGACCAATGACATCATGAGGATGAAGTCATGACTTCAATGAATCTGGAGGAGGAAGTGAGGTGATGGTGTTGTACTACCCTGCCTCACTTACATTCATGTGTGTGTCTATAAAACACAATGCCAAAAGAACCAAAAATCTCACCTTCCAACCAAATGCTACCATGAGGTACATTTCCTAATCCATTCCCTTTTGTCTTTCTCTCTTATTAACCCTTTAAAAAATGAATTTTATATTCAAAAAATTTCTAAGTGTATAAGAAAAAACAAGAACAACAATTACCAATCATAGTAGGGAAAGGGACTGGACCTTTTATTTCATCATATATACAACTCCTGTGTAAGGGAACCCCAACATACAACTAATGCAGCATCTCTGCAATTTATAGTTTTAGAGAATGACTAGATCACTGAGAAGCTAACTTGCCAGATCATATACTCTTTGTTGCAGAGGAATGAATACTTACACCCATATGCAAAGCTCTCTATAATTGATTGACAATGGGATGAGAGTCATCTCCAGTCATTTTGATTTCTCTCTCCCCATTGGATCCAGATGGCACCAGGAGAGAAACAGAAGAGTGTGACTTTGCACAGCCTTCCCTCACTTAAATCCAATTCATTTGCATGTCATGGCATCACCTCCCTGATGTCATAATCCTCTCCAAGAATGTAGGACAAACAACAACAACCAGTGGGATCAAAATCAAATAGAAATGGGGCCAATGAACTATGCATAAAGATTTCTGGCCATATATTAACTTAGAAAACTACATATTAACAGCATCTCTCCCCTTACCTTAGGGTGTTCTAAGCAAAAGAAGGGAAGGGAAATTTTGATAGCCAAAACTACCTAGTTAACTTGGGGTTTATTGACTAGATTTCTTTCTCAAAGACCAAGCCTTAAACCCAATTCACTCTGTATCTCATGTATTGGACAATACTAGGTTCCTGCCCAAGGACAACTTAATAATTATTTTTTGGCCCTTCCTAACTCAGAGTGAACATAATTAGTAACTCTTTCTCTTTTGGTCAGTAGTCCTGAGGGTCTTCCCTCACTGGTTTAATTTCTTTTTTTTTATTAAAAGGGCTATCCTTTGATTCACTTCTTAAAGAGTCCTATTCAGTGAATGACAATTAGCTTACTCAAAGTGAGAACTTGAAAAGATTTTAGCTTAAAGGAATGAAGGTCTCCCACTGCATCCTGGGCCATCTCCAATCATCCTGATTGTTATCTGGCCACCAGACCCAGATAGCTCTGGAGGAAAAGTGAAGCTGATGACTTTGCACAACCCTCCCTCACTCAAATCAGAGTTAATCACAAGTTATGTCATCATCTCCCTGATGTTATGGTGCTCTTCTAAAACACAGGACAAACCATAATCACACACAAAATTTGTTTTTATTCTGTTGAATATTTTCTAATTATATTTTAATCTGGTTCCAGTTGCAGTCCTGAGCATTACCCTTGCAATGTTCAACCATCAATACTTCTACAATGCATCACCTATGAATAATTCAAACACAAATTCCACCATTTACGTTCAATTCAAATCAGTCCATCAAGCATTTCTTAAACTTCCATTTTGTGCTAGGCATAGAAACTGCAAAGATGATAAATAGCTTTATGAATGGCTTTAAGGGGCTACAAATCTAATCAACACATGCATTCTCAATGAAGAAAAGGGGGGAGTTTTGGCAATTAACAATCAACAAAGAATATAATACATGTGCTCCATATATAAATGGTAAAGTCTAACAAATTTATTCATTGTTTAAAGAGCTACACTAGACCAAAGAACCAGCAGGCTTTTTTCTAAGGAAATACCCTCCCAAAGCATATTAAAGTTCCAGGAAAAGTAGACCTTTGGAAATTGATTTTGTCATATCTATTATAGGTGTGCAAATAATGGGTATCTGAGAGAAGATGTCATTAAATGTAGAAGAAATTTAATTTTAGCAAATTCTGGAATTTCAAGATCATCCAGGACTAACAAGTTACACCAAGTACAAAGAGTTGGAGAAAGGTGTGTTGATTTAGTGGAGGAAGGAAAAAAATATAATTTGAATAAAATCAGCTGGGAGCAAGATGACCAACATGTTATCACTCTGAAGGAATTTATACATTTCAAATGAAAGACAATGAATTAATCCAACCAGCATTTTTAAAGAGCAATGCACCAGAGATAAAAAGGAGGAAAATGTCCCTGCCCTCAAAGAGTTTATTTTCAATTTTGAAGATATATGTACATAAAAAGCAAAGGAAGGGGCAAAAGGGAAGGAAGTAAATTGGCTTCTCCTTCCCCTCCCACATCATGTTATTAGAGATATTAAATTAATAACAAAAAATACACTTTAGTCAGAAAGTGAGAAAGGACAAACTAGACCCATATAAGAAGAAGCTAATTCAGAACTCTCTAAGGACCCTGAACATTAAGATCTAGTTAAGGAGCTCCTCACAGCTCAGGGGAATGTTATAAGGACTACATAAAGGGAGAAAAGAGTTTCTATCTAAGTCATAAGGAGGTGAGAGTTAGCCCTTTGCTTCATGTCCTCTCTAAGTTTAAGTCTTGACTCTACGTGTCCAAGACTTTTTGTAGGAGTTCTTTATGCCAAAAGGTCTAACTGTATAACATCTTATGAATATTGGTTTCTAAAAGTTCTAAAACTCTGACTAAATAGTAATAGGAAGCACAGAAATGGAGGAAGGACTCGTATTTGAAGCCCAAACTCCTCAGGATTAGCCCTAGAATCCTGAAGGCAAAAGTAGTATCTTCTGGTGACCCAAGGTGCCAGTGTAAATCCTGTCAATCACTACAAAAGCTTTTCTGATATTACATGGTATATGTCAGACAATAGTCACAAACACTGATGTAGCACTTACTATGTACCCGACACTATTCTAAATGCTGAAACTTCAAAAGCAAAATCAGTCCTTGTTGTCAAGGAATTTAGATTCTAGCAAGGGACACAGCATGAGCATAAATTGGTACACAAAAGCCAAAGTTACACAATTCACCCAATACAGGTAGTTCTTCTCTAACTTGACATATGAATTCCAGAAAAGTACCATGATATGCAAAATCAAGGAATAAACATCACATAACTTAAAGGGAAAATGGGATTTCATCAGTGACACACACACAAAAAGACAACAACCTAATAAAAATGGCAGCATGTTTTAATGTATGTTAAATGTTAATGAATACATAAACACTACAAAATACATTGGGTACAACTAAGAAGAGGCTACAACTTTGGATGTAGGATGTTGGTCTGGAGAGCATGGACCAAGGAACCAGGGAGGGAGAAGTGCTATGGCCTATCTCTTCTCTGACCTCAACTTCTACTGCACCAGAATATATACAATAAATCAGGCACTCTACCTCAACAAAGATCAGAAGTTTGCCTGTGGTCATGGGTACCATCAGAAAGCTTGCAGTTTGCGAATTAGTGTGAAATGGTTCTGTTATCTGCATTCTTGCTATTCTCAGAAGAAATCTCACAGAAACCAACTTAACACTGCAGCTGTGCTCAAAATGTCTCTTAATATATCACCTTGGAACAAATTTATAGTTTTGAAACATGCATCATGACAGAACTGACTGCATTTTTGAACTTCTATGATACTATGATTTAATCTGATCAATATCATCAGGAAACATCTAATAAGACAACCTGATCCAATGGAGAATTTGAAATAATTAATAATAATAATTGATGACAATGGTAACTTATTAGAAAGTAAGCTTTCTTTCCAGAATGGCAGGAAGAAACAAACATAGAATTTTTTATTTCTTAAAAAAATGTCCAGAGCTTCTCTATTTCATAATGATACTAATGAAAAAGAGAAGAAGATTTAGGTTACCATGAATGAGAAATTTGCTACTTTTTCCAGTTCAAATATATTCATGAGCTCACAGAGCTAAAAAGGATCTCAATGGTCAACTAGTCCAACCCCCTCATACTAAAGCTAAAGGAAACTAAGGGTGATTTCTCATAAGCAAATAAAATCTATGCTCAATTCTAAGTGTTAAGCTTGCTGTCATAAATAATTTTCTTATAGAAATCTAGAGAAAAAAATTGGATTGAGCAACTTTACAGGGGTGGAATAAAAGGGCTTGTACACAACTGTGAAGGGTACTTGTTTCAAATTCAGCAACTAGAGACTATGAATTTTGCAAAAGGTACCATTTATTTGCTCTATTGGAATCTGCACCTTTTGGCACTTCCCTTTTTAAAAATAATCTCTCAAAATGTTCAGAAGCAAAACCTCCTAAAATTCCCAAGGGCTCCAAATAGATGAATTAAGTTTTGTTCCAGATGACCTCCTTGTAAACAAATTAATTCAATATGCCCAAAATTACAACCATCTGAACATAATTCACTAGAAGCCCCTTAAACTCTTATTTCACCTCACACTATAGAACTTCATTCCAGAATTCAACATATACATTTTACCCTGCATAGTCTTATCCTTATATTCCATCATACAGGTCAAGACCACAGAATGGTACAATGAATCATAATCAAAAATACAAAAATCTCGTAGGTCTCAGTGATAATAATATGTGGAAAATGGAGTTAAGTATTTGCTGGGGATGGAAGCTCAATTCCATGTGGACAGTCTCATGCGGGTAAAGGTGGGAACTTCTAAATCTTAGAGTTCTCACTAGGCCCCCCAGGAAACGGCTGGGAATCGAGGTGAACCGAGCTATCTCATGTATTTCCGCCTCTTCCCGTGAGAAACGTGATGGGAGAGAGCTCTCCCCGCCCTCGAGATTGTCCCAGATCTGGGCACACCTATTGTTATCTAACAGGCACGGTATTCAGGTGCAAACTATGCGGCTGGAGAGCTTAATTAGGATCAGGAAAGCCTGAAAGGCTCTTAGCTCGGGAGGAGCCCTGACCGACAGAAGGCCTCTCCTCCCTTTCCCTCTCTTCGCTCTTCCCTCCCCCTTTCTCCCCACTTACACTTCTGCTTCCAATCTCTTATTGTAAGATCTTTGCCTCCTTGAGAGATTCCTCGCTCCCTCCTAAGGAAGAATTCCCCTGCACTTGTAACCAGAACCCTGAATAAAGCTTAACCCTTGTTCGACTCTGAGAGGTCTTTTCTCTCATAAGACTATCCGGTTTGGCCAGCCGAAGACCTGTGAGAAGTAAGGTAAGAAGACTCGGGTAGCCCTCAGGCCTCTAGGCCTGGCAAGTATTTATAATATATAGCTGGTACAGGGCCCAGTGGAATCAAGAACATTCATAAAAGTCTTACTATTTAGCCCCCACTTCCATCATTGAATAGCTATTGTGTATATGGTTCTATAAAATGGAAGGAGAAGGAGAAAAAAGAGAAGAAAGAGGAAGAGGAGAAAGGAAGAGGAGGACATGGAAAGACTTATGTGAAATAACATTGAGTGTAGTAAGCAAAACCAGAACAATTTATACCATAATATCAATTATAAAAATTAATAATTTAGAAGATTTTCATATTTCCTAAGAATGAAATGAACAGTCCTGCGAGACTGTTCATTCAATTATAATGTTGTAAAGACAAATTGTGAAAGCTTTAAGGACTCCAGAAGACTAATGATAACACATATTTACCACTGAATGAGATGCAAACGTATCATGCATACAGTCAATGTTAGACTTTGCTTGACTATGCATATTTTGTTATAGGGAAAAACAAAAGATTCCTCTGTAACCAGCAAGGATCATTTGATTTTTTTTTTTTGCCACTATCACATTTGCCCCCCACAAATAGGACTGATTAAATAGGTAGAGGTTGCAGGCAGTAGTGGAGAGAGGTTAAGCTTTGGAGTCAGGATGACCTGGGTTCAAGTCCCACTACTGACAAATGCAAGGTATACATGCCAGTGGGTAAATCACTTAAAATCTAAATGTTCCCAGCATCTTTCTAAGATTTCAACTTGTAGACAAGTTGTGAATATGAAATAGTATAGAAAATTTCCTCACTGGGAATTTTGTGGCAACATAGTAGAGTGGATAGTTAACAGAGTTGAATTCTAGCTCCCCAATGCAGACCTGTGTAACCCTAGGAAAGTCACTTGACCTCAGGACCTCAGTTTCCTCATATTGTAACATGAGAGGATTTAAGGTAGTCAGACATAGTGCAAAAAAACATGGCACTGTCTATGGAACCCAAGTTCAAATCCCTCCTCTGATGTTACTATCTTTGAGACCTTGTTTGGGCCTCAGCTTCCTCATCTACAAAATGAGACATGACCTCTCAGGTATGATCTAGATCTTTACCTCAGTTTCCTCATCTGTGAAAGGAAGGGGTTGGATTTGATATCCTCTATGGTCCCTTCCAGCCCTAGATCAATACCTATGATCTTATAATTTCTTGCAATCAAAGATTAGGAAACTCTACAGAGAAACTCTCAAACAAGGAACAAAATTTTGTAAGCCAGCATTCATTATCCATGTTCAACTGTGAAATTTCATTAAGAGGCTAGATTAAGTCTTATACTGTAGGCCCTCCAGACCCAGTTCTGTATTCTGTATATTTGATTTAATTGAGCAATTCACTATGAGCAGGGGGATCACTGCCACTTTACTACATTGTATTCATCTCTTGAATGGGATATTTATGTCCCCCGTTAATTGAATAACTGCAATGCAGGCACAAATGTCTACATTCAAGCCCAGTTTAGAGATAAAATCATTATCAGAGGTCAGCCCTTTGGGACTGTAGTCACAAGAAGATGGAAAAGATCTTGGTGCTATTAAAACAGATTAGTTGCATCATCAAAAGTAAAATAAAAGAACCTATGTCTTTTTTCTTTGTAAATCACAGGAAACCTCACAAGATCTGAATGAACTAAAATTGTTGAGTCTTCAATGTGGCCTATTAATTGTGATTCATTGCTTTGAATGACTGTATATTGTTTGCAGGGTACTAAAGGATTCTTAGATTGCACCATAGGATAGTTCTTCATACCTACCCATCCAACCATATACACATACACTACTCCCTCAGGATCATCCTGAAAAATGAAATGTACTTCTTGGGAGGCCTCACAGAGAGAAAAACATCTTAAATAAACACTATAAGCTAAAGCTCACTGAGATCTGAAGTGGGGAAAAAATTAAAAGTACAAACTAGACCACTACGAAATTCTAACAACCTGCAAAAAAATACAACATAGATGTCTAAACCTAGTTAATTTAGGAGAAAGAAAATATCTATATAAAGACAATTAAATTTAAATGAACTAAGTTCAGTTTATTCACTATTTTTAACTGAAAGGCTTCAAATACATCTCTGAGTTAGGGAAATCTCTACCCTAACCATGTGAAGACTTCCACCCCTTAGGAATGGGTGGATGAGAATAATTTGTTTCAAAGGCCATGAAGGCAACTGAAGCAGGTGCTGGGGAGTACTTAGAGCTTGGTCAGACATGGAAGATTCCAAGATCATCTACTCTATGCCTGGCCATTGCCAGTTGTTCTGACTTTTGTCTTGCCTCTGGACTACAACGACTTTGGAAGAGAAGGTGAGACTGATGACTTTGTGCAACTCTGCCTCACTTAAATCCAATTCACACTTGAGTTAAGATATCTCCCTGTGTTGTTACTCATCCTCTTCAAAAACAAAGAATGAACAACAACAACAATTTTTATCACAGTGCAATATAACATCATTCAACTAAAAAATAGAGATTATCTCTCATTCAAAACTATTTTAGATGAAATAATGGCTAGTCAGGGATATGACCATACTAAATATTGCCCACTTGGGAACACTCAATCCTTATCAAATGCCCTTCTCCTTCATTTCCTCCTCACTTACAAGGTGAGGATGGAGATGATGATTGACTAGTATCTAAGTGTCTATTGTTGTTCCAGGTATTTGAGGATCATGAACTCTAGTCTAGAGATGGGAAGGATGATCCTATAGGGTATTTAAGTGCTCCCTCCCTCATTTGACAAAATAGAGAAATCGGGCCCTAGTGAATTGCCCAAGGTCACACAGCTGGAAAGCATCATAAGTGGGATTTGAGCTCAAGTCTTCTAATTCCAGAGTCAGTCTCTTTCCATTGTGCCAAACTGATTGACAACAGATGTTTTTGCATCCCTTGAATAATTTCTAGGACCTCTCTGTATAGAATCAATGAAGTGGAAGGGTGACTTCCATCTAGCATCTTTCTGAAATCCTGTGTCCTTCTTTGGGGTTAAATCAGCTTTTGATTACCATATTATTAACAATAATAACTCATATTAATATAATGCTTTAGGAATTATCAGCAAAGTGCTTTATCTACATTCTCTTGGCTGATCTTAACGTATAAAATTGTTGCTATTATCATTCCCATTTTACAGAGAAGGAATAAGTTTAGATCAGAGAAACTGACTCTTACATATTTGGTAAGCATCTCAGAATAATTCAAATCCTTCTCTCTCCTACTCCACATCTAATGTCTTAGCTACTTTATAACACTGAACAATAACATAACCAGTCAGTCAACAAGCATTCATTAGGCACTTACTAGTTCTACCAGGCACTGTTATCAACACTGAATTAGAAATTTAAACTTTGACTGACTGGTCTGATGCCAATTGACAGACCCCTCAATCAGGGCATATGCAGCTTGAAAACTTCTATTTACTCTAAATTCTTTCTTTCAATATTGTGTGATATTAACAAGGGAGGGAAAATAGAAGCAATATGGAGGATTAATAAAGCAGCAAATTTCGGCTTTACAGAAGGGAGAACATTCTAACAGTTATTTCAAAGTGGAGTAAGATGTCTCAGGAGCTGCGGGACCCTCCACACCTTAGAGGTCTTTGTGCAAAGGATAGATGACCAGTTGTCAGGTTATCAAGTGTATTGTAGTGGGAATGTTTTTGGGGTGGGGAATGGTTTGGACTTTATAGTCACTGAGATCCCTTTAAACCCTGAAATTCTGTGATTCTCTAAAGGTTGCTTGTTTTTTTTATTTATTTCATTTTGTTGTTATTTTATTTTTGAGATTGGCCCAGTGATTTCATTGGCATAGGGAACTCCTGAGAAAGAAACTGCCTCTATCAGTGCAGGTGTACCTGCTCTACAGCTAAGAAGTTTAGAGTTTTTGAATGGGACACTGGGATGTGCTTCCAGCCCGGACCCTACAGCCACCATTGAGGGCAGAAATCCTTATGGAGAGGGGGCTAACCTTCCTCATCACCACCAGCAACAACCACTGACAACAACTCCCACCAACAGGCAGAATAGGAGCACCTCTCAGATCATTAGTCCTACTTACAGTTCAGCTCTAACAGTCATCATTCAGAGAAGCAACTCCTGAAGAAGGGACCAGTCACTCCCACCAAATGCCAGTCAATCGCCAAACAGGATAGATAAGCCAGGTCAACTAAGGTAGAAGTGGAGAATGGGGGAGGGGAAGAGAGAGAGGGAAAGAAGGCAGGAAGGGGGTAGAGGAAGGGGAGAAAGGGAGGAGGGAGAAGATGAGAGAGACAGAGGGAGGGAGGGAGGGAGGGAGGCAGAAGGGAAGTGGGGTGAGAGGGAAAGGAAGATACTACATGTGCCTGCAAAGTCAAACTACAACAATCATTTTAACCACCACCTCCCTTTAGAGCCTGACGGAGACACTCCAAGACCCTGAACCCAAGAATACTGGAATTGATACTGGAATATCAATGCTTCCAGTCCAGTACCATCATCGTGGAAAGCAACTCATGTGGAAATGAAGCCTGGCATCTGCCTAGTCACAGCCACTGAAGACCCAAACAAGAAAGTTCTTGCCACTGTAGTCCTTGACATTGTCAAATAGTTAGCATCAGAAATTGAGATCATTTTGTCAGTGGAAAGGACATTAAAGAAGAAGCTTTACCATTCAGTTTGCTCCTGCATTATAAAGACCATGGGACTTTTACATCTGACTTACAGATGAAACTTTCCATATTTGTTGTCTCTTCTATTAGTATGTGAGCTCCCTGAGAGCCTGGAATGCCTTACTTTTCTATTTGCATGTGTCACCTTACCACAGTACTTTGCACAGAGTGAGTGCTTAATAAATGCTTTATTCTTTCATTCATATGACTTGTTCAGGGTCACACAGGCAGTGTTTCACAAGCAACACGTGAATCAAGGTATTCTTCACTCTAAGACTGGCTGGAGATCTATTGGATCACACTGCCTTTCATGAAGATTTTTCCACAGTGAAAACTAAACTGGGTTTATGTTGTATTCCTAGATTGTACCTGGAAGGATTATAACTCTAGAATTAAAATGAACCTATACTTACATCCCATGCATTTGTATGCAAAAGTGCTGAAAAGTACTCTATGTACCATTTCACCTGCTATTTTATGTTCACCTGGTGGTTCTGACGAGGAAAGCATTTCATACAACCAGTATAGAGTCCTCTTCCTTGGACAATTCAGTTGCCTTTTGAGTACCTTGTTTCAGACCATTTGAGATAAGAATCAAGAAGACAGACCAAAGAGAATCTATTTATAATGAATTTGTGATGCTTGAATCCTGTCCACAAATCAATGGACATTCTTAAAGACCCCTCCTGTATTCATCTTAGAGTCTGGAAGCTAGTGGCCTACAAGACATGCTCTGGTTGAGCACTCCTTGTGATGTCTGCTTGCCTGTAACTGCATAAACAAACAAACATGGTTAGGATGCTTATCTGTTCTGCTCTATATTCTCATAAGATGTGCTTCACATAGAAAGATCCCATGGACCCACTTACAAAAGTATTATTGACTTATCAAAGCCTTAGAGCAAGGCTTTCCATTTTAGCGCCTGCTTTACTACTTATTTAACAGAAATTCATGTGAAAACATGTTTTGTGAGCCTGGAGAAATTTCATTTAGCATTTCTTCCTTACCAAGATTCTCAATGATGACTGATTCTTAATATTAAGTGATATTTCTTATTTATATTGACCAATACATGGCTCTCAAGGTGGGATGGTATAAATATGCATCTTCCTTAAAGGACAATTTCCTTGCCAAATGCTAAAATACAACATCAAACTTGACAGTGCAATTTTAAACACTAGTCATTGCACAGAGGAACTGCAGAAATTTGTATTAGTCAGATCAGAGCCATAACCAGGACAGGACAATTGAAGATCTGCTCCAGGGTGCTGAATTTAGAGGGTGCTGTAGGTACTTGTAGCCCTTTGGCAGCAAAGAAACAACAAAGTTTAGCCTATAATTAGCAGGAATGATATGTTAACATCAGGAACTACCATATGGTCATCTGGGATGTGTTTCATCCCCACTCTGCCCTTGTGTTCCTTCCCTCTTCCCAATCCCTGCTCCACACCTCACACTGGTATCTTAGGATCTTTCTCTTTCCTACATAAGAAAGTAAAGATGTTGCTGATACTTATGCTACTTGCCCAAAGTACAAAAATTTCTAGTCAAAGTTCTGCTAAACACAGAACCATGAAGTTTCTTGCTGCCTCTATACTAGTTTTAGTCCCTTGAGGTGTACAATGTTGAAATTAGAATATAAGCTTAAAATAGAAGCCCTGAAATCTGTGGCTCCAATCCAGTGCTTCCTTAAATTTTTTTCTCTCCTGATCCCTTTTCAACTGAAAAATTTTTATGCAATCCCAGGAATATAGGTATATAAAAACTGGTATACAAATCAAACATTTACTGATGATAAATCATTAAGAAATTTATTTTAAAATAATTCTTTAGTGTGCATATAATTTTGCCATATACTAAAGATGAAAGCAAATTTGCATATTAATAAGATGGATGTGCTTAACTATTTTTATATAAAGAATTAGAGCTTGGTGGAATATCTGATACTGCAGGACTTAGAGCATCTTCAACATTTTTCAGAGTTGTTCGATATTTTGATTTTATAATCATCAATTCTGAGAAAGCTGTTTCACATAAATACTAGTACTACTACTATGGCAAAAATACTGCTATGGCAGAAACATGTTTAGGGCCATTTCAGAAATTGTAGAAAACTCTGCCCTAATCCCAAGCCAAAATTCATCTTATGATTTTGTATTTAGAGTAAAAGCATTGCAATTCATAACATACAATACTCTCAAATCTGAGCCAAGGTGTTTCTGGCAGTGTTTATTGGCATTGCAAGGCATGATGGCATGCTCAGTGCAAAGTATGCATATTGTGTCTTCAGAACAAAGACTGCAGTGAAATTGCACAATGCAACACAGGCATAGAACACATAGAAAGATCCCAGATACAGAAACATCTGCCAGAAATATCTTGGATTCATTATGCATTTGATTTTGAATTGATTTTTTAGTCGTTGCACATTCAGAAACTTTTTAGTGTTGCCAAATTTTTATGACCCCCACATTCAATTAAGTGAGCCCTTGTGGGGTCACAACCCACAGTTTAAGAAGCACTGCTCTAATCTACACAATGCTACCCTGGGAATTGGGAACAATAAATGCCTCAGGTTCATTGGTTTCATGCCACTTGGCATAAACAGCCAAGCAGTCAAATGGAAAATATAGAGTTGGAAAATCCCAAATACCTGAAATGATTGAGAAATGAAGTCATCTGATTAATTTTAGGGTCTTCTTATTTAAAATTAAATTTAAATGGCCATATGTATCATACAAGTACATACACACACATACACACATGCATACATGCACATTACCAACTTTCAAAGACCCAGAACATAATTGTTTTACCACTTTGCATGTGTAGCCTTGCCTGGTTTAAACTCTACAGAACAAGATGCCCCTCCCAGGATAAGCTCATCACTTTTAAAATCACCACCATGCTGCTACTTAGTCTTTGATTGATACTACCTTCCTCAACCCCTTCTCCTCTTTGATTAGGCCCAGAGGGTGGAATACAAAACTGTCCCAGTGCTCCCTCCTTTATGAAAAGGGAGAAACTAGACTCGTATCATGCCATTTTGCATCTGCTGGTATCAGTCTCCCAGAACAAGATGTCTCTGCGCTAGATGTCCCCGAGTTTCTCATCCCTCCCTCACTTTCTTACCTCCTTTTGTATGTCGTATTCCCCTTTAGATTGTAAGGGAGTTACTTAAGGGTAGGGACTGTCTTTTTACTAATGGTATCCTTATCACTTAGCATAATCCCTGGCATATCATAGGCAGTTAATCAATGTTTACTGGATTAGAATTAAATTTTTTCAGTTCTTTCTCAGCTGGGTCTGACACATTTGAACCCATTTGAGGTTTTCTTGGCAAAGATACTGGAGTGGTTTGCCATTCCTTTCTCCACTCATTTTACAGATGAAGAACTGAGGCAAACAAGGTCAAGTGACTTGTCCAGAGTCACACAGCTAATATGTTTCTCAGGTTGGATTTGAACTTGGAAAGATAAGTCTTCCTGACTCCAAGTCCAGTGCTCTATACACTATACCACTAAATACCTAGCATTAAAACTATTACGAACATAATTCAGTTATTTTTTAATTTGATGGACATATACTAGACATCTGTTGTGTATAAGGTTACTAGGTTCTAGCAATACAAAGATATATCTTATAAACACATGGCTGTGAGAAGTTAATAATACGAGAGAAAAGACAGATATACGGGCAAGTAAGATAAGTACAAAGTCTAAGCAGTGCTATAAGAAATTGAGAGAAGATACAGTACTTTAGATTGAGAGTGAGTCAGTTAGTGAAGGTTTCATGGAAAAAATGGCAACTAAGGTAGTCTTTGAAGAGTGATATTTCAATAGAGAGATTGGTGTATGGTGAGGATAGAAGGAGAGGACTCCATTCTAGGCCCAAAGGGAAGAAGAAAGAAAGGCCAAGAGAGAAGAAAAAGACTAGAAAATGGATAATATTTCCTTATGAGTGCAATGTAGAATTGTTGTTCTTGTTCATCCTTCATTCTCAAAACAGAGCAATTACATCAGGAGGTTGATGTCTTGACTTGCAAGTGAATTGGAATACAGTGGGAGGGAGGGGGAAGGAATCCAGTAGCAGGGAAAGTAGAATAACTGAATTAACATTAGAATGGATCTTATTGGTCATTCAGTCTAATGGGCTCCATGATTTTCCCAGTCTCATGTAGGCAGTGATTGGTAGAGAACCAGCATTTGATTCCAGGTTCATTGACTTCAAATACACAACCTCCAGGTTAGAGTTAGTTAGTGAAAAGCCTTGAATTCTGAGTATTTCATTCAATAGGCAATAGTTAACTACTGAAATACTTGAGAAGTAAAGTGATAAGACCAAAATAGTACATAAAGAATAGATAGACAGTAGAGTAAATGATGGCCTGGAGATGGAGATAGACCAGAGACAAAAAGACTTCTCAGACTTCTTTTTGCCATAGTCTCGGCAAGACGAGATGAAAGTACATCAGATTGTACTTCTTGACATGAAATACTTTGTTATTATGAATACCAATTTAACACAAAATGTGAAAGTCTCTTGCCTATGATCATAGAGATTCTAACAGGTTCTAACATTAATGTTATTAATTTGCTGAAAGACCTTGAGCAAACCCCAAAAGTCTCTGGTCCTGAATTTCCTCATGTATAAAATGAAGGTGTCAGATTATGTGCTCTCTTGATCACTTTCTAGGTTTTACAGACTATCTTCCATGAATCCTTCTAGATATTTAACATAGTTATTTTCTTTTTATCTGATATAAAAAACCCTTTCTTTTTCTATTTTTCCTTTTTCTCTCTCTCTGTTCTTGGCCAGTAAGCAAAAAATTGGAGAAATAAAAAATGGATGTAGATTTCTAATAATATCTGTCTCTAGGGAAAAGGTCACTGAGCTCATGAGCAAGAAACAAACTGCCTTGTAAAACTAGCCATTAAACTCAGTTTACTTAGTTGCACTGCACTATTTATGACAAGTCACTAAAATGTCACCCAATCCCACTGTGGCATGAGTCATTTACAGGGAAGCTTCCTCTCAGAGTGCTTGCCTGGGTTATGTGGGCAGGACAAACAATCACTTTACTTCTTCAAAATCAGAGGCACTTAAGAAAACCCTAGATAATGAAAATTGCAGGTGTCTGAGAATGATTTTGAAGGAACTATTTATGGTTCTGATTTTAAACATTTCTCAGGAAACATAATGGGAGGAAAACATCTTGCGCATTCTCTGAACAATTACTAGAGAGTTTATTGGATAATGGTAGTGTTGACTTAATGAGCCACAAGACCTCCCATGGAAGCCAGACAAGATGACTTAACCTGATGCACTCTCTGCACAGTTTAAAAAAAACCCTCTGCAATAACCATCGGTAATAATGTCTAAGGAAAAGAACAGTGATTCCTAGTAATAAACTCTAAAGACATTTACAAAAGTCAAATGCCTTTGTCTAATGTGTTGCTATAGTCTTTCCCAGGAAGGCTTAACCCTTTGGCCATAGGAGAAGTCTTCATTCTCAGCATTTGTTTTGGCCATTAAAAGAACAAAAGACACCAACATTTAGAGCTCATGTGAATCATATCTTTTGAAATTCTTAATCAGGAAAAGTTTCCCCATATGAGCTTATCTCAGGAAAATGGCTCAAGTATAAGACAGGCAGCCATCTGCTCTAGTTAATAAAGAGGTTAATAAGGAAGCTAACCATTATGTTTCCATTTCCAGAAAAAATGAGTAACCCCTACTTTGATGGCATAACTTTCATTTTAACACATACTTCTGGGACTTGATATTGCCACAGGTTCAAGACAATCATTCCATTCATAGTATCAGGAAGTCATGGTGAGCTTAGGCAGAAATGATAGATGAGGTTTTCATGTCAGCAGGGAACTCATTATAAGGACAAACATCTCCCAGCTAAAGCTACTGCTTTAATTATAGACAGAAAACCCAACTTATGCGGGGGAAATAAGTCGAGAGAGGGGCAAATAACATGATGACATTGAACTTCTCATCCAGCAGCTCAATTATTCAAACAACAGAGTGTTTGAGGGGTGATAAACAGCATGAAGTAAAACAAAATATTGCAGAAAACTACTAACAAGGATTGAAACAGCTGGAATCCAGTTGTCAAGAGGCAAGAAAAAAAGAATTCTATACTGATACAGTCTCATAGGTTTCCTGAAAATAAAAAGAAAGATCTCTATGACTTTTTTTCCTCGCAACTTAAACTAGCCATTTCTCAGGAATGAAATCATGATAATAAGTATCTACGTTAATTTGAGCGGTTTCAAGGTCTAAGAGAATAAGATCCTTTACAGTTTAATGCTCAGTTGATCTTTTCAAAAACCCAACATATTTTACTTTCTCCTTCCTAAGTCCTTTGATTCACAATGTTGATGATCAATGATAATAAAAACTAACTTTTTCATAGAACTTTAAATACATAAAGCACTTTTCCAGAGGCAACACCTCCCCCCCCGAGAGATTGGTAATATTATGCCCATTTTTACAAATGGTACGTCTAAGCCTAAAAGACTTGCCCAGCGTCACATAGGTATTAAGTGGCTGAAGTGGGATTTGTACTTAGATCTTTCTGACTACAGATCCAAAAGTCTAATACCTGTGCCAACCTGCTGCCTTCCAGTCTAACTACATGATCACAACCATCTCTGGCTTGGCAATGAAGTCCTAGAGAGTTTCCTGATATACATGAAGTGAAGTAACTCATCCTAGGGATTTGAATCCAGGCCTTCTTGATACTAAGATGAGCATTATCCCAGGCTGCCTCTGTGGAAATCAAATGCCTATTCAAATCCATGAAAATACATGTCCCTCCCTCCCTCCATCTCTCTCCCTCTCTCTCCTTTTCTTTCTTTCTCTCTCTCTCTCTCTCTCTCTCTCTCTCTCTCTCTCTCTCTCTCTCTCTCTCCAAATGTCCAGTTGCTAATTCTACCCTTGAAGGCACAGCCTTCTGTAAGCATTCTTTCCAAAAATCCATAGTCATGCCTAAGCAGCAATACCCCAAAGACAGCAGGATTGGTAAAAGCCTGGTAATACAGGAAATTCTGTTTTTTCTAGCTAATAAAGGAGAAAGGTGCAGTATCATTCTAATGCTCCTTGTTTATGATCTCCTATTTCCTTTATTATATGCAAAATACAGAGAGGCAAGAAAAGTCAAAAGATTCAATTTAATTTGAAGCAGTTATTAAATATCTACTATATGCAAGGTACTCTGATAGCATCAAGGAATTCAATGAAAAATACCCACACAATCTCAGCCTCCAAGTATTTTACAATGCCAGCTTTGCTGGGCCAGTAAGAAATATACACCAGTGAACATATTGCAAATAAGAGTGGAAAAACTCAGAAGATGAGAGATGCATGAGAATTCAGGGAGAGAGGAATTTCATCTAGCTGGGAGAATTAGGAAAAACTTAAAAGACAAGTTAGTAACTGAGGCAGGCCTTCAAAGTAAGGATTTCAATAGGCAGAGATGACAAGAGGTTCAACTGGACGTTGCTAAAAGTTAACCCGATACTCTACGTTTTTGTTGCCTCTCTTACCATCAAGTATGCAATCAATCAAACCAGTATTTATTATTTACTCTGTTCTAGGCACTATGCTAGGCTCTGGAGATGTAAGTAAAGAGAATAAAATTATTCCTACTCATAATGACCCTGCATTCCACTTAAATGCATGCTAAATTAAGATGTTTGCCCAGAGTCATACCACTAATAGCAGTATTACAGAACCAAGAGTTGAGCCCAGAAACTCTGGGTTCAAAACCAATCCTCTATGTACTATACTTTTACACCATTCTTGCCTCAAGAATATTTCAAGAAATACCATAGGGGTTTATCAAGGGAAAGTTGATATTCAAAGGTTGCTCATATATAATTACTAAGGTTATTTTAAGAAAATATTTATGAAAATACTCTTTTGCAAGACAAAACTTTTGTTTTTGCTTTTTAAAACTATTTACATGAAGTTTCTTCATAAATATTTGCAAAGTTTTCATTAACAAGACCCTTAGATTCTCATGTCACAGTATTCCCAGTCATGACCTCCTAAGTCATGACCTAAGCCTCTGAATTTTTTTACCCTTCTCCTTTTTCTCCAATAAAAAATGCATCTAATCATTAATGCCCTACTAAGGAAATGATGGGATATCACTAAGGCATTATCCTTTACAGATAATACGCATGCATTTTAACAGAGGCTTTCAATGTCTTAACACAAAGGAATTGCTAAGTGACAAAAATTTCAGATATCTTGGCAGAGAGGAGTAGAAGGAATGTTTTCAGACAAGGAGACTTTGCATGTCCCTTATATCACTTCCTAAATGTGGCTGCCTATTCTGCCTACATGCTAGACTTCACAATAATCTTTATTTTTATTCATTCACTCAACATTTATTAAGGACTTGCTGTGTGGATGTGTGAACATACTGACATCATTTTTACATATATGTAATTGTAATGGTAATTTAAATGAGAAAATCTTTCCCATTCATTATCAGGCCCATGTGAACTGCTTACATCATATGGAAGTCTAAGTCATATGTGGTGGGAGGAGCTTGCTGATCATGTGGAATAAGAAGGGTGGAGCAGAAGTAGGAGGAAGCTGATCAGGCTAGTCAGAACTGGAAAGGACATAGGCAATCAAGCACAGCTAGACTCCTCAGAATTTGTTTGTTTTGGGGAAGGTCCTGGGGTAGGGGGTGAGGAGGCTTAGAAATGCCTTTGTCCCCTGAAGTGCAAATGTGTATTGACTTCTTGGCTATGACTAATTTGGCTTTCTGGTTTTAGGATTTGGCTTTATGGTGTCTGAATAAGTGTTTTATTCTGCCTTCTATATGGAGAGTCTGTTATACTTTGTGACTGAGAACTGTGCCAACATATTCACAGTCACTGCCAGTGCTATGACTATTGCTTTGGTGATACAGTAATATAAAGACATGACAGCTTCTTGGATCTCAATTTTCTCACTTATGAAATGAGATCAGGCTAAGTGATCTCTGATGTCTTCATACCATTAGAGGTTGAAGGGACCACCAAGGTCACACAGTTCAACCACTTCCTTTTACAGGAGGAGACTGAGGTTCATAGAAATAAAGTGAGTCACTCTAACTCACACAAGTAGCAAATGAGGGAGCCAGGATTCCAACTGAGGTCCTCTAATTAGAAATGCACTATGATAACTTGTACTCACCATTGAACACACAAACCAGCCAGAAAGAATCCCACAGTGCTCTCTGGCATATTAGAAATAAAACCAACTTCCTGTCAGCAGGATATAACAACTATCCTTCATTTATACTGAGAGACTCTGGTAGGAAAAAGAGGGAAAAAAACTGAGATCCACCTTTAAGAGAGAGCATTTCTTTCAAGGTTCTTATCTCTGTGTTGTTGGTTTTTTTTTTCATTTTGTTTCAAGAATCTATGGTATAAGGCAAGCACACAGCACTTTTATCTTCAATGATTCAGGTAGATAATTGAAATTTATTTTCTTCAGCTTAGCATGGGAATGTCTGATCAGAGGTGTTACATCAGCAAGAAGAAAAATGGTGACAGCTTCTGGGGCATTGAAATCAAAGCTTGCAGATGAAAAGGATATAGGTTCAATTTGGAAATGGACAGAAATTTTCACATCAAAGCAAAGCCTGAAAAAAGTTGAAATAGAGCTATCATAATTCTAGGAATCAAAATTTTAATATAAAAGACTTGTTTGAATTAAAAAGAGATCATAATATAATTCTAAGTATGAAGCAAGTAGTTGTCATACTGGGTAGAGTGCTGGACTTGTAATCAGTAAGACTTCAGTTCCAAATCTACTACAGACATTTAATAACTGTGTGACCCTGGGCAAGTCACTTAACCTCTGTCTCAGATTTCTCCACTGTAAAATAGAATAATAGCACCTACTCATAGGGTTGGTGCAAAGATATTTATATGGGAGAGAAGACAAGCAAGAAAGATTAAAAAGATTCAATTTAATTCAACACAAGCTTCTCTGATAGGTTCTAGGTATAGAATGATGGAAAAGCCTAGACAAATCTATGCCTTCAGGTAGCTTACAGTTCAGTAGAGTGGTAAGGTACATACACAAATAGACATAAAATACATAAAAATGAGAAAGTACATAGGAGAGAGAACAGAGAGACGTGAGACTTGGAGAAAGAAGGAAAGATTTTCCTCTAGCTGGGAGAATCAGGACAACACTCCTGGAGGAATTGGGAACTGATATGGAACTTCAAGGTACTGCTGAAAGCTAACTTTCCACAAAACCTTTTCTTGTTTCCTCTATTCCCATTGGGCATTCCAATTAATTATCAATCAGTCAACAAGAGTAGTACTGTATAAAGGATAATGGATTTGAAATAAAGGGGTCTGAGTTATTATCCCAGATCTATCACTATCAATGTGCCTTTAAACAAATTACTTAACCTTATTTTTCTCAACTGTAAAGTAAAGAGGTGAGATTAGATGATCTCTAAGATCCCTTTCACCTCTAAATCTCTGATTCTATAATCCCAAGGACTCTTTGAAAGGAGGTGAGATTACATTTAGGCCAAAGGGACAGAATTTCTAAAGAAGACCAACCATACTGGGAATCCTCTGAGAATTCTTGTTCATCATCATGAAATTTCAGATCAACCAATCAATCAATACTGATTAAAGAATTCTACAGAGGATTTTAAAGAAGTAATGCCTCTACTTGCTACAGAATCCTCTTTGACTACATATCAGCCATATTTTGCCCTCCCCACATGTCTCTGCATTCATGGATTTCTAGATCCATTCAAGAATTTAGAACTGTAGAAGACCTTAGAAAAAAACAATCCTTAAAGACTTTAGATTCTAGTCAATGTAATGACCAACCACCACTCAAGAAGACTGATGAAGGACACTGTCTATTTCATGACAGAGATGATAGAGCAATTAATATGAATAATGAGAAAATATGTTTTTGGATGTGACTAATATGGGAATTTGGTTTGTTTGACTATGCTGATATGATACTGGAATATTTTTCCTTCTTTTAACTTCAGTTCTTTCTTTCCCTCCTTCCTTTTTTTCCCTCTTTTTTTCCTTCTTTCTTTACTTTATCTCTTCCTAATTTTTTCTCTTTCTCTATTCCTTTTTGTTTCCTTTTTCTTTGCTCTTCTTTCTTTCTTTTTTCCTTTCTTTCTTTTCTTCAAGGTCATCTCTCTCCATAATACCATGCTGACTGTCTATCAGAATGAAATCATTGCCCTTTAAATTTTGGGAGAAGCCCAATTTGCCCCTACTCAAATTATTGGTCTGGATAGAAAAGATATTTAAAGGCACAAGCCCCTCTTGGCAATCTCTCTGACCAATTCATATTTCAAAAGGGCACTGCCATCATCCCAGTCACCCAGGTCCAAAACTTTGCTGTCATCCTCATCTCAGCTTTCATTCATCCTACATATCCATTAAGTTGCCAAAGCTTATCATTTCTGTCTTAACAATCTCTCTCCTAGATATCCCCTTTCCTACACCCACAGAGCTCCTATTCTAGTTCAAGTCTGATCATTTCAGTTACTTATTGCAAGGATCTCCTTTTTAGTCTGTCTGCTCATACCTCTCCTTACTCCAATCTATCTGTCACAAAACCACAAAGTAATGCTCCTAAAACATAGTCACACTATGCCCTTCATTCCCATTCAATAAACTAATGCCTCTCTATTACTTCTGGGATCAAATATAAACTCATATACTGGGCACTTACAGTTCTTCACAGCCTAATCCAGTCTTTCCTTTCCAACCTGTTTGCATGTTATTTCCATCTACACTCTATGATTAAGCCAGTGTGGCTTAAATGCTGCCTCTTAAGCATGCATGATTTTTCATATCCATCTCATTTACACCAGTTGCACCCATGCCTGTAATATTTTCTCTTATCATTTCAATATCTAAGAATCTCTTATTTCCTTCAAGATTAAACTCCAGTATCACCTTTCTGGTCACTGCTGCCCTCTATAGGCTAGTGTCTTCTCCTCCTAAGGATACCTTGAGTTTACTTTGTACTTAGCTTGTATTTACTGAGATATACACAATTGTTTCCTTCATTGGAATTAAGTTCCTTGAGGGCAGGATCATTTTCACTTTGTCAGGATCATTTTCACTAGTGCTTAGTACAGTGCCTGACACATAGAATATATTTAATATTTTTGATTAATTGAGTTATGTCTAGATCAATCTGGATAAATGAGAGATACAGAGAGAAGTAGAGAGGGAGGAGAGAGATGCATATAAAACATATATAAATACATAGATATAGATACAAGGATAGCTATCCTTGATCCCATTTACCCTTTTACCAGAAGAAAAAAGGAGTAGAACAAATTACATTCTGCCCTTTGAGAAGCTTTATCCACAAGAGTTTTTTTCTAAATTTCCTCAAACTGGAGAAATCAAGTTTAACACTCACATAGCAAATGCATCTGTGATCTCACTGGTGTGGATGTTCCCTAAAATGATACAAATCACCTTCCACACCTGTCTATCATGACCTATTATTGAATCTATATCATTGCATGTTCTTGTCAGAGTGGTTTTACCCAATATACTAAAGATATTCATCACTTTCCCTGATGAAGCTCATGGACAGCCTCATTCTAAATATTTGCCTAATTTGTGTACTTTTTTTTTTTAAATCACACATTTCTTTTGTTTGGAAGTAGAGAGTTGTAGTAGGATCATCAATATCTTGATGTAGCTTCCCTGATCATGACACAGCTCCATTCCTAAATTGAGCCCAGCTTCCCCAATGCAGGGAAAGCATAAAAGTTCCCAACCTCAGGACTTGGTGAGTATTCAAGACCATGTAAGTTGCCATACCCAAAAGACTGACTGACCAGACACATTTCCAGATAAAGATGGGGATGGTGGGGAGTTTGCATCCAGAAAAGTTAAGTGTCACTGTATTATTATTGCATAAGCTAATTGTATTAGGGCAAAGTAAACCACTTCCTTTGTTCAGTGTCTTGCTATCCTTCATTTCATCCCAACATCTGACTTGAACTAAGAAAGTGTCTGTGTTAAAGCCACGCCTACAATAAGAATTCAGTGATTTTATAAGCGTAGGGTATTGACAATGAGGAATCCACTTTTACCAATGCAGATCAATATCTTCTTCCCAACTTTTATCATGGTCTTTGAAGTTGCCTGAGCCACGGGGAGATTAGACTTGCCTAGGATTTTATAGTCACTATGTGTCAGGGACACAATTTAAACTTAGGTCTTCCAAACCCCAAGGCTGGGTCTACACCCTGCCTCAATCATAAATTGGTTTGATAGCACCCTTTACTACAGTTATGCTTCATAAATTTTTTGTTTCCTTTTTATTTCTTATCACATTTGTCTTATATTCATTAACTTCTGTATAAAATTATTTGTAATGCCAATGCAATACCCATAGCACCATTATGAATATGTATGTGTATTTCCAGGGTAAATTCACAGAATATAAATAACTATCTTCCTCAAAGATGAAACCAAGATATTTATGCAGATACCAGAACACCAAATTCACCATGGTAACAAAGAATTTTATACACATCACCAATCCAGGGAGCACTGACATCCCCAAGCCTTCCCTCCATAAGGCCTCCTCACAAACAAGCTCCCATAGGCAAAATTCCTCTCTCTCTCACTTATGCTAGCTGTTCTGCCTCACCTCTGCCCAGCTCTCTCCCACCTCTTCCTCACTCTCACTTCCAGCTCCATCCTTTCTGTTCCACCCATTGGGCAAGCTCCTCCCACCATGGATTACATGTGATTCAAACTCTGTGTGACTCAGGCTCCATTACAGCAGGCAATTGGGCCAGAGCTCAAATCAGGTCAGATAGGCCTATTGATGGGTGGGAAAGATCTTCCCATTCCATTAACATTATATTACTCTAGTTGCTAAGTGCTTTAATTCATCCATATGCTATTTTTCAACATCAATGACTTGTATTAATCACTTAGACTAGAGTGCTTTTAACTGTACAACATATGTTTTCTTTTGTAGCTACATACTAATTTTCATGTTTGGGTGGAATCTGATGATGCAAATACTACATATTCAGAAATGACTGCCAGATAATTTATGTGTTATTTCATAGTGGTCTTTTCAGAAAGGTTTATTATAATCTCTATAATCTACAATATCCAATGAAATTATGTTTCCTATTGCCTTTGTGTACACAATAAAAGCAACTTCTACATTTGTTTTCCCAAGACATGTGAGCTATCGTTCAATTTAGCTTCAACTACATTCTGCATTTTCGTATTGCTGGCATTGCTTATTTATTTTTTAGTGAGAATGTAAAGATCAATATGGTTTAGTTTTTTCCAGTTGTTTATAGGTCCATTTGTCATTAGAGTCAAATTCTATTAGAGTCAAAGCATAGTCCTCCTGCAAGCTCCCAGGGACTGAGAGAAGCTATAGGATCCAACACAATCTTGTCCCCAAAATTCCACATAGCCAAGATTTCTGATTCCCTCTCCCCAGGGAACTTTTTTATTGTAAATTTCAGGGGTGGTGAGAGAAGAGAGGAAGCTCAGAAGTTTAGTTACACGGGAACTGTGTAATTCTTAGCACCATCTTCTCCCTTTTAGTCACTCTCCCACTATCAACGAGTGAACAGCCTACTGATGCCTCTCCATACTCAGCTAGGGTGGTTACTCCATAGCAGTCTTAGCTCGTGACTTGCATCTTACTCAATGGTCTTTCCAGTATGGTAGAATTTCCAAGATTTTGTGTTCCAACGGCATAGCATTCAAGAATCCAAAGTCATAATATATAATATATTGTTGTAATCTTCTAGCTAGTATAATGGTTTAAAATATTTATAGCAGTTCTCCTTGTGGTGGCAAAGAACTGGAAATTTCAGGGATGCCCATCAATTGGGAAATGGATGAGCAAGTTATGATATATGATTGTGATGGAATACTGCTGTACTATAAGAAATGATGAGCTCAAGGATTTTTAAAAAAAATATGGAAATACTTGCACAAAATAATGAAGGGTGAAATGAGCAAAACCAAGAGAACACTGTATACAATAACAGCAAAAATTGTTTTAAGAATAACTTTGTGGGGGGTGGGAGGAGGAGGGGGAAAAATCTAAGTTATATGATAGTGATTGTAGAACACTGAAAACAAATAAATAGATAAATGAAATAAATGATTCTTAGTCAACTTTTCCCACAAATATTCCAAAAACGATCTACCCAAACTCAGTGAAGAACTTTCATTTCTTTTAGTATCTTACAGATATTAACTGATCAAATGGTGGGCAGTTTGATAGAAAGATTACATTTGGAAAAAGAAGTATTCATCTAAATCCAAGCTCTACAACTCCTGTGTGATCAAGTCACTTAAATTCTCTGGACCTCAGTTTCTTCAACTATAAAAAAAAACAGTGGCACAAATAACCATGGTCTCTTTTAGTTCTAAACTATTCTCCAATTTCTAAGATCTAATTTTTTAATGTGCTCATTCTTACTTTATAACCAATCCAATTTCTTTGCTAATTATACATATTTTTAATAATGTTTGTTATACTGTTTCTTATATTCAAATCATTGGCAGCATGATGTCCTATGATTCATTGCCGTAAAGCATCCCTAAAAGAATATTTAAACTTTTTCAGCTGTGAAAACTTTATAATCACTGAAAATACTGCAATTTTCCAAAGGCAATTCTTGTCTGTCTCCTCCCTCTATTCTCTCAATTCTAGATTTAGCTCTCTGTCTACCTACAGCTCTCCACTTCATTGCAAGCAGAAGAATACAGTTCAGGGGATAGCTGACATCACTCTCAATTCTTGATAGATCATGTTCCACAGTGTTAAACAAAGAGATGTTGCTCTAAGGTCCAAACAAAAAAAGAGTTTCTTATTTAAATAAAAAGTATAACTTTGAGGTAATAAGTTATTTTGACTATTATAAATACCTAAATTAACTATAAAGGACATAGGAGGAAAGACAGTATCCACATTCATAGAAAGAACTGGTAAATAGAAGTATGTATAGAATAATTTTGCATATGTGTATGTATGTGTGTGTGTGTGTGTGTACATATACCTATTTGTGTCTAATGGTAGCTATCTCTAGGGAATGAGGAGGAGAAAAAAGAAATCTATATGATAATTTTGTTGTATATTTGAAAAGAATAGCAAATTATGCATAGTAGCCTTAAAGTTTCATGTGCAATCATCTTTTTTTATTGTACTATGTTATGGAAATGCTTGTTTTATTCCATTAAAAAAAATTTTAAAAAGAATCCAAAGTCATCTTCAATTTGTGGGGGGAAATTGAATAAACTCATTAACAATGTCATCCAATTTATTCTCTTCTAGAAAATATCTAACTAGACATAAAATCCTTCTATTCCAAACTTCTTAGTTAGGAAGTGAGGAGGCAGCATGCTACAATGGAAAGAACACAGGTTTTGAAATCAAAACATCTGGGTTTTAATATCGACTTTCTAACTTACCACTTATATGGCCTTGGGCAAATCAGTAACTCTCTCTTAACCCCAGTTTCCTGATCCATAAACTAAAGCGGTAGGACTACAGAAAAGCTAAGGAAGCTCCCAGCTCTACACCTATGATCACCTACCCCTGAAACTACATTATCTCAATCCCAACAAAGACTTTAAATAGGTTTAAGCCAAGGGAACAGAGATCAGAAAAACCAATAACCATTTGGCTGTAAATAAACAGACCGATAACACCTGGCATTCATATAACACTTTAAAGTTTGCAAAAAAAAATCATACACATACATATATATATATATATATATATATTTATGTTTAAAATATATAATCAAATTTTATACTCATAACCACTCTATTATAATCCATTATTATTTTAAAATTATTTTCAATAGCAATAGTTATATTCTGTCCCTATCATCACCACTACCCATTCCCATTAAAAAAGAAGGAAAAAATTATTTGTAACAAATAGCACAATTAAGCAGAACAAATTCCCATATTGACGAATATTAGTACTTTATAGACAAGAAAATTGTAGACCAGGACCAGGATTTAAAGTCAGGCTTCTCTTTATTTAGGTCTAGCATTCTTCCTATTATATCTTAGTATTCCCCCTATAATTAAAAAGATGTTCCAGCTGAGACATTTTTATAAGCATTTTTGAGATGCTGATTTACTGGATCTTACTGATGTTCCCATGGACAAAAGTAGGATGTGGTATATTTCTTGTGTATGAGAACCAAGTTAGTCACTGTCTGAGACATGTATAAATGAGATAGACCAGTCTTATAGTGAGATCAAGGGCTATCATAGATAGACTGAACCCCCAAGCTGGTATTCACAAAATAAAAGCAGGTGGAGATGTTTTTGCTTGTCCTTTGCTCTCAAAGAGGACCAATGTACCTCAGGAGGGTGATGTTTTGACTTGCAGGTAAATTCAATTTAAGTGAGGCAGAGTTGTGCAAAGTCATTAACCTCATTCTCTCCTCCAGAGTCATTTGAGTCCAGTGGCAAGACAACGTACAGGACAACTGTCAGTGGCCCCTGGATATATATCTTGAGGACCTTCCTATAGACTGATAAAAAGGCAAGAGCAAGAATCACATCAGATGAGAAAGGATGGAAGCATTGATATCTACTCTAGTGGAAGAAGAACCCGTGCCAATAAGGCACTAGATCTTAAGTATTAAGGTAAGGATCACATGAAATCAAATAAACGCTAGGTTATTGAAGCTTCAGAAGGGTTGGTAATCAGTAGAGTGAAATTCTGTACCTTCTGACTATTCAATAAATGCCTCATGTTGATAAATAAAACTACTTTGTCAGAAATATCTTAACCAGAAGTAGAAAGAGCAAGAAGAAATGACATACATTGTAATATATCAGAAGGGATCATAGATTTAGCGTCCAATTAGACTTTAGAGTTCGTCTAGTCCAACCAAATCATATTATAGGTGAGGAACTGCAGCCCAGAGAGGAAGAAAGACTTACTCACACAGATAGTAAATACAAGAGATGGGATCAGAACTTAGAGCTCCAAAGTCCTGGGTTCATTCTACTCTACCACATTTTTTTAGTACTGGAAAGGACTTGAAAGGCTATTGAATCCAACCTCTTTATTTTACAGTGTTGGAAAAGTGAGGCCCCAGATCACACTGGTAATAAGTAGTAGAGGGAAGAATTTGAATTCAGGTCTTCTGACTTTATGATTGGTCATAGAAAAAGATTTTTTTTTATTTAAGGTAAAAACCCAGGCACAAGATGCCTTAATCTCATATCTAAAATCCTTTTCACAATGCCCCCAAGGATGGTGACATTTTTTGTTTTTGTTTTGGAGTTGTTTTACTGCACGAAAATAAAATACACATAAGCCCCAGAGAGAAAAAAAATGGATCCTACTGTCTTGGGACAATAAAAATGAGAAGACATTAAGGTAAGGGACAGAGAAGTGAGGAAGAAGTGCTCAGCCAGGAAAAGGGATAATATTTTCAAGTGTGGATGAAACACGCAAATGTTAGACCTGTGTGAGGGCAGGACAGTTTCCCAGGTATGTCAAAAAAAACTATAATAAAGGGATATAAGCATCTCCATCTTTATCACCTTCTACAGCTGATCTTATAGAGAATTTTTTTTTTAATTTCCTGACTTATCTTCACTAGAACAAGGAGTCATTTTAGCAGAAGAGACCAAGTCTAATTTCCAGTTTGACTCTCCTTTCTTCTCTCCTCATGAGCTTACCTTAAAAGTATTCAATCAGTTTTGCTTTCAATGCCAGCTAAGGATGTTTGTGATTTTATGCATCCCCACCTAACTAAAATAGGTTTCCTTTGAAATTTCAAATAGATTTTTGACTGGATCTGTGATTTCCTTAGTATAGGTAGCTCTCAGTAAGAAAATTTCCTCCATCATTGAAGATAAGGGTCTACTCTCTGCTCACTGAGAGGCTAAGTGATGCCAGAGGCAGGATATGAACCTAATGAAACTATACCCATTCTTCTGCCTCTCCAAGTCAATGTACCAGTTAGGCTATCAATAAAGCATTCTTGATGCATGATATAGGTAACTTCTATGTTTTAAAGGATCTGACATTCTTCAAAACAAGTAGCAAAAAGAACAGTGGGAGTACTGTAAGTCTGAAATTAGGAAAAGAGCTTCTGGGGGGAGGGGAGGTGGGTAAAGGTGTAGAAAGGAGGGGCCCAAGAAATATTGAAAAGAAATTTCAAAAACTACACAGTTCTGTAATGGTGTATTGACAATGCATTTTTGCTTATTGTTAATGTAATTTTGCTTCTTAATGGGAAGATCATTCCTATATGTTAATAGGCCCATGTGATATGTTTAAATCACATGGAAGCCTAAGTCACATGTGATGGGAGCAACTTGCTGAAAAGGTGGAACAGGAAGGGTGGAGCAGAACTAAGAGCAGTTAGGGTGGAGGAAGAAAGAGGACACAGGCAAGCAGGTACAGCTAGGATCCTGAGTGTTTGTTTGTGGGAAGGACCCAGCAGTGGGGTAAGCTTGGGAATGGCTTTGTCCCCTGCAGTGATAATGGGTATTGACTTCTTGGCTATTATGATAGATTTAGCTTTCTGGTTTGAGGATTTTGCTTTCTGGTGTCTAAATACATGTTTTTCTTTCTGCCTTCTATATGGGAAGTCTCTTATATTTTGAGATTCTGAACTACACTGGCATATTCATAGTTGCCATCGCTGCAGATACAAATGGTTGGTTCTACTTACTTTCATTTGGGCAAAGATAAATGGAAAATGAGTAGTTGTATATTTGTCATGTAAGTATGACATCAGGCAGCTTTGCTTTGCATAATTTACTAATAATTCATTTATATAATTCCTTAACACAGCTAACTCTGTGTAAGAGTGTGCCATTCATCAAGGCACCAAAGTACATTTCATTTTCCATTAAAATTTGTGTCTTCTTTAAAACACGTTATTTCTTACATAGCTATATGGGAAGGAAAATGTTAAAATTTTGTTTGTAGTATATTAATTAACTCACATAGAAATACAGACCCTTTAGACTCTATAGTCTGACTCTTTTTCCAGTTTTTGCTCATTTCTCTAACCATTTATTTGACTTTTGAGTTCTTTGTCAAGGTAGTTCTCTGCTTCCAGTGGGGGAAGGCGGAGTATACTGTCAGCCGCTCGATCCCCACACAATCTGTGGGCCTAGAGCTTCAGAAACAGGGACTGCAGCTGCCCCTGATGCTGCTGTGGTTGCTACGGATTCCTCCTCCCCCTACCCCCTCTGCCACCCTTGGGCGAGGGCTAGACTACTCCACTCTCCCACACTGGTCCCATAGGCTTTTCCCCCTGACCTTCCAATTTGTCCTCAGTGATTTGGGGTCATCTGGAAATTGCTGCAGTTGTGATAGATTCACTCTCCCCAAGGCCGGCTCAGGTCCTGTTTGTGCCAGAGGTATAGCCCACCCTGGACTGTGCCTTGCCCCCTCTGTGGTGTGATAGACACTTCTCAGTGACCTTCCAGGCTGTCTTCGGCTAGAGATTTCTTCACTTCATCATTCTGTGGGTTCTGCAGCTCCAGAATTTGTTTAGAGCCATTTTTTACAAGTATTTGGCTGGGCTTGGTGAGAGCACTCTAGAAAGTTGTGCTGTTACTCTGCCATCTTGACTCCACCATATATAGATCTTCTAAAAAAAACAAACGAATTTTTTAAAAGATTATTATGGTAGAGTATCTATCTTTCATCTCTTGCAATCACAAAAATATTGCATATTTGCTGTCTTCTAAATGGGAAAAACCTTTCCATCAGAGCCTGGCAATACTTATTTATACTCTCAGATACATCCCCAACTTTTTCAAAAACTAATTACTCTTGAACACATGAGAGATCTGTCATTTTCTCCATGTAGAGTATTTCCTCTACCAATGCAGATCTTGATAGATGCCTTCTAAGAGGTCCTTCAAGGTACGTAGTGGTTAAATGAGCTCCCAAAGTCCCATAGAGAATAAGTACCAGAAGGGGTATTTGAAATTATGTCTTCCTGAATCCAAACTCAGCACTTTTCTCCCTCTACACTTCCAATTCTATAGTAGTATGAAGAAAGGCTGAGAAGGGAAAGGGGGCATAAAAGCATATGAAGAAAAATAGCAAAAAGAAAAAAAAATTAAACCAGTGGTGTTTTGGAACCAGTTTAGCCTCCCTTAGGAAGTCAATTGTTAAATTTTCAGTGTAAATATTTACACCTCAGAAATTGGCAAATGGTACAAGGCTTGATTTATTGTTCTGTTGACTGTCGAGATTTGATAAAGTGATAAAGAAAATATTAATAGTGCAGAATAAACCTAAAAGTGTTGTTGGTATCTTCCAACTGGTTGTTAAACATCTCTAAGTTCAACAAGATGTGATCCTTCATGAATTTGAGTTTCAATTATAGGAGGATTTTCATTGCTATATTCTCTTTATCGCACATTCTTACCTCCATTACAGTAAAAAAAAAAAAAAAAGTACCTACACCTTCTGAAATTAACTCAAATTTTTGTATTAGTTACTTGCAGTGATAATAGAGTCAGAGAAATAATACTATTGAAACAATAAAGCATTTAATTGGAACATTAAAAAAATAGTAAGGTAAGAGAAAACAATCTTAATCATATTACCCTTGGAAAAGAGTTGTTTGAACCTCTTCCTCAGAGAATTGTATGGAACTCAAGCTCTAGCTTGCACAAGTTCACAGATCCATTAAAAATAAAAATAAAATTTTACTTTCTTGAATTTTATTATGTTGAACAAAGTAAAGAGACAAATCTTTGTCTACTCAATTATCTATTCCTTTTCACCTCACAATTTGGCTTGTCTCAGGCACTATTATTTATACCCAGTTATATCTGTAGCTTATAAACTTCTTTCTACAATCAGGATATTTCATCTCACTACTCTACTAAAGACAAGGTTTTCTCTGTCAAATAAAAAAAAGGAATGATATCTGGTGATTATTCTCAAAAGCATCCTTTGCTCTACATTGTCATGAATCTAGCAGCAAATTCCATTTTCATCATCTACAGTTATCCTTTCTACATCACAAGGGTTAGGGGAACAGCACCCCCACAATCCAGAAAATCCACATTGAATTTTTGGCCCAGAGAAGACTTCTGAATTTTTTTTTTCTTTTATGGGGTGTTTACAGTACCTTACTGTACAATTTAGGTTGATATTATGCAATACTGTACATATATTTTATGCATTTCTGAGTTTCTAAATTCTCTGTATCATGTGGTGGCCTTTGAGTGTTGTCTGGGGCTTCCACAAAATTCTCTCAAAATACCCATTTAACTTCTTATGCCAACCTGCAATACACTGAAACTAAAATGTGGAAAGTCTCGACGTGGAATTCCTAATCCTGCAGGAGGCGCCCATATATGTAGTGAGAATTGGTCTTCTTGTTCTATTGGGGTCCAGACTCTGAGATTAGGTAGGCATCCTGGAAACTATAGTCAAACTTTTCAATAATCCATCAGGAAAATGAAAGCAAAGTATTTCAGAGAAGGGTTGTTTTACAAAGAAAAAACATTGTTTTGGTCTTTATGTTCTTAAGTTTGAAATATGTTAGCTTAAAAATTAAATAAATTCAAGCCAGTCCAACAAACATTTAATAAGCACCTACCATCTCATATTCCTCATTGCCTATTCTCATTCTTTCAAATTCTTTTTCTTCTCTTATTGCTATAGCTAATATTTCTAGTACTGTATTGAATGGTAGTGGTGATAATGGGCATCTGATCTTATTGGAAAGGCTGTTAGCTTATCCCCATTACAGATAATGTTTCTTGATAATTTTAGATAGACAATGTCCCTACTCTTAGTGGCAATTTCCTATAGGCAAAAGATTTGTAAGCTTAATACCAGATCTATTAATTATAGATTGTTGGTAGGGGAACCTCCAAGGTCAAATCTAAAATTAAGCTATTAGGCTTAGGACTTTAGACCAACAACAATAAGTTAGGGTCCTTTAATTCTTAGTAATAGTGTGGAGACAAGTAGGTCGAGGGCTTATGAAATTAGCATACGTAGTTATTATTTGTGTCTCAATTGGTTAATATTAAAAAAAAATCCATTTGTGGTCTATATTGTAAATGCTTTAAAAGAAATATCACCTGACCAAAAGTTGGAATTGTGTTATGTGATATGAACTGTGTTAAAAATGAAAAATAAAAAAGATGATTTTATACAGATCCTGCTTATCATTTTAAAGAATATTCTATTCCTATGCTCTCTAGTGTTTTTAATAGGACTAGGTTCTGTGTTTTGTCAAAAGCTTTTTCAGCATTTATTGAGATAATCACATTATTTCTGTTGGTTTTGGTATTGATATGGTCAATTTGTTGAGATAATCACATAATTTCTGTTGGTTTTGGTGTGTGTGTGTGTGTGTGTTTGTCCTTCATTGCCAAAGAAGACTATGTCATCGGGGAAATAGTGACATGACTTGCACTTGACTTTGTTTTGAGTGAGGGAGGCCTGTGCAGGTCACCAGCCTCACTTCTCCTCCAGAGCCATCTGAATCCAGTGACCAGATATTCATCAGGATGACTGCAGATGATCCCGAATGAGGCAATTGGGGTTAAGTGACTTGTCCAAGGTCACACAGCTAGTGAATATGAAGTGTCTGAGATGAGATTTGAACTCAGGTCCTCCTAACTCCTGCACTGGTGCTTTATCCACTGCACCACCTAGCTGCCCCTGTTGGTTTTGATATTGATATGGTCAATTATGGTGATAGTTTTCCAAGCATTGAACCAACCCTGTATTCCTGATATAAACTCCACCTGGTCATAGTGTATAATCCTTGTGATATATTGCTGCAATTGCCTTGCTAGTGCTTATTTCAAAATTTTGGAACAATATCTGTCAGGGAAATTGATCTATAATGTTCTTTCTCTGTTTTAGCTTTTCTGAGTTTAGGTATCAGCACCATATTTGTGTCATAAAAGAAGTTTGGTAGGATTGTTTTGCCTATTTTTCCAAATAGTTTATATAATATTGGAATCAATTGTTCTTTAATAGTTTGATACAATTCACACATGAACCCATCTGACCCTGGAGATTTTTTTTTTCCTAGAGAGTTCATTGATTGCTTGTTCAATTTCTTTTCCTAAGATGGGGCTATTCAGGCATTCTTTTCCTGATCTGCTGATCTAGGTAATTTAAATTTTTTTGTAAATATTCATCTCTTCCACACAGATTGTCAGATTTATTACACATAACTGCTTTAACTTCTTCTTCATTGTTGGAATTTTCACCCTTTTCATTTTTCATACTGGATATTTGGTTTTCTTCTTTATTTTTTTAAATTAAATTAACCAATGGCTTATCTATCTGGTTGGTTATTTTTTTCCATAAAACCAGCCCCTAGATTTACTTATTAGCTCAATAGCTTTTTGAGATTTTTTTAAACTTTTATTCCTACTAATCTCAACTTTAATTTTCAGGATTTTCAATTTGGTGCTCAATTGAGGATTTTTAATTTGTTCTTTTTCAAGTTTTTACACATATGCCCAATTTATAGATCTGTTCTTTATTTCCATTTTGTTGATGTTAGAATTTAGAGAAATAAAATTTCTCCTAAGTACTGCTTTGGCTGCAACCCATCAGTTTTGGTATGTTGTCTCCTTATTATCATTCTCTTTAATGAAATTATTGTTTCTATGATTAGTTCTTTGCCTCATGCTTTAGGATTAGATTATTTAGTTTCCAATGAATTTTTAATCCATGTTTTCACTACCCTTTGTTGAATTTTTATTGTAGTATGATCCAAAAAGAATACATTTAATATTTCTTCCTTTTTACATTTTATTTTGAGGTTTGAATTCCTAATACATGATCAATTTTTGTTTGGTGCCATGTGCTTCTGAGAAAAATGTATATTCCTTTTGGTTCCCATTCAATTTTCTCTAAAGGTCTGTCACATCTAACTTTTCTAATATATTAGAAAAGTTTTCTAATATATTATTTGCCTCCTTGGTTTCTCTCTTGTTTATTTTTTGGCTAGGTTTGTCAAGTTCTGAGAGGGGACCGTTGAGGTCCCCCACTAGTATAGTTTTGTTGTCTATTTCCTCTTCTAATTCACTCAACTTTTCCTTTAAGCATCTGGATGCTTGGTGCATTTATGTTTAGCATCAGTATGCTTCATTGTCTATGGTGCCTTTTTGGAAGATGTAGTTTCCTTCCTTAACTCTTTTAATTAGATCTATTTTGCTTTTACTTTGTCTGAGATCAGGATTGATACTCCTGCTTTTTTTTTTTAACTTCAGCTAAAGCAAAAGAGATTCTGCTCCAACACTTTACCTTTATTCTCTGATTCTGTCTCCCTGATTCAAGTGTGTTTCTTTTAAACAACGTATTGTAGAACTGTAGTTTTTTATCTGCTCTGCTATTCACTTCTGTTTTATGAGAGACTTCATCCCATTTGCATTCACAGTGATGATTACTGTGTATTTCCTTCCATCCTACTCTTCCTCATGTTTGTCCTCTATCTCCTTTTACCCTTTCCCTCTTCACCAGTGTTTTGTTTCTGTCTACCAACTCCCCCAATTTACTTTCCTTTCTGTCAGTCCCCATCTCACCCTTACTTGATCTCTTCCCCTCCTACTTCCCTGTCTGATATGATAGATTTCTGTATTGTATATATTATTGCCTCTTTAAGTGAATACTGAGAGTAAACTTCAAGTGATGCTACTTGCATACTCTCCTCTCCACTGTAAAAGGTTTTTCATGCCTCTTTATATGAAATAATTTACCTTACGACAACTCTCCCTTCCTCCTGTATTCATTGCATTCCTCTTTCTTTTCCCTTAATTTTTTGACATTCCCTCAAATTTACCTCATATCTGAATCTTCTATGTATATTCCTTCTACCTATATTTTAGAGATAATTTTTAAGAATTACAAGTATCATCTTCCCATGGATGGATGTACATAGTTCAATTCTATTGAATCCCTTATGTTTTACTTTCCCTTTTTGGCTATTTGTGCTTCTCATGGGTTTTCATATTGGAGGTCAAATTTTTTTTTAGTCCTGGTCTTATGTAAGCTTGAAATCCCTCTATTTCATTGAATGATCATTTTTTTCTCTTGATGCATTGTGCTTAATTTTGCCAGGTAAGTGATTCTTGATTGTAATCCTAGCTCCTTTTCCTTATGGAATATCATGTTCCATGACTTCCTGTTCTTTAATGTTGCAGCTGTCAACATTATATAGGAGTCCTATATAATCCTGATTGTGACTCCTTGATATTTGAATTGTCTCTTTCTGGGCACTTGTAGTATTTTTTCCTTGATCTGACAGTTTTGAAATGTGGCTATATTGTTCCTTGGAGTTTTTATTTTAGGATCTCTTTCTAAAAGTGATAAGTGTGTTATTTTAGTGAGTATTTTGGCCCCCTAGCTCCAGGATATCACGGCAGTTTTCCTTGACAATTTCTTGCAAGATGCTGTCTAGGTCCTCCATTTGATTATGACTTTCAGGTAGTTCAATGATTCTAATACTGCCCATTTGAATATATTTTCCAGGTCAGTTGTTTCTCTTATGAGGTATTTTACATTTTCTTCTATTTTTTTCATTCTTTTGATTCTGTTTGATTAATTCTTTTTGTCATTAGCTTCCACTTGCCTAATTGTCACTTTTAAAGTATTGTTTTCTTCAACTAACTTTTGTACTCTCTTTTCTATTTGTTCAATTGTACTCTTTAATAGTTCTTTTCTTAAGCAAATGTTTGTATCTCCTTTTCTATTTGGCCAATTCTACTTTTTAAGCAGTTTTTCAAGCTGTTGATTCTTTTTTTCGTAATTATCTTGAATAACTCTCATTTCTTTTCACAATCTTTCTTAAATGATTTTTAAACTCCTTTTTGAGCTATTCCATAAGATCTTTCTGGGCTTAAGATAACGTCTCATTTTGGAGGGCATTTTACCCATAGATGTTTTGTGTCTTTTTCCCCCTTAATAACTTTCTATGGTCAGAATCCTTTTTTTTTCTGTTGTTATGGGCTCATCTATTTTGGGGGGGGGCGGGGGAGGAAGTTCTTTCTTTTAAAATTTGATCTCTGCTATCAATGTGGAATGAACTGTGTCTCAGGATTCTTGTGCCAGTGATTCCTGGCCCTGACTGTTTATGTGGTGCTGCACTGATGTTGTGCTGGGGCCCATGGGGACCTTCATGTCTGGTGCTGTGTTGAGGGGGTCAGCTGGACTGTGTCTGGCACTGCTATAGACCATAAGGGTCTGAAAGCTTACCTAGTGCTGAGCTAGGGTCCTGTTGGTGATGACTGCAATGTGCTAAAGCCCAGTAGTCTGTTTTTGCATTTCTCCAGAGCTATAGGGAAGCACGGAGAAGTCTGGCCACTGGAGGATGCCTGTTTGCCCTGGATTACCCTGAAGCATGTAGTAGTTCTCAGATCTAGAGTCTGTCAGTGCCCCTGGTTATGTTAAGGCACCTGGACTGTCCTGATGTTGGTGTCTACTTGTTCCACCACACTGGAGCTCAGGATCTCCCCCTAGTTTGTTCAGGTGGGGCTTGCTCCTGACTTGCTGGGGTGGTTCCTATCTTGGAAAATGCTCCCCTTTTACCTGAGTGAGACCTTTCTTACTGATCCTCCACGTCTCCCAGATTAAAAATCCCCTTCACTCCATTCTTCTGCTAGCTCCACTCTTTCAGCATTTGTTCCGTTTTACTGTTGTTTGGTGGTGAATATAGGTGAGCCACAGTGACTTACTACTTACTCTGTCATCTTGCCTCCCGGAAGTAGACTATCTCATATTCAATGTATTATGAAGAGAAAGGATGCAAACTGCTAAATAATAATTTGATAAATATATCTTGAGCACAGAAAAAGCCATTGAAAAATGAGGCTACCAGAAAATTGGGTATATGTCTTGTTGCTATCTTTGTTTGCTAAGCTGCATAATCATGAAAAGTCATTTAACCTCTCTTGGGCTCAATTTCCTTATCTATAAAATCAGTACTTGTATTATATGAACACTAAGAACACTTCAGCTCAAAACCCATAATTATTACCTTATCGGTTCATGAAAATCATCTCCTAAGTAGTAAAGAGGCCATGATCTGTATTGGAGGAAGGAAGACCCATTCTGATGAAATCACAGATCTTTTTAAGTTCTGATGAATCATAATCATTGTCCTGGGCAGTATGAGAGGAAAACATTAAAGAACAAGAGTTACTTCCTTCCTGCTTACAACAGCAACAACAAAAACAACATAATAAGACATAAATATTTTAGATAAAATTTTTATCACAGCTTAGAGTCTCAAAAACATCAAATAAATCTATTATCTTATTGATAATGAGGAAATTCCCTCCAGTGGTACACAGTTCAATCTATCCATGCAACTTGTCCTATGTGACTCATTCATTTTCACATAGATTCACTACAAGTGGTAAAACCAACATGTTGGGCGCTTTCCTTAATTTCTTCTGACATCATAATGATAGCAATGGGAACACAAAATGATAGAATAATAGACTTAGAGTTACAAGGGTCCTGATAAAACCCACCAAGTGAACCTGTCATTTTGCAGGTAAGGAAACTAAATTTTACAGGAAATAATGAGTATCTGAGGTCAAACAGCAAGTGAGTGACTTAGGATTTAACCAAGATTCTCTTTCTCCAGCTCTTACTTCAACTCTAATGCTCTTTGAATCCAGATCCTCCATTAGAGTCTTCTATTCAGCAATATTTCAAAGGCAAAATCACAATCTGAACACTTACAGGATTTATCAACCTTCACACAGCTCATTAAATGTAAAACAAACTATTATGTGCATAATGTAGATTCAAACTATTTCATGAAAATATGGCAAATTCATATGGTAGCTGAATTGTGGTAGAGTAGGTAGGCAGTTGGACTTAGAGCTAGGAAAAGATAGGTTCAAATATGGACCATCACAGATACTTAGAAGCTAAGTGACCCTAATCAAGTCCCTTAACCTTTCTAGGCCTCAGTTTCATCTAAAATGAAATCATTAAACCCAATGACCTCTAGCCAGCTGCATATTCATTGAATGCTGTTTGAGAAGACTGCTAATGAAGCTATTAAATATATTATAGTCAGTAAAACTAAAGTAATTGCTTTAAGAACAGAATAATTCTATATAAACTTGCTTTTTCTCAATAGATATACCTGTGCTCCTTAAGCGTTTAATATTGCCCATTCCAATGATCCAATTACTTGTTTCTTTCATTAAAAAAATTAATTCCCTTCTGAAGGGAAGATTGAAAGTTAAGAACACATTAATCTGAAGTGGAGATAAAATGTATTCAATTTTACCCTGGGGAAAAAATACTTGATTTAATGTGAAGCTGAATGTGTCATACTATATTTCTCTCATTATACATAGTCATTGTTTATTCAGTTCAGAGACTGACTGTTGAAATAATGGATTAGAAGCAGTGGTTGGTATTTCCAAATGCCTTTCCTCATTAAATGCTCCAGGTACAGTATATACATCACTGTCCAAGAAGCTTTTTAATATATCAGAGTCCTTCAGTGCTTTTACATATTCTTGTCAATGCTTGACAGTTTTATAAACTAAGTTGAGATTAGCATCTTTCTCTGGGTGCCTCCAAGGTGCAGCATCAATACGAATCCACCAGCTAATAATGTCAACTAGCTGATTAGCAAATGTGACAACTTCAGCATATGGGGATGTTTACATTTCCTCCCTCTCCTAAGCAGCCTTTTCCCAAATTACTGCCTTGAAAATTTAAACCATAGAGACAGGACCTGAATAACATATATCCCAATATTAGACATATACATAATGAGAATGTCTAAATGTCTTATTGATTTTTATTTTTGAGACCAATAGAGTTCAAAGTCATCTATGCAATTTGGTGTACTAGTTTACCTAAGGTTGCCTGGAGTCACCTGTCAAGAGGTTATTTTTGTACTAGAGAAGGAGTGTCTGGCTTTGCAATTATTAGATTTTTGTCTATTTGGTTTCATTCATGGATGATAAGGCAAAGCAGTGAACTAAAGAGAAAGAAGACAGCATTTGTGACAATGCTCATTTGTATCTATACTTGAGTTACAAACATTCATAAAACATAGGAATACCATAAACAACAAATTGATTGGTTGCCTTAAAGCACCAATTTTCCCTATAGCTGCCTGAGGGTGATTAACTATTAAGAACATGTTTCTGAAAAGGAGGAAAAAGTTGGAAACAAAATGGAGGATTAGTGATATGTAAAAGGAAAGAGAAAATAAGGAATATATTTGATGGTACAGCATTTGCAAAACCTCTCTTATGCATGAGGTCCCTAGAATACCTACTCCATTAAAGGGACTCTCTAGGCCAACATCCACTCAAAATTATAATACATAAGCTCCAAAACATATGTATACTTTCTCTTTAGTCAACCAGAGGGTGCAAGTACTTCAAATCAAGACATTTACTAAAATACCATTGTAAGATTTGTGATGTGACATTTCCCCCATAAATCTAATACATACTCTCGAACTATATATATGTATATATATATATATATATATATATATATATATATATATATATATATATATATCACCAGTAAAGTGAATTTGCATGTGCAACATGTATGAGGAATGTACACATGGGGAATACATGTGTAGAAGCAACTCCATACCTCCCATGTTGCAGGTCTCCTGGGAGCTGTTCCCTGATGGTCACAGCTTCTCTTCTCCTCATGTTATTTGTACTACTGGCTTTATGGAGTCCACTCTTCAAGACCAGCTAAACCATCTCAGTATCAGTCTGCTAGCGTAGTGTCTAGAAACCTCTCCCTCATAGATTGGGCTCTTTCATCATAACTGCGTCACTCAAGCAATACAAGCCAAACAAAATTCTCCCAGGTTAAGATTGTCTTTCCTTTTCTGCCCCTTTCCTGGGAGAAATTGAAGTCTTCATTTTCAGATAAGTTGCTTAATAGGATTCTAACACTGGAATACTTGAAAGATTTTCTCTGGCCTACTTGCCTGTGATTAATCTAAAGAGAAAAGGTTAGTAAGGATACTTCACTATGTAGACTATTTTAATTATGCATATCTTTCAAAGCCTGATTGTTTTTACTGTATTTTAGCCTAAAACACACACACACACACACACACACACACACACACACACACACTTTTTTAGCTTTTCCTGTATTTAAGAGGCAACTTGATGGAGCTGGGATAGACCAGACAGAATGCTGGATCTGGAGTCAGGAAGACTTGAGTTCAAATTTAGCCTCAAACACTTAATGTTGTTACCTTGAGAAAGTCACTTAATCCTATTTTCCTAAACTTCTTCATCTTTAAAATGAGGTAGAGAAGGAAAAGGCAAAGCACTCTAGCATCTTTGCCAAGAAAGCCTCATGGAGAATATTGACATGCTGTGGTCTACAGGATCATGAAAAGTCAAACACTTCTGAACAACAAGTCGAGATTTAGTAGGTTATGTTTACTCTTAAGAGGTAAAACAGTGAGAAGCTATAATTTCATTGGTGTAGTGAACTCCCAGTGAAAACTCCCTTCATCAATACAGATCATTACCTTCTCTGCTATAATCTTTAGAAAGTACCATGGAGCACTGAGATACAGTGACTTCTCCAGGGTCACTCAGCTTTTGCCAGAGGTGAGATTTAAATCTGCATTTTTGTTACTTTGATGTCTAGTTTTTTATCCACCTAGATATGCTGCCTCTCCTGATTTTACTAGCTAGTGATAATATTAAAAATTCATGACATTCACAGTTATATGGACCCAAACCCTAAACTAATTTAACCACACAGAAAATATTAGAGGAAAAATCCCTGCTCTCAAGGAATATCTCATATAGGGAAACAAAATAAATGTGCATTAATTTGGGAGGTTTTAATAGTTTTTTTTTTAAACAAAGCTCTTCATTTGTTTCTAGTGTTTTACTGAGCTTCTAGTTCATCCATTCAGCAAATACTTATTGACACATTATGCTAAACACTGTGGGAACATAAAAAGAATAAGGATAAAAAGAATAAATATCCCTTGCTTTCCAAGTTTATAATCTACATAAGAAACTAGTACATTGGTGTATACTAACACCTCTAATACAAAGTACATGACTCACCTCATGTAAATGGTAGAAATAGTCTCTATTTCTGAACTCTTCCAGAGCAGTTCAGAACTGGAAGCTCATATCTGATTGGGTGGCAGGGGAAGTTAAGAAAAGTCTCCATGTTAAAGATAGCATGTGGCCTGAACTTTGAAAGATGTGTATCATTTTGATAGTTGGAAAATGGCCCTTTTTTAAAAGGGTGCTATCTAGATGAAGGAAATGACATGAACAGAGTCTCACAGACAAGACAGCAAAAGCTATGTTTGGTGAAATAGTGTTTACTTCTTTATAAAGGGCTCAGAGTTTTCCAGGGAACTCATTTTCCATCAGGGGCTCTCGGTTCCACTGACCATCACGTTGATCACCTAAATTCTCATCACCATGCAAAATGACTCAGCTTTCACTACTCAACATCTTCTCAGTTCCCTTTGTTGCCTCTCCTCTCTGATTTGAAGACTAGAGGGTAAAGCTATTCATTCTTCACAAATCCTTCCTTTCCGGAAGTCTCAAAACTTTCCAGGGAACTGCATTTTCCATTAGTGGCTCTACTTTATTTCAGCTCTGCGGAACATCATGCCTCAGCCCAGGTATTCCCCATTTTGTTGTTGTTCAGTCATTTTAGTCATTTCCAACTCTTTGTGACCCCCTTTAGGGTTTTCTTGGCAAAGATAATGTAATGGTTTGCCATTTCCTCCTCCTGTTCATTTTACAGATGAGGGAACTGAGACAAATAGGGTTCATAACTTGCCTAAGACTACACAGTTAGTGTCTGATGACAGATTTGAACTCAGGAAGATGTCTTCCTGACTCCTGGAGCTCTACCCATTGTGCCACCTAGCAATCCCCTAGTAATCCCCCTTTATCAGGCCCCTTCTGTGTATTGTCTTCCCCCATTAGATTTTAAGCTCCTTGAGGTCCTTATATGTACCCCCAATACTTTGCACAATTTCTGGTTTGATAAATAGTTATTCAATTGATTCAGGTCCAAAAGACCATGGTTTTCAGTTCCTAGTTTTGCTACTTACTAACTGTGTGATCTTGAGTAAGACATTTAACTTTTCTCTGGGCTTGCTTCCTCTGTAAAATGAAGAAGTTGAACTCCACAATCTAGCTCCAAATTTATAATTTGATGTTTAGATTACAATGAGTGACCATTCTAAATTGATAAAGGAGAGGATTCAATTGGGGGCATAGTTTGGGAATCAGCTTCTGGACTTTGTATGAAAGAAAAACTCAATTTTGGGTGAAAATTATTTCCATTATTATTGTAAGCAAGGTGTGCTCATAAATGTCTAATAACCAGCTCTCTGAAAAAATATATATATGCACAACATACTTTTACATTTAATTGACATTATTAAATTTTGTTCCCTCACTTTGGCCTGCTCTAGACAATCAACAAACTATAAAGCAAGCCCTGATTGGTATCATTTGCAATTTCTGTGATGCAAATGCTCACACTGAAAAGTTAACAGTTGGTTCTCTTAAGCAGAGTGCAGCTTACTTTTGATTTAAACAAGCTTCTATTTTTGCTAAAATTGTTATCATTGAATATGAGGCAATTCCCCCCAAAGTCTGGGGAAAGGTACAATGAAGTAAGTGTGCATGTGAAAAGTCAGTCAAATGATGCAATAGAAACATAGCTGGTAGTGACTTTTGAGACCTTAATCGTACATATGAGGAAATTGAGGCCCAGGGGGGTATAAAATGACTTTTTCAAGGTCACAGAATTTTAACCTATGTCTTTTTATTCAAAATTCAATCCTTGTTTTGGCAGAGCTGGTACTTGAGCTTGGAAAAATAGGCTTATTTACTTAAATCAGTCACCTCAAATTCACAAAGGAGATGAGAGCTAGAGAAAACAGGCACTTAGTAAACAGGAAAGAAGAACCTAATGGGAGGCTTAAAGGGGGGCAGAAAGGTTTAAAACAGAAGATAAAAGATAACTTTTTCATAGTATCTGAGAGGGAACTATTATAATGTGGAAAATCTATTCTAGGAAATAGTAAAATCAGTCATATGGACCACAAGATATGGGCTAAGAACAAAAGGGAGAAAGACCTGAGTTTAATTATCAGGAGAAGTGCCTTTAAGTGGTTGGTGAATTTGGAAATATAATAAGGATAGGACTGAATTTATACAGACCAAAGCTGTCAAGACCTCCATGAAAGGTGAAGGGAAATGACTGAGAAACTGGTCAGAAATTTGAAACTCAGAGAAGGAACCACTGGGGAACAGAAAAGAAAGTGACTGCCTTTCTCATACAGGACTCCCATACTTAGAGCTAAGACTAAGAGCCAAGACCTATAAAGGACCAAGATTCCTTACAGCATGATAAGACTGATTCAAATATCCATTAAAAAAATTACAAGAATGTCTGTAAAAAGGAAAAAGCCAAAGAACTCTCCTGAAATACTGTTATCTAAAACAAGTTCATCAGTAGCTAAGTGGCACAGTGGATAGAATGCCAGGCTTACAGTCAGGAAGACCTGAGTTCAAACCTGGCCTCAGACTCAATAGCTGTGTAATCCTAGGCAAGTCATTTAATCCTGTTTGCCTTAGTTTCCTTGTCTGGAAAATGAGCTAGAGAAGGAAATGGCACATCATTCTAGTATCTTTGCCAAGAAAACTCCAAATGAATCACAAAGAGATAGGCACCAAGTTCATGGACCCTAGGTAAAGAATTGGAGGTCTAAAGCTAGAAGAGCCTTAGAGGTCATTTAGTCCAACTCTTCATTTTATAGCTGATGAAACTTGAGCCCAAAAAAATCTAGATGATTTGCCCCATGTTACACTGGTATTGCAGCAGAAGCAAGATTTGAAACTAAGGTCCTCCTATCTCTCCCTTATATTGCCTCCAAAATATACCTATGGTCCCTGAAGACCAGGCACCTGAGTGGAGAAAATGGACCAGAACAGGAAGAGATTGGTAACAGGTAGACAACCATCAGGCTACTGCAATAGTCCAGGTGTGAGAGCCTGCACCAAAGTAATAATAGCTACAATATTTATTTCACAGGGTTATTGTGAGTCTCTAATGAAACAACATATAAACCTGAATTCAACATTTATTAAGTACCTAGTATATTCAGGCACTTTTCTAGGTATTGGAGGTCAAGAAAAAAAATGAACCAGTCCCTATAGGAAGCTCATATTCTATCAGGAGAGACAATAACAATTATTATTTTTAGGAAACAAATCAATCAGTATGGTAACATAGACCCTCAACCCTAAAGGAGGAGAGTAAATCAATCAACAAGTATTTTTATGTACCTGCTATATTCCAGATATTGTACTAAGCACTTGAGATAAAAAGAAAAGCAAAAGGCAGTTCCTAGTCTTGGGAACTCACAGTCTAATGAAGAGGCAATGTGCAAATAACTACGTGCAAATAATACAATAAGCTGATAAAATTGTCAATAGTATCAAAGAGAAGGCACGAAGATTAAAAAAGACTGGGAAAGCTTTCTTTAGCTGAGACTTGAAGGAAGCCAGTAGGAGGGGGTGGTTAATAGTGGCAAATGCTTCAGATCATTAGTTAGTATGAGAGCTGGGATAAAAGCTCAGCCCCTCTCTTTCCAAATCAAGTGCCCTTAGAACTGGGAATTACAGCAACGTTAAATTGCCATAAAGTAGGAGAGGAACTTCTGTTTCAGGGATCAGTAACTAGACTTCATAAATCACAAACTTGTAAATCCTTGCTCTGCAGTTTTCAGTTGTCACCAGGACTTGACAAGTTTTAATTTTTGTATTTGCAGTTTAAACATCAATGAAGGCTGAGTCAAGATGACAGAGAAAAACCAAGAAGTTGCCTGAGCTCTTCCCATTTTCCTTCATAAACAACATTAAATTAAACATCTAAATAGATTCTGGAGTGACAGAACCAATAAAAAGATGCAGTGAAAAAATTTTTTAGCTTAAGACTGCTTAGAAGGACTTCAGAAAAGGTCTTTCTCATTTGGGTAAAGCAGCTCTTATCCACAGATCAGCAAACAAAGCCCCTAGGTTGTGGAACAGCAGACTAACTATCAGGCCACCAGCTCCAATGCAGAGGGCAAACTACCAGCCCTGGATCCCTAGCACAGCAGATCTGATTAGGCCAAGCCACCCCAGCACAGTGGGCAAGCTGCAAGCACCTGAAGCCCCAGTTCAGAAAGTCAGTAACCAGGACCCTAGCCCTCAGCACAAGAATCTTGAGACACCACTGTGCCCCAAGAGCAGAGGTCAACTTTTTAAAATGAGCAAAACAAAAAGAGGCCTGATCATAAAAATGGTGACAGGAAAAATCAATACACAAACTCATAAGAGACAAATGTCAAAATGTCTACATGTGAAGCCACAGAGGGGAATGTGAATTGATCTTAAGTCCAAAAAGTCTTCTTGGAAGAGTTGAAAAAGGATTCTGACAATAAATTAAAAGAGGTAGAAGAAAAATTGAGAAAAGAAATGAGAGTTATGCAGGAGAATTATTTAAAAAGAGTTAAGAGTTTGGAAAAGGAAACACTAAAATTGACTAAAGAAAGTATTTCCTTAAAAATTAGAATCGGCCAAATTTAAAGGGAAGTACAAAAGCTAACTGAAGAAAATGATATCTTAAAAATTAGAAGTGGGCAAATGGAAATTAATGACCCTATGAGACATCAAGAATCAGTCAAAATAAATCAAAAGAATGAATAAATAGAAGAAAATGTAAAATATCTCATTGGAAAAGCAACTGACCCAAAAGATCAAGGAGAGAAAATTTAAGAATTATTAGACTATCTGAAAGCCATGATCAAAAACAGAGCCTGGACAGCATCTTTCAAGAAATTATCAAGGAAACCTGTCCTGATCTTCTAGAACCACATGGCAAAGTAGTCATTGAAAGAACACACTTATCACCTCCTGACAGGGATCTTAATATAAAAACTCCAAGTAATCTTGTAGCCAGATTTCAAAATTATCAGGTCAAGGAGAAAATACTACAAGCAGCCAGGAAGAAATGATTCAAATGTCAAGAAGCCACAGTCAGGATTACACAGGCCTTAGCAGCATGTGCATTAAAGGATCTGAGGACTTGGAATATGATATTCCAGAAGGCAAAGGAGTTTGGATTACAACCAACAATTAGCTATCCAACAAAATTGAACATAACCTTTTAGGAGACTTTCAAACTTTCCTGATGAAAAGACTAGAGCTGAACAGAAAATTTGATCTTCAAATAAAGACTCGAAAGAAGCATAAAAAAGTAAATGGGAAAGAAAAAAATTATTCAATAAGATTAAGAAATTTACTTTTTATCAACATAAATAATATTTTCACTATCTCTACGATATTTTTATTATATAAATTATTAAATTAAATTTAAATTACATAAAATGTATAATATTGTTTCAATATCTCATTATAAACAATATTAAAAAGATAGGATGGAGAAGATTTTTTAAAGAATCTATGTACTCATTAATCCAAATTGTTTTTCCACTTAAAAATGTAACCAATATTTAAGTCATAACCAAAAAAAGTACATTAAAAGTTAAAATGTTCAGAATTGGTTTCTAAAGGGATTGCTGCTCAGTTTGTATAGTCCAAGTAGATGCTCAGTTTATATAGTCCGAGTAGAAAATAAAATCTTTTCAAATCAACAGATAATGTGCAGGTTTAGAACATATTTTTTTTGTTAATTTGCTTATTTGGATTTTCTGAAGATGTTTGTGAATGGTGGAATTAACTCCCACTTAAACAAAGGGGATAAATGAAAGAATAACAAAAACAGATGTTGGAGAATATAAAAGAAGCTACCCCAGATATCAAAGACATCCAACAAGTTCCTGTTGCCATAGTTACATAAATGTTTCATTCAAAGCAAAACTTCATAAAAATCAATTGTTTGGAAAAACAATGAAAGTGTATTTCAAAATATGTAAATAATGAAATAGGCACTTCTTAAAACTTTGTTTTAGAAAGTAAAACAGACTCAATGTGTCTATTGTTACAGTCAAACCATGAAGACAAAGAACACTGAACGAAACCATATATATGTTTAATAATTATGTTAACCATTATTATAAAGAATGAGGGTAATAAATGATGATTTGTGTCTAATATAACCTCCTCTGTGAGACAATGATTTTTGAACTAAGGATCAATGCTATTGTTGGATGATATTGTTTGATCCAATTGTACTTCCCTGAAACATTAACTTCCTTTTTCCCTCTTGTATTACTAAGGCAATAGTCACAGCACCAAGGGCAACTATGAATATGCCAGTGTAGTTTGAATCACAGAGTATAACAGATTCTCCATATAGACAGCAGAAGTAAAACATTTATTCAGATACAAGAAAGACAAATCCATCATAATAACTAAGAAGTCAATACACATTAGCACTTCAGGGCATAAGGCCATGCCCAAGCCTTCCTCCAACCCCTTCCAAGGCCTTCCCACAAGCAAATACTCAGAAGACTAGCTATGCCACCTCCCTACATCCTCTCTCCTCCACGCTAACCACTCTCACCAACTTCCTCCCAGTTCTGCTCCACCCTTCCTGTTCCACCCATTCAGCAAGCACCTTCCACCACATGTGACTTAGGCTTCCATGTGATTGATCAGGCTACATGGGCATATTAATGAATGGGAAAGATCTTCTCATTTAAATTACCATTACTTTTGGTTCCAAGATTGTTCATATTCATTACATAGGTCAGTGGGGCAACTGGTATTAACAGAACGACAACAGGAATAACAAAAAATAAGCATATAAAACAATATCTTGGACAGCTGGTGCCACTAGAACTTTACAATAACATAACAAGGATCGCACAAAATAAGCACATAAAACAGTATCTTAGGGTGGGGCTTGAGCACAAACACCCCATCATTCCCCGCTCAAATGAAATCACCCTAAAATCCTGGGGAAAGGGATTCTATAGTTGCTTCCTGCTGAAATTGGATATAGAGCTATCCCTGCTCCAAAAGTTCTCATTCTTTAGCTGGCATCTGCACCTTGGTTGACGCCAGGTCCAGATGTGACACATCATAGTTGAGAGCCAGGGATGACATCTGACTTAAGCAATCACGCATCTCCCAGTGAAGGGAACTCAGCCTACAGAAAACAAATCAAGCAAACATGTTTAACATAAAAAAAGGAAAAAAAAAAACAAAGAGACAATAACCAGAAGCAGGGTAGATATAGGGTCATTTGTGCTTCTAGAGCCCATGAACCCACCACTATCATAGCTTCATGCATGGTACAGTGTATAAGTTAATACAATTTGGTTATCATCTTCTCCTGAATAAACAATGGTTACAGTATTGTCCTGACCAGATGCTATAATTTCCACAGCCTGTGGAACATCATCTGGCTTCCACTTTACCCATACTTTAGCTTCCAATCTTATTTATTCAGTAGATGTCTATCCTTCAGTTCTTCCACTAGTTATTTCAGAATGAGGGTCAGTTTGCACAGCCCTCTCTCACTCAGAACAAAGTCAAGTGCAAATCATCTCATCATTTCTCTGATGGCATGATCTTCTTTGGCAAAGAAAGATGAACACAATCATGTGAGTAGACTCAATTCCTCCTCCCCCAGCTTCACAATCCAATACTCCACACTTAGCATCATATATGTCTGTTATTTTCTAATTTGAAGATTGACTATAATCATTCTGGCTAAAAGTGTACTTCCTCCCAATAGTCTATTATTCAAATTATGAAAAGTTATCTTTCCAATGTTGATAAGAATTATTAGAACTTAACTCTCTTAAATATTCTTTCAATAATCCATTCATTCTTTCAATTAACCTTGACACTTGTGGATAATATAAAATATGATATATCCATTCTATATTGTTTAATCCACAATATATTTTCATTCCATTACGTTTGAAATGTGACTAATTGTCACTTTGAATTTACACTGGGGCTCCATAATATATACTTATAACATCTACAATTTTACAGGTGTTTTTCTGGGTTGCATTCTTATAGGGACAAGCCACTAGTACTCTTGAATAAGTGTCAGCACAACTACATATAAATTTGCATCCTTTATCTTGGGGTAGGGGTCAAATATAATGTAATTACCAAATTTGAGATGGCATTTTTCCTATTGATATCTGTCCAGTTACTACCTGAGGAACAGTTCCTTCCTTTTCCAATTGACATATATAACTCCTCTACTACTTGTTTTTACAATGAATGAGAGATACTAATACTTTGGTCTTGTGCCCACTGGTGTATGACCTGGACCTCTAAATGGCCGATCATTTGATGGACCGATTTAGCTAGCACTGGATCATAAGTTGATGTCAGAATAGGGACAATATGTTGAGTAGCAATCTTTACTAATCAATCAGCATGTGCATTGTACTCACATTCTGGCATGGTGAGTGCCACCTGAGCTCTATGTGAAAAATTGACAAATTAGTAACCAAAGACATGTCCCATATATCTTCCCATAGTTCTTTGTGCAAGATTTTTTGCCAAGAATTTCCCAATTTTGATTTTTCCATGTGGTCATCCATGTAGCTAATTCATTAGCTACTGTCCATGAATTTGTGAATATATGATCCTATCCTCCTTGTTCTGTTTTGATAGCTTGATATACTGCCATAAGTTCAGCATATTGACTACTTGCACCTATTGCAGTACTTTCCAAAATCTGTTTAGTACATGGACTAGTGCATGTCTGTCCCAATGTCTTTTGTGGCCCAAATATTTTTCTGTACCCTCAGTAAACCCTGCATGTTTTTTTTTTGTTCTTCAGTTAATCCATCTTATCCCTCATTCAATTTTACCAAGGACTGTACCAACTGGTGCTTTGGTTCAAGGGGAGTATCATTTCCCTCAGTATCTATGTTTGCTATGGAGTCATGTAAAGCAGTAACTCCACCTTTGCTTATTTTAGATCCATTTTGAATATGCCATTTCCATTTAATTATGCTAGCCTCTTACACATATCCAATTCTGTGAGATGGGCTACTCATTACCCAGGTCATAATTGGGATTCCAGGCCTTAATATTGCATCATGGCCCAGAGTTTGTTGTTCAGTCTCTACCAAAGCCCAATATGGAGCTTACAACTACTTTTCAAAAGGTGTATGTTGAGTTCCAGATGAAGGGATTTTCTTAGACCAAAATCCTAAGCATACATTTCAGATTTGTTGCTTTTACCATAGACTCCAGTTTGCATATTCTTCTTGTACAGTCACTTATAATCACACCGGGACACATTGCATAGGCCATAAATCCAGGACCAATTGTATAGCAGACTTTGCTTCTTCAGAATCTTTACTCTGTTCAAGTCCTCAATAAAATTCATATTTTTCCTAGTAATTTTATATATGGATTTCAAAATTTGCCCTTGGTGGAATATTTGATATAGCCAATATCCAAGCAAACTTTTGGGCCTCTTTTTTATTGGTGGGGATAGAAAAATCCTGAATCTTTTGTCAGCCTTGCAAGATAATCTCTCACAGCTTCTGTTTCCATTGTATATCCAAAATTTTACAGTTTGAGCTGGCCCTTGAATATTTGCACGGTTAATTTCTCACCCTTTGCTTTTGATATGCTCAATTAAAATCATCAAACGCTTCTCCACTTCTTTTACAATTCTCCCTGTATCATTGTACCATCTATGTAGTGGGCAAGCTGTACACGAGGTAGTTCTAATTCATCCAAATGTTCAGCCACAATTGTATGACAAATAGTAGGGCTACGCAGATATCTTAGGGGCAAGCAGGTTAAAGCATATTGTATGACCGGCCAAGTGAAAGCAAATTGGTCTCATTGTTTAGAATCTATTGGGATAATAAAGAAAACATTGGTTAAATCAGCAACTGCATACCTAATCCCATCATATTTCTGGATGCTTTCTGTTAAGGTAATGGTATCTTGAATAGCAACATACAAGGGAGGAGTCACCTTATTCAATTGTTTATAATCCACTGTCATCCTCTATGTCCCATCTGACTTCCATACTAGCCAGACAGGATTATTGAATCAAGTGGTTGAAGGGACAACACTTCTGCCTCAACATATTCCTTTATAGTATTGGTAATTTCATATTGCCCACCTGGCACACAATGCTACTTTAAAGTAATTACTTCAGAAAGTTCAGGTAAAGTGATTGGTCCATTTTTATTTTATCCACTAAAACTGTATTAATTTCTTTCTTCCTTACTGCAAATTGCTATCTTCCTTCATGCAAATTTAAAGTCATTCTTCTCAATATATCTATTCCAATGGTGTATTCAGGAATGGGTGCAATTACCAAGGTATAATTTTTTTCTTAGGTAATTGTACAATTTTTATTGTTAGTTTGACTTGTCTGCCTGATATTTCAGCCCCTCCCATAGTGATAGTGATAGGAGTTCCATGTTTAAATTTATCAGGTTTTCCATATATAAGGGAGACCTCTGCCCCAATATTTATTAATGCACTATTTACAGTATTTGATCCATTTTTCCAAGATATGGTCAAATTGATATGGGGTCTGTAATACTGTCTGTTATTTCTTTCATCTGGGCTTGGGCTCAGCTAATTCCCTATTTTCCCTGAAAGTGTGACAAACTTGGATACAAGGGTTTAGGAGTATTCATAGGGGCAGTTTTTACTTCTCTAATTTGTCTAGTATCAAGTCCCTTTTTTTGGTACATTTTGTATAGTTCATTAGTTGGAGTACCATCTATGTTTCCAAAATGTACCCCTGTTTTCAACAGAGAAGTAAGCAATTCTTCTCTTGTGAATCTATTCTGACTTTGAATCCTCTGGCTATTTACTCTTCTCTCTTGAGGAAATTTATCTTTTCGCTAATTCCCTAAGTCACTTAACTGGGTAATCTTGTGCAGCACCTCTGAAAGAGGGTGACCTATTTTCCCCATTATTAGAGTCAAGACTGGGTGCTTGTAAGCAAAAGGAGCAGTCTTCACTATTGTATTCCCTTGGGAAACTGCTAAGGGGCTATCCGTACGTAGCATGAATCTTTGTTTCTGATCATTATGTCAGTCTTCATTACCTCCTCCTTTAACTTTCTTCTACAGTCCCTAAGTGAATACCAGGGTCTGTCTCCACTAGGCAACATAAAGTCAGTAGCATACTGACTGACATCTTTCTGCAGCCAAAGCTAACAGATTACTTGTATCATTACCTCCTTGCATAATGTAATCTCTGAAAGCTATACTAAAGGATTCTAATACCTAAGAATTTCAAATCTATCCACACCATCTATAGATATTCCTCTGGCCCTTTCATCACTGATTCCCACCATCCAAGATATTAATGATTTTCCCATCCTTGAGTGAACTTATTCAAAATATCTATGACCTCCTGTGGAGTAAAATCCTCAATTATTTCCCTAAACACAATGTTGCCCCCTTGGTTCTCCTGTTTCGTCCTAAGTATAGGGCATGTGTCTGCCTGAGAAGCTTCTCCCTCTAACGTTGATTCATTTTCCTACTTTCTTACATTTTCCTTCCACACACTCTCCTGGTAGTTGTCACCATGTCAATAAGGGCTGACTCTGTACAAAGTTTGCATGCACACTTCTTTTGTTAGATTTTCTATTCTTCTAAGCTAAATGAACAGCTTTTTTTTTTCTACTACCCGAGACTCTCCATCTCACTGTTTTAAAGGCTGAATACTGAGAATTCCCCTGCAAACTAGCTAACACTTTTTTCATCTGAATTTTTTTCTTCAGCAGCTTATCTCTACTTTTACACACAATACAGTAACCTGTTAATAAAATCTAGCCTCTCCTACACATTCCTGCCAGTTCTTTCTCTGATTTTATTGATATTCCTTACAAACACATTTCCGGATCTCTAGGTTTCCCCTCTTGTAACATCAGTTCCTAGTTTTCACAGGGTCCATTCACATGAGCTATTTCCTTGCTAGAGAGAAATACCATAAATCCTCCCATCCTGGGATAACTGTTTCTTCCTCTAAAGCTTTTATTCCTCCAAATAGAGATTTTTACTTTGAGATCTTGTTTATGATACTAGATATATCACCAAGGCAATATTCATAGCTCTGAGGATGACTGTGAATATACCATTGTAGTTCTGAATTGCAAAGTATAACAGATTATCCATATAGAAGGCAGAAGAAAAGCATTTATTCAGACACTAGAAAGCCAAATCCCAACACCATAAAGCTAAATCCATGGTAGTAACCAAGAAGTCAATACACATTAGCACTGCACAGGGGACAAAGTCATTTCCCAAACCTTCCTCCCCCTACTCCCCTTCTTGGGCCTTCCCATAGTCCAACACTTACAAGATTGGCTATGCCACCTGCCTGTGTCCTCTGTCCTCTGCCCTAATTGCTCTCACCAACTTCCTCCCAGTTCTGTTCCACCCTTCCTGTTCCACCTGTTCAGCAAACTCCTCCTACCACATATGGCTTGGGCTTCCATGTGATTTAAGCAGGTTGCATGGGTTTACTAATGAATGGGAAAGATCTTCCCATTTAAATTACTATTATACCTCTCTGGTATTGTGTTTCCCTCTATGGTATAGTAGTTAATGGATAAGGAATGGACTATCTCATCCCAATCTGAAATTTATAGACTCTAGGACTCACATATGCCTAGGTACACCATTATACATCTGTGTGGAAGGAAGAAAATAGACAAGCCTCTTCCCATTGAAAACAGATCAGGCAGTTGGGGATAAACTAAAAGGTAAGAATAAAATAGTAAAACAATATTAATAAAAGTTCACATTTATAGAGCACATTAAGATTTGCAAAATACTATATATATATATGTATATATATATGATCTCATTTGATCCACATGATAACCCTAAAGCTATTATTATTCTCATTTTATAAATGAGGAAAATTATACTCAAAGAGAATAATTTGCCCTGGATCACATATAGCTCTCAAGTGTCTGAGGAAGGATTTTGATTCTTATTAGTTCAGTGACCTATCCACTGTCTCAAGTTGCCTCTCAGTAACAGCAAAACTCATGTACATGGAAGAGAAAGTCAAGATAATGAGGCTAATCTATGTCATACTCTCTGGAGACATTCTCTTTCTACCCATAAATAAGTATCCCATGCAAATTACCTTGGGTTCAAAGTGGTCTATGAGTTCAAATACATTTTAAAAAAATTTATAAGCCCCAACCAATGCACTTCTTTTTACTAATCATCTAGAGAACAAATTAGTTTGAAGTAAGGGTATTTAATGACATAGTAAAGCAAGAAAAGTAGCAACAGCATATTTCCCAATAAACCTGGTAGCATTCTCTCCTAACACATAAACTCAATAGAAAGAGTAGAAACATATCAAAAAATATATAAACAGGCATATGTTTTGAGCAGCATACATTGAGAGACCCTGTGGTGCCAGGGTAGACTCATGAAAGGATACACACATAGAGACAATATAGTTAGATCAATTGTAAGGGTAGCTTATTTTTTCATTTTGCAGGGCCATAGATGTATTCTGTTGATGACATCATGCCTGGTCTAACTACTGGTCTAGCATGGGAATGCATTCTTTGCCTTTCACATTCTCTACCTATTGGAAAGATATGACATATATTCGGCATTTCTCCCTCCTTGTCTGATGTAGCTCCTGCTTTACTGATGTTGAGCACAACACTGTAGAGTTTCTCCTTGTTTCAAGATTCTGGATTCTATATTCACCTGAGATTCTCAGTAGAAGTTTTACTTATCTCCATAACAGGGGACCTCTGCTGTTTCTCAGATTTTATAAGTCAGAGACTTAAGCTCTAATTGTCTGGAAACATACTTCTCTTTCAATAAACCTCCAGAGAATGTATGGGTATGAAACTGAGGCTCCCTGTTACTCCTTATTGCCATTTATAGGTTCCCAAAATTATTTTACCTAAAGCACAGTTCTGATCATATTACTCTTCTCAATAATTTACATAATTTGATTGTATAATCAAATATAAACTCCTCTGATGTTAAAATCTTTACAAATTCTTCCTACCTTGCTAGTCTCCTAACAAATTACTCCCTTACTTCCCTTTTCAGGTTACTTTAAACTACTCTGTATATATTTTATATGTTCATACTTATTTAGGTGCTTCCCACACTAGAATGCATGTTTCTTGAAGGTAAGGACTACATTTGCCCTTCTTTGTATCCCCAGCACTTTACACAAAGCTTAGCACACAATAAGAACTTAATCTGTGTTGACTAACTGCTTAACTGCTGGCACTTCACAATATATCTAGATTGGCCTCCACCCAGAACTCTCCATTTCCCATCTCTTGGCCTGTACACTAACTGTTCTCCATCCTTAAAATGTACTTTGGCCTCACCTCCAACTTTTGACAACTAGTTCCCTTTAAAGCTCAGTTCAAACATTTCTTCTCCATGTAGCTTTCAGTTGCATTCCCACCCAAAACTACCTTGTATTCATTTTATGCATATTATCTATATACATACATGCACACATATACATATATATGTGTTTATACATATATATAAATAAACTAATAAATTCATGTTGATTGATTGGTATAAAAAAAAGACAAAGGAAACAGAAAAAGAACAAAACTCTTATATCAAGAGTTCTTAACCTGGGCTCCACCTACCATGTAACTTTCACGGGGGTATATAAACTTGGATAGGGAAAAAATTACATTTTTATTTCAATGTAATGGGTTGGTTTTTTTAATTGTTTTCATTTCATTTTATGCTTTTATAAACATTTATTTTGAGAAGGGATCCATAGGTTTCACCAGACTGTCAGAGGGGTCCATGAAAAAATAAAAAGGTTAAGAATCGATGTAACAGAAAGGTGATCCTCTAACGTTTTGGTCTCTTGACCCTTTACAATCTTAAAAATCGCTGAAGACCTCCCAAAGAGATTTGCTTATATGAATTTTATCAAGGAGTGGGCTAGAGCCAACTCTAACTGATGAGAGCTAATTGTTAATTTTCAATGTATTTAAACCTAAGAAATCTGTAAATGCTACAAAATCTGGGATTGATTTATTATTTTGTTTGTTTCGAGACTAAAGAAAGCAATGAATAAAATGTTAATAATGAAGGCTAAACTTAAAAGCATCTTGTGGGTACCATTATTAAACATTTACCAGCATAATATCCATTGGTACTTATCACATTTGAAATTCAAACATCCTCATATTATCATAAAAATAGTTTTGACCTCTCAGACCTCCAAAAGCAATCTTGAGGCCCCAGTGAGTCCTCAGACCACCGAGCATGGATACTTAAAATTACTGAGGATGGATACTTGGGCTTGATTCCTTGTTTCAGATTCCCAGTCTTTTTATGCATATGTAACCCCTCCAATCTTTATGATTTTCCCTCTAGTTCAAGGGTTCTAGCTTGAAGGCAGAGCAAATGCATGCATTTCCCCACAATAAGTCCTATTCTTCCATTATTGTTTTAATACAAAGACTTTTCATGTTATGGACATGACCTTGAATATTTAAAGTGTGTACCAAAATAGTGCAAGCTCTATTAGATTCTACTCAACCGGAAAAGTATTAAGTTCTGTTATGCACGTTATTGGTGTCTGTCATCAATGGATGAACCTAGTTAAATTCAGAAAGGCTCATCACCAAAAAACCAGTCACTGGTTGAGGAAGCATAGTTTGCATTACTCTACTTTTAATGGAGCCTAAATGAAGTGAAGTACCTCCATCAATGAAATCAAAGATCTTTGAAGTACTTTATTCATTCAAGAAGCATTCCCCTCTCCACAGAGTCAAGATGGTGGAGTAAATGCAGCAACCCAACTGAACTCTCTCAACATTCCCCTCCAAACAGCTTCAGGCAGCAAGTCAAATCAAATTCTAGAGCAGCACAGAAACAAAAGACTGAAGTGAAACATTTTTCCAGCCCCAGACAACTTAGGAGGTGAACAGGAAAGGTCTGTGACAGAAAGGTGTGGACCAGTCACATACAGAAGTACAAGCAGTCAGCATTAGAGGTGGCTGTGATAGCAACGGCATCAACTTCAGGGGCTCTCAGCCAAAAGACAGGAAGAGGATTTGACAACTAGTCAGAAAGAGATTACAAGAAACCCTAAGGTGACACTGGGTTCAGGACAAAGTGCTGTTTTGCAATTCCATACCCCATATGCAGTTCTGGGTCATAATTTTAGGGTGGAGAGAAACACTTGTGGTCAGTCACAAGGGAGCAGGGCAAACATACATTTGACATTCCAACAACATGACCAGCTAATCAGAGTTGCATTCTCTGCAGTAGAGAACTGCATGGCAGTTCAGTTCAAGAGGGGACCTCAGTGTCTGATATCTTATCCTGCCAGGCAATCTTCCATCAGGCAATTTAAATGGAAGCAAATCAGTTTCCTAACTCAGTGCTGGTAGACTACCCAGCTTTAACAAACACACAACAATGTGGTCAGTGCCAGAGCTCTGTAGACCTTCAGTTTGGTAGGCAGCCTAATAACTTTTTTATCCTGCACTTTGTGCTGGAACATCCTAAACACTGCTCTAACTCTAGTAATTAGTGCATCAACTTCATCATCTATGTGAACATCCCTGAAAGAAATGCTGTCAAGGTAAGTGAATCATCCTGGAAAAGCCTAAAGAAAGATATGAGCTGCAGAGGGAAAATTGCAAAAAGAAGTGAGAGTGATGCAAGAAAATTTATGAAAAAAATTAACATCTTGGTAAATAAGGCACAAAAAAGAAAATAACACCTTTGAAAATTGAATTCACCAAACAGTACAAAAAAAAGCGTGAAAATAACACCTTGAAAAATCAAAATTGGCCAAATATCAGGCATGAAAATTCAATGAAGAAAATTCCTTAAAAATTAAAATTGGGCAACTGGACACTAATGACTCCATGAGACATCAAGAAACAATAAAAGCAAAATCAAAAGAGTGAAAAAAATTACAGGAAAAATGTGAAATATTTTATTGGAAATGAAACTAGATCTAGGAGAGATAATTTAATTTTACTGGATTAGCCACAGAAAATCATGATTAAAAAATAGCCTTTCATTATTCAAGAAATTATCAAGGAAAATTGCCCAATAGCTTAGCTCTAGAAATAGAAACTTAAAGACTCCACCAATCACTTCCTGGAAGAGATTCTAAAATGAAAACCCTTGGAAATATTATAGCCAAATTCCAGAGCTCCCATAGTGGGGAGAAAACATTGCAGACAACTAGAAAGAAACAATTCAATATTGTGGAGTCATAGTCAGGATTGCATGTAATTTAGCAGCTACCATGTCAAAAGAATCAAGGGTTTGGGATTGTATATTGCAAAAGACAAAGGAAAAAGGATTATAAACACGAATAACTTCCAAGAAAAACTGAGTGTCATTCTTTGGGGGAGGGGAAATGAATATTTAATGAAATAGAGGTCTTTCAAGCATTCCTGATGAAAAGACCAGAGATGAATAGAAAATCTGACATTCAAACAGAAAACTCAAGAGAAGCACAAAAAGGTAAACATGAAAGAGAAATTACATAGAACATAATAACATTAAACTTTTTACTACATGGAGTGATAATACATGTAATTTCTAAGAACTTCATCATCATAAGGGCAGCCAGATGGAATATACACAGACAGAGGGCACAAGTGTGTAGATTATATTGGGATGATCTCAAAAAATAGAATTGATAAAGATATAATGGGAGAAGGGGGAAGGGAAAAAGAAAGAATAGGGGAAATTATTTCACATAAAAGAGGAACACAAGGAAGAGTTTTTACAGTGGAGGGAGAAATGAGGAAGATGGCAGGCAACACTGAATCTAAATTGGTTCAAAGGTGGAAGAATACATATGCACACTCAGAAATTTGTCTTACCCAATAGGGTAAGGAAGGGGAAGGAAATAAGCAAAAGTGGAGAGATGATAAAAAGCAGAGCAAATTAAAGGAGGCAATGGTCAAAAACAAAACAGATTTTTGAGGATAAAGGAGGTAAAAAAGAGAGAGAGAAGGATAAACACATCCATAAAACAGGAGCAAATAGGAGAATGGATTAGAAAGCAGAATCCAACAATATATCATTTACAAGAATCACACTTGAAACAGAAAGACATGCATAGAATTAAAATAAGAGTTGGAGCAGAATTGATAAATGCTTCAACTGACATTAAAAAATGATAGGATAACAATAAGAATCTCAGACACAACAAAAGCAAGAATAAACCTATTTCTATTTGAAAGAGATAAGTGAAACTACATTTTCCTAAAAGATAGCATAGACTATGAAGTAATATCAAAAAAAAATGTTTACAAGTTTTTCTGATAAAGACCTCATTTCCAAATATATAGGGAACTGGGTCAAATTTATAAATATAGCAACCATTTCCCAACTGGTCAAGAATATAGACAGTTTTCAGAAGAAGAAATCAAAGCTAATCATAGTCATATAAAACTACCCTAAATCACCATGGATTAGAGAAATGCAAATTAAAACAATTCTGGGGTATTGCCTCACACATTTGGGAATAGCTAACATGTGAGAAAAGGAAAATGAAAAATGTTAAATGAAACATGGAAAAACAAGGACAGTAATGCATTCTTAGTAGAGTTGTGAACTAGAGAACAATCTGGAACTGTATTCAAAGGGCTATAAAACTATGCATACTCTTTGACCTAGCAATTCCACTTTTGTATCCCAAAGAGATAAAACAGAAAGGAAAAGGACCAATATGCATGAAAAATGTTTATAATAGCTCTTTTTGTGGTTCTGAAAAATGAAAAAGTGAGTAATATACCTATTAATTGGGGAATGGATGAAAAAGTTGCAGTATATGATTGTGATGGAATACTATTGTGCTATAAGAAATGATGAGAGGTGGTATCTGAAAATCCTGGGAAGATCTATATGAATTGATGTAGAGTGAACTGAGCAGAATCAAGAGCTCATTATACACAGCACCAACATTAGAACAATGATCAGCTGTGAAAGACTTAGCTACTCTGATCAATACAATGATCCAAGATGATTCCTAAGGACCCATGATGAAACATGCTATCCACCTCCAGAGAGAGAGCCAATGAGTTCGGAGAGCAAATTTAAGTATTTTTTTACTTTATTTTTCTTGCTTTTTTAATGAAATACTAGTATGAAAATATGTTTTGCATGATTTCACCATGTGTAATTGATATATTGTTTGCCTTTTCAATGGTTAGGGAAAAGGCTGGAGAGAGGTAAAGAACGTGGAACTCAAAATTTAGGGGAAAATAAAAGAATATTAAAAATAAATAAATAATCATTAAAAAAATTAATATCCCCCATCAATGAAAAAACAGACTCTTAAAGTTCTCGATTCAATTCAATTTAAAGAACATTTATTAAGCACCTATGTGTCAGACGTGGTGCCTGGCTATGGGGATGCAAATAGAAAACAAAAGTGGTCTCTGCCCTAAATAAATAATAGGTGAACTTTATTAAATAAACACAGGAGTTCCAAAAAGGTATGAGCCCACTTTTTTTCCCTTCACAGCCATATCATTCACAGACAGAATGGTCATCTAATCAATCCATCAGCAAGCATTTATTAAGCAACTGTTTTGTGTCAGGCTTCAAGCCTGGGGTAGGAATATAGAGATATGCATATGTGTGTATGTATGCATGTATGTGTACACACACATATGTATATATATACACACATAAATATGTATGTTTGTATACATACACATGTGAATGGATGTGTGCTACTGTTTGTTCTTCATTTTTGAAGACAACCGTTGACTTTATGAGGTGATGTCTTGATCTGCGCATGAATTGGATTTAAGTGAAACAGAGTTGCACAATCATTAGTCTCACTCTCTCTTCCTGAGGCACTGAAGCCCAGTGGTAGGACAATAGTCAAGATGACTGATGATGTCCTGGGATGCACTGGATGGCCTTGGAGTCTTCCCAAACTCTAAGCACTCTACAATGCCTGCTTCATCAGTTTTCATGGCCTTGGAACAAATTGTTCTCATCCACTCAGTCCACCAGAGGAAGTTTTCACATGCTAGATAGACATGCCCCTACCTCACCAGTAAGTTTGAAGCTTGTCAGTTGGGGTGTATCCACTGCCCAAGCTACAGCTTCTTAGAACCACAGGTTGGGTGACAGGTGGGCACCAAAGATGGATGAGCTGCCCTGAAAAATGCTTGATAAGCCCTCACACCAGAGGTGCTAGTCTTCCCTGAACACCCTATATATCCCATGTATGTATGTATGTATGTATGTATGTATGTATGTATGTATGTATGTATGTATGTATACAGTGAATGAAGCAATCCCTATTCACAAGGAGTTTGTATTCTGTATTCTAAAAGGACTGTGTAGAAAAAATATTGAGGGCAATTACAAATAAATGCAATAGCATTAACTAGTTAAATTTAAATTAAATACAATGTAGTTTAGTCAGGAAGGCACTAGTAGTTGGGAGAAAGGCTTCATGTAGAAGGTAGTACTTGAACAGATTCTTGAAGGAAGAGAGGGAGCCAATACTTTTCTATCACAATACATTGTGAATATGGAATCCAGGACAGCCCGTGCAAAGAGGTGATGAAGAGTTCTGTATGAGGAACAGAGAGAAGACTAATTTGACTGGATTACAGAGTTCAAGTGAGAAAAATGTCAAATGTAGCTGGAAAAAAGTTTGGGATCACATTGTGAAGGGCTTTAAAAGCTAAACAGATTAATCTTAGGAACAGTAGGGAGCTGCTGGAGTTGACTAGAAGAGTCACCTGGTCAAATCTTCACTTAACAAAAATCACTTACGCAGCAGTGTGGACTGGAGTAGGAAAAGCCTCAAAATACTGTAAACTTAAGAAACTGCTGCAACGATTTAGGTGAGAAGAGATGAGATCTTGGACTGAAGTGGTAATTGTGTGAATAGAGAGAAGGGAGTTGCTTGTAACAGATGTTGTGAAGATAAAACAAAGTCTGGCAGTTGATTGAGTATATGAGGTGAGAATGAGTCAAGGTGCTGAGGTTATGAGGTTATACTGTCAAATCAGGAACTAATCTTTTCTGTAACTTTCCCTATCCAATTAACTAAATGGGAATTACTATATCTATAACAATTAATCTTTGCTAAGAAATGTCTTTCAGGAATTTCTTCACATTTTAAAGCCAAGATAGAATAAAACTAAAAGTAGATTCCAACTTGTAGTAGGAAATCAGATCTACTCAATATTCATTTCATACCTAAAACTATACCAAGTCATAGGTAAGATGCAAACAGAGACATAAGTAAAGATTGCAGCAAGCTATCTTTCCTTCACTGATCTGAGTCATAAAAACACTTATTTAAACCTTATGACTGAGTTTAATTATTGCTACTGATGTTTTCCGCTTATGTTTAACGCTGAAGAAAAACAGACACAAAGAATTTGTGTGATATTATCAAGCTGTTAATTAAATGCTTATACTTTCTTCTTGCTTTGATCCTCATCTAGAGATAATGATCCTACTGTGGACCTCCTACTGACTTTAAAATAGGTATAGCTTTGGCCCTGCTTCATTTTCTTAATGATAGGAACATTTTAGGTTTTGTTTAGTAAGATACCAAAAGTATTTATCGTTAAAAAAGAATACAAACTGCTTTTTAAAAAATTTAAAGTTTTAAAATGCCAGCTACATTCATTATTATTTATTATGAAATACCTTCACTTAATCATTGATATTTGGCTAGGGTTGTAGAAAGGCAGCATCACATAGTAGGAATAAAGGGAGCAAAGAAGCCTGTGAGTCAGAAATCCCAGCTTTTACTTTACTCTCTCTGTTCTTGAACAGGTCACTTAATTTCTTGGGGCTGGCTCCAATTTTCTGTTCCACATGCAGCACTGAGAAAGAACTCCAACTCTTTGTCTAGGCCTTCCACAGAATGGCTGCTAGAAACATATCATGTGAACATCAATTGAGGAATGCCTAAAAAAATCATGTGAATGTCATAAAATATTAGTGTTCCACAAAGAATAACAAATAGGAAGATCTTAGAGAAATGGAATGTGATACCAAAAGGCCAAGGTCAAAATGCACATCTTTCCTTTCTGTTAATGAACTGACAAAATAGGAAGTCCCATGAGTTGTCAGTCACAATAATCTAATAGATGACTTTGGTCATATATTTGACTTTTTATGGGAAGGTGAGATGTATTTATTGGGAAATAAGTAAGATATCAAAAAAAGCATCAACAAAACATTTTAAAATAATAATATTCATTGACATAGGCAATTCACAACATCTGTGTACAAAAGTTAATTCCATCTCTTACATATGAATGGCCACTCTGTAAAATAGGATTCATAGAAGCATAGGAGTCTCTTCATCTCATGCTGCATTATTTTTCATGCTTTTTCCCTTCCCTTATTTTCCCTTTACCCTTTCCAGTATCTTGGACTAGTTTTCCATTCTTTTCCCCTTGCCCATCCTTTTGATCACTCCAGTCTTTGCTTCTCTGCTCAGAACTGGTCACATTCCAACAATTATCTCCTTCCATTCATTTCTTCCTCAATTAATTATCTGCTACCTTTTCCATTGAAACCAGCTGCTCCTTCCTTGGCTCATTGCAGAAGACATCAAAGTTGCATAAAACTTTTTCAAGGTTTTCTACTTTCAAAGAAGCACAAGTATTAAAATAATAACAAAGTCTCAAAAAGTCAATAAAATGTATCATTTATATGGGCCCTGTCTCTTATTCTCTTTTTTTCAATTAACTGTCAAAAAAAGACAAAACTACACGTACGTGCTAATTGGTGGGTCTTTGTAGACAAAGGACTAAAGAAAGTGTTATCTATATATTGGAAGAAAAAATGAATTTAATTTATCTTGGATATTAACTTGAGAAACTGGAGTAAGGATCCACTTTAAAGAAAGATGTGAGAGGTCTTCAAGTGAGTGATAAGAAGATACATTGGCAGTAGAAGGGAGTTAACTGACAAGACTTGTATTGGGGCTGGGAGATTCAACCAAATTAATGCCATGACAGTAGGATTGGAGGGTTGGGGCAAAGGAGCAACTTCAAACAAAAAGATTTATCTTCTTTTCTTTGTTTTCTCCCCCCCCATATTTTTTGCTACTAGTTAGCCATTCCTGATCATTATTCCAAGAGAAAATTGTCCTAATCTTGAAATTGAAAACTATTTTTTCAAGTAAATATTATAGCACATATGGATTACTTTCTCTCATGCTATTTAGATACTGCTAAATATCAGCTAGCATTTGAGAAGCCTAAGAACTAGTCAGACACAAATTTCAATAAGAAAGTGTGCTTCAAATTCCTGACATAGGGAGGAGGAGAACTCTGATCAACTTTGACAGAAACCAAGTCAGTTATATTCACATAAAATTCTTTGCTCCTTTAGGCTATATGGAAAAGTTCACCAATAAAAATTGGAAGGAATTATAGAGTGGCTAGATTTTGGCTTATTAAAGGATAAACCATACTTCTGTTGGTCTTTCTAAAACTAGCTAAATAGCACTACAGGAAGTCAAGAGAGAATCAGAGGTCAACTTTAAAGAGGATGGAGCTCCAAGAAGCTAGTTGAGTAATCGTCCTGTTAGTGATAATGGGCCTGAAGGAAAGAAAAAAACAACAGGGCCCTGAGGTGCCTGAGGTGTGATTTTCCTTGGTCATTTGTGTTACTTTCTTCATGGGTGCCTCTCTACTAATATATGTTACCTGTGTACCCACTCTTCCCTCTAATGCTATGAGTGTTTTGGTGAGAGTTTATCACAGGTTTATGGGAGAAATGTTTTGCTACTATTATTCATGCTATGCTGTTTCAGTAAATGACTTTGCTTTGAGCTAATTGGGTCAACTGACTGCTATTTAAAGGTGACCACATCAATTGGGGCTTGTGAATCAAGATTTGTTTTTTTAAGAATGTGTAGCAGACTTAAACTACCTTAAACTTCAAATAACTTTCCCTAGGAGTGTCTCAGACTGAAAAAAAGATTTAGAAATAAAGCCCACAGGCAAGGACACATTACATCTATTAAAAAAATGAACTGGAATACAACAATATATTAACATACTGTATAAATTTAATGTATAGAAAGCTGTTTGTGCAGAGTTATCTGTTACTGGCCAGATTTGAGAAAAACAGAGACATGATGACATCTGAAATAACTGAAGAAAGGCAGCTGGAGAAAGAGAGGAGGTAGTGAATATTGATAAAGATTAGAAAATAAAGAAAAGAACATCAATAAAACATTAAAATGCATAGGAAAAGTTCTGAAGAAAACACAAACACAGTAACTTTATTAATACCATTTAAAATTTAATATATACTTTTTTAAAAAAAACAACTGCACTTAATTTATTATTTCCCATGAAATCTTCTTTTTTGGTTCTTTGAGTATTAAAATGATCATGTTTATTAATAACTCTTCAATTTATAATAAAAAAATATTTTTAAAAAGGAAATTAAAAGTAAAATGAATTCAAAATCTATAAGACACAGGATGGGTTTTAAAATGTGAATTAGAAGTCACCATAGATTAAAAGCTATGAGAGATATTAGAAGACATCTGGTCCAAAACTCTTATTTTACAAGTAAGGAAACTGAGGCTCAGAGAAGTTATGAAATTTACCACAAAAGTATTACATGACAGATTTAAGACTGGAACCAAAATCTTCTGACTCTGAATCCAACATCCATTCTACTTCATTGGGATTGAACAAGTACTCCAATGTCCTTTTTCACAGATTTAAAAAATAAAACTGAGTCCCAGATAACAGCAATGATTTGGTGGAAGAGCAAAATCTAAGGAAGTCATGTTTATGTGTACATGGTTGGGAATCTCTCTCCTTTTTCAGCATTTCTTAAGCATAACATTAGTAGCAACAATTTAGACTCTTTTGTTCCCTCCTCAAAAAAAATTTTGGTGACTGAATTATGTTAGCCCTATTTAGAGCCCTCCTCCTATGCATTATTAACCTACATCTCTACTAATGTAAAGAGTAATGCATATTGCCTTTGTAGGTTATGTGTGTTCACATAAATCTGTCTAGATGTGACTCACAAGAAGATATAAATAGAAATCTCTAGAGTCTCTGCCACCCATACTTCTCCAACGGAGATTTGGAGGTATACAGATGATAACGTATACAAGACAATACAGCATAAATGAACTGTCTCATTGGGAGCAAGCTATTTCAGCTCACCTTAGAGAGTCCCAGACTTCACGTTAGGAGAAATTCCCTGAAGTTTCTAATGTAGTAAGTTGAGAATAGGGAAATGATGGAAGTGCTGGCTCATCTCCATGCTGACTTCTTCCCAGAGTCTTTTTTTTTCTCTTCAGAGACCTTAGAAGATTCTGAAACCATTTTTCTTTTTTCTCAAAGCTGGAATCCAGAAGACCAAGATCTCTCTTCTTTCAAACTCTCACTGACTTTATCCCTTATGCAGACGTTGAGTATTGAGTAATCAACTCCACCATGAGGAAAGGCCCATGAAAATGGGCTTTATGCCACAGGTTCCCCTAATATCCACATCTGTCCGTATCTTGGCTGAGGCTGGTGAAATGACTGTTGAAAGCCCATTAGTATCCTCTCTGGCAAAATCTAACTGCCAGAAAATCATTTAAGTGACTTAAATGAGCATTCTGACAAAACTATACTGTCAAATTACAGGAAAACAAATACTATTTAACTCCTGTTAGACTGAAGGTGCTGAGACAAGAAAAGAATTATGGCACAGAGAATTCAATTTACTTAGAACTGAGGATTACTGACAGCAAAAGTGTAATAATGAATCCACATTTATCAGCTCCAGGAAAGTCAGAAAGAAAATGTCTTGCCTACAAACATTTTTGCTAGTGTAGAGAAAGTCATAACTCCATAGTACAAATCTGCAGAAATGAAAACTAGGAAAAAGTTCCTTGATCATTTCCCATGTCCTATTCTATGTGCTGGCATAGACCATGTCAAAAAGAAGCAAGACAGCATTGCTAAGACAAATTTTTATTTGTTTTAGCAATGATGTTTTTTACATATATCATTTTTACTTTCCTAGGACTGGATTTGTGTTCATTCATCAATATATTCATCTGATCTATATGACTTGATAGAATGCATTTGTGAGACCAAAAATAAAAGCCAAGAATGAAATAAGCGTTTATTAAGTTCAACATGTACCTATGTGCTAAGTGTGCAAACATTATTTTATTTAGGTATGTTGGAGTCCTCATAAGCCAGCTGAATCCCACTCTGCATGCAACCACTTTTCACTCACTGCCATTTCATTCTTCAGCTATTCTGTTTTAGTTACCTTCACCAGGGCACAAAGGAAGACAAAGGTCATGGATCCTGGAAAAGGCACTCAGCAGCACTGACTCATAAACCCCAAGGGTCTTCCCCTCCTGGATTGTTTTGTTTTATTTTGTTTTTTGACTAGACAAAAGATGCTGTTCTCTGCCTCATGTCTTAACTAGACTTAATCACTGAATGGGTGTTGTCAAATCTGTCTATAAGACCCACTTTGATGTCATTCACTGTCATAAATCTGATTGCCAAACATCTTCATGTTCTTGATGAAAAAGCTGAACAGAAACTTTTTTAGAGAATCAAATGGAAAATCTTAAAAAAACTTTCCATGGAACCAGACTTTCATGAAAGACTTTATTCAGCCTTGGCTTCAAGTATTTATGAACATGAAGATATCAAAAAGGACATTTTGCTTCAGCTATTTGGAGGAAAAAGAAAGGCTTTTAGTCATTCTGGAAGAGACACACTCCCTGCTGAGGTCAATATCTTTCTGTGTGGGGATCCTGGGACCAGTAAATCTCAGATGCTACAAATTTGTCTACAATTTTATTCCCTGAGAAAAGCACACATCTGGAAAAGGCTCTAAGGCAGGTGGTCTTACTACTTATATAATAAAAGGCCCAACAACAAGATAATTGGTCTTGCAGACTGGTGCTCTGTTCTTGAGTGACAATGGTATCTGTGTATTACTGAATTTTACAAGATGAATGAAAGCACAAGATTAGTACTTCATGAAGTAAAGAAACAATGGACTCTCAATTTCTCAGTCTGGAATTACTTATCAACTATATGCTTAATCTTAGACCAGCTAATTCTTTAGAGTCTCAACGGAATCCTAAGAAAACTACCACTGAAAATATTCAGCTTCTATATATATTCTTGTCAAGATTTGATTTGATTTTCTTAATACTGAACCTTGAAGATGAAGCTTATGACAGGTGCCTTGCCCACATTTGATTGTCTTGCATTACCAGGGTGAAGAGCAAATAGAAGAGGAGTTAATGCATATGGCAGCCCTGAAGGACTCCATTATATATGCTCACAACTCTGTTACTCCTAGAATGAGCAAAAATAAAGCCAGAAGGGTTTAATTGAGGTTTATGAAGACAAGAGGAAGATGGGAAGTGGCAAAGGAATGAGTTTCTGCTCACTCCCATCAGGTGGAATCATTGATACACTTGTCAGAAGCTCATGTCAAAGTACAATTTTCAAGCAAAGTTGAAGCAATTGATGTTGAAGAAGCAAAACACCTCCATCATAAGCATGCTCCTGACTGTATCCTCAGTACAGAATGAGTGCACATCCAGCAAAAGAAAAGAAAAGTTAGATTAAGCTTTGAAGAATCTTATTCAATCAAAATAAAAAAACACCAGCTCTAAACTACCAGGAACTCTTTGAAGATATTCAGGAGCAATCTGACATAGCTATTCCTAAAACGTTTGAAGAAGTTATACGTGTTTTGGCTGATGATGACTTTTTGACAGTGACTGGAGAAACTGTTCAATTACTTTGAAGAATTTAGATGTAAGCAGTAATTAGCAATATTTGTTTAACTTTTCGGCAAAGATATTTCACTTGATGACTTATGTAAGACTACTGGTTTTCCTTCATTATTTGACCATCAGCTAACAGCATTGCTACCAGTGTCACAACTAGATGTCTAAAACAGTACTAAGCTCTAATTGTTTTGTTTTTTCAAATATTAATTAGGTATCAATTTTATAATGAAATATGTTTCTTTAAAATGCTTTAAATAAAAATTTTCCTTATTGTAAAAATAACGTTATTTAAATATTCACATGTACAAGAAACTATGCTAAGTACTTTACAAACATGATCTCATTTAAACTTTACAACAACCCTAGGAGACAGGTGCTATTATTAGATCCATATTATAGTTGGGGGAAATGGGGTTTAAAAGGTCAAGTGACTTACACAGCATCACATAGTAAGAAAGTGTCTGAGGCCAAATTTGAACTCAGATCTTCCTGACTCCAGGCGCAGTACTCTAATCATTTTGCTATTAAGCTGCCTTATGTAGAAAAAGATGAATCTAATTCACCCCTACAAACTGAGCCTTCTTAACCATATTCGAACTAGTCACGAAAAAATACACTTCAAAAATAGCATTTTCTAAATCATACCTCCAGTGATGATGACTCCATTTTCTGGTTGGACAGATCAGAATTTAATGTTGTCTCATCTTGTTTAAACCTTGCCTTATTGTCTTTCTTTATGTATGACATAAAGAATGTCCCAACAAAATGGAGGGCTTCCTCTGATTCATTTGCTATGTGAAGGGTAGCCATACCACATTCTTGTTGCCCACATGCTATCCCTCATTTCACTACATTATAAGACCATTCTTTTCCATATCTACACATCCTTGATAATATTTTTACATCACTTCTCATAAGTCATTATTGAGAATATGTTGAAAAGCTATTTACACCCATTAGGCATCATTCCCCTGACCTTTGGAATATCCACCATTGGGATTCTTCTAAGATATTGATACTCCATGATTTGTAGCCCAATAGCATCACTTAGGAATATTACTTTTTTAAAAATATATATATAGGCTTGGTGGCAGAAAACCACTTAAGGATCATTGAAAATTGTGGTTTATTTCACTCCTTCATATTACATCACATTGAAGATAAATTTCCTAAAGGGAGATCATATCTGTGATTTTAGTAGAGGATCATGAGTTAAGAAGGCAACTAGGTGGTGCAGTGGATAGAGCACTAGTGCAAGAGTCAGGAGGACTTGAGTTCAAATCTCATCTCAGACACTTGATACTCACTAGCTGTGTGACCTTGGGGCAAGTCACTTAACCCCAATTGCCTCATCCTGGGTCATCTCCAGTCATCCTGATGAATATTGGTCAGATGATTCTGAATATCTGGATTCAGATGACTCTGGAGGAGAAATGAGGCTGGTGACCTGCACAATACTCCCTCACTCAAAAAAACAAAGTCAAGTGCAAGTCATGTCATTATTTTTCTGATAGTATGGTCTTCTTCGGCAACGAAGGACGAACATACACACACAAATACACACACACACACACACACACACACATGCACACTAGTGAAAAAACTGCCCCCCAGCAATGCACACTAAAATTTTCTCTGCAACTTATAATCTTAGAGAGTTAGTTGCCTGGAGCATTGACAGGCTAAGTGACTTAGCATCACATAGCAGAAATGAGTCAGAGGTGGGGCTTAAAATCAAATCTAGCTGACTTTGCCTGGTGAAATAGCAGAGGGATGCTCAAACATCTCCATATGAAGGGGTGACAGTAAAGATCTAATTGAGACTGTAGCCCCAATAAAGCAACATAAGAATAATGATACTAACTTACTATTTAAATCAAATTGCCAAGAAAGTATAAAGCTAAGCAAAAATAGCTAAATTCATTTTGAGAACTGAAAGATCTAAAGTCTCAAGGAAAACAATGGGAGAGAGGAGGCAAGAATGAAGGAGCCATATTATTATCAGATCTTAAACTATTTTATTAGACAGTAATCATTAAAACTAATTGGTTCTAATTAAAATTTGTTGGTAGGTGGTACAGTGAATAGAATATCGGGCCTAAAGACAAGAAGACTACTCTTCCTGAGTTCAAATCTGGCCTCAGACATTTACTAGTGGTATGACCTTTGGCAAGTCACTTAACCCTGTTTGCATCAACTTCCTTATCTGTAAACTGAGAAAGAGAAGGAAATGGCAAACACTCCAGTATCTTTGTCAAAAAACCCCAAATGGAGTCTCTAAGAGTCAGACATGATTAAAGGAACCGAACGACAATTTTTTAAAAAAAATTTATATACACTACATACAGAAGACCCAGAATCAAATAGTAGAAGAGTGTCTGATAAATTTAAGTACACAACCTACTTCAGGAAAGGAATCAGTTCTGGACACAATTGTGGTTAGGAGGGGATATTTCAATTACATATATATATATTTACATACAATCATCAAACTTTTACACAAAATCAATGCAACTAAGTATAAAAAGAACATATGAAGAGTAAAAGGGAAATAGGTGCATCAAATATCTCTGATAAAAAGATAATGATATCCAAAGGGTCCATACTCCAAGGTGGTCAAAGACAGGGAGGAGAGTCCCATGTAAACCAAAATAATCATAGCACTACTTCTTACAGTAATAGCAACAACAGCAACAACATGGAAATAAAGTGAGCTCTTGTCGATTAGGAAATGGCTGAACAAATGGTTGTTATACTAGTGTAGCAAAATACTATTTAGCCATAAGGAACTCTGGCCATGTGGAATTCAGAGAAACAAGCATAGTTACATAAATTAATGCAAAATCAAGTAAAGGGAACCAAAAGAACAATATGAGTAACATAGTCTTAAGAATGAAAACAACAATAAAAGGTAGTCAAACTCTGATTAACTGCAAAGACCACCTTTGGTCCTGGGGGGGACATCTGGGATGTAGACTATGGCATGATCACATTGCCTGCTGGTATGAACTACTAGTAGATAGATAGGTAGAGAGAGAGAGAGAGAGAGAGAGAGAGAGAGAGAGAGAGAGAGAGAGAGAGAGAGAGAAAGAGAGAGAGATGTATGTATGTCTATATGTATATATGTATGTATATCTGTGTGTGTACATATATGTATGCATGTATGTATGTATATGGGGAGAGACAGATAGACAGACAGAGAGTTTATTGAGGGGAGTATACATCAGGAAATGATTATATTATAAAAATAAAAATCATTAAGAAAACTAGCACATCATGGCACAGTATACATAGTGCCTGATCTGAGTTCAAATCCCACCTCAGATTCACATTTACTGTGAGATATTGGATAAGTCATTTAGCCTCATAAGCTTCAGTTTTCTCAGATCTAAAATGGATATAATAATTTCAATGATAGCTTAGTAATTTTTTGAGAGACAGAAGGAGAAGGAGGGAGACAGGCAGACAGCAGCTGAGACAGAGACAGAGAAACAGAGAAAGATAGAGACAGAAAAGGGAGATGGAGAGAAAAAGAGAGAGCTACTAAAGATTTTCTCCATATAGGAAAGGGATATAATTAGTTGTTCTCCAACTTGGTGCCATGTAAGTGAAGACAAACATGAAACTGACAGGAAAGTTGACTTCAAAAAGAAAATATCCTCTGTCTGAATATCTGTAGAAAATAAGGAATGACTGAAATCAGAAAGTCTCTGTATCTGAAATGCTACTATTAAAGAGAAACCAAAGAACATGTCTTCACAAGAATAAAGTGCACCTATTTAAAGTGGTATCTCTATAGAAGGGATTTTCCTCTAACTTCAGCTTACACTCTTAATTGTGAAGTAAGACGAGATTTTTTTTACCTGGGGGCTAACTTGGTTTTATAAAGAGAAACTGAGAGTGGGACCTCCTATTTCTGGACTACTTGGAAAGCTACATTACTTCAATTGAGAAAGCTCCAAAGATACTCAGATTTCTCTCAGAAGGCAAGCAATCCCTATTCATTTTCCGCTATTAGAAAGAGAATACCCTAATTAATTATATTTTATTTTTTGAGTCAATTTATGACCTAAAATTTATTTTTGCATTTGTATTTCAAGAGGACTGAATTTGGAGGCAGACCAGGGTTCAAATACTTTATCCATATGGTTGTTTGTTTGGGGATTTTGATTTTGGTTTTTGCTCTGTTTTCTTTTGTTCTACTTTCTGTGTGGTCTTAAGAAATAACCTTTCTGGACTTCATTTACTTCATGTGTAAAGTTAAGAAGCAGGACTCCTTCCCTAAGATCCTTTCCAGTTATAAACCTATGATCCTGTGATCTCTTAGAGGATGTACATTAAAGAAATTCCTTCTTTGAAACCCTTCTCAGAAAAACTTCTCCACCATTATAGTTCTGTGGCCTTTAATAGACTAGTTTGTTGGTCTCTGCATATGCCAACGATTTGCAAGAAATAGATTTTTTTTTGCTATCTAGAGGGCTTTTCAAGGAATTAGAGATGTACTAGAGGAAACAAAGAATGATGGAAGAAGAGAATGAAATGAGGAAGATTTGAGAGAGAGATATCTTTTGGGGGTATTCTGAATGAGGAGACAGGTAGGAACTTAATTGAGACCTTAGTTTAACTGAAAAAATCAGAAGCTGGATATTTAAAAAAATGATTCTGAAGTACAAAAAGAAATGAGGGAATTTACTTTTTTAAAAAAATTAGGCTAAATTGAAAAATGAGGTGGGCCAACTATGTAATGGTTGTGAGGGTTAATAGATGAACAATCTACATGATATCCATAAAATCTAAAAAGAACTCAAATAATAACCATAGCTTCCTTTTTTATCCCACTTTAGACACTTTTCACATATTATCTTATTTTTAATCCACAAAAACTCTGAGATGTAGGTGTTATTATTATCCCCATAAATTGAGTCACTTGTCCAGGGATACAAAACAAGTAAATGACTGAAATCAAATTTGATCTAAGGAATATCTTGATTCTAATGTTGTATCCATCGCACCACCCAGTTGCTTTGTTAGAAGGTCTCCAGCTCATTGAATAATATTCTGTAGAGATATTGAATGGATCCCACATAGAAATCTAGAAATCACTTCCTAAGGTTCAGTTAGTGGGGATGGGGTGAGCAACTGTGTAAATATAGTTCAGGTCTTTGACTATACATAAGTAACTATAAATCATATTCAAATTTTGAATTAGAAAAGTAACTATCAAAGGAAAATCAAGTCATATCACTCTTTATTCCCCATATTATCACACTTCTGGTAGGAGATTAAATGCTCCCCAGGCAACTCATGCTCTTAGAGAGGTGTCCCCAGCTGACTCCATCTCTCAAACAGCAACTGAGTCTTTCTGATGGTCCATTCTGTCTCCAAAGCTGCTGTTCCTTTCTTTCCATAAAGTTGTCATTTCCCTCCTCCACAAGAAGCTGCTGGCATCTGCATTTGTATGACCGTGGGGTATTTTCTTCTTCAAAGGGAGTATTATCATTCCTTTGTAACACTGCCACCATGACTGAGACTAACCAACACATTTTTTATTCTTTTCCTATTTTAAACCCATAACCATGTGATGTTGGCACACCAAGGGGACCCTCAGGGAACTAGCTGTCAAGACTTTTTTAACCTCATTTAATCCCTTTCAACATGAAGCTCTCAGACTTTACTGATTGATATGCTGGGAAGAGTAATGCCTTTCAACTATTGTCATGCCCCTGGCAAATAGCACCAGAATCATACAAATTGCCTCAATGATTCAATAAACTTGAAGAATCCATTTGGTAACATTGGAGGGAGTAGGGAAGAGTTTATGCCCTTGTCTACTCTTTGCCGTACATTCCAGTCAATATGGCTCAGACTCTTGTCCTCTTTACAAATGGAAACAAAAATTCCATAGAATAAAAGGTATGGAAGAGTTATAAGCTTCACACCAATGACATCATAACTCATTGAAGTTATAAGGAAAAACACCTGAATATATGAAAAAAATTTATGATTTCTTTAGCAAAGGGAACTCTCTATACCAAATAGTTTGGCCTATATGTAACTGTGTAAATAAGGTCTAGGGAGTTTTCCAAGTCGTATAGAGATTTTCAGAGACTTGCCTAGCATCACACAACTACTAAAAATCGTAGGTGGTATTTGATCCCTATCTCCCTGACTAAAAGTCTAGCGTTCCATCCTTTTGCCCATAGGCATAGTTGGAAGTATAATAAAAGTTATGGCAAGCCAGAGTGGAATGTTCACAATCATTTAAAATTAGGTAAAGTAAGAGAGAAAGGAAAAAATTTTGCAAAAGGAAGAATTTCTTCTAATTTCAGATCAAGAAGAGCTAGAAATAGGGATCCTTTTCTTCTTTTCACATTCTTTCCCTTCTCTCCACCAAAAAAAAAAAAATAGGAGAAATCATAGTAGAAAGATAGAAGTATACCTCAGGAAGCAAAGAATTTTAGAAAATTTCAGGCAATTTCAAAACAAATATGGTCATCAACCATCTATTGAAACCACATAAATCATTTCATTTATTCATAATCATTGGGTTTCTTTTTTTACTTTTATTCCCATTACAATCTGAAAACTTCATTCCATGTAACATTTTTTCTATACTTGATCTCAGTGCATAGTTTAGAAAAGGCTCTTGAATTGAGTTTATTTTACTGATTCTGAAAGGGAAAACCACAAAAGTGCAAGTTTTCTTGATTTAGATAAGCAACCAAAGTTTTAAATACACATTTCACCTGTGACCAGTCCTCTGTGAACAACTGCCATGACATGGAACTCTTAAAACAAACAGCGTTTTAAGTAAGACAATTAAGAAATCTAGAGTTAGCTTTCTATATTGATGAATGATCATTAAGTTTAAATAATATTTTTAATTTACTCTGATTGTGCAACTCTGTTAGGTTCCCTTATAGAACTGGATTGAAAGTCAGGAAGACTTGCCTCAGAAACCTAGCTATGAGACCCAGGTAAGTTAATTTCTCTGTGCCTCACTTTCCTCATATCTAAAATGAAAGGTGTTGGACTTAGTGACCTCTAAGAGCCCTTCTAGGTCTGAGTTGTTTCCCCTTCCTATACTTTTGCTTATCCCACTTTTTTTTTTTGAAAAGCAAAGGAAGAAATTTTTTCAAAATGAAATAATCTTAAAATTTGCTGAAAATGCAAAACCTGAATTAAATTCAATATATGTATATAGATTAAAAACATACAAATAGTTTATTTATCATAAGCTACTTTAACTCACCCCCCTAACTTACCAATGAGTTTGAGATCCCTTGGTTACCTTCAACCTGCTTTGGCCTGTATGCCGAGATATTTTAGTGGGGTGTGGCCACTGTGCATACTGCAGCTTTTTGGAGCCACAGGTGAGAGTTGGGTGGAACAGGTGGATACCAAAGGTGGAAATAGCCCCAAAAAGGGTTTGGCAGCCATCATACCAAAGTTGCCCTTCCTCCCTGAACACACCCTAAACCCCAGTATGTGAAGTTTTCCTCTGGTGGAATGTGCAAATGAGAACAATTTGTTCCAACTCAGGGGATGTGGAGCACTTAGAGCTTGGTTAGACACCAAAGACACCAAGGCCATCCACTGCATGATGAGTCGTTGCCAGCCATCTTGACTCTGTCCTACCACTGGACTATGAAAACTCTGGAAGAAAGAGTGAGGCTGATGACTTCATGCAATTCTGCCTCACTTAAATCCAATTTACCCACGAATCAAAAGATATCACCCATATCATTTTACTATTATGCCTCAAAGTCCTGTGGTGACAGGCAAGTGATGAAGGAGCAGGTGTGGATACACTGGGAGCTGTAGTCACAGACCAGGATGCACATGGCCCAGGCCATAGGGTCATTTCTTACTAGAAGCAGCAATAAGACTGGGCAGCCCCCTGGATATCTGAGCAGCCTTTTAAGGATCTCACTATCTATAAAGGCAAAGAGAATAGGTTTTCCTGCAGCAATCACAAGATTTCTCTCTCTTAGTCATTGCTGGAAAAATTCTTGCTACAGTCCTCCTTAATAAGCTAATCCCTTCACCTGGAAGATGGTCATATACCTGAGAGTCATTGTGGCTTCAGAAAGGGCTGAGGAACAGTCAGTTTGCTGACTCAACAACTCCAGGAGAAATGTCAGGAGCAGAACAGAGGTCTGTACACAACCTTTGTAGATCTGACCAAGGCCTTTGACACTGTTAGTCATGAGAGTTTATGGAAAATTATGTCAAAATTTGGTTGCCTGGAGAAGTTCATCAATATTGTACATCAATTTCATGATAGCATGTTTGCCCAGGTTCTAGATAGTGGACAATGCTCTCAGCCCTTCCCAGTCACCAGTGGAGTGAAGCAGGGCTCTGTGCTTGCTCCCGTGCTTTTTAGCATAATGTATTCAGCCATGTTGTCAAATGCCTTCAATGAGGATGAATATAGCATCAAGGTCAATTACCTCACTGATGGAAAATTCTTCAATTTGAAAAGGTTACAGGACAAGACCAAAGTTGAGGGAGTGTTGGTGCATAATTTTCTGTTTGCAGATGGTTGTGTACTCAATGCAGCCTCTGAAGCTGAGATGTAATGAGGTATGGATCAATTCTCTGATGCCCCCGCTAATTTTGGCCTAACAATTAACACTAAGAAAACAAAGGTTCTCCATCAGCCACCACCACACCATCCAGACATGGAATCATTGGTTATAAGAAATGGAGGAGTTCTGAATGCTGTGGATAAGTTAATTTACCTTGGTAGTATACATTTCAGGGATGTACACATTGACGATGAGGTTGATACACACATTGCCAGAGCTAGCTCAGTGTTTGGGAGGCTCTGAAGAAAAGTTTGGGAGAGAAGAGATATTAGATTGATTACAAAACTGAAGGTCTACTGAGCCATTGTGCTGATCTCATTGTTGTATACCTGTGAAACATGGACAATCTACCAGTACCATGGCAGGAAATTGAATCCCTTCCAATTGAACTGTCGTAGGAAGATTCTGAGGATCATCTGGCAGGATAAGATACCAGACATTGAAACCTGCCAAGCATTCAAACTATGCTTCAGAGAGTACAACTCTGATGGGCTGGCCACATTGTTCGAATGCAAAATGTATGTTTGCCAAAAAGACTATTTTATGGAGAACTCACATGTGGCAGGTGGTCACATGGTGGTCAGAAGAAGTAATACAAGGACACTTTCAAGGTCTCTCTCAAGAACTTTGGATTTGACTGTGTGATGTGGGAGACACTGGTATAGGACAACGCAGCATGGTGCGCCCACATCAGAAAGGGTGCTGTGCTCTATGATCAAAGCAGAATTGAGACAGCACAAAGTAAATATAGGATGCGCAAAATTGGAGTATCCACCCCAAATATTCACGCGAACTATCTGTACCCAACCTGTGGTAGAGCATTATGAACTTATGTTGGTCTGACCAGTCACAGTTGAACACACTGAAATTTCACTTTGCCATGGTAATGTCATTTTGGTCTTCTTAGAAAACAAAGGACAACAACCAACCAACTTTAAGTCGCTCTCATTTCATTTGCTATTAGAAATTTCACTAGGCATTTCCTAAGCAATTTAAAAATGAGAATGGGGGTGAGGTAGAGAAATCATACTTGGAGTTTATAAATTAAGTTTAATCTACCACTTGCAACAAGTGGGATATTTGGGATAATGATTACAACAGAAAAATAATCCAACCCTCCTTCTAAGGTCAGGACAATGAGCAGTAGGGATATGGTAGACCAGGACTGGAGTTCTGATAATCAAGGATCTGCCATAACCAAAGATCCATGCTAGGAGTTCTTATGGATTGGCAGACAGGTAAGTCTCATACATTTACTTGAAGTAATAGCCCAGGATCTAGGAAATAATCACAGGCAGAGAGGAGGATAAAGATAAAACCTCTGAGATGAGAAATCAGGCTGACTGAACTTAAGGACAGGGATCTGAGTACAAAGGAAATAATGTGACAGGAAATAGAAAAAAAGACTCTAAGAGAATAATTTGCTCTGGCAATAAAATGGACCTTGAATTGGACATCACCACAGATCCTTGACCTTTTTGGCATATGTAGTGAACTCCAGTGGAGATCTGTTGAAGGCTTTGAACTCTTTCTTAGAATAATGGATTTTTTTTTGTTTGGAGATTTTTATGTCTACAATACATGATGTTAAAAAGGAAACAAACATATTTACATATGCTTTTCTTAAAGAGAAAAATATAGTTATCAAAATATTTTTTAAGGTACATTACCCCTCAATCCTAGTCCAAACCCTTTGTTTTATAGATAAGATAAATCAGGCTGAAAGAAATTATGGCTTACCTGAAATCATAGAGAAAGTAAGTGGTTGAACTGAGCTTTAAAGCCAAGTCGTTTGACTCCAAATCCACTTATCTTTTCATCACAACATGTTGTTAGTACAGATACAGGGAATCTATACCCGGAATGATTTGATGCCAAAGAGACATATATCATATTCCCATACTGACTGTAAGTTTCATGAGCACAGGGTAAGGCAAGGTACCCAGAGTCTAGCAAACTTTTGAGCACAACAAACACTTAATTCATGATTGATGAATTATTGAGTTTTTTAAAATTTCGTATAGTTGTCCTTGCTTAGAATCTGAACTAGATGTGAACCAGAAAGAATACCCAAGCAGAGACAAGTAGGTAAACTGGAACATCAGGCTATAGGTTCTCCTGCTGAAAATGGATTTTGAAAGACAACGAGTAACAAAGTAACTCTAAATAAGGGAAGGAGACCACTTCTCTTCAGCTATTCCTTAGCTATTTATAGGAGGGTAATAGACGTACCATAATTCATTTACCTCATTATGCCATGCTTTGGTTTCAATGGCATATCCATTCTCTATGACTCACAGATTGTCCTAGTAGACTCAACCACTCTGGAATTCTACAGACGTCCAATGAGAAATTTCACATAATTAAATTTGGTATGCAAAATAGATATGGCATGATTTCAAAAAGATTGGAATTGGAAAAAGATTCATAAATAATTATGTAATAGCCATGGTACCATTCAGATACAGAGAAATGTACGCTAAGAAATAAAGTCTAGATGGCAGTAGCAGCATCCTTGATATGATCTATGGATGGAAGAGGGGATTCTTATAAAGGCAATGTTGGTTTTCTTTTCTATTCACACCGGAAGAGAAACATCTCAAGAAGGGGAAAAGGGATGAGGAAGGAGGTGCAGGTCCAAGTTTTTAACTGAGCACTGAGTGAGTGCAGAAAATGATTCACTGTTTTGTTTTGTTTTTTAATGGGAGGGTGTTGGAGAGGTTGGGGAGGTGAGTCGATAAACACAAGGAATGGCATAGATTTGACTATTAAAGGCTGCTTCTCTCTGTCAGGTTGTGAGTATGTCTAGGAAGGTCTAATGCTTTGAGGAATTTTTTTCTCTTCAGGAGATCTAATAAAGGACATTGATGATATCTCTCCAGTCTTTATTTGTTGCTGCCCAAACTGACAAACATTTAATCCAAAGTTTTCTGCACTTTAAATTTGTCCATAATTCCTAGTTTAATTGGTACTTTAATGCCAATTTATATAAGACTATGAATTTTCATAATTTTTTTATTCAAAAGTTTTAAAGTAGGAGAGTAATGAGTCTTAGTATGCAGCTAAAAGTGAATAATAATAATAACAAACATTTTAAAGTTTGGAAAGTGTGTTGCATAAGGAAGTTATCTCATTTAATCTTCACAAAAATCTTGTGAAATAGGTGCTATTCTAATCCCCATTTTATAGATGAAGAAACTGAGACTGAGAAAGATTAAATGACTTGCTCAACAACACACACCCAAGTAAATGTCTAAGGCAGGATTCAAACTCTGGTCTTCTGACTCCAAGCCTATCTACTGTGCCACCTAGATGAATGAATCATTAGGGAGCACCATCTCGAGTATCAGAAGCAATATGAGAAAGAATAGTAGCAATCTATTTATTTTGATATATGTCTTCAGATGGATAAAGCTGGATCTGGAGATTGTTGCCTTCAAGCAAAAGTGAATCATTCCTCACTGTTATTTGTTAAAAAGACTGAACTATACAGTGCCCTGCTGCCTTCTCTGTTGTTGTTGCAGTCTCTTCTCAAGCTTGCTTAAGAAAAATCCCTCTTTAGACCCAAAATTGAGGGTGGTTATTAGTGAGTACTTTTTGGAAGAGAATAGGAATATCTGGACAGTAACACCCACATTCTAAGAAGAAGGAAGATGAGGTTGGATGTACCTTTCCCTTTGGTTTTCACCTTGAAACAAATAAGCCTCCAACCTTGACTGTCCTTAAGCTTCAATATGATGATAGATTCAGAGTTGGAAAGCACATTGAGGATAAACAAGTTCATTCTCTTCATGAGGAAGCTAAGGCCCAGAAATGTGAATTGTGAAGTGAATAATGCAAGGCATTAAGTGGAAGACCAATATGAGAATCTAGTCCTTTTTACTTCAGTTCCTTTTACACTGCATTCCTTCCCCCCAGTTGAAGCTTATCTGACCTTCAATTGCTAAAATGATTAGAAGGAGAATAAGAGAAATCTTCATCTCTTATTTGTCCACCTAATGGCCAAAAATGATTAATAAAGTTCAAATGATATACTTATCAATCAATCAATCTGCAAGTCTGTATTAACCATCTACTGTGTGTCAGGTGATAAGATAAAAAGACAAAAAGTGAGGCAGTACCTGCCCTCAAAGAGCTTACATTCTCTGAGGGAGAAAACAGGTACAATTATAAATATATTCAAAACAAAAAAAAAAAAAGATAAATTTGGCCAGAGTGGAGCAAAATCTCTAGCATCTAGGGGAGCAGGAAAGGACTGATGCTTAGAGTCTCAATCAAACAAGGGATTTTAAGAGTCAGTGCCAAAGGGGTTGGGGGAGTGCATTCCAGACATGAGGGGATAGCTCATACAAAAGTATGAAGGTGGGATATGAAGCATCATGCGGGCAAAGCAACAAGGTCAGCTTAGCTGCACCAGAAAGTCCACTCTTTCTCATATTGTTCCTTTGCTCTTACTTTGTTTCTCATTGTTCCCAGTCAACATTCATCCAGGAATAATAGTGGATAAATTTTGACTTAGAGTTAATAAGACCTGGAATCAAATCCTGCTTCAAATGTTTATTAACTGTGTGATCCTCAGCAAGTAACTCTAAGCAACCTCCCTCAGACTCAGTTTGTTAATCTGTAAAATGGAGATAAGAATAGAAAGGGTAGTTATATATCATAAGGTTAGAAAAGTAAGTTGGAGCTGGGTTGTGAAGGGTTTTAAAGAACAAATTGAGAAATTTATATTTTTTTCCTGAGCAGGAAAGCAGTATTGTCAGAGCTACACTTTGGAAGTCTTTGCTAATTTTAGAATCCCATTGAGAGGTCACCTCGTACATCATTCTTTAAATATGTACATTGATCATTCCAAACATGGAGAACTTATTGTTTTCATTGGTTTTTATTTTGGTCCAATTATTCATAAATACAATAACTGATAGAATTTATCCTATTAATGCATGTTGAGGCAGTCTTACCAAAAGACCTAAGAACTTAAGCAGCACCAGTGGATCAGCAGCCAAAGTGAGATTTACATAGAGAATGGAGAGAGTTCATCTCCCTTTCAGCAGAAACAAATATGGAGATTTTTTCTTCATTGCAACTCTAGGCAGAGCTTTGGTGTGTTCCGCAGAGCTATAAAGAGGAAAATGAAACTAAGAGGAAATTAAAATTTAAACTCCAAAAGGAGACACTACAATTCAGCAGTGATGTATGTCAAGAGGTCAGGATGCAGAAATATATTGCACTATTGATAGGGTTCCTTAGATCATTTTCATGTGCCTACTGTGTTCTCAGCCCTGTGTTAGGCTCTATGGGGGACATGTAAGAAATGTGAGACACTATCTTTACCAATGAATAATTCAAAATTAGATGAAAATCTGAGACTTTGTCAAGAAAAATTCCTCAAAAATAAATATGACTTGATCCTGAAAAGCTTATTATTTCTTACATGTAGAGTTATGGAAAAAGCATTCGATTGATGTCAGAAGACCTGGGTTCAATTCCTGTTCCAATAATTACTATCTTTGTCACCTTGAAAATGACGTAAATCTATATGGTCTGGTTTGATCTCTAATGGTCACGGAAGAATTGTTGTCAATAAATGGGCTAGAAGTGAAAACATAAAAAGGAGAGGAAAAAGAGACATGAAAAGGGATTGACATTTTTAAAAAAGGGTAATTTCAAAGACAGAGTTGGGCATGAAAGGGTAAAGAGATACTTGAAAAGGGAATAAAAGAGAAATTAAGCCAGGGAATATCAAAACAAGATATGACAATCTTGTCCATAGTTAGACCCATCTCTCTTAAATTATATGTGTACAAAGGAAAATTGTCTATAAATTGTGTTGTCTTCCAAGAATGAGCACATGCCCAAAGTGGAGAAAACATTGCTTTGTGATTCAGGAAGGGTTGTGGTTTTTTGTTTGTTTTAACACAATGAACTTTATTATAAAATAAGTTTGTTCCCAGGGAATTCATTAATGAAACTATCAGGGCATATGTAAATAGTAATAATAGCAAATTTGAGATTGTGATTTTAGTAAGATTAATAAGATGAGAAAAAGAGATGAAATATGTTCTATATATTTGTGAATGACACTGCACTAAATACATCATGGTTCAAAATATTATAGGACCTTCTCAATGTTATCATTGAAGGTAACATTCAAAAAAGTTATTCAAAAGAGATATGCCAAACAATTCACATAGGAAAAAATATGTGGATGAAGAATGCCTAGTGCCCAGTTAATGACATCAGTACCAATCTCTTAATCTATTTAGAGAGGGACCATGTGCTGAATCTAGAATCAAACAAAAGAGAAGCTTAAAATTTATTTTGGAAACTACACAGTAACACAGTCATCCCAAGACATTCCCTAATGAGGAAAGGCCATTTGTTTTTGTTTTGGTTTGATTCTTTTCAAAATGGACATTCTCCATTAATTCTATATGACTGTGAATCATTAAAAAAAAACCCAAAAATTTCCTTAAAAAATAAAAAAACTACAAGTCACTCAAAGGGCAATGGAGTGATACATGATAAATGTGAGCCAACTGCAGTAGATTGTCAACAATGATTTCTATGCAAGAGGTGATGTAAAAGATTATATGTATATATATATATGCATATATGCACATGTATGTATATTTAGACATTATATATTACATGCATATGATTATACATATATATATGCATGTATGTGTATGTGTGTGTGTGTATGTGTATCCCCAGTAAAGGAGCACCAGTCTTACAGAGAGAGTACAGGATACTTATGTGTTGTTCTGGTACCATCAACTCTGAAACTACATAGTATATTTTTACCCACATGTTTAATTACTTTAGCTTGGCATATATGGATACATTAAAATCTGTGTTAGAGAAAGACCACCTGCATCTATGAGGTCATGGGTCCATCAAATATAAAAGTATATTCAACTGAAAAGTATTCTGTTCACTTTCACAGCAGCATTCTTGTTAAAAAAAAAAATTGAAAAAACTTTTGGTTGGAAATTTTCTTTTTCTTCCTTTTTTAAGCCTAAGTCAATAAAAATGAAATAATAAGAAAACAAACTTTTAATGGCCTCTAAATAACGACACCCCTGCTAAGATACCAGTTTGATATCCTGCTGTTTAAACATCTGCCATTTATCAGGCAATTGCTTGTTATTTCCCATCATTGCATTAACAATGATGCTATATCTGAATTTTCTGACCCACTTTATTTTTGTAAGCAAAATTGATATGATTGCATTCAACAAATGTTTGGCTAACACCTACTGTGTGATATGTAATAAAATTCTAAAGAAAATGCAGTCTCAGCATTTAGAGGGATAAGAGCACAGATAATTGTAATACAAAGCAAGAAGATATAAGCACTAGAGGTACAAGGGGGCAATTTAAATTCAGAAGGGAGACAGATAATTAGGGGTAAGGGAGCCTGGGTAGGGAGGAAGGGCAGACTAACAACGTTTCCAATTAAAGGCTTTAGCTTCTACATTAGATAGCAGCTCAACAAGTATGTTGAACATGTGAATTAGGCCCTGGTGGGTGGATAGAATTTTGAGATTTAGAAATAGCAAGTTGAGAAAGGGATGGCATGAGTAAAGACACAGACTGATGAAAACAGGCAGAATATTCCAGGAATAAAGAAGAGCCCAGATAGCCTAGAGTACAAAGTGTGAGCCCTCAGACCTATATTCTAGCTATGTTACCTTTGAGTTTATACCATAAATGGTTGAAGTTGGACAACATAGAGGTTAAAATCTTTAATTGGATGCTCTTGTTAAGTTTGATTGCCCACATTGGCCAAGTCTAGTAGCTTGCACAGAGCAAGTTGGAAATGCCATTTTATTTGGTGTTTGCTAAGTTCAGTATAAAAAAACTAAAGAATAAAAACAACAATAGTCATTTATATATATTTTGATTAAATTTTGATTAAGTTTTACTTCAGGCTGAAACCTCTCCTAGTTCTGAGTCTGGATCTATAAGTTTTTATAGGATATGATCATAGGTCTTATATGAGTAGTACTTTTCAATTCTTAAAGCTCTACATAAACATTAGCCTCTCATTACTATTAATCATAACATAGATGATGTTCATTAAATATATCCTATAAAACCCATCCTTATGGTCTGGAAAATGGGCACTTAACATAGGAATCCAGACATAGTGACAGTGACGAGAGTTGGTAGGGAGTAGTGGGAGTATGGGGAGAAAAAAATAGATTTTAGTAACTCTATACTTACTAGGGTAGCAGGTTCATGACAGACACTGAGTTCTCAATCCATTTCTAGAAAGTTCCTTCACAGTAAAGTTTGACTGTTTAAGAAAGAGATTTTACCAGCTCCACAAGATAGAGAGCTCCAGTACTTCTCCTAAGGTTAAAAAAAGTTTTAGTTATCGTGGAGAGTGTAGGTTCATCAGCTCTGGATCATTGCCCTAAGTGATGTTAAAAGCTCACAGTTAATACCATTTTCCTTATTCTTTTAAAGTCAGGAATCTCAGCACCTATAGTGACTGAAGAGTTAATGTGACTATTTCCTTGATGATCTTTAACTTTGTAATAAATATGGTTTTAAAATATAACTCTAATAGCCTCAAGTGGACACATCCTAACTGCCTTCTCATATACCCCCAGACTAAATATGAACCCATACCTGATTAGACCAGTACTAAACAACTGGAGATACCTGAATCCAGGTTACATTTTGATCTCCAGACTTCAATCATTTTTTATTGTCAACAGATAATAAATACAGCAGAATCTTTCATTTCCTGTACCTTTCAGTCAACTACATGAACATGAAGATGTGTTCTCCTATAGAGTATGATTTGGAAAAAAAATAAACTTGCCTGCTTCTTTTTTATGTTTTCATCAAGGTTACTCTTGATACAAGTATAGGTTATTTTCTTAATTTCTTCAGGTAATAATGTTCATGATTTTTCTATAACCATTAAGTATTTTCCACTCTATTACATATCTTGAAACTTGATCATTTGGTCTCCTCAAAACCATGTTACTTTCAGAATGGACCTCCCTTGCCTATGCATGGTCTAGTCCAACTGTTCTTCATATCTGTACTGCTTTTTGTGCCATTTCTACTTATTATACTACACATCAAGAGCTGTGATATTAAGAGTTTAGATGTGATGAACTGTCACTGATAGAGATAAATAGTTAGTTATAGTTATCATGACAAATCTTTTGCATTTTTCATGTTTGTTTTGGTCCTTCCAGTTTTATCATTAAATGCTCTCAAGACAATCAGGCTTAATTGGGTCTCACACCAAGCTTTCTGTAAACTTATTTTTCCCTTCATAGCTTCTCACTGTTTTATGACCAGACACTGCTCAAATTTTTCTGTCATTTTTCTCCCCATGAGATTTTGCTAATTGATATCCAAACCCCATGCTGCCTTGTCTGTCATGTGTCTCTGCCTGGAAAAGACATTGGTGTTTTTAAAGTAGTTTCTAGGCACTTTTGCACTGCTCTTGTGGCACTTCAACAACTTTTGGGGAAAAACAGAACAAGAAAGGTGTTACAAGCCTAAGGATGGGTAAATGATTTTTAAAAGACAGAAATTATAGGGCAGACTATAGAACAGTGAGTTTAACAGCCCTTTCTGGGGAATTTCTAAGATTTTTAATAAAAGAACATTTTAAGAGCGTTAAGGCAAGCAGTAGTCAATATCCTCCTGTATGCATCCATAAAGAAAAAATTATGCTGACAATAGGCAGTGTTAGACTGGGAAAATTCACAGTGAAGAGAAATTTGGAATGTTGCTAATAAATTTTCTAAAGGAAGCCATTAATAACATTTCCATATTCACCAAAATATCTAGAGCAGCACTTTTTGTGATAGCTAAAAATTGGAAATAAATTTGATGTTCTAAATTGGGTAATGGATAAAGAAATTATGGTAACATGTGGTGCATTATAGTACACTGTATCTACTGCTCTGCATGGTTTCAATCCCATGGAACAAGATTCCCCTGTATCAGGTACCCCTTTCATCCCTCTCACATTTTTCTCTCTCCTTGTACATTAGATTATAAAATCCTTGAGGTCAGGGACAGTTTATGTTTTAATTAATTACATCCCCAGTGCTTAGCACTATAGCTTGGCATATAGTTGGTTAATTCCTGTGCTTCATTCTCAGAGGACCAAGATGACATCACTATGTCAGAGTCAAGTTGTAATGTGTTCAACTATGGCTGATCAAATCAGTATGAGCTCAGAATGCTCTACCACAAGTTGGGTACACATAGTTCATGTGAACATTTGGGGTGGGTTCTCTAAATTTGTGGATCTTGAATTTTTTTTGAGCTACTTCAATTCTGCTTTGCATGCCATGCTGGGCGATCCTGTGCCAGTGTCTCCCATGTCACACAATCAAATCCAAAGTTCTTAAGAGATACCTTGAAAGTGTTCTTGTATCACCTCTTCTGACCACCATGTGAGCACTTGCCATGTGAAAGTTCCCCATAAAATAGTCTTTAGGCAAGCATACATTTGGCATTTGAATGATGTGGCTAGTCCATTGTAGTTGCGCTCTCTACAGTACAGTTTGAATGCTTAGCAGTTTAGTTTGAGAAAAGATGTCAGTGTCTGGTAATTTATCCTGCCAGGTGATCTTCAGAATCTTCCTAAGACAATTCAAATGGAAGTGATTCAGTTTCCTGGCATGGTGCTGGTATATTGTCTAGATTTCACAGGCATACAACAACAAGATCAGCTCAACAGCTCTGTAGACCTTCAGTTTGGTAGTTAGTCAAATACCTTTTCTCTACAACACTTTCCTTTGGAGCCTACCAAAAAGTGAGCTACCTCTGGCGATGTGTGCATCAACCTCATTATCAATGTGTACATCTGTGAAGAGTATACTGGACTTCAGAAACCTTCATATCTTAAGGCACAGTGTGCCTTCAAAATTACCTATTTGTCTACAGTTTTGATACTAGGAGTTTTACATAGCAGTAGAGTTTACTCATTAATTCTAATAAGATTGATCTCTGTTTCTACCACTCTTAAAGGATTGCTACTTCATCACTTGCCTGTCACTACAGGATTTTGAGATAGGTAAAAATGGTAAAATGGCATGGGTGATGTCTTTTGATTTCTATATAAATTGAACTTAAATGAGACAGAGTTGCATGAATCTGTTATCCTCTTTCTCTTCCAATCATCACAGTCCAGTGATAGGACAGAATCAGGACAACTAGTAATGGTTTGAGATGTAGTGCATTACCTTGGCACCTTCAATGTTTAACCAAGTTCTAAGCATTCCACAACACCCGCTTCAGCTGCTTTGATAGCCAGCAGACAAATTGTTCTCATTCTCCCATTTCACCAGGGAAAGTCTTTACATGATTGGGGTAGGCACCCTTCTAACTCACAGACAAATTTGAGATCACTCGGTTACTCTCAACCTGAGGTAGCTTGTTTATCAAAATGGTTTAATGGGATGTGGCCATGGTACATGTTCAGCTTCTTGGAGCAGCACGTGAGAGTTAGGTGGATCAGATGGGCACCAGTTGTGGAAAGCAGCACTGAAAGTGCTCAGCAGCCCTCACAGCAAAGGTAGTAGTCTCTCCTGAACACATCTTGTACTCCCTGGCATATGATAGGTACTTAATAAATGTTATTTGAATTGGACTGGATGAATGTAATAGAATATTATTGTACTCTAAGAAATTGCAAAAGTGATAAATACAAAAAAACACGGAAAGATCTTGATGCAGAGTGAAGTAAACAAGGACAAAAAACAATACTCATGATGACTATGAAATATTAATGGAAATGACAATTACACAAACAAAAAATCCACAGCAAATGTTGGAAAATTAAGGGGAGAAGCAAGCATGGATCAAAAAAAGTACTATAAGAGAACTTTCTCAACTCTCTCCTTTTTAGAGATGAAAGTCTTCAGGTGTCACACATTGCACATTTTCAGATTTTTTTCAATATATTGATGTCATGTGATGATTTTTCCTTTTCTTTTGATCTGAGTTCAAATATGGCCTTAGACATTTATTAGTTTTGTGACCTGGGGCAAGTTATTTAACCTTATTCCTGCCTCAGTTTTTTCATCTGTAAAATGGGGATAATAACAACACCCACTTCATACAGTTGTTATGAGGATCAAATGAGATATTTAGAAACAGCTTACCCTAGTGTCTGACATGTAGTAGGCACTGTTTAAGTACTTATTCCCTTTCCTTCCTTTTCCCCTTGTCTTTTTTTAAACTTTAAGAAATACTGTTTGTAATATAGGGTAATTCTCTAGGAGAGGAAGGTAAAAGGATACTGGGGAAAATCATGATGATATAAAAAACAAAAAAATCAATTAAAACTTACTTTAAAATGTTTAAAAGAACAAATCATGCCAGATCAAACTTACTGCTTTTCAGGTAGGGTTTTTATATAGTTAGATTAGAGGAATACCATGTATATGGTATAACTGAATTTCAGTGAAGCATTTGACTGACTCTTTCATGGTATCCCTAATGACAAGGTGGAGAGAATGGAATCTACATAATAGTACATTTGGGGGAATTTCAGAACAGGTTAAATGCTTAGACTCAAAAAGTGGTAGTTAAAGATTCCAAGTTAATCTGAAGGAAAGATCTATATTGGAATGTATCAGGAATCTGTCTCTGGCCCAGTTTAATTCAATAGCTTTACCAATGACAAACATAAATGAGTGAAAACATATATCATGCTTATCAAGTTTTCAAATGACATAAAACTAGAAAGGAAAGCTACTGAAAATGAATTAAGACTTAGGATCTAAAAGAATTATGTAATTGCTACCTATTATTAATATTAACTTAAACATAGCATCAAGAATAAGAGAAGTGATATTCTCTGCACACTGTCCCAATCATGACACATCTGGTCTACTATTTTTAGTTCTAGATATTACATTTTTGGAAGGATATTGACAAAATTGAATCATCATCAGTTGACAATAACCAGAATACTACAAAAACTTAAAACCCTATTCTGTAAGGATTAGTTGAAGTAACTTAGCTTGGAGAAGAAAAGACTTAGAAGGAAACATTAATATTTGAAAGGTTATTTTGAATATGGGAAAGCTGTTGTATAAAAGAGGGAATGTATCTATTTTGCTAAGTTCTAGATAGAACTTAATACAAGCAAAAAAATATAAGTTGCCCAAAGTGAAATGAGCTGTATTCCATTAGTTCATGATTTCTTCATCACTGATACTAATCATCAGTTAAAGATTGGATAATCATATGATAGGGATTATGAAGGATTTCTGGTCAGGTGTGAGTTAAGTTCCTTTCAATGGTTGATATTCTATGACTTGATAAGGGACCAATCACTTTATCTATGGAAAAGCTTCAGTCTTCTCCCAAGCACTCCTAGGATGCACTTCTAAAAAGTCACAAAGACTGACTGACTGCCATCCACAGCACAGGGACTGCTCTTAAATCACTGACACAAATAGCAGTGTTCAGTAAGGAATTCAACTATGAATTGAATGAGGTCCAACTTTAAGTAAATGCTTGTTTAAGACCCTGAAGAAGGAGGCTAATAATGAGCATGTTAACTAGCCATTCTTCCAGATTCCTCAGACTTTATCCCTATCTTAGGATCATTGGAAAATAGCCAGAGAAATAGTCCAAGAGCCAGAACTAATAGTACGAAAGAGGGGAAACAACCTACAGTGCATAACTAGAAGTGGAACAGGAACAAAGACATTCTTTTTTCTATATTATTCATTACACCTGCACACATTTTGAATGCTTGAAAATTCTATTCTACTTATCATGTGGGTATTTAATTTATAATGAGTCAAGCCTGGTGGAGGAGGCACAAAATGGTATTTTGGAAAGAATAGGTCTTGGGATCAGGAAACCTGAATTTGAATTGTGGCCCTAACACAACTCTTTTAAATCTCTATTTCCTTACCTATAAAATGAGGATGATAACTTCTGGGTACACAACACATTATTATTAATGCTATATGAACCTTAATATGTCATATAAATGTGTATTATCAATATTATTGTCACACCACACTCAAAGTTTCGAATGAGCACTAGCACACAACATACTGTAATTTCAAACTTTTTCCCAGCTCTTTATAGAACATATTTCTCAGTCCCTCTTATGTGTTCCCTGAGTTTCATGTTATTCCTTAACTTATGTAATGTATCAAGTACGAGAAACATCAATTTGAACATTTTTGCCTTTTATATAAGTGTAGTTGAAGGCTACAGTCCAGTTATATATATTTTGTTTATCAGTGTCCCTTAAACAAGGATCATATAGATTTAGAGGGCAGGGAACTTAAAAGTCATTTAACCAAGCTGCCTCATTTTACAGGTCAGGAAATTAAGGCCCAGAGAGGATAAGTGACTTGTCTAAAGATATAAAAAACAGCCATGATATACATTCTTCTTTGTACTCTGTGTCAGGGGAAAAAAGTTCGTCTGAGTCAGGGACTCAACTTTTTCTCATGAACCAACTTGTTCATCTGACAAAGCCTATTGATTTCTTATCAGAATAAATGTTTTTAGTGCATTATATAAAATATACAGAATTACAAAGGAAATCAGTTATTCCAAAATGTAGTCTGTAGACAGGAAGATTGTGATCATGTATAATATAGCAGAGGATTTAGTTGATTTTGAAGTAATGATGAGCATAAATGATATTTCAAACTGACTATGATATAAAGTGTTATAAAAATATCTATGGTATCTACTGGTATAGCCGCAATTGCTGCTAAAATAATTGTAGTTTGTTACCTACATTCATAATTGAAGGAAATTCTAAATTTCAGTTAGAGGTTAATGAAAATAAAGATTAATTTTTCATGCCCACTTTCACAGATCCCCTGAAATGAAGAAGTAAAAAGTGTATATAGGGTAAGTCTGTATCACCCCCATGCCTAATCAATTTATTAATTCTTTCCTCAAGTTGAGGATTCTCTTTATTAAGGAGAGTTAAAATACATCATCCCAGTCTACTGAGTCATTTAAAAACCTAAAATTCTTTGGAAACCCTGTGATGATTTAGTGTACATAACATCTTTAAATGGAAAATACAGTGAATTAATAATAAAGGAAGAAGAGGCAGAACCAAAATGGCAGGGTAAAGGCAAGTACTCACCTGTGCTCAACCCCCCCCCCCAAAGTCCTCCAAATACCTTTTAAAAATGACTCTAAACAAATTCTAAAGTACCAGAACCAACAAAAAGAATGAAACAAATTTCCAGCCCAAGACAACTTGGAAGTTTGTCAGGAAATGTCTGCTGCACCAGAGTGAGAGAGGAGTGTAGTCAGGTATAGGTCACACTAGCACAGCACAGCCCCAGCAAACCAGGGTTTGGGAGTGAATGAATCATCAGTGGCAGAGAATGCTTTTAGAGCTCTCAGTCCATGGATGAGAAGGGGATCAGAAGGAGATTACAGGGTCTTTTGCTCCCACAGCAGCAGGACTCTGCTGCTTTGCCCATACTCCAATCCAGGTCCTGAGTAGCAGTGCCAGGGTGAGAAAGAGCACTAGAATAGAAAAGTTTGCAGCCACAGTGGAGCAGGGACCTTCCTCACAGTTCCATGGAAGAAAAGAGTTCTTGTGATCACTCACAGACCAGAACACAGGCCAGAAGAGGAGCAAACACCTCTCCTTAGATCATAAAACCTTGGAAGAACTGAAAAATTACAGGTTTGTAGAAATATCTCAGAAAACAGTTGCACAAGCCCCCTGAAACTTGAGACATTGTGCCCTCCACCCTGGAAGCAACATCCTATTTTAATAAAATTTAAAAGTCAGCTAACATGCTGGAAAAATAAGCAAACAATGGGAAAGACTCTTATTACTGAAAGTTACTATAGTGACAAAAAGATCAAAACACACATACAAAGATAGCAAAGTCAAAGCTCCTATATCCAAAGCCTGCAAGAAAAATATGAATTGGTCTCAAGCCATGGAGAGCTCAAAAAGGATTTTGAAAATCAAGTAACAGAGATAGAGGGGGGAAATGGGAAGAGAAATGAGAGTGACACAAGAAATTTATGAAAAATGAGTCAGTGGCTTGGTATAGGAGACTCAAAAAAAAAAATACTGAAGAAAACAACACCTTAAAAAACAGACTAGGAAAAATGATAAAAATAGATCCAAGAAGTCAATGAGGAAAATCATGCCTTAAAAAGCAAAATTGGTCAAATGTAAAAGGAGGTCCACAAGTTGACCGAAGAAAATGATTCTTTGAAAATTAGAATGGAGCAAATGGAAGACAATGTGTAATATCTCATTGGATATGACCTGGAAAATGGATCCAGGAAAAATAATTTAAAAATTATTGGACTACCTGAGAGCCATGATCAAAAAAAAAAGAACCTCGACAACATATTTCAAGAAATTATCAAGGAAAACCTTTCTGATATTCTAGAACCATAAAGTAGAAATTGAAAGAATTCACCCATCACCTCCTAAAAGTGATCACAAAATGAAAACTGACAAGAATATTTCAGAGTTACCGGGTCAAGGAGAAAATATTGCAAGAAGCCAGAAAGAAATAATTAAGTATTGCTTATCTAAATATCTGCAAATTATCTGTTGTGCCTCTGTGAGCAAACTACTTTGTGCTGCATAGTCAGCATTGCATTGGGAGGTGGGGTGAGCCATAGCTTATTATCAGTTTATGGTTTTCTTGCCGAGATAGAATTTGTCGCAGTTCCTTTAGCTGTTTCACAGTCTCTACATTTAAATACAAATGAATACATTAAAAAAGTGAATAATTCTCCTTGAAAAGCAATAAAAAAAAAATTGTGTGAAGCCAGATGTGAAAAAACACAAAAACCCAAATTGTCCCCTTTCCAGGGCAATGTAGGTCATGTAAACCACAACATTAGTGCACCTCAAACTAGCCAATTAACCTGTTCTGTGAAAGGATCCCATTGTGCTCAAGTGCTAAAGGACATTGGGTACATTTGACTCTTAAAAGTAGATTTCAATCATCCTGCAACCTCAATATTCCTTTTTTCTTTTTTTACAATTTTACAATTTTTATTTTATTCTTTTCCTTCTCAATTATTCTGTTATAACCTAGATGAGAATCATGTGCAAGACAGCAATAACATGACTAGGGTACAGGAAGCTCATTAGCATAGGCTGCTAATACAGTCCTGAGTATCTAATAGAATAGTCTGAGTATCTAATAGGATAACAAGAACAGTATAGTCATAGTAAGAGCAACCAAGTGAAAAACTTACCTATTTCTGCCACTTTGGATCAAATTATGCCTCAGTTTCCTTTGAGATACCTTCTATATTAAAGGATCAGCAGCCTTGAAATAAGATGTTTCAAAGGACAAAAGAGTTATAATTACAATCAAGAATCACCTACCCAGAAAAACTGAGTACAGTCCTTTAGGGGGGAAATTGGACAGTTAGTGAAATAAAGGACCTTCAAGCATTCTTGATGAAAAGGCCAGAGTTAAATAAAAATTTGACTTTCAAATACAAGGCTCAGGAGAAGAATGAAAAGGTAAGCAGGAAAGAGAAATCATAAGGTATTTAATAAGTTTAAACTGTTTACATTCATTCCTAAATAGGAAGGTGAAATTTTTACTCATAATACTTTTCTTATTATTAGGGTAGTTATAAGGAGCATATATAGACAGAGGGTACAGTTGAATATGAAGGGATGATATCAAAAAAAATAAAATTAAGGAATGAGAGAGGAATATACTGAGAAAAAGAAAAAGGAAGAAGTAGAATGGGATAAATTATTTCACATAAAAGAGGCAAGAAAAAGCTTTTTGCAGTAGAAGAGAAGAGGGAGGAGGTGAGGGGCAGTAAGTGAACCTTACTCTAATCAGAAATGGTTCAAAGAGGGAATAACACACACTCAATTGGGTATAGAGATCTATCTTACCCTACAGGAAAGTTGGAGGGGAAGGAGAGAAGAGAAGGTGAGGGAGGGGTGATAGAAGGAAGGATTGCGGGAAGGGATAATCAGAAGCAAAACTTTTTGGGGGAAGGACAAATTGAAAGGAAAGAGAGTGAAACATAAACTGGAGGTTGAGGGAAGAATAGGATGGAGGGAAATATATTTAAGCAGTAACTGTGGAAAAAAATTGAAATAAGTTTCTCTGATAAAGGCCTCATTTCTCAAACATTTAGAGAACTGAATCAAATTTATAAAAATAAGAACCACTCCACAACTGATAAATTATCAAAAGATATAATCAATTTTCAAAGGAATTAATCAAAGCTACATATAGCCAAATGAAAAATATCCTAACTCACTATTGATTGGAGAAATGCAAATTAAACCAATTTTGAGGTACTACCTCATACCTATTAGACGGGCTAATAGGACAGATCAAGTAAATGACAAATGTTGGAGGAAATGTGGAAAAAAAGAGACTTTAATGCACTATTGACAGAGCTGTTAAATGATTCAACCATTCTGTAGAGCAATTAGGAACTACGCCCAAAGGGCTTTAAAACTCTGCATACCCTTTGACCTAGTAGTACCACTACTAGGTCTGTGTCTCAAAAGAGGTTTTTAAAAAAAGGAAAAGGACTGGTATGTACAAAAAAATTTGTAGCAACTCTTTTCTGGGAGTAAAGAATTAGAAGCTGAGCAGATGCCCATCAATTGGGGAATGGTCAAACAAGTTGTATGTGATTATGATGGAATGCTGTATTGTACTATAAGAAATGATGACCAGGTTGCTCTCAGAAAAACTTGAAAAGACTTGCACGAGCTGTTGCAAAGTGAAATGTACTGTGTAAGTAAGTAAGTAATTGTAAGTAACAGCAATATTATAAGATAATCCGCCATGAATAATTTAGCTATTCTCAACAAAATAATGATCCAAGACAACTCTGAAAGACTTATGATGAAAAATGCTATCCATCCCCAGAGAAAGAACTGTTGTTGTCTGAATAAATATTGAAGCTTAGTTGTTCCTTTTCACTTTCTTTATTTTTCTTGACTTGTTTTCCTTGTCTATATTTGCTTTCACAACATGACTCTTGTGAATATGTTTTGCATATTTATTATGCACTTAAATAACTTATATGGAATTGCTTGCCTTCTCATTGGAGGAAGGGGGAGGATGGAAGGGAGAGAATTTGGAACTCAAAGTTTTAAAAACAAATGTTAAAAATTGTTTTTACATGTAACTGGCAAAAAATGAAATAGTAAGTAAAAGCTTAAAAAGGAAAAAAGGAAGAAAGCTATTATTTGAATCTTTAACATGGTCTTATTTATCTCTCAAACCTTAGCTCTTGTTAGCCAGAAGTGGAACACTTTTGTTTGTTATTTTCTGTGTTATCACATACAGAAAAGTTTAGAAATCAAAGGAATATTGAGGTTGCCTTTTTATACAGACAAGAAAGTGAATTGTTATGACACCTCTATCTGTAGTATCTATGAGCTTTATAAAGTCCTCTTTCTTGCATGGTGCTCTCTTTTGTATGCTATATTATTCTATAGTATTTTCTCTTTCTGGTTGTAATTAGCACTAGAAAAGACCTTAGTGATAATACTCAGCTGGTATTATTAAGGTATCTCAAAGGAAACTGAGGCCAAAGGAGATAAGGGGATTTGCATAACTTGATCAAAAGTGGCAGAAATAGGTAAGTTTTTCACTTGGTTGCTCTTACTATGACTATACTGTCCTTGTTATCCTATTAGATACTCAGGACTGTATTAGCAGCCTATGCTAATGAGCTTCCTGTACCCTAGTCATGTCATTGCTGTCTTGCACATGATTCTCATCTAGGTTATAACAGAATAATTGAGAAGGAAAAGAATAAAATAAAAAATGCAAAATTGTAAAAAAAAGAAAAAGGAATATTGAGGTTGCAGGATGATTGAAATCTACTTTTAAGAGTCAAATGTACCTAATGTCCTTTAGCACTTGAGCACAATGGGATCCTTTCACAGAACAGGTTAATTGGCTAGTTTGAGGTGCACTAATGTTGTGGTTTACATGACCTACATTGCCCTGGAAAGGGGACAATTTGAGTTTTTGTGTTTTTTCACATCTGGCTTCATACAATTTTTTTATTGCTTTTCAAGGAGAATTATTCACTTTTTTAATGTATTCATTTGTATTTAAATGTAGAGACTGTGAAACAGCTAAAGGAACTGCGACAAATTCTATCTCGGCAAGAAAACCATAAACTGATAATAAGCTATGGCTCACCCCACCTCCCAATGCAATGCTGACTATGCAGCACAAAGTAGTTTGCTCACAGAGGCACAACAGATAATTTGTAGATATTTAGATAAGCAGGCAACCATGTTTGACTGAAGATCCACACATTCTTCTGAGTTTCTGAATCAATGTAGGAGCATCCCCCAGGATGTGAAATTAGTACATATCAAAATAGAACAGAGAATGTAAATTTTATAGCTTGAAGGCACTTTGTCTAATCCAATGATTCTCAAACTTTTTAGTCTCAAAACCCATTTGTACTCTTAAAAATTATTGAAGACAGCCCAAAGAGCTTTTTATGTTAGTCTATTGATACGTACTATATTATATATAATATGTATATTATATCATATATATCTTATATGTATACATAGCTTACATATCTGTTGAGATGTACTATATTAGAAATTAAATAAGTACCACATCAGTAACTAAAACATCACATTATTATTTTGAAAATAGTTTTTACTTTACAGATCCCTTGCAAGAGTCTTGGGTATCCCCAGAAGTTTTCAGATCAAACTTTTAGGGCTACTGATCTAGTCTGTATTTCTTTTTACAGATGAAGAAACTAAAGACCTAATTTGTTACATAACTTGCCCAAGGTTGCCAAAACAGTAAATGGCTGGTAGAATTCAAATTCCAGAATTCTAACTCCAAATCTATGTAATAGAGGCAACACAGTATGGTATTAGTTGATGAAAACATAATTATGTATAAACTACTAAGAAGTTAAGCTCTCATATGTACAAAAATATTTTCAGCAGCACATTTTGTTGTCATGAATTATGGAAAACAAAGTCATTACTGGCCATTTAAAGAATGGTTGAACAAATTATATCATGTGAGCAGAAGAAAAAAGTTTTTGTACCATAAGGAATTATGAGTGAGAAGGACTCAGATAAACCTTGAAATATTTACACAAAGTGTAGTTAGTGAAGTAAGTGACCTAATAACAAGGAGAAAACTCTTTATAGCAATAACAATATTATAAAGAAACACAACTTTGAAAGATTTAATAATCCTGATGAATACAATGACTAATCATGACTTCAGAAGAATGTGGTTACATGATTTTTCCTTGTTGCTGTTCATCCTTCATTTGCAAAGAGGACCAATGATATCGCAGGGTGATGTCTTGACTGCTGAACGAATTAGATTTAAGTGAGGCAGAGTTGCACAAAATCACCTGTCTCACTCTCTCTTCCAGTCATTGAAGTCAAGTGGCAAGACAAAAGTCAAGATGACCACCAATGACCTGAGATGTAGTGGATGATCTTGGCATTTTTGATGTCTGACTAAGCTCTAATCACTCTATAGTGCCTGCTTCAGGCACCTTTATGGCCAATGGAACTAATTGTTTTCATCTGCCCATTTCTATCAGTGGAAGTTTTCACATGCTTGTTGAGACTTGAAGGAAGCCAGAGAAACAACATGCTTAGGTAAGAAGATATATAGATACAATGTAATACTATTTTGCAGTGAAAAAGTATTAACATGAGGGACTTCAGATAGCCTGAGATTTGTTTGAACCGATACAGTGTGAAATAAGCAGAATCAAGAAACAACATGCACAATATAAATGAAATTATTTCTAAAAAGATAATCTATTCCAATCCATTCACTTTACTGATAAAGCAACAAAGGGCCAGAGAGGTGAAGAACCACATAGATTTATTACCTAATCAACAGTGTTAAGATTGACACTAGGTCCCTCCTCTTAGCAGAGAGGTGATAGATTATAGATGCAGACTTTTGTTTTCAACCTTGGTCAATGGGTTGACATACTTTGTTTGCTTCATGGCAAGGTTTCTATCAGAGGAGGAGGTACTGGTAATGGAGTCAGTGGATGCTCATGTTGAAGAAAAAGGAGAAGAAAAATAAAAAAAAATTACCAATTAAATATTAATTTTAAAGTCACAAATGACAACCTATGAGAGTTCAGAAGGCCTACTATCTATACTAATGGAGCTTCCTGAGAAAGAGACAGGAGGTAGCATGTGCTATGCAAAATGAACCATCACCATCACCACCTTTATCACTAACTTCTCTGACCCCTGTGGAGAAAGTCTAAGAGCCTGAACCCAAACATGATTGTAATAGCAAAGCTTTCAGGCTAGTTCCCAAAGCTATCACTTTAAGAAGAAAATCCCTATGGAGATACATCAAGGCAACTTCTCCTAAAGGTGCTACAGCTACATCTATTCATTTAAAAAAAAAAAAGTCTCCTGTTCAGGGGCAGAGCCAAGATGGCGGAGTAGAAAGCCGCACATACACATAGCTCTGAACCCACAACCCATAGAACGGCTACAGGGAAGTAACTCACGGCGAATTCTGCAACCAAAGGCCACGGAACATTGGAGCAAGGAAGAGTTCTGTTCCGGAGAGACCTACAAACCTCTCACGGGGGGTCCTTCGCGCTGCAGACTGGGCGCCGGGACTGGGAGCTGAGGGCAGCCCTGCCACGGCCGTGGCACCGAGAGGAAAAGACCCGAGCGGGCTTCAGGGAAGGGATCTCCAGCGGCCACACAAGTACCTCCATCCACAGGTGACGGGGGTCAGTGAGAGAGTCTCTTCGGCAGGTCGAGAGGAGAGTGGGGTGCCCCCATAATTCAGGCCCCCCCGGGAGGTAGAAGCTGAGAGGCTGCGGCAGACCGGGGCTCCCCAAGTGGGTGGGAGCCTGGATCCATTGTGGAAGGTCTGTGCATAAACCCCCTGAGGGAACTGAGCCTGAGAGGCGGCCCTGCCCTGACCTGACCACCTGAACATAATCTCATACTGAATAGCAGCCCTGCCCCCGCCAAAAGCCCTAAGGCTGGAAGCAGCATTTGAATCTCAGACCCCAAACTTTGGCTGGGAGGATTAGGAGGTGAGGTGGGTGAGAGGAGAATATTCAGAGGTCAAGTCACTGGCTGGGAAAATGCCCAGAAAAGGGAAAAGAAATAAGACTATAGAAGGCTACTTTCTTGGAGAACAGGCATTTCCTCCCTTCCTTTCTGATGAGGAAGAACAATGCTTACCATCAGGCAAAGACACAGAAATCAAGGCTTCTGTGTCCCAGCCCACCCAATGGGCTCAGGCCATGGAAGAGCTCAAAAAGAATTTTGAAAATCAAGTTAGAGAGGTGGAGGAAAAACTAGGAAGAGAAATGAGAGAGATGAAAGAAAAGCATGAAAAGCAGATCAGCTCCCTGCTAAAGGAAACCCAAAAAAATGTTGAAGAAATTAACACCTTGAAAACTAGCCTAACTCAATTGGCAAAAGAGGTTCAAAAAGCCAATGAGGAGAAGAATGCTTTCAAAAGCAGAATTAGCCAAATGGAAAAGGAGATTCAAAAGCTCACTGAAGAAAATAGTTCTTTCAAAATTAAAATGGCACAGATGGAGGCTAAGGACTTTTTTCAAAACCAAGAAATCACAGAACAAAGAGAGAAGAATGGAAAAATGGAAGATAATGTGAAATATCTCGTTGGAAAAACAACAGACCTGGAAAATAGATCCAGGAGAGACAATTTAAAAATTATGGGACTACCTGAAAGCCATGATCAAAAGAAGAGCCTAGATTATCATCTTTCATGAAATTATCAAGGAAAACTGCCCTGAGATTCTAGAACCAGAGGGCAAAATAAATATTCAAGGAATCCACAGAACACTGCCTGAAAGAGATCCAAAAAGAGAAACTCCTAGGAACATTGTGGCCAAATTCCAGAGTTCCCAGGTCAAGGAGAAAATATTGCAAGCAGCTAGAAAGAAACAATTCAAGTATTGTGGAAATACAATCAGGATAATGCAAGATCTAGCAGTTTCTGCATTAAGGGATAGAAGGGCATGGAATATGATATTCCAGAAGTCATAGGAACTAGGACTAAAACCAAGAATCACCTACCCAGCAAAACTGAGTATAATACTTCAGGGGAAAAATTGGTCTTCCAATGAAACAGAGGATTTTCAAGTATTCTTGAGGAAAAGACCAGAGCTGAAAAGAAAATTTGACTTTCAAACACAAGAATGAAGAGAACCATGAAAAGGTGAACAGCAAAGAGAAGTCATAAGGGACTTACTAAAGCTGAACTGTTTACACTCCTACTTGGAAAGACAATATTTGTAACTCTTGAAACATTTCATTATCTGGGTACTGGGTGGGAGTACACACACACACATGCACACACGCACACATACATAGAGACAGAGCGCGCAGAGTGAATTGAAGAGGATGGGATCATATCTTAAAAAAAAAATGAAATCAAGCAGTGAGAGAGAAATATATTGGGAGGAGAAAGGGAGAAATGGAATGGGCAAATTATCTCTCATAAAAGAGGCAAGCAAAAGACTCATTAGTGGAGGAATAATGAGGGGAGGTGAGAGAAAAACATGAAGTCTACTCTCATCACATTCCACTAAAGGAAAGAATAAAATGCACACTCATTTTGGTAGGAAAACCTATCTCACAATACAGGAAAGTGGGGGATAAGGGGACAAGCAGGGTGGGGGGGATGATAGAAGGGAGGGCATGGGGAGGAGGCAGCAATTTGAGGTCAACACTCATGGGGAGGGATAGGATCAAAAGAGAATAGAAGTAATGGGGGACAGGATAGGATGGAGGGAAATATAGTTAGTCCTATACAACACAACTATTATGGAAGTCATTTGCAAAACTACACAGATTTGGCCTATATTGAATTGTTTGCCTTCCAAAGGGAAGGGGTGGAGAGGGAGGGAGGTAAAAAAGTTGGAACTCAAAGTTTTAGGATCAACTGTCGAGTAATGTTCTTGCCACTAGGAAATAAGAAATACAGGTAAAGGGGTATAGAAAGCTATCTGGCCCTACAGGACAAAAGAGAAGACGGAGACAAGGGCAGAGAGGGATGATAGAAGAGAGAGCAGATTGGTCATAGGGGTAATTAGAATGCTTGGTGTTTCGGGGGGGGAGGGGACAAAAGGGGAGAAAATTTGGAACCCAAAATTTTGTGAAAATGAAAGTTAAAAGTTAAATAAATAAATTTAATTAAAAAAAAAAGTTCTTGCTTTCAATATGTTCAATGGTTCAATATCAGAAGCTGGTATCATTTTGTCAGTTTTATAATTTTGTCAATTTCTCAAATTATCTATTGGTATCTGCTTTTTTTCACAGCACCCTAAGGACCATAGGATTTTTCTATATGACTTCTAGAAAAAGTTTTCTCTAACTGCTGAATATGTATCCCCAGCATTTAGCACTGTTCTTTGCTTAAAGTAAGCACATAATAATTGCTTTATGCAATCGTTTATTTATACAAAGGCTATAAAATCAGTTCTGAGCTCATAGTCAGCCCTTATTAAGTGTTTACTGAATACATGAAGGAAAATGTGCTAGGCAAAACACATGAAGGAAAAATAAATTAGTGAATGATTAAATTAATTTTGTAGAGGGGGGTACAAGTACAAATTTTCATTTCTGACATAGTAAGTAGGGGACACAGTAGGCAGAGCACTAGATAATGAGTCAGGAAAACCTGAGTTCACATCTGACCTTGGACATTTACTAGATGTGTGGCCCTGGGCAAGTCACTTAACCACTGTCTCAGTTTCTTCAACTATAAAATAGGGATACCAACAGCCCTTAAACGAGATATAAATGCTTATTCACTTCTGCCCATTCAATTCTTGAAATGGGATCAGCACTTTTACTGAATTTTGTATTTGGTGTTCTCCCATTTGGTACTGAAAACCAAAGAAAAATTTGGAAATTTTCCAAAAAAAGGAAAAAAGGAAGTTACTACAAGTCCTGTGTGACTATAAGAGGGAAATTATAGATTCAGACATGGAGATCTACAACTATAGTATAAATTGTACATTCATAGGTCTTTAAGTGACTTTGGCAGATGATCTAGTATATTCTGCTTTCATACGGGACGAAGTCCAAAATATCCAAGATGAAAGGAATTTCCTTTAAAAGACCCACAAAGAAGGACATAGCTTGGTCTCTTAAATCCTTCAAATCACTTAATGAGCTCTTTGAGGTTCTCTGAAGAAAGGCAACCTTTAAATGTAAATTCCTATATTTGATCTTTCTATAATTATGCAAAATGTTAAGGTCATAGACTGTGAGCTAAAAGGAACTTAGGGGTCATCTCTTCCAACCACATCATTTTACATATGAAGGAACTTAAGTCTCAGAAGCACAAAGGGACTTGGCCAAGGTTATGCAGATGGTAAGTAGCAAAGCAAGGATCTGACCCTGAGTTTTCTAGAAGTGTGTCATGCAAAAGTTCAAAACTTAATTTTATACTTAGAGTTACAAAATCTGGTAAACCCAATGTTAAATGTTAATACACTCTTGTCCTGACTTTGGGGTTAATGAAGTCAGTCAGACATGTCAATTGACCACAATGTAACTGGAAATCCTTGAGTCTCTTGAGCTACACCACAGAAAAAAAGTCTATTTTTTAGAGAAATTTTCAACAGTTAAATTCAAAGCACAGTGTCTCCTACTCTGATTTATGCTCCAATATATGGTAATCTCATAAATTACTTAGCTGAGGCCTTCTTTCATCTAAATTTGTCCGACCATAATAGAAACTGCCAACATAAATTATGCACATGTGACTATATAACCTTAGCTTCATTGCATTTTGCATGGTACAGAAATTTTTGCAAAGGCAAAAGCTGTTCATTTCCTATACAGTGACTGTAACTATAGAAGATATGCCTCCTACATTTATTCCACTGAGTCTTTATATATGCAGATGACAAGGAAGGATTTCTAAATGAAGTCATATAAGTTAAATGAAGCAAAGATTTCCAGAGTAATACTGATGCAACTTCAACTATTCACCCAGGCTGAACTATACACTTTGACTGAAATTGAGCAGTATCTTGAAGATCAAACAAAACTGATTTGGGGGATCTCCTAACTTTTCTTTCATTTGCTTCTCTAGTGAGTTTTAGGGGAAAGTGATGAAGTGACATACTCAAACTGAAGAGAGGAAAAAGTATGGTCTAATAGAATGGTAGTCAATAAATATTTATTAACCACCTACTATGTGTAGGCATGATGCTAAGCATGAGATAAACAAAGAAAGGCCTTGCCCTCAAGGAACTTACAATCTAATGATTGTCAGTCAACAACACTTTACAAAGCACGATATACTTCTATATGGATCTGTGTCATCATCAATATGAAGATTTCCTCTACTATGGCAAGTCACAACCAACCCATGCTTCTCACCCTTTTTAATATCCTACCATATATTCTGTCTAGGATATACACTCCGTATGCTAGGAGGCCAAATTGAGTGCATACTAGAGAAATGTTTTGAATGTCTATCCATTACACCTAGTTCTCACTATATGACTGACCTACCTCTTTTTCAGGTTATATATCTCGCTAATGTCATCTTTAATGTAGGAAGCTAGCTAGTGCAGTGGATAAAGTACTGTAGTATCAATACTTTAAAGTACTGTATTATCAGGATGATCTGAGTTCAAATCTAACCTTAAACATTTGCTAACTGTGTGACCCTCGGGAAGTTATTTAGCCTCAGTTTCCTCATCTGTAAAACAGAGATAATAACATAAGTTGTTATTAGGATCAAATGAGATAACATGTTAAGTGCTTTGCAAACATTATGGTACTATATAAATGATAGATATTATTATTCATCATAATAGTCCTCTTGAGTTCTTTGTTGGTAATATTTTGCACCCTAGATATACTTATCATTTACCTCCCCATATCCTTTATGTAATCTTCAGCATTAATTCTTTGGAGATGTTGATATTCATTTGGTCACTCAATAAGCATTTGCTAAGCACCTACAGTGCACCAGGCAGTGCAATAAATCATTAGGATACAAAGAAAGGAAAAAGAGAGCCCTTGCCCTGAAGAAATTCACAGTCTAATGACGTTACTCAAAACCATACTATAACAAGAGGAACATCAATGTTAAAAAAAGATGATCCTTTGTTTCAGAGAGAAGTTTAGGGCATTAAAACCACTATTCTGTTTTTCAAAGTCAATTTAATTTTTTCTTTACCTCCTACTCAATTCTAGGCATAGGCATACCTTTCCAAAATATATGTATGCATATGTGTATCATATTCTAAATAATAATCTTCATCCACTTGGTTTCTCCTGTGTAGTTAGATTAGACTCTTAAATGATTCAGATTCTCAATTAGAAACTTAACACAATCAGTAGAATGTGGTCCATAAATAGGAACATCTGCAGGACTTTGCTATCAATAAATAATCCCTTTTCCATTTCAACTCTATGAAGGGCATGATAATGGTAAATATCAAAGAGGTGAGCTTAAAAACACAAAACTATTGCTATCTGTAGAGACCTTACAATCAGAGTCAAAAATCTGAGAGCTGGTGGGGTCCTCAGCAGTCAATAATTCCGCTCCCTATTCAGATAGCATAACTAGTCAGGGGTCATCTGGCCTCAAACTCCAATCTAATCCTTCTATGTACCAGCCCTGCTAATACTGAAAAGAGCTACCAGGGTTCCCCACCCTAAACCCTTCATAGAAGTCTCCTTTTCTCCAGTATAAATATTCTAGTTCCTTCAATTAAATCTATTAGTTTATACTTTGAAGATGCATGCTTTATGATTCTTTATATTCTCCATAGCACCTAATGCAGAGTTTTGCATATAGTGGAACTGAACTGAAGACAGATTAAAAAAAAACCTAAGAACACTTGTGGCAAGATATCAACAAGTACAAATTTATATAGTCTTCAAACAAAGCACAAAATATACTAAAGGAAAACTCAAGATTTAGTGATTTTTTTACATCATAAATTCCTTAACGAACAATACATAAGATAGTAAACACTTTTTTTATCTTACATCTAAGAGTATAGACAATTGTGTGAATGACAAGCAGAGAAAGGGAAACAGGTAAGGGGAGGAAAACAGCATTTATTAAGTGCCTACTATATTCCAGGCACTGCGCTAAGTGCTTTACAAATATCATCTCTTTTGATCCTCACAACAGCCCTGGGAGGTAAGTGCCCATTTTACAATTGCAGATACTGACTTGTCTAGAGTCAAATAGCTGTTAAATGTCAGAGGTGAGATTTGAACTCAGGTCTTCCTGACTCAAGGACCAGTGCTCTCTCCATTGTGTTACCTTGCTGACATGAATGCTTTTTAATTAAATAAATAAATTATTAATAATGAATAAAATATAATAAATGATATAGATATATAAAAATAATTAAGTGAATTGAATTTAATTGAATGCTGATTGAATTCCTGTTAAATTATGCTTGCTACCTGTATGAAATTAGACAAGTCCCTGAGCCTCTGTTTCTTTATCTATAAAATGCAGGGAAGGAACCAGATGACCTCTTCAGCCCTAGATCTAGATTCCTAAACCCCTGTGTAATTCTGTGCTTTAATGATTGGCATAAATGTAAACAACAGGACACTGGCTGCAGGGCAACTTCCTTCAAGGTGGGAACTTGTAAAAGAATATCAGCATCATAGAAATGTGCAAACAAGAAGTAGAAGTCCAGCAGATTTTAAGGGCATAGGAAAGAAGACCTTAGAGATATAATGCTGAAAGACTTGAGCCACTTGACTTTTTTTTTCTAGGAACTAGCTCCATTTCCTCTCTTGGTGGAGCCCTCTTCCTCCAACACTGCATTCCAACCATTCAGTCATTCTTCCAAGATATGACCCCAATAAGCAAGTGAAGGAAGTTATTTGTCTTAGGGACTGATTTCAGACCAGTAAACTTTCCCATTGTCTTGGGATCTAGGATATTGTTTAGTTTGCCTCAAAATATGACATCCTCTTTCACTAATAGGCAGTGAATTTGAATTAGAGTGGAAGGAGACCAGTATGGCCAGAGACATCAACCTACTACATTCATATGTCAGGATCAACTTTTACTTTCATTTCATTCCAATATTCAGGGACCCAGAAGTCCTAGAGATATTTTCCATTTCACAGACTACTTCTCATACCCCATTTTTTCATCACTGTTGGCAAGGTAACCCCAGACAGCAGGATGATAATTAATACCACAAGTCTTTCCCACTCTTTAAAATCTGTCTGCTTCTGTGAAGGATGAAGTAAAGTAAACCATACAAAGGGAAAATTATTCATTGCTAAAGAATGTTGGTTTGTGATTTGCTTGCCTCTTTAACATAGAAATAGAGACAACACAGATAAATCTGATGGGTTTTCATGAGCTGGAAAACCAAACTGAGTTGCAATTCTACATGCCCAGTGCTGGAGTTTGAAATGATTCTAAAATCCATTTTAATGAGAAGCTGCCAGCCTCTAAAACATTCCATAACCAATTTAATTGCCTGCTTAGTTTATTTTTTAAGCAGGGACATACAAACAGCTCCCTCTCCTACCATACTTCTGATTTAGTAAGGATCTTTTTTCTTCTGCAGCAGAGGGCCTGGGAGACAAAAGCAACTAAATGTATATGCCTATAGGTCTACACTAACCTGACAAGAGGAAGTAGAGCCTTTTTAACCAAGAGAAAGAGAGGAATGACAAAGCATTCAAGTCACACATGCCCATCCATGTTTTGTAGGCTGTTTTAATATTTGATCACCTGTGATCTTAATCACGCTCACTTAATATTTGCCATCCATTAGCTGGCCAATTACCAACGATAAGAAATTCCAACAAAACATAGAAGTGACCTTTCAAGGAGTTCAGAAAATAATAACCAAAATAGTTAATTCCATAGAGAAATGACTAATAGCTCTGCTGTTACATGTATAAACTCTCAGACATGGTTTAAAGAGGATGGAGTCTTATGAGAGTTTTCCTTTTTTGATACTTTCTTGATACAAAAAAAAAAACATCAACATACTGTGTTAAGAGACAAATGGATCAACACCAATGATTACAGGGCATGTTGATCTAACTAACAGGTTATGAGACCGTGGATCTATTAGTCTGATTAGAAGGACCATCTACCCCCCTTTCAGGGAATGGTTTCATTATAAGCCCAGAGCACAGCAAGAGTTCTTCATGGTTTTGTGGTTGGTATGGGGAATTGTTTAATACAATGCTGCCCCCCTATGGATATCCTTGGATCCCATGAAAGTTCATTTATTGCGTTGTGTTTCAGGAGAGAGCAGGAAGGTTGAAAGTAATATAAACTATTTTTTACCTTGCAAATGTACATATGTTTCCGACCCAGTAGGGATTACAGTTTTCATAAATAAAACTGCATAGTAATCAGTCTTGGAGTATCACATAACTATTACTATTGAATGTCTATATCACCAAATTATAACTCATATTAAATGGTTTTTAGAATAGAGCTAAGGCTTATATTAAAATAAGTTAGCTTGAAATGTTATAATTTTCCTATAGAGAGAGTGTGTGGCCTAGTTACCATGGGATCAGATCTGGAGTAAGGCCTTTGACATACTATCGTCATCATCATCATCATCATCATCATCATCATCATCATCATCATCGTCGTCATCATCATTATCATCATCATCATTATATCTATATAGTCCTTTAAGGTTTGCATATATTATCTCACAATATTCCAGTAAGGTAAGTGCTATTATTATGTCCATTTTACAGACAAGGAAAATGAGACAAAGGCTAAGTGAAGTTGCCCAGGATCTGCTCCAGGAAACTTGCTGTTAACTCTAAACTCATAACTCTAAATTATAAGGAACTTACATCAGTGGAGGGAATTTCTACACAGATATTTCCTTTAACAGATGAAATCATTGGTCCAAACAAAAAATATCTATTTTATCTGCGTATTTCTATAACTGTAGAATATATTGGTACACATGTAAGATACGTATGTGCACATGAGTTGTCTAAATGTATTGGTGCATGATTCAGGAGTGGAATCTTTCAAAACTGTCTTCTCTCCCACTCCACCCCCAACAAAGGAAACTATAATTTTTACTTCAAAGAGAATAGAAGAGGCATGGACAATGTGTTTGTCTACCCCCAAGAGTAGTATAAGATTATAACTATATCTATCTGTCCTTTCAAATGGTGCTGATGTAAGGGTATGACTGGTTGAAAAGAGAATCTGTTTCCCTGGTCACACTCCCTCCAAAGGCACTAGTTACACAAAAGATCACTATAAATAGCAAGTAGCTGAGTAAACTCATTTATCCAAACAAACAGTGAAAGAAAATCAGGTATCAGAAATGTTAGACACGTTAGAACATAAAAGAACGTACACATTAGTGAATGGCTTCTTTAGCCAAAGTAAGGTAAGATTCCTGCTTAACCTAAGAAAGTTGAATCTCACTTCACGAAAATTCTCTCTGAATTATTTTGTGAAGAAAACTAAAAATTAAGGATATGTTGGAGAGCTCGTTTCCCCTACATGAAACTCCAAAGTTTTTCCTTTCTTTTAGCATCTCTATGAGGATGCCCTGCCACCAACTATGCAGCATATCCTCATATGTGTATGTGTATATGTGTACATGTGAATCAACCAATAAATAACATGAAGCAAGTACCTACTTTGTGCCAGGCACTGTGCTAAGCACTGGGGATGCAAAAAGAGGCAAAAGACCATCCCTGCCTTTAAGGAGCTCACAATCCAATGAGAGAGACAACATGCAAACAAATATATACAAAACAAACTTTGTATGCAGGATAAATAGGAAATAATTAACAGAGGAAAGGCACTGAAATTAAGAGGAGATGCTATAGGCCTCCTATAGAAATGTGGACTTTTAGTGTATATGTGTACATGTGTGTTTAAATGCATGTGTTTTATATTTATATATCACTTCCAAATAAGGTGAAACAAAAATCCAATGCCAAGAGATTTTGATATTTTAAAAATATAAGCCTATTTTGTACAACAAAAGGTTACATTGTATAATGAGGGAATAATGAAACGCAATGAAAACAGAAAAATATTCTATAATGATAATAAGATGCATCTGTTCATAGGTACCCAAGTAGGGTGGAATTCTGAATGGATGATTCCATAAGTATTGGGAATGCTTAATGAGCATTTATTTATTTGATAGATGTTTGCTAAGCACATACTATGTACCAGGCTTTATGCTGGGGCAAAGACAAAAACAAAAGTCCCAACCCTCAAAACACTTCTATTCTTTCAAGGGCATATGACAAGTACACAGTACAAAATACATACAAAAGAATTTTGGAGGGGAAGACACTCATAATTAGGAATATCAAGATATGCTTCCTGAAGGAGGCAGCCTTTGAGCTGAACTTAAAGGAAATAAGGGATTATATGAAGTATAGGAAGGAGAGCATTTTTGTCATGAGAGACATCATGAGCAAACACAGAGAGACATGAGATAAAATAGCATGTGTGGAGATTGGCAAGAGGGCCAGAATGATTTTTACATAGAGTTTTTGAAAGACAGTATTGTTCAGTACTGGAGAAATAAACTAGAGACATAATATGTAAAAGACTTTAAAAGTCAAACAAAATTGTTGGTATTTCAACTTAGAAGCCAGAGGGAGCCTCTGGAGCTTCTTGAATGAGACAGTGAATGGTCAGAAATATACCTTTCCAGCTCTGAGGAGAATGGATTCAAGAGGGAGGAAACTGGGACTAAGAGAAAATTAAAATACCATTACAATAGTCTAGGTGAAAGGTGCAGAAGGTCTGAGTTAGAAGATCATGAATAGAGAAAGACACCAAGGGATGAGAATTATATTGTGCAAAAAGAATCAACAATTTTTACCAGTTGATTTGATATGAAGAGGAAGGAAGACAAGGATCATCCTCCATGATTGTCAACTTGGATGACCAGAAGAATGGTGGTGCCCTCAACAGCTTTAGGAAAATTATCATTATTCTCAAAGCCCTTTTATATGACACATAATTTAAATAGATGTGACTGGTTTGAAACAAAATCTGAGAAGATTTGCAAAAAAAAAAATTGTCAAAACTTCCTCCCACCAACTTGCAGTCTTAAAATTGTCTGAGCCCTGAGAGGTCAAGTGAGTTGTCCCATAATCACACATCCAATATGTAGCAGAGGCAGAATTTGAACCCAGGTCTTTCTGACTATGAAACTGTCTTTCCATTCCTTATGCTATGCTGATTTATCAGTTTTGACTTCACCTTTCTTATCATAAGTCAGAGGGTCTTAATCTTCTTTGCATCATGTACTCCTTTCATAGTCTGATGAAAGAAACCTGTTCTCAGAATAATATTTTTAAATAAGTGGAAGAAAATGCTCCATTCATTAGAGGTTGGTGTAAATAAAGTTGCAATTTTCCAGCCAAATCCATGGATCCCTCAAAATCTAACTGCAGATCCCTTGGGAGCTCAGATTAAGAACTCCTGTCAAAAGCCATAGGATATAAGAGAAACATCAGTGAAAATGTCATTAAGGCTGTTAGCATCACAAAGTGCAAAATTAAAAATAAAATTTAAAATAAAAGCTATTTCTCAACTTCAGCCAATGAAGCTAAGCCATTCAAATGAACATTTGCTTATATTATACAACTAATATTTATTCAAATACACTTGAATAACTGGTATAAGTATATGAATTGTGAGGCTTTTTCCACTGAGTAGATGGCCTCTTCTGATTCCCCTTCATTGATTTTTCTATTTCATAAATTTGAACATGTAAAGTTTAGCTGCAGAATAAATAGCTCAAGTCCAGTACATCTGTTTATGTAGGATATAAATTCAAGTCATTTCAATGTCATTTGTCCATATAAAACTCAGAATGTGCCTTACTCCTTCCAGTGGCATAAGCCATTGAAAGAATATATTTCCCTTTAGAGCCAATGAAACCCTGACGTTTTCCTGCATTATTATAACTGGGTTTCAGCAATAGCACCTCATTTATTCTTACATTCCAAAGTCTAAATAAAGTTTATGGCTCTTTCACTAATACAGCGATAAATATTTGGCACAGCATTATAAAACAATCTGCAAATTATAATTTTACCTTCTGCTCTGCATAGCTATAATTACTTCCCTTAGGAGTACAACCTATCCTTTTGTTAGCTTTACAGCTCCTGTTATTTTGAAATGAAGTGATAGAACAGCTCTGAGAGCGATGCCTTTTAAACCCAGAGGTGGAGTCCAAAAGTAACATCAGAGAAAGTACTTTGTGGTATGAGCAGCCTCTGAAATATATTCAATAACGTCTTCCTTATATCTTTCAGCTTGTAATATATGTATACATATATAAGTATATATGTATATACATATGAATATGCATGTATGTATTTTATGTATTTATTATATGTGCATCTACATATCATCTTCATTGCCTTTGCTGATCCATTGCCTTTTTAATGACCTTCAACTTTAATTCTTTTTTTAAATTTTATTTATTTTATTTTTAGTTTATGGAATAGAACAAACATTTCCCTAACATAGTATAATGTTTTAGAAGATGATTGCACATGAAACTATACACAACTTGGTATTCCTTCCAAATATATAATAAAGTTATCATGAAAGTCTGCAGATAACATCTTCTTTCATATGTCTTTGAATTTTTCAGAGACTGTGGTATCGTATTATTCACAACCATACAGTACCATCAGAAGAAGATACTTGTTAAAAAAAATTACGGAACTTGATTTCAAAAAGCTGAGGGTTCATTAAAAGCACTGCCCAATTTTTCTGGAGTGAAGCATCCTGCCTTCTTCTCCAATTCTGGGCTCTGCATTTGGTCCAAATTGATTGCTGGGGATGGAAGCTCAATTCCATGTGGACAGTCTCGGGCGGGTAAAGGTGGGAACTTCTAAATCTTAGAGTTCTCACAAGGCCCCCCAGGAAACGACTGGGAATCGAGGTGAACCGAGCTATCTCGTGTATTTCCGCCTCTTCCCGTGAGAAACGTGATGGGAGAGAGCTCTCCCTGCCCTCGAGATTGTCCCGGATCTGGGCACACTATTGTTATCTAACAGCACGGTATTCAGATGCAAACTGTGCGGCTGGAGAGCTTAAGTAGGATCAGGAAAGCCTGAAAGTTCTCTTGGGCAGAGGGGCCACGTGTGTGGACAGAAGGCTCCGCATTTCCTCTTTCTTCTCTCCCCTCCCCCTCTCTCCCCACTTATACTTCTACTTCCAATCTCTTATTGTAAGATCTTTGCCTCCTTGGGAGATCTTTCTCTCTCCCTCCTAAGGAAGAATTCCCCCTGCACTTGTAACCGAGACCCTGAATAAAGCTCAACCCTTGTTCGACTCTGGAACGTCCTATCTCTCATACGAGCATCCGGCTTGGCCAGCCGAAGACCTCGGGAGGTGAGGTAAGAAGACTCGGGTAGCCCACAGGCCTCTAAGCCTGGCAATTGATGATACATAGAACATTTCCAGGCTAGAAAATATCTTCCACTGATGCAGAAGAATAACTCATTGTAATGGTAATTTAAATGGGAAGATCTTCCTCATTCATTAATAGGCCCATATGACCTGCTTAAATCACATGGAAGCCTAAGTCACATATGGTTGTTTAAGGGAGCTTGCTGAATTGGTGGAACAGGAAGGGTGGAGCAGAACTGGGAGAAATTTGGTGAGAGCAGTTAGAGTGGAGGAGAGAGGATACAGGCAGGCACATCTAGTCATCTGAGTGTTTGTTTGTGGGAAGGCCCCAGAAGGGGGTGTGGGGGGAAAGGCATGGGAATGGCTTTGTCCCCTGCAGCTATAATGTGTATTGAGAACTGGCTTTCTGGTTTCTGAATAAATGTTTTTCTTCTGTCTTCTATATGGAGAATCTGTTATACCTTGAGTTTCAGAACTACACTAGCATATTCACAGTCACCCTTGTTGCTATGAATATTGCCTTGGTGATACTCATCTAAAATTTTTAGTTTTAAATATTTACCTAGAGCCCTCAGAGGTTACTTAACTTGTCCATGGTCACATAGCTGCAGTGTTTCAGAGACAGTACTTGAAATCAGGTTTTCCTCATTCCTAGGCCTTCCTTCTTTCCTCTAGGCAACACTCTTCTTTAATCTCATGTATTCATGTATTTTTAAGAAATTAAGTCTTAGAACACATATTCAAGAATTATTTGATGTATACTATACTTACTGTGTGGTATGTATGTATATATGTACATATATATATAGTCCAGACTGATTATTTCATTCATATAAAAAACTACCAGTGAGGAAAATACCCTTCCAACAATGTATATTTACTGCTTAGAGTTCTTAGAGTTCCCTGAGTTCACTGAGAGGGTAGTTCTTTAGGGCCCAAAACAGAGCCTGGCTGAGGGGGGGTGCGGGGTAAGGTGTCAACCATAGTTAGAGGGTTTGATTCAGAAGAAGAATTAGAACCAGTCTCTTTTAGACTGACAGTTTAGATCAGAATCACACAGGAGGTGAAGCAAGAGCAAAAACTGTCTTTCAAGAAAAACTAAAGAAGATAGAGTTTTAAGGAAGAGAAAGTGATCAGCAATGCCAAGCACTGCACTGAGGTTACAAAAGATGTGAAATAGGAAAAGGCCATGAGATTTGGTGATTGAGAGATTCTTGGTAACCTTGGAATAATTTGTTCAGTATTATAAAACTTAAACAAGCGTGCTGGGTACTGTTCATTGTAATACCATTACATATACAGCCTCATTTACCTCTTCATTCTTTTCACTTTTATAGGCCCTCTGTAGCCAATCTAAAGTGAATCTATTTCACATTCCCTTTAAATATTTTATTAACAAAAAATAGATCAACTTCCTAGCCATTGTTTAGTTCATATTTTTTATGGGCACAATGTATCTGACTTAGAATCAACATTCCCTCTAAATAAGAACATTGCTATTCTCTGCATCATTACCAATATTAGTATCCCACTTCTTTGGGTATTCTTTTGTTTCTTTCATATAGATATATAGTTCATTAGGAAATATACACATCTACCACTGATGATCCTATTTTAAAATTCACTATTAAATAAGTCATTCCCCAAATGATAAGTGGTCAAAGTATATGAACAGGCAGTTTTCAGAAGAAGACATTAAAACTATCTATAGTCATATGAAAAATATGCTCTAAATCATTATGGATTAGAGAAATACAAATCAAAATGACTCTGTGGTACCACATCACACCTATCAGATAAGATAACATGGTGAAACAGGAAAATGATAAATGTTGGAGAAGATGTGGGAAAATTGGAACACTAATGCATTATTGGTGGAGTTGCAAAATGATCCAACCATTCTGGAGAACAATTTGGAATTATGCCCAAATGACTAAAATTGTGCATACCCTTTGACTCAGCAATACCACTTCTAGGTTTGTATCCCAAAGAGATCATAAAAATGGGAAAAGGACCCACATGTACAAAAATATTTATAGTAGCTCATTTTGTGTTGGCAAAGAATTAGAAATTGAGGGGATGTCCATCAGTTGGGGAATGGCTGAACAAGTTGTGGCATATGAATGTAATGGAATACTATTGTGCTGTAAGAAATTATGAGCAGACTTCAGAAAAACCTGGAAAGAATATACGAACTGAAGCTGAATGAAATGGGCAGAACCAGAACATTGTACACAGTAACAGCCACATTGTACAATGACTGACTTTAATAGATTTAGCTCTTCTCAACAATGCAAGAATCTAAGACAACTCCAAAGGACTAATTATGAGAAATTCTATCCACATCCAGAGAAAGAACTTTGGAGTCTGAATGCAGATGGAAACATAATATATGTTCTCCTTTTCTTTTGTTACTTAGTTTTTTTTCCTCTTTCTCATAATTCCCACATTAGTTTTAATTCTTCTTTATATCATGACTAATGTGAAAAAAAAAGTTGTTATGGTTCTGTTCGTCCTTCATTTTTGAAGAAGGCCATGACATCAGAGAAATGATGACATGACTTGCACTGGACTTTGTTTTGAGTGAGGGAAGGCTGTGCAAGGTCACTAGTGTCACTTTCTCCTCCTGAGCCATCTGGATCCATTGACCACATTTTCTATGCTTAATGTGAATGTATAAGTAAAGCCTATATCAGATTGCAAGCTGTCCCGGGGAGGGGGTACAAGAGGCAGGGGAAGAAAATTCAAAACTCAAAATCTTATGGAAATGAATGTTGAAAACTAAAAATGAATCAATTATAGATAGATATATACAAATTCACTATTAAAATCAAGCTTATATGCACATGAACCAAAATTTGGTTAATTTGGTCAATTGATTGGGAGTTGGAGAGGAGGGAGAGAGAAAGAAAAACCACTGAAATAAATTATTTTTCCATAGTAGCCAGTCATTGCCCAGAATCAACCACTTAGTGCCTTGGAAACCTTCCTAATTGTCCATTCCTAAGAATAAAGTGAGGATCAAGTGTTTGTGTAGACTATTCAAATTTTTTTAAAACTCACATCCTCTATGTCTTATCACCCATGGGAAGTTCTGAGATTTTACTGTTCTTTATGAACACCTTGCATGTAATCTCCAAAGCCCATTTGACTCCTAAGACTAAGATGGGGGTGGGGTAAAGAATGGTATTTTTGAACCATTAGTTTCCATTGCAACAAACATTACTTTATTCTGTGCTTAGGAAGAAAAGCTTTCCCCACTCCCACCCCTACTCAGTCCTGCAAAAGCTGCACAAGGAAAGCAGCCATTTACTGACTTCTGTACTTGGCTCAGGTACAATTTCCTATAATGCATCTCCTTTGCTTAGGTATTAATTTCTGGGGAGCTGCTGTCCCTAGATGTTCTCAGATTGACAAAATGAGCACATTATTGGAAAATCCTCTGGAGAATCCAAGGCTGTCAATAGAGAAACAGTGATTTATTTGCCCCAAAGGAAAGGATACACTCCCATTTTCCACACATGCCTGCTCCACTTTTTTTAGCATTCTCCAGCTAACGTAATAATTTATTTCCACTTTCAAATGCTTAATTTGTCTTAAACCATGGTTAGATGATGGGCTTCAATATTATTCTTAGATAGCATTTAGCATCTGGATGTCCCACTTATTTGGGATGGCAAGCATAACTGTAGACCTAAAATTGCATTGCCATTACAAACCTCCTCAGCAAAATTAAAGCAAAAGATCATTTTATAATAGATGCTCAGGATTGACAATTGACCTTTTGGGGGGAAGGAGAAAAGTCTTCCAAAGAGTAGTAATTATTCGGAGAACTTCTATAACCCGAATGCAAACAAACAAACAACAAGCATTCATTGAGTCCCTACTATGCACCAGGAACTCTGCTGTGCACTGGGGAGGGAGGGGCATAATAATAAGCAATTCCATTTCAATGGGAGCTTAGGAGCTACCATAGTGAGTAGTAAAAGTGTATTTCCCCACACGAACTCAATCCTTAAGACCCTGGAAGTCACAACTGCATTTTATACTCTTTTCTGAGAATAATAGACCTGCCAAGTTGTGTGCAATTTGGATAAGTCAGCCCAGAGACTGAGCGAGAGTCCACACCACATCTGGGCTACTTACGCATAAATAAGTACAAAACACATAACAAGCTAATTTTTAACATAATACCATAACAGAGACTTCTAGAAAATCCTTGTGTAGAAGACAGCACTTGAATTAAGCTTTGAAGAAAATTAGGCATTCTAAAAAGGAGAGGTAAGAAAGGAATACAATTCAGGCATTGAAGAAAGTATGTGCAAAGATATGTAACAGAAATGGAGTATTATATTTTAAGAATAACAAGGGTAGGTAATCTGCACAGAAAAGTGAGTTAGGGGGAGTAATGTATAATAATTCTAGATAGGCCCAGTTTTGAAGAGTTTTTAATGTCCAACAGAAAAGCTTATACTTTATTCTAGAGGTAATAGAGAGATACTGAAACTTATTTATCAGAAGAGATACAGGGACGTACCTGCACTTTAGAAAAATAATTTTGGAAGCTATAAGTTAGAAGCCTGGTAGAAGCTAAAATGGAGAGGGTAGAGATGAAACAAAGGGAAACCAATTAGGAAGCTGCTACAAAGATCTGGGTGAGAGGTCATGAATTAATGACGTGACCATGTGACTAGAGAGAAAGGGATGGAATGTGAGAGGTGTGAAAATAAAACCAACAAGAGCTGACAACTGAGGAGATCTGTCAGGTGAGGGAAGGTGAGATTCAAGGATGATTTGGAGGTTAAAAATCTGAGTGAATAGAAGGATGATGGTGATGACAGAAATAGGGAAGTTACTGTGGGATGGGTCTGAGGAGAAAGAAAATGAGTACCTTTCTTTTGGGGGGGGTCATGTTGAGTTTGAGATACCTACAACACACCCAGTTCAAAATGCCCTGCAGGAAGTAAATGATGAAGTCCTAAATGATTCCAACTCTTATGCAGGCATTATATCCATCACAGGTATTTTAAAGTGGAAATGAGCCATTTTTTCCAGTGTTCAGTAAGTATAGATATCTAATCTGCATAGTTCCATCATCCTCAGTTCCAAATTGTGAATGAGGAGGTCTGCTTCACTTATCTAAATAATTATCTCAATATCTGCAAGAATTTGAAAACCCTCTTGGTCTTGGTGAGGGACAGGAAGACTCTTTGATAGTTGAGGTCCATATGATCTAATTTCCGGCACTGGTTCTCAAGGTTTTCGGTGTCACACTCCCAAGGTTGGTCAAAGCATATCAACAGGCAGTTCTCAAGGGAAGAAAGCTAAGTGTTTTATAGTCGTGTATTACTATGGTGGTGCATGTTGCTAATTGAAAGCTGATTGAAAGTAAGGAAATTTCAATTCAACTTAATTTGGTTCATTCCAGACATCTCAAAGTAAAAAACCATTTATTCATATTTCTCTCTAATCAATGGAAACATTTTAAATTTTGTCTGATTTAACAGAAGTAGTACCAGTTTTTTTTTATTATTAGTACAGGATATTATTTCTGCCATGTTATGTTTTAGAAGGGAATGAAATGAGCTGTTGTACTTACACAAAAACACTGAAACTGCTTTAGAACTTAAAGTTCTAAAGCCATTCAGTAAATATTAGAATTCTATTCCAAGTAGATACAACCTGAGTTCTGTCCTCATTAGGTACTAAAAGCAATTGACCCTGGTTATAGACATGCTTTATTTTGAAAAGTATCATAAGATCATAGCTCTGGAACTGAAAGGGATCTCTTGGGCCGTCTAGTCCAACCTTCTTATTTTAAAGATGAGGAAACTGAGGCCCAGAGAGGTTGCCCAAGATAACACAAGCTATTTAAGCAGCAATCATTCAATCACCTAGCTTCTATTAATCACCCAGGTGCCAGGTATTGTCCTAAGTTCTGGAATAGCTCTGGGTTATTATGGCATATTCCTTGAGGTTTGTGAAGAAGGAGTCTTTAGAACACTTTAATATAATTTTATTGGGTCATTTAATTTTTTAATTAGTAGAGAAAATTTGTACTTGTTTACAAGTGATGTTGTGTGATGGAAAGAGCAATTCATTTGGAATAAGAGAATTGTTCAGATCCTGATTTATACTTGCTACCATAATGGTGTTGCATACATCTCATTATTTCTCCAAACATCAATTTCATCATCTATGAAATGAGAGGATTAAACTAGACATTTTCTAAGGTCCCTTCCAACAATAACTCTAAGATTAAAAAAAAATCTATTCACAATATATTTTGTGAGTTACTGGTTTATCAATGCAGCATCATTCAGCCATTAAATGTTTTAAGGTAAAGGAGGCATTGATATGAATACCCCAGTTGCTTAGAGGTTAGTTTATTGAATACAAATCTATCATCATTAAATCAATGCTATGTAAACCCTCTATCTGATGGCAGGTCAAATTCAGAGAACTGGTAGCAGCAAGATTCTTAAACAAGTATCTCAGCTCTGGGGTAAACAAAAGCAAGATACAAGGAAGAAAGTATTTAATAGCACACTGAAGTACATGATTAAATAACATGACATAGTTGTCAACTAGAACAAACCAGAAATGATACAGCTCATTAGGAGCAGAGTCATTAGGCCAAGAATGAAGCAAAAAATACAGAATTGTAAATAGCATCAGTTTCCGTAATCAGCAACTAAAGCTACCAATGATCTCTTAACTGCCAAATTTAATAGCCTTTCCTCAATCAATATCTTTCTTGACTTCTCTGTAGCTTCTGATATTATTTGTCTGTCTCTTCTCCTTGACATTCTCTTTTCTATACGTTTTTTAATACTATTCTTTTCTTATCTGCCTCTTATGCTGGGTATTCACCCAGGTTGTACCAGATAACCTTTCATTGTCCTTCAAGGTTCTATCATATGCCCTCTTCCCTTCTCCTTCTGTACTTGTTGATCTCATCAGATTTCATGGATTCAATTATCACCTTTATGGAGAAGATTCTCAAATATATCCTTCCCTAAGCTCTCTGCTGATCTCCAGTGATTATATCTCCAATTGCCTTTTGGACATCTCAAATGGGATGATTCTTAGACATTTAAAACATCAATATGCCCACAACTTAACTCATTATCTTGTCCACAAAATCTTCCTTTTCCTAACTTCTCCACTACTCTGAATGGCAAACCTTCACCCAGTTGCCCAGGCTCGCCTCCCACTGCCATATTCCAATTTATTACCTCTTATTTTTAAATTCATCACTTCTGTCATATACCCCCCCCCTTCTCCTCTAACCCTCCCACCACTCTAGTCTAAGCCCTCATCATCTCACATCTGGACCATTACTATAGCCTGCTAAAAAGCCTGCTTGATTTTTCTTCCCCAAGACTATCCCTATTCTAGTCCATCACAGTGCTGCCATCAAACTGATCTTCTTAAGGCCCGGATCTCTTCTGTCATCTCCCTATGCAATAAACTCCCATGGCTCCCTATCACTTCTTAGATCAAATATACAAATCCCTTTTGGTTTTTAAAGCCCTTGATATCCTGGCCTCTTCCTGCTTCTCATGTCTTCTTACAACTTACTGCCCATATACTTTGAAATCCAGTGACATTTACCTCCTTATTGTTCCTTGCACAAGATAATTCAGCTCCCAACTCCATCCATTTTCACAGTCTATTCCTCATGCCTAGAATTTTCTACTTCCTCATTTCTGTCTCCTAGATTCCCTGGATTCCTTCAAGTACAACTAAACAATCTTACCTTCTACAAGAAAGTTTTCCTGATCTCCCTAATTCTAGTACTGCTATGCTGATTTTCTCTAATTTATCCTATCTTGTTTGTAAATAGTTGTCTGTACGTTGACTTTGTACCTAACTACTTGTATCTTGGTCTTTGAGTTCCTTGAGAGCAGGGGCTGGTTTTCTTGATTTTTGTAGTTTTTTTGTTTGTTTGTTTGTTTTCCATTCTTGATATCTCAAGTGCTTTGTACAGTGCCTGGCATAATAAACACTTTTTGACTTGACAACCAACCAAATAAACCTATACATATGCACCATACAGAAAAGACTACAGATCGCTATCTGTTCTATAATTTGAACACAATTCTTCTGTGTGAGTTGAATTTGAATTTGAAGTTCCTCTGCAAATAATCTGTGAATTTCTAGTTGGCCTTCTGTTTTGAATACAAATGGTCAGTTTTGTTGTGTGATTTCCTGGGCTTTTTGCTTCACTATGTTCTTCTGGAAATACAATAATTCTCAAATTGTCTTAACATATTCTATCTTCAAAGTCAATTGCTTTGGCTTGTAGAGATCTCAGGCATTCTTCTTGATGCCTTTTGATTTTGTTCTAATATTCCTTCTTTCATTACATTGTTTTTCAGTTCTGGATCTCCTTGTCTTTAATTTTTTTTTAACTTAGTCTCCTTCTTTATTTCTTCCTTTAATCTTTATACTGACATATTTGAAAACAGTTTAGATGCTCTTACAATTGTTCCATTATCATTTCTATGAGTTGTATTATCATTGTTGCAAGTATTATTCCTTTTCCTGAGATTTTTCTATTTTTATCTTTTACTCTATATAGTATTTATATATTTAGTTGGGGTCTCTTTTCCATAGGTTTTTTTTTTTTCAGTCTTTCTACTTTTCATCCTTTCCTTTCATCTCTTTTTTTTGTTTGTCTTTTACTTTACTTGGCACATTTCTCAATATTTTAGGTAATGAATGAGAGCTGGGCTTAGACATGACCACTTATTCAGACATTTGCCTGATTTAATTACAATATAATATATAATAATATACAATATTGCTGTTAGATGTTATAGTATTACATTTGGCCCATTATTTCAGCTTGTCAAGATATTTTAGAATCCTTATTGCCATCTAACATATTAGCTATTCCTTTTATCTTTCTTTCATCTGAAAATGTAATAAGAATGACATATGTTTGCCTTCATATTAAGTAGGTGATAAAAATGATGTACAGAACAAGATCAAGAAAAGAATTCTGTGCATTCCACCAAAGCCCACCCTCCAGATTGAAATTAATTCGTTATTAACGAATGATTGGGTGCAGACATTCAACAAGTTCTGAATCTACCTATCTATAACTTCACTTAAGCCATATCTATCCATCTAATCCACAATGAAAGTATGAGATTATGGCAAATCATTTGCTAAAATACAGGTAATTATACATCGCAAGCATTCCCCTAATTCACTATCTAGTAACACTGTGAAAAAGTAGAAAAAGACTAGTCTGAAAAAAAAATGTGTTCTTAATGAATTCATACAGCCTTGTGATGATTGACTCTTCCATGAATTGTCACAAAGTAACCCCTTAATAATGGTTTCTACAAGTTTCTCAGCATTTGACAGGAACCATCGGCCAATAATTTGAAGAATTTGCTTTCCTACTCCTTTGGAAAATTGAGATAAGATATACTTGTCTCCAGGTCTGAAGCTCTCTTCTGAATATAATTTTTGCAAGATTATCAACAGTTAGCTAGCCATCAAGTGGAGTTAAAAGTTCTCTTTGTAACCTAAAATATGTCTTGTCTAAACTTTATGATTTGAACTCACTGAGGAAAGCAACGTGTTAATATCTCGTTTATTTTTAGTTTCAACTTTCAGTTAATCATTTTGGTTCCATCCATTTCAATCTCCAAGTCATTCTAATAGAGAAACCTTTCATCTACCCCACTTTATTCCCTAGCCGTTCAAAAGTAACTAAAAATAGCCTGAGTTCCACCATAACAGAAGATGATTCAAGAGACCTTCAATGCTTTACCTCACATATTAGTGTGCAAGAGATCAGGGACAATTTCTTCCCATAAATACCTCATGGGGGGAGATGATAGTCATAATAAATTATGTAGGTTGTAAGCAATGTTTTGAGTTTTTCAGTAACTATAAAACCTATTAATACAAGCATTCCACTTGCTTTTGCTGTTTCCCCATGACGTTTCTTATATCTATCAGAGGAATTTAGAAAAAATTAAAGATATTTAGAAAATTTAGAAAACATTTTAAAAGTTTTTTCTTGATGCCTGTGTTACTTATTCACAATATGACTGTCTCATAAACCTTATATGGTGAAGATCCTGAAACTCTGATTTCTTTCAGATTAAATGACAGCAGTTGGATATTTATATGATTCATAGAAAAATTACTTTTCTTTCTTATTAAAAATTAATGTAAGTATAACTTAAAATATTTTACTCTATCATTGGTCAGTGTCTTGATTGGGAAACACACATTAAAATATTTAATATACAAGGGGATGAGTTGATACTGTAAGTTTAGAAGTGTGTATTTTGTCATTGGTATAATTTGCCTAACCTAGGGTGAAAGAGACAGGGAAGAGATATATAGAAATGACAATGATTAAAGCATAGAAGACATAAATGAAGTTTATATAATTTCTTTTATGTCATTTTAATGAGTATCTGTTGCCTTGTTAAAAAAAATCATAGTTTCAACTTTACCAGAAATAGCCATAGCTAAACTACAAAATCTGAAATGGTCCCTTTTTCCTCACTTTTCCTTTGTTTCAAAACTGTACCTTTTTTTTCAGAATGACATCTTGCCTAGGTTTGACAAAAATGTCTTTGCAATCATAGGCTTGATAATATTGAGTAGTCAATCATCATTTAAAACTCTCTGATGGATCAATCTTCCCCTTCTTTCCATTTCCCATGTGCCTACTAAGAGTTCTGTCTGCTCATTCTCCCATGACTACTACATTTGACCTTCCTCTTTCAGATTTCACCATCTGGGAATTCATCAACCAATGAAATTGAAAGTACAATGAAAGTGGCTAAGCTGTAGCAATTAGTGTTGATGAAAGGTGAGGTTTCCTGGTCATTAAGTTCTTTGGCTGAAAGAAGACATCCCTGAAGCTAAACAGTCCTAGCAAAGGATGACCAAACCATAGCTCACTGCCCTCTTCTCCAAACTCAAAGGTGCAGAAGTACTTGTCACATCTATGTAACAGAAATTGCCTCACCTGTCTCTTCTGCCCCTGAGGAGATATTCTGATTGCTCCTCAGACCCATTTTGTTTAAATGAGCACCTTTCTTCACTTTTCCTTCAGTTCTTGGTGCTAATACAAAACATTTTTATCCTGCTTTGTGAACTTAAAAATCATTATGAATACAAATATTCCAAAACATAAAATATAAGATTATTCTGAGAAACAACCTCTGTTGTGCATGATTTTAAAAGAAATGTGTGTATATGTGTGTGTATTTGTATGTATATATATAGATACACATATATATGTATGTATAATTTAACAAGATAATAAAATTGCTCATTTTGTGTTTTTTACTGAACAATTTTTTGAGTTTTTCTGTGTTAAAAAATTTATTGATGCCCTTTGTTGTGTATATCTATCACTATCCATGAACCAAGTCATTCCCTAATACATAAGTAGTCAAAGAATATGACTACTAGGTTCTCAAATAAAGAAACAAAACTATTTTAAAAACATAGAAAATTCAAACAACTCTACGGTTTTAACTCACGCCCATCGGATTGGCAAAAATGACAAAAAAGGGGGAAAAATGAACATTGTTGAAAAGGCTGTATGAAATTAGACACACCAAAGCAATGCTGGTGCTATTATGAATTGATATAATTATTCTAGAAAACAATTGGTAACCTAAAAGGTCATTTTTTCTTAATATATGGGTTCTTTCCCACATTAATTTATTTGTCTATATGCCTTTTATATGTGTTTGTAACTGACTATGTTCAAAAGTGACCTAAGCCAGTCAATTTAATCAAACTACTCAATTCAGGGTTGGCTTAGAGATTTGGGGGAGGGAAGTCTCAACCCATTAGATTTGGCACTATTTAGACAACAGGGGAAAACACAATTAAATAATTTTCCCACTTTCAAACAGTTGTTCTGGTGAAATGGAGAAATAGACTCAATAATGCACTTTAAACATTTCTTTGAAGAGAAATGAGAACATCTTATTTCATAACTAGCTAAAGAGACAAGAATCACCTCCCCCCAAATGGAGTACTTATTTTACTTTGTTCAGTTTCAACTAGGAAAATGTTGTGCTTTAAACAGTATGTAATACTCTCTGATGATGGTGATGACATTGTTGGTTGAGTTGAATTCCACAAGTCAAATTAAGCCAAGCATGTATTTGGCATCTACTATGTGCCAGGTACTGTGCCAATTTATGAAGATACAAAGTAAGACAAACAGAGCCCCTGTTCTTATGGAGCTCATAGTCTAATAAAAGAAACTATACAAACAACTGTATGTAAATAAGATACACACAGGATAAACTGGAGATAATCAATAGAGAGAAAGCATTGCCATTTGGGGTATGAACTCTGCAATGATTATACTATATCTTAGAACTTCCCTTCTTCACAGGGGAGTGGGAAAATGGAGTAACACAACAACCAGCCAATTAGAAGGATTACTGAGGTGTAGAGCTGCTTAACATATCTGTGATCCTTCGAAAGTAATCTCTAGATGAACTTGGAGATGCCTGTAGCTACCATAAACCACAGAACCAGGCTTGACCAGCAGCAACTACAGACTCAAAACCTTACTAATCAGGACTTTCTAAACATCCTGCTCCCTGATTTATTGTGTGGACTGAAGTCTTCTGCCTTAGCCCCCACTCTCTACCTGAAAGCTTCTAGAAACTATTAATATCTTATCCTTTGCCACATTCCCTTTGAGTAGCTGAGAACTCACATTCCCTCTCTGCTGCCTTGCAAGCTCTGTTTGCCCTTGCAAGTTCAGACAATAAATATATTTTATAATCTGTGACTGGATTCTTTCATTTAGAGTCCATCTTTTTGGACCTAGAGTCTTCCTTTAGCAAGGAGAATCAGGGAAGGCATTTTGCAGACAGTGGGATTTTAGACATGAGGACAGCCAGTGAAAACTCCTGGAGTCAGGAAATAGAGTGCCTCATGCAAAGATCAGCAAGGAAGTCCACGTCACTAGTTCAACGAGTATATAGAGAGGACTGAAAAGGTAGGAAAGAACCAGGTTATGAATGGTTTTCAAAGCAAAACAAAGGACTTTTACATTTACTTTTGAAGATATTAAGGAGACACTAAATTTTATTGAATAGAGAGACCTTAGCTTTATGAAAATCACTTTGACAGTTGAGAGGAGGATGAGAATGTGAAAAAATGGCAGGGAGACCAAACAGCACTCCTGCAATAGTTCAGGCATGAGGTGATAAGGGTCTACACAAGTGTCAGAGAGGAAAAGAGAGTCTACAAGAGAGGTGTGAGGAAGACAAAAATCAACAGAATTTGGCAATAGATTGAATATAAGGAATGTGGTGATAGGTATGGGGAGAGAGAGAGAGAGTAGAAATTTGGTTGGCAGGAGGAAAATAACAACCTGACACCCAGGTTGAACTTTATCTCTGTCTCCCCTCCCCCCCCACCCAGGCTCCCACAGCTGCTTATCTGCACATGAAACTAGAAAGAGTTTTGCAACTGAGAAACTAAAGGATGCTAACCTCAACGCTGTTAGCAGTTTTTTGGAAGACTATGGAAGATGATTAAAGGCAGTACAGCCATCCAAGATTACAACCTGAAAGAATACAGAATACACACTCTAAACTAGAGTGAACAAGACAAGTGACCTGATAATTAGGATCAAGAAAGGTTAAATCAGAGGGCTTCTCTTTGGAGTATCTTTGCATTCTAAAGAGCATGGTGCCAAGTTCAAAGTATCTCCTGCTAAGGATGAAATATTTCTAGCTAAAATACTTGCAAAATATTATACATGGGTTATCTCTGGTCCTCACCTTCTGCAAGAGATCTTTCTTAGTTCCTCTCTCCACCATCCCAGCTGTTAGGATCATCCCCTCTGAGATTACTTTCTATCTACTCTATATTTATCTTAGATTTGCCTAATTATTTACTTTTAAAATGCAAGAATCTTGAGTGCAGAGGGGTGATGGTGCAAAGTCCATTCATGTTTTGTATCCTGACCATTTAATTTCACCAAATATGAACTTTTCTTTGACAGTAAATTTTGGGTGAAATGTGGTTAATTAGGCATAATATAAAGCAAATCAATGGGAAAACATCACTTTTGTACATGAATGGGAAGCCAATTAAGTTCTGTCAAGCTACCAAATACAAGATCACTGACATCTTTCCTAATCTTTCATTTAGAAAAATACTCTCTACCCACCCAGTGTAGAGGTCTGAGATTCTTTGGCTAGATAATCCTTTAAATTCCTTTCCTGTGTTTGACTGTAATCTGCCTGACATTTGTTTTCAAGGGATAACTTTAAAGAAAAGAAAATTCTTGCATCAGACTTCTTTTGGAGTCCCCAAAAGGTTTCTGAAGAATACTTTAGTGCTCAGTAGCAATATAAATTAATGATGGATGGACACACTCCAGAGACAAAACCTGAGAAAGCTAAAACTAGGTCATAAACAACACACATAAAAAAGAAGCTTCAGTTGTTCAACTCTGAGAATTAGGAGTTATATTCTTGTATATCTTTGTGTGCTTTGTTTTTGCTGTTTTTTTGGGGGGGGATGGAAGAATTGAGAAGGGGCAGAGTAACTTGTTCTAAAAATATCCTAGAAAATTCCTCAATATTCACCATTTAGCTGAGGAAATACTTTTAAAGAAGAAACACACACACAGACACACACACACACACACACACACATGTACACCTTTGAATTCATTTCCAAGTGAAATGAATCACTTCACTTAAGAAGAAACTTGAATTATTACAGATAGCCACAAAAAGCAGACCACAAAAAGTCCTAAAAATCTAGAGAAAGCAAATAGTTCCTGATTAACGAATTAAAAAGCATTTGTTAAGTGCTTACTTTGTGACAGGCACTATACTAAATGCTGGGGATATAAGTATAAAAAGACAGTGCTGACCCTGAAATTACATTACATTAGAAATTGCATTCTAATAAGTCAAGACAATAGAAATTGGGGAGTTCTGGATGGGGAAGATAATCTTGGTCTAAGGAACAATGTTATGTGGTATAGTAGAAAATATGGGAATATAGAGACAGAGAATCAAATCTGCTATAGAGACAGGCCAAATCTGCTACTTCCTGACTATATGACCTTGAACAAACCTTTCAGAGCCTAAATATCTTCATCTGTAACACGAGGGGGTTAGATTAGATGACCTATCATTTTCCTTTCAGTTCTAAGTCTTGAATCATAAACTGTTATTTAATATTCAAATAACTTACACCTTCAAACAATTTAATCAAACTTCCTAAATTAAGACTAAGTGGTATCATCTTCTTCTAAAGAATTTCCACAATCAGTTACTAATAGTACTTTATATTAATGCAGAGGAAAATGTGTGATCTTCAATAGCAGTGTTGGCACACAGAGGTGACCTGATCTAAAGGAACTGAGAGGCCACAACTGCTCTGTAGAGTACTCTTCAGCAATTTTAATTCAATCCAACTACCTAATCCACTTTCAATTAGTGGAATACATGGATGTATGAGGTTTTTACCCTACATCCATGCTCTTTTCTCCTTTTCACTTGCTTTTGTAATCACCCAATGAGTGACCCAATGAGACTATAGAGAAGTAATAACATTTCATAGTAATAGTAATATAATAACATTAATCATGCATCATACATACATCAGCAACTCTATGAAACATGTCATACTGGGAATCAGCTACTGTGTCTATGATATTTCTAAGAAATGTTTCTAGGTAGAGCCAAGATGGTGGGGTAGAAGGACAAACTAGAAGCTCTCTCCCCAAAACCCATAAAATACCTGAATAAAAATTTCTTTAAACAAAGTCTAGAGCCGCAGAATTCACAAAACAACAGAGTGAAAGAGATTTCCAGTGCAAGGCAGCCTGAAAAGCTGACAGAAAAGGTCTATTGCACTGGGTTTGGAGCAGAGCACAACCCAGCCTTGGCTCTGCAGCACAGCAGGGACAGGACTGGAGCAGGCTTCAGGATGCCACCACTAGCAGCTGCCAGAACCCTCAAATGCCTACAAATACCAGAGACAGCTTCAAAGGCTAGTGAGAAAACTCTTTCACTTGGGAGCAAGGTCCTCCCCTAACCCCAGACCCAGGCAGCAGCAGCAGTGTCTATTTTTGGAGTCCTCAGCCTAAAGACCCTGGGAGAATCAAATAGTTGATCTGGATCTCAGCCCAGGGTAGGCCCTGACCCCTGGGGTGAGGAAGAGCACTGGCTGGTGGAGCTGGTAGAAGTTCTGGACTGGGAATTCTACTCACAGATCCTGGGCAGAAAAGCTGCAGTAGCTCCCAGACCAGAGTGCAGGCCAGGAGAGGAGTAAACTCTTCTCCCTTGATTATGCCACCTTGGAGGAGCTGAGAACTTACAGATTCCCAGAGTATACTTGCCTCTTGACAAAGAACTCAAAAGTCAAGTAACTGGTTGGGAAAATGCCCAAAGAAGGGGAAAACATAAGACTATAGAAGGTTATTTTCTTGGTGAACAGGTATTTTCTTCCATTCTTTCAGATGACCATACCATCAGAGGAAGACATAAAAGTCAAGGCTTTTGCAAGCAAAACCTCCAAAATAAATATGTAATGGTCTCAGACCATGGAAGAACTCAAAAAGGATTTTGAAAATCAAGTAAGAGATGTGAAGGAAAAATTGGGAAGAGAAATGAGAGTGATGCAAGACAATCATGAAAAGCAATTCAACAAATAACAAGTTTAAAAATATATTAATCCAAATGGCAAAAGAGGGCCAAAAACTCAATGAGGAGAAGAGTACTTTAAAAAGCAGAATTAGCCAAATGGAAAAGGAGGTTCAAAAGCTTACTGAAGAAAATAGTATTTTAAAAATGAGAATGGAGCAGATGGAAGCTAATGACTTTATGAGAACCTAAGAAATTGCAAAACAAAACCATGAGGATAAAAAAATAGAAGACAATGTGAAATATCTCATTGGAAAAACAACTAAAGTGGAAAACAGATCTAAGAGAGACAATTTAAAAATTATGGGACTACCTGAAAGCCTTGATCAAAAATAGAGCCTATCTTTCATGAAATTATGAAGGAAAACTGCCCTCATACTCTAGAACCAGAGGGTAAAATAAATATTGAAAGAATCCACAAATCATCTCCAGAAAGAGATCTGAAAAGAAAAACTCCTAGGAATATTGTAGCCAAATTTCAGAGTTCCCAGATCAAGGAGAAAATATTTCAAGCAGCCAGAAAGAAACAATTTAAGTATTATGGAAATACAATCAAGGTAACACAAAATCTAGCAGCTTTTACATTAAGGGATTGAAGGGCTTGGAATATGACATTCTAAAAGTCAAAGGAACTAGGATTAAAAAGGAGAATCACCTAGCCAACAAAACTGATCATAATACTTCAGGGGAAAAATGGTCATTCAGTAAAATAGAGGACTTTCAACATTCTTGATGAAAAGACCAGAGCTGAATAGAAAATTTGACTTTCAAACACAAGAATCAAGAGAAGCATGAAAAGGTAAACAGGAATGAGAAATCATAAGGGACTTACTAAAGTTGAACTGTTTACATTCCTACATGGAAAGATCATATTTGTAACTCTTGAAACTTTTCTCAGTATTTGGATAGTTGGGGGGATTATACATACACACACACACACACATGTATGTAGATAGATAGATAGATAGATAGATAGATAGATAGATAGATAGATAGATAGATAGATAGATAGATAAGTAGGTAGATAGATAGATAGATAGATAGATAGATAGATAGATAGATAAGTAGGTAGATAGATAGATAGATAGATAGATAGATAGATAGATAGATAGATAGATAGATAGATAGATAGATAGATAGATAGATAAGTAGGTAGGTAGATAGATAGATAGATAGATAGATAGATAGATAGATAGATAGATAGATAGATAGATAGATAGATAGATAGGTAGGTAGGTAGGTAGATAGATAGATAAGTAGGTAGGTAGATAGATAGATAGATAGATAGATAGATAGATAGATAGATAGATAGATAGAGAGAGAGAGAGAGAGATATAGAGATATAGATATAGATATAGATATAGATATAGATATAGATATAGATATAGATATAGATATAGATATAGATATAGATATAGATATAGATATAGATGTAGATGTAGACAGAGGGCACAGGATGAGTTGAAAAGGAAGAAATGATATCTAAAAAAAAGTTTCATAAGTTTCACATTCCAACTTTCCCTTCAAACACAAGTGAAAAATGTTCAAAAATCACATCCCTCTTTATTTTACATAACTCAAAACAGAGAAAGAACCTTGTAAAATAATGAAATGCAAAAGTTAATGTCCTCAAATTAAAATTATTTGGATACTGGGCTATTTGCTGTCATTTTATAGATTTGCAAGGCCCAGATACAATTAGCCCACTAACCCTGGAAAATTATGCTATACCCTGATCTATGGGAGTTGGGATCATATCTATGGGAGTTGCTGGTGCATCAAAAATGAAGTCTTTCACAGTCTTTTACATATGTAAATGAAATTATGTGTAAAGCACAAAAGTAACTGAAAGAAATATGAGATGGAGAGAGATATTTCAGTACCTACAACCACCCTCAGAGTCATGGAATGAGCTTTATCTTTCCTACATGAAGACATTCTAAGGTTTTTGTTTTGGTTTTCATTTATTTGATTTTTTTGGTTCATGGCTGTTTGTTAGTAAGAAGAAAAATTATCTTCCTTAACATGGCCCATTGACCAAATGGATGCCACTTTAAGGAAAACAGTTCAAAGAGTTTAAACTTATATAAACTCACAAACAGAAAGTATTTTCCATGGTTTAGATGAGCACAGAAGGCAAACATAAAAAAGAACTACAGGACCAATCCCCAAATAGCTGGGTTTCTTGACCTTTTATGAGATCTAAAGACCTGAACTAAATTCTCGTTTTCAAGATTCACATTACGTCAGCAAATGTTCACTAAGTGACCTATCCCTGTGTTCAGCTCATGGGAGACAAAAATTAAAAAATAATACAGGCTCTGCCATGAAGAAACTTAAGTTTCCCTGGCATTAAGAACAAGATATGAGTTAATACCAAATAATTTCAAAACAGGAATGATGGCTAATAATTAGGAGGGGATGAGAAAATGTTTACATGGGAGCTTACTATCTATGTGACCTTGGACAAATCACTTCATCTCAATTGTTATGGAGCTCATTTTGGAATAATTTTATGCTAATTAGTGTTTTCTTTGAATTATTAATTTCTCTAGCTTTAGTTCATGAGTTGGGACTTTATGGTAGGACCAAGTTCTGGCCCTTGTACTTTTTGGTGAAATAGTCAGCATCAAATCTCCCCAGTCCTGGATGTTTTTAAAGGAACACTGTGCTCTTAATGTTCCATGATACAGATCCACACTTGTGGAGCTTTTTTTGTTTTAAAAGGTCTTTCTTCCTTTTGCCTATTGGTTTCTGACTGACTTCTGTCTAGTCCTGGGGAGAAGATGTCACTTAATGCAATTTCTTAATGAATTTCTTAGTCATCATTTGGTCTGGTACAACTTCAAGGTTTTGCCAAACTAACTATATGAGTTTGGGGTAGTCTTCCCTCTATTCATACAGCCATCTTGGCATAAGTAGAATAAAACTGTTGATACCAATCAGCCTTACAAGTTAAAGTAATGGCTTCACACACACCCCATTCGACCCTTACACAACAGGGGTCCTGATTTGCCATGGCCACCACCTTCAAGACTATCAACCCCAATGGCACATAAAGCTCTGGGATATTAGCACCTTAAGTTAATGGGCTTAACTTTGGGACTTTGATGAACACAGGGAATAATCAGTGAGAAGTAACAAAATGTCATCTAATATTTTAGAACACCTGAAGAAAATCTGCATTTTGATGTCAAGTTATCATGGACCATTTAAGAGACAGTTCTTAACCATTTGAGCTCCAAAGAAGAAATTCTAAAAAACTTTTGAGGTGCAAAGGGAGAAAGGTGATACTCCTGAAAACATGGAAGTCAACTTATAACTTGACCTAAGACAATGAGAAATCTGTGCCTGCTACATCTGTTTCCAGCCCACTTGCATTAACACCAAGCTCACACAGAAGAAATCCACCTGGTCTTATGTCCATCCCAGTCCTTGGTTAAATCTGATTTTTGTCTCCCTTCTCTCCATGCTTATGAATTGAACAATTGAAGCCTGTATAACTTTTTAAAACCTTTTTTTCATTAAAAACAAAGGATTTGTGTATTGCTGAATTTTTGTTTGTGTATTTGTTTTTTAAAAGTGTCTCCAACCCACATAAGTCATTGACATTTCTATATGTAACTAACAAAGCCCAGCAGCAAGAGAAATTCCATTTAAAGTTACTAAAAACATTGCAAAATATTTGGAAGTCTAACTGCCAAAACAAACCCAGGGACTATATAAACACTATTACAAATCACTTTTCACACAAATAAAGTCATATTTAAACAGTAGGAAAAAATATCAGTTGCTCATTGGTTAATTTACTAATTCAGTGCCATACCAACCAAACTGCCAAAAATTATTTTATAGAGCTAGAAAAAATAATAACAAAGTTCATCTGGAAGAAAAAAAGGTCCAGAATATTAAGGGAATTAATGAAGGAAATGAAAGAGAAGGTGGCCTAGCTGTACCAGATCTTAAATTGTATTGTAAAACATCAATCATCAAAACTACTTGGTACTGGTTAAGAAATAAATTGATGGATCAGTGGAATAGGTTGGGTATACAAGACAAAATAGTAAACAACTAGAAATCAACTATTTGATAAGCCCAAAGACTCCAGCTCCTGACAAAAATACTTACTATTTAACAAAACCTTCTGGGAAAACTGGAAAATAGTATGGCAGAAACTAGGCATAGACCAACATCTTACACCATATATACAAAAATAGAGTCAAAATGGGTGTATGATTTAGATATAAAGACTGATACTATAAGCAAACTAGGAAAGCAAGGAATGATCTACCTGTCAAATTCATGGAGAAGAGAAGAATTTATGACCAAAGAGAGACAGATAGCATTATGAAAGGAAAAATGGATGATTTTGATCCCATTAAATTGAAAAGATTTTACACAAACAAAGCCGATGCAACCAAAATTAGAAGGGAAGCAGAAAGTTGGCAATTTTTATAGTCAGTTTCTCCGATAAAGGCCTCATGTCTAAAATATATAGAGAACTGAGTCAAATTTGTAAGAATACAAGTCATTCCCTAATTGATAAATTGTCAAAGGATATAAATAAGCAGTTTTCAGAGGAAGAAATTAAAGTTAATTACAGTCATATGAAAAAATGCTCTAAATCACTATGGACTAGAGAAATGCAAATCAAAACAACTCTGAGGTACCTCCTCATACCCATCAGACTGGCTAACATGACAAAACAGGAAAATGGTAAATACTGGAGATGTGAGAAAATTGGAACACTAGTGCATTATTGATGGAGGCATGAATTGCTTCAAACATTCTATAGAGCAATTTGGAACTATGTCCAAAAATCTACAAAATTGTACATAGCCTTTGACCCAGCATGCCACTTCCAGATCTGTATCCCAAAGGGATCCTAAAAATGAGAAAAGGTCCTAAACATACAAAAATATTTATAGCAGCTCTTTTTGTGTTCACAAAGAATTGGAATCTTAGGGGATGCCCATCAATTGGGGAATGGATGAGCAAGTTGTGGTGTGTGAATGTAATGGAATACTATTATGCTATAGGAAATGATGAGCAAGCAGACTTCAGAAAAAGTGGAAAGTTGGAAAGACTTATATGAACTGCTGCTGGGTGAAATGAGCAGAACCAGGAGAACATTGTATCCACTAACAGCCACATTGTGTGATGACTGGCCTTGACAGACTTAGCCCTTCTCAGCCATGCAATGATCAAAGACTTCCAAAAGACTCATGGTTGAAAATGCTATCCACATACAGAGAAAGAACTTTGGAGACTGAATGCAGATGGTAGCATACGATTTGCTCTCCTTTTCTTTTGTTGTTTTGTCTTGTTTCTTCTTTCTCAAGGTTTCTCTCATTACTTCTAATTCTTCTTTACATCATGACTAATGGGAAAATGTGTTTAATATGAACACATAAATAGACTCTATATCAGATTGCATGTTGTCTTGGAGAGAGAGGAGGAGAAGGTGGGGGAGAAAATTCAAAACTCAAAATCCTATGGAAGTAAATATTAAAAATTAACAATAAAAAATTTATTTTTTAAAAAATAGAATGTAAAACTAAAAAGTGGCCTCCATTTGTCTGGGTCTACAGGACACTGTAGTCATCAGTTTCTGAGGAAATACTCAATGAAGCCTTACTGATGACTCTGCAAGAACTTAAACTTAATTCTAAATGAGTTAGAGAGAGATTTGCACTTTTTGGTGCTAATAAAGTTTTTTTTTTCTTTTTCCTTCTTTATTTATTTATTTATTTAACTTTTAACATTCATTTTCACAAAATTTTGGGTTCCAAATTTTCTCCCCTTTTGTCCCCTCCCTCCACCTCAAAACACTGAGCATTCTAATTGCCCCTGTCTGCCAGTCTGCCCTCTCTTCTATCATCTCTCTCTGCCCTTGTCTCCATCCTATACCCCTTTACCTGTATTTCTTATTTCCTAGTGGCAAGAACAGTACTCGACAGTTGTTCCTAAAACTTTGAGTTCCAACTTCTCTTCCTCCCTCCCTCTCCACCCCTTCCCTTTGGAAGGCAAGCAATTCAATATAGGCCAAATCTGTGTAGTTTTGCAAATGACTTCCATAACAGTTGTGTTGTGTAAGAACTAATTATATTTCCCTCCATCCTATCATGTCCCCCATTACTTCTGTTCTCTCTTTTGATCCTGTCCCTCCCCATGAGTGTTGACCTCAAATTGCTCCCTCCTCCCCATGCCCTCCCTTCCATCATCCCCCCCCACCCTGCTTACCCCCTTATCCCCCACTTTCCTGTATTGTAAGATAGGTTTTCATACCAAAATGAGTGTGCATTTTATTCCTTCCTTTAGTGGAATGTGATGAGAGTAAACTTCATGTTTTTCTCTCACCTCCCCTCTTTATCCCTCCACTAATAACTCTTTTGCTTGCCTCTTTTATGAGAGATAATTTGCCCCATTCCATTTCTCCCTTTCTCCTCCCAATATATTTCTCTCTCACTGCTTGATTTCATTTTTTTAAGATATGAGCCCATCCTCTTCAGTTCCCTCTGTGCACTCTGTCTTTATGTGTGTGTGCGTGTGCATGTGCGTGTGCATGTGTGTGTGTGTAATCCCACCCAGTACCCAGAAACTGAATAGTTTCAAGAGTTACAAATATTGTCTTTCCATGTAGGAATGTAAACAGTTCAACTTTAGTAAAGTCCCTTATGACTTCTCTTTGCTGTTCACCTTTTCATGCTTCTCTTCATTCTTGTGTTTGAAAGTCAAATTTTCTTTTCAGTTCTGGTCTTTTCATCAAGAATGCTTGAAAGTCCTCTAATTCATTGAAAGACCAATTTTTCCCCTGAAGTATTATACTCAGTTTTGCTGGGTAGGTGATTCTTGGTTTTAGCCCTAGTTCCTTTGACTTCTGGAATATCCTATTCCATGCCCTTCAATCCCTTAATGTAGAGGGTGCTAGATCTTGTGTTATCCTGATTGTATTTCCACAATACTTGAACTGTTTCTTTCTAGCTGCTTGCAATATTTTCTCCTTGACCTGGGAACTCTGGAATTTGGCCACAATGTTCCTAGGAGTTTCTCTTTTTGGATCTCTTTCAGGCAGTGGTCTGTGGATTCCTTGAACACTTATTTTGCCTTCTGGTTCTAGAATGTCAGGGCAGTTTTCCTTGATAATTTTATGAAAGATGATGTCTAGGCTCTTTTGTTGATCATGGCTTTCAGGTAGGCCCATAATTTTTAAATTGTCTCTCCTGGATCTATTTTCCAGGTCTGTTGTTTTTCCAATGAGATATTTTACATTATCTTCTATTTTTTCATTCTTTTGGTTTTGTTTTGTGATTTCTTGGTTTCTCATAAAGTCATTAGCCTCCATCTGTTCCATTCTAATTTTGAAAGAACTGTTTCCTTCAGTGAGCTTTTGAATCTCCTTTTCCATTTGGCTAACTCTGCTTTTGAAAGCATTCTTCTCCTCATTGGCTTTTTGAACCTCTTTTGCCAATTGAGTTAGCCTATTTTTCAAGGTGTTATTTTCTTCAGCATTTTTTTGGGTCTCCTTTAGCAGGGTGTTTAATTGTTTTTCATGCTTTGCTTGCATGCCTCTCATTTCTCTTCCCAGTTTTTCCTTCACCTCTCTAACTTGATTTTCAAAATCCTTTTTGAGCTCTTCCATGGCCTGAGCCCATTGAGTGGGCTGACATACAGAAGCCTTGACTTCTGTGTCTTTCCCTGATGATAAGCATTGTTCTTCCTCATCAGAAAGGAAGGGAGGGAATGCCTGTTCACCAAGAAAGTAACTTTCTATAGTCTTATTTTTTTTCCCTTTTCTAGGCATTTTTTCCAGCCAGTGACTTGACTTCTGAGTGTCCTCTCCACCCCCACCTCACCTCCAGATCCACCCAGCCAGCACTTGGGGTCTGAGATTCAAATGCTGCTTCTCAGCCTCAGGGCTTTGGGCGGAGGCAGGGCTGCTATTCAGTGTGAGATTAAGTTCAGGTGCTCAGGTCAGGGCAGGGCCACCTCATGGGCTCAGTTCCCTCAGGGGGTTTATGCAGAGACCTTCAACAATGGATCCAGGCTCCTGTCTGCTTGGGGAGCCCTGGTCTGCTCACGCCTCCTCTGCTGCCTCCTGAGGGGGCCCAAGTTATGGGGGCACCCCACACCCCTCTCAACCTGCTGAAGAGACCTTCTCACCGACCCTTGTCACCTGTGGGTGGGGGACCTGCGCAGCCACTGGAGATTCCATCCTTGAAGCCTGCTCAGATCCACTCCTTTCGGCACTGCGCTGCCGAGGCAGGGTTGGGCTCTGCTCCAGGTCCGGGGCGCAAGGGACCTTTTGCAAGAGGTTTTTAGGCTCTCTGGAGCAGAAATCTCATCTGCTCTGTTGTTCTGTGGCTTCTGCTGCTCCAGAATTCTCTGGTGGTTCTTTTTTTCCAGATATTTTATGGGCAGTGGGTTCGGAGGTAGCGTATGTGCGTCTTTCTACTCCGCCATCTTGGCTCTGCCCCCAGTGCTAATAAAGTTTTGAAGATCCCTTCTCAAGCCACTGAAAAACAAAGCTGACTTTATCGAAGACTTCCCCTCTGGATGCAATCTCATTTATTCTGTCAATGTCCTTTGTTACCTGTACTCATAGTTTCTGTGCCACACAGACAGGAGAGGAGACATGAGTCTCATATTCTTAATTGTCTGGAAAACAAAGAAACTGTCTTTAGATTTGGACTTAGGAACTTAAAAAGACATTAAAATAATGAGCCTATCATGAGCCAAGATTCAGATATGGGAAAGGGTTCTATCCAGACAAATTTAAACAGATTTGAAAACAGTACAGCAGGGGAGAGGATGTTGAATCATCCACAAAACTATTATTCATCAAAAAAACTATACTATAGGGTTTTTTTCCTACAAAAAGACTCAGTACTGTGCTCACAATCATGCTTCTCTCTGACCGTGAGGCAAAAGTGTCATCTTTAAAACATGTTATTTCATGAACCTTAAAATTAGCAATATAGACGTTTTGAGGGGAAAAAAGTTAAAGTTGTAAGAGAGAAAACAGTTACAAGAGTACAAAGTCTCTACTATATCAAAGAAGGTATTATAAAACCTTTAAAATGATCCTAAAAACCTGCTGCCCTTAATTTACATTCTGGTCTTTTTTCCCAGTATTTTTAAACTAAACTTCTAATGACATTTAAGAATAATTGGAATAAATTGTTCTTGTTCATTAGGACTTGAGTAGCAGTTTCTTCAGCAGTTCTATTTGTAATAATTGATTTTTCTTTCATACACAGGAATCTAAGGTTTTCTTCTTAAATAAATTAGCTTTCTTATAAATTCTCTGTCCCATTAAATACATCTGAACTCATCAAGCAAGTTGGAACACAGGAAAAGGAAGTATTCACAACATTAGATAACATTAAACAAGTTAGCCATTACTTATAAAACCAGTAGCTTGCATATTCCCTCAGTTCTATCTCCTGCCACATTTGGGAGGGGCAGGATAATAGCAAGTAATGTGAGGAGAAACTTAAAAGAGGAATCCACTTAAAAATTAACCCAAGATTCATGAAGTGAGCAGCAATTTTTAAAATCTATAAATAGACATCTGGTTAACAGTTATTACATTCAATAATTTAGCATGATATGCATGACAGCTTCGACCTCCAAATAATTTAGCACCTTGAACTGAGATTAAATGCAGAACATTAATTTTTCCCTCTTGTTGTCAAGCCAACCACAGGGCCCATCAAATCCATTTCAATAAAGCTTGCATCATGTAATAATATTAAAGGGAATAAAATATTAATATGGGCCTGTGGTAGAACATTGGCCCAAGGAGCCACAGCAAGGCACCTTTAATTTATTACATTGACAATCTGCCTTTGTGGTGAAAGTGGAATTTAAAGCTCTAACTAGGAATTATTCTTGAGGCCCATAGCATGGCTTCACTTTTAAAAGACTGGATATTCTTGCAATGCCCAGAAAACTTGGAATTACCATGAAAAGAAAGTCTTGGATAACAAATTAATTGTACTAATTTGAAGCGAGTGTAATATATCAGGAATCAGTTTGTAAGGATAGAAAATATAAAGGAAATGAAGAAAAACCTGTAAAATGAAAACCATTTCTGAGGTATTAGCTGATGTCAGCCATTTTACTTAAATGAAGGAAAAGAAAAGCCATTTATTATGCATAGTGCTGGAAAGAAGACTCTTTCTGTCATAGGTGCAACTGTCACAGATCCAGCTAGTAGTCACTGGATAAGAATGTTAAGTACCAGTCCATTTGTCATGAGGTTTTGTTCTTTAGTGCTAACTAGTTCAAACATAAAACAATCATAGTGCTAAAAATGCCTCCTCTCAAGGAAAGAGGAGGACTAACATGACCAAACTTCTAGAGAGTAAGGCAAGAGAACAAATGAACATAAATTCTGTTATTCAAGCACCATGGAACCTTCAGTCAGAAATTTACACTTACCATTCCTCAGTTCCTCAATTCTAAAATGCTGATAGAAGAAAATTATAATTAATATGACAGTGGCCTTGAAAAATGACATACACCATGAAAATATCAAGAATTAGTCTATTTCTTTTTTTTTTACAAAATTCGTCTCTACAATTGACCACCAAAACTTTGGCCACCAAGTCTTTCTGCTGTACACTGAGGTTCAGGATCTAGGTAAGAGGAGAAAAGGCCCACATGCAATTTGTTTCTTGAACAACCTTGTACAAGTCTTTTCTTTGTTCGACCTAGAGGCTGAGGGCTACCTGAGTCTTCTTACCTTTCACCGGTCTTTGGTGGCCATCCAGATAAACATATCAAGAGAAGAGACTTTCCAGAGTCAAACAAGAGTTAGGCTTTATTCAGGGTCTTAGTTACTTATCCATATGCAGGGTGAGTTCTTCCCCCAGAGAAAGGAATCCTCCTCCTCCCAAGGGGCAAGAATCATACAGCAAGAGGATGGGAGCGGAAGAGGGGAGGGACCCTCTTCCCTCTAAGGACCCCACAGCAAGAAGAAGGCCTTCAGACTTTCCTGCCCCCACTTAAGCTCTCCCAGCCACATAGTTTGCACGTGACTACCATGCGTGCTCTCAGCCCCTAGCTAATTAACAACAGGTGTGCTCAGACCATGGACTAATCTCAAGGGTGGGATGCTCTCCCCAGCAAGTTTCCCTCTGAGAAGAGGTGGAAATACAAGATAGCTCGAGTTTCATGCCTCAATTCCCAGCTGTTCACTGGGGGACCTCGTGAGAACTCTGAGGTTTAGAAGCCCTCACTTTTACCTGCCCAAAACTGTTCACGTGAAAACTGAGCTTACACCCCAACATTTCTTGATCATAAATTTGTTGTTGTTCAGTCATTTCAATCATTTTCATCTATTTGTGATCCTATTTGGAGACTTTTCTTTACAAAGATACTGGGGTGGTTTGCCATTGCCTTTTCCAGCTCATTTTGCATATGAGGAAACTCAGGTAAACAGAACTAAGTGGTTTGCTCAGGGTCATACAGATGGTAGTTGTCTGAAGCCAAATTTGAATTCAAAATTTCCTGATTCAAGACACTCTAGTCAATGAGTTACCTAGCTGCTCCTATGACAAATAATTGGTGCCATTTTAAATATCACATATAGTGTTGGTTGAACAATAAAACCATGTTTTTTTATCCTTAGGAACAGAGTCTTGTTTCAAATTCTGCTTAGTTGCAGAAAGATAAGCACCATGTCTTTATTAAGTGCTACTTGATACAAAATTAAGGAAGTGAGAAGCATGTGATTTTGAGAGAATACATTCTAACTTCCCAAAGACTATTTCTGGACAGTCTTCCAATGTATTGTTTATTCTTGGCAAGGACAGTTATGAAGGTCCTGATGTACACCAAAAGCATAAAAAGTCAATAATCACTTCTTTTAAAAGCTTCAATTCTACTGAATTTAAGTAGTTGGGGGTTTCATGCATGGAAGGTACAGCATCTAGGATTATAAACCTAAAGTCAGAAGGAATCTTGGAAGTCATCTACTCTGGTTCTTTCACTTTATATGTAATCCATGTAAGCTCTGAGGATCATACCAACTTCCACTCCCACTGACTTGGATACATCAGAGCTTAGAGACACCAAATCTCTCAAAGCTCCATAGGGCAGCACTGAGCCCTTGGGGCAATGAGGTAATTCTTTAATGCTGTTGGCTCAAGCCCCCACCAATGTTCTCCCAATTCAAGGTTATCAGTTGAGAATAATTAGCCAGCAGGTCTCAAACAAGTGTTAAAAATGGGTATTTACTAATAAAAGCATCGAGTACGGAAGTTTCTAATATACTCTTCCTCAGGTACATCCAGAGATGAGAGGAAAGTGGGTTCAAGGTCAAAAAAATCACATTTGGCAAAAGAATAACTCCTTTTTCCCCATTCAAGTGATATTCAAGAAATTTCCTTTAAATATGAAGAATCTTGCCTGTTCTTGGGTTCCCATGAACCTGTTGCCACCAGCAAATTCAAGGATTCTGCTAGGATACTGATTGGAAGATGGGAAGCCTAAAATCTTCTGAATCCTTTTAAACTCTCAAGGTTTTCATCTGGCCGAAAGGAGGCTTCTCCTTTTCTACTCCTCGCCTCACTAAATTTCTTCTAGAAATGTTTTGGGGAGTAGATTCAGCTAGAATTTCATGCTTGACATAAGTTCTGGAAATCAATACCTTCTCAAATTTGCTTGATAATTTACCAATGATCTCTGGGGCATGGCCAAGTTTCCTTAGTCTATCCCATATTCCTGAGTTTTAAAAACATTTTAGCACTTAGTTTAAGGGCTATGAGTGATCACTTGATTGAGACATATTCTCACTTTGCTTTTGTTGGTGTTGGTGGTTGTCCTTCATTTTTGGAAGAGGACCAATGGCATCGAAGTTGCCATTGTAACTTCGTACTTTGCTACTGTAACACAGTAGCAGGACAAAAGTCAAGATAACTGGTGATGACTGGGGATTCAGTGGATGACCTTGGCATTTCAATGTCTGACCAAGTTCTAAGAGCTCCCAACTGTCTTCATGGCCATTGAAACAAATTGTTCTCACCCACCCATTTCATGGGGGATGTCTTCACATGCTTGGGGTAGACATCCCCCTAACTCACCAATGAGTTTCAGGCCTGTTAGTTACTCTCAACCTGATTTAGCCTATCTGCTGTATTAATAATGTATTTTTTGTTTATTGCTAATGTAATTTTTCTTCTTGTTGAAAAGATTATTCCCATCCATTAACAGGCCCATGTGACCTGCTTAAATCACATGGAAGCCTCAGTCACATGGAGCAAGAAGGGTGGAACAGGAAGAGGCAGAATTAGAGCAGCACTGAGAGGAAGTTAGTCAGAGAGCAATCAGAACTGGGAAATGCAGCTGACTAGCGTAAGTAAGAGAGCTTGTTTGTGATTTAAGAGAGCTGGTTTGTGGGAAGTCAAACAGAGGGAAGACTTGGGGATGGTGTTGCACTCTGCATTGTTAATTGTGTATAGATTTCTTTGTTGCTATGATAGATCTGTCTTTATGGTGTCTGAATAAATGTTTTGACTCTGTCTTCCATGTGGAGAGTCTGTTGTATTTCGTGATTCAGAATTGTACAGGCATATTCATGGCTGCCATAGGTGCTGTGAATATCATGCTGGTGTTACATATGCTGAGAGAGTTTTACTGGGATGTGGATGCTGTGCATACTATAGCTTCTTCGAGCCATAGGTGAAAGTTCAGTGACATGTGGTCACCTAGTTTAGGTATTAAGGCTAAAATATTGGAGTTTTATGGGGTAGTTTTGACCCCATACTTAACTGAGGCCCATAAAAGCTAAATTAACTATTTGTTCAAAGTCCCAAAGAGAGTCAGCTAGTAGCTAGACTAGGTTTTAAACTCTGCTCCTCTGACTCCTAATCCAGCCAATAAATAAATATTTATTAATCACATATTATCTGTTGGGCAATGTGTTAAGTGCTATCCACATTGTACTAGGCTTGAGTTTGGGTACTTCTGGCTTAGGAAGAGAAAAATGTGGCTAATATGCTCTTTTTTCCCCTTTTGGTTCAGACTTGTGACTTTATCAGAATTGGAAACTTACATATAAAAACTCCTTCCAGTGATATAGGTGGATTGCTCATCTGTAACAGAGATTTGCTTGGGATCCTGAGAAGTAAAATGTTACCCCATAAGGACATAAATATGGCTAATATGTTTGTTTACAATTCAGGATAAGAAATGGTCAACATTTCAAAATATCCCCATGGTTTATCACTGTCATCCATGAGATCACAAACAAAATGATCAGACTAGAATTTGAATTCTTGTTTCTTTGCCTCTCTAGTCTGATGGAACTGTATAATCTGTCCTATAACTAAGCTTCCAAGGACTTCCAAAGACAGCTGTGTGAAGGACACAGAGGGACACAAAAATGTGGTCATAGGAAAAGAATCTTTTGAAATAACAGCCCTTAAACTTTTTGGTGACATGGGCCCTTTTGTCAGTCTGGTGAAACCTATGAACCTCTTTTACAAATAATGTTTAAAGTAAATCAATTATAGTGAAAATAAAGATGTATGTTTTTTTCCACATCTAATTTCTCAAATCCTTTTAAATCTATTCATCGACAGTTGGTTCACTAATTCATTGTTGGTGGACCTGTAGCTGATCCAACTATTCTGGAGAGCAGTTTGAAACTATGCCCGAAGGTCTATAAAAGTGTGCAAACCCTTTGACACAGAAATACTGCTTCTATTATCCCAAAGAGATCATAAAAATGAGAAAAGGACTCACATGTACAAAAATATTTATAGCAGCTCTTTTTGTGGTAGCCAACAACTGGAAAATGAGGGGATGCCCATCAATTAGAGAATGGCTGAACAAGTACTATTTTGCTATAAGAAATGATGAACAGAAGGATTTCAAGAAAAGCTGCAAAGATTTATATGAACTGATGTTAAATGAAGTGAGCAGAACCATAAGAAAAGTATACATAGTAATAGCCACAGTGTACAAGGACTGATTTTGATAGACTTGGCCCTGCTCAGCCATGCAGGGACCTAAAACATTTCCAAAGGACTCATAATGCAAAATTCCATCCACATCCAGAGAAAGAACTATGGAGTAGGAACACAGAGTGAAACAAACTATTTTCTCTTTTGTTATGTTTTGTTTTGTTCTCTCATTAGCTATAATTCTTCTATGCAACATGACTAATATGAAAATGTATTTAATAGGAATGTATGTGCACAGCCCATAGAGGATTTCATGCTATCTTAGGGAGGGAGGAAGAGAAAATTTAACACTTATGGAAGTGAATGTTGAAATCTGAAAACAAATAAATTAATAAATTTGGAGGAAAAAAGAAAAAAAATTTATTCATGTACTCATGGGTCCATGGATACCAGATTAAGAACCCCTGTTTGGAAAGATTCTAATCGAAGCACCACTCCCCAAACAAGAGTTCTTCACTCCATGATAATTAGATTATATCTTAAAATCACCAGCACCACAACCTAAATTTAAACCACCTACATTTATGTACAGAGGTTGGCTAGTGGTACTCTTACTCAAATACTCTCAGCAAGTATAAGATTTGAGACAAGTACAGATCCCTTTGCCTGATCAAAATAGATTAAGTCAAATGCATTGGGCATCATTTTTTGGCAGTGAAGAAATGCAATAACAATATTTTACTTTATGCTTTGGCTCTTAATCTCTCAAAGTGACAAGGTATCAACCAATGTTCTTTTTCTTTGAACCTACTGCTTCAATCTAGGTTTTAATTTCTATAGAATGAACTACCTGAATTAATTAGTTTAAATGAATTGTGTCTATGATATCACTCTCCTGGTCTTATTAATTAGACAAAATTTAAAAGAAAGTCGTTTTCATTCCAGAACCATCTTCAAGTATGTATCTTATCCTAGGAACTGTTGTTGTTGTTATCATATTATTATTATTATTATTATTATTATTATTATTATTATTATTATTATTATTATTATATTAGGCATTTCTACATCCATTCACATTTTCTGCTGAGTAATTACAGTAATTAAGCTAATCATTAAATATTATTCCTCATCACAAAAGTAAAATGAGAAATCACGCTATTGACCCAACTAAACAAAGAGAAAAGGTCAAAATTAAGTTTAATGATTTGTTCAGGATCACAGAAAAATTATCATAAAGTTGGAAATGGCCCTCTCACTAAGGGTCTATTACTCTTTTACCATGATGGGTGAACAAGTATAAACAGCCTCTCCTAGCACTGTCTTACTGTGCAGGCATCAAGTAGAGTTGTCAATACTAATAACTGACATTTACCTCTTGGCTTTAGTGTATGTGAAGCACTTTCCATACATTATCTCATTTGAGCCTCCAATAAACCTGTGGGATAATCACTAGTGATGATTTTCATCCCTCTTGTAGAGAAGAGTAAACTGAGGACAAGAGAAGTTAAGTGACTTAATGGTGAGCCAGATAAGCAGTATTAGTTGCTAACATTTATGTAGGAAGTTAAGGCTTATGTATACTTCTTAAAAATAAGCTGCATCATAGACATTCACAATTTCTTGTGTAATCCTCATTCATGTTTTTCTTTGCATAGTGAAATATTTGTATTTGTTGAAGCTTAAGTTCACAATTAAAAAAATACTATATTACCTCATTTGATTATTTCCTCCTAACACCTAGCTAATTGGTGCAATGGATAAGAGTTAAAGCCAAGTAGATCTGAATTCACATCCTCCCTCAGACATGTTCTTATACTTGTGAAGTTTTTTGTTTGGTTTGAACTTGTACCTAAGTGCATAGACAATCATTCAGGCAGTGTAATAACTCCCATATGCAAAGGTCATGCTAGTAACCTGTGAGGTGTACTTTGACTTTTTTATCCAAGATATATGAAAAGTTAGTTCCAACACATATAAAAATCTCTTTCCTCACACTCCTCACTGATGTCAAGAATTGGCAAAATGGCTGTTCCCAATGAAAGGTGCAATCTGCATCTGTTAAATCTGCACAGATTTAACAAACCTATAACAATACTGAACTAATGCTCTGGGTCACAAGATTGCTATGCCCTAAGTAGCTAAGCTAGTCATTGATAGGGAAAAGAAAAAAAAATTATTGCCCTATTCCCTACCCTTAGTTCATAATGTTAAATATCTATATGGCCATGTTATTGTTTAGCAAGTTCAACAGAGCTCTGCCCTTTTGCATTTTACAATCTAAAATATACAACAGTAGCTGAATATATGGAAACATGCAAGCAATTAAGAGACAAACTATAACATAATTTTAACATAGCATTTTTAAAGAAAAAGTTTTAATCTTTGATGAATTTTATCAATGTAGATTCTCTTTCTAATTATGCCTATCAATTCTGTTTGAGTCTTGTCATTTGCTCCCATAAATACATAATAAATTTCCTTTGAATGAATTGGAGGCCACTCTGAATATTGCATAATTTCACACGAGCAATTTTTTTTTATTTTTAATTGTTTTATTTCATTAAATATTTCACACATATATCAAAATTTTTAAACCATTTTTTTAATTTTGAGTTCTAAATTTTCTCCCTCTCTCTCACCCTTCTCCTTTTCCTGAGAAGATAGGCATTTTGATATGGATTATACATGGGAAGTCATGCAAAATATATTTTCATATTAGCCATGTTCGGAAAGAAAATACAAAATAAAACAATAAAAATAAAGTTTAAAAATATGCTTCAATTTGCATTCAGAGTTCATCAGTTCTCTCTCTGCAAGTGAATAGCATTTTTCATCATGGGTTCTTTGGATCACTATCTTGATCTGAGTATCTAAATCTTTCACAGTTGATCATCCTTACAATACCAAGCAAATTTGTTTTTAATTTTTGAGTGGCTGCAAAACGGTGTTTCCTTAAGTTGGAAAAACCTACATCATTTACCTCATATTCTCCTTAAAAATAAATGTGCACAGTAGGCACTCACAGTTTATTTGTCCCTCTTACTTGTCATTATTTGTTTATTCAAATATTTGTACTTACTGAAGCTTAAGTTCACAAAAAAATAAAAAATAGAACCAAATTCTCCATGTCATCAATAAAACCTTTAGAAAAACTACAGTATACTAGCCCACATCCATCGCTTCTAGTACTCAGTGCTATAAAATATAGTCTCTATGCAATGTTTAGAAAATAGGAGGGTCATGTGTTGGCCAAACTTTGTGATGAAATGGCCAGTGAATGAGTATGACATTGAACAAATTACCACATGCCATACAGCCAAGGAATGTTCAGGAAACAATGCTGATATTAAACTGGCAAGAAGCTCTACTCTCTTATTCTATAGAAAAAGAATGCTGACATCTTATTCAACCTCACATTTCAGCTTACACTGTTCAGAGATCCAGTGAACTCTTTTCCATACAGAACGTGAATTCAATTCATCACATATCTCCATTGAAAATTTTCTTTCTGATTCCATTTCGCTATCTGTAAAATGAAGGTGTCCTCATTTGTTCTTCCTTTCAAATAGGCCCATTATTAGAAACCAGTGTTTTCTGTTCCTAAAGCTCTAAATTCACAGAATCACAGAATTTGAGAATTGGAATAGACTTCCATGGTTATTTAGGCCAATTAACAGATGAAAGGAATTTCTGGTATTAAGTATCTACCAGGGAGAATCTACCACCTTCTGAGGCAGACCATTCTACCTTTGGACAGTTGTTGGAAGGTCCTTAATGTCATCAAGCCTAAATGTGTCTCTCTGAAATTTACCCTCATTGCTCCTGATTTGCCCCTGTGAGGCCAAGAACAATTCTAATCCCTCATCCTAACAGTTCTACACATACTTGAGTGTTCTCCTCTCCAAGCTAAATGTTGCCATAGCCTTCAACCAGTCTTCACACATGACATGGACTCAGGACACTTCAATATCCTGGATACTCATAAGCTTCTTCAACTATGGGACCCAGAACAAAACACCATACTTCAGATGAGGCTTATCACCTTCCTTTTCCTAGAAGCTATAGCCTTCTGACTGTGTTCCAAGAATGCATTATTGTATTAAACTGTTAATGTTGAATTTGCAGCCCAGTAAAATCTCAACAACATTTAATGGTTAATTATTGTCTAAACACACCTCCTCCTCCTGCATCTGTGAAGTTGATGTGTGTACCCAAAAGCAGACTTTGCAGTTGCCTTTATTGAATTGTACCTTAAATTGAACCCATTCCACTGGCCCTTTCCACTGATATAGCAAATATCCTTTTGGATATTGGCTCTGTCATTACATTTCAGTGATTCTTCTCAACTTTATGTCATCTGTAAATTTGTGAGCACACAATCTATGATTTTATTCCAGACAATAATAGAAACATGAAATGGTATAGGTCCAACAATGTATCACTTGGGCACTTCACCAGAGACCTGCCACAGTCACCCTGAGTCTAGCCATCCTACCAGTTATAAATCCTTTGTTTGTTTTATTGTCTAACTTATATCTCTCCATATTCTCCAGTAGAATGCCATATGAAACTTAGCAAAAGGTTTACAGAAAAATGCACAGCATTCCCCTCAACCAGTTTATTTATCCTATTTTTTAATAAAAGTAAATTTGGGTCATCTGACAAAACCTATTCTTGATGACATCATTCTGCTTCTTTATAATAACTGTTTCTCTCTCTAGAGATTCAATAACCAGTTCTTTAAATCTGTTCTAGAATTTTCCCAGTAACCAAAGACATATCTGTTGACCTATAGTTTGTTGAGCCTCTTCTCCTCCATTTTTGGAAAATCAGCACATTCACCTTTCTCCAGTTTTATGGGTTCCTTTTCACTTTCCATGGTCTTTCAAATTTCACTGTCAGTAACTCAGCAAATCACAACTGTCAATTCTTTCAGGACCTAGAGATGTAAATTCATCTGAGCCAAGTGATTTGAATTTATCAAGGGCAGCTACATGCTCTCTTACCATCATTTTACATATCTTGGATAATGATTCCATTAGTCAACTTTGTTCTGTCATTTCTAGCGGGTCATTCTCTTTTACACAGTAAACTCTTTTACACAGAAAACAAATAAAATGCAAATTAAGCAATTCTGACTTCTCTATATAGTCAGTAGGCTACATACCTTTCCCTTCAAAGTTCCTATCCCTTCTTTGATCATCCCTTCCCCCCAAAATAGCTTTAATAAAATCTTCTTTTAAAGACAGATCATCAGAATCACAGAATCAAACAGTTAGAATAGATCTCAGTAGCTGTCAAGTCCAAAACAAAGCAATGACAGCAACAAAAACCCTGAAGAAACAACCCCCTCCTACAACTTTTCTGGCAATCTAGGTTTTTGTTTGGAGGCCTCCAATAATGGGGTAACCCATAACATTCTGAGACATCCATTCCCTTTTGCTACAATGATGTGAAGAGATTTTTTCCTTGTACCTAGACTAAATTTACTTCTTTACTATTTCCAAAACAAAGATTTATGCACTCAGTCAACATGACCTCACAAAATAGCATTTACGTGATGAAAAATCAATCTATAAGCATTTACTAAGTACTTACTGTGTGCCAAGCACTGTGTTAAATACATAGGAAATGTATACAAAGGTCAAAACAATGCATAATTTGTTGGTGCTCTCATTATAATGAAATAATGTGGTTAAGGAATGGCAAGAAGACTAGTTTGGCTGGTGCATAGGGTGTGTGAAGAGGAGTAATGTTGGTTGTTGTCCTTCATTCTCAAAGAGGACCAAAGTGACATCACTGTGCTAAAGTCAAGTCTCAACGTGTCTGACTGTAACTAATCAGACCAATACAAGCTTGGAATGCTCTATCACAGATCCAACACAAATAGTCTCTGTGAACATTTGGGGTGAACACTCTAAATTTGTGCATCCTGCATTTCCTTTGAGTTTTTCAATTCTGGTTTGCTCATAGAACATTGCACTCTGATGTGCACATGCCATGCTAAGCAGTCTTGTGCCACTGTCTCCCATATCACACAATCAATTTCAAAGTTCTTAAGCAAAACCTTGAGAGTCCATGTGTCACTTTTTCTGATTATCATGTGACTCCTTGCCCTGTGTGAGTTCTCCATAAAACAGTAGTTTTGGCAAGCATAAGTTTTGCATTTGAACAACTTGACCAGCCCATCCAAGTTGTGCTCTCTGAAGCAGAATGTGAATGCTTTGCATTTTAGCTCACATAAGTACCCAGTGTGTGGTACCTTATTCTACCAGGTGATCAGAATCTTCCTAAGGCAATTCAAATGGAAGAGATTCAGTTTCCTGGCATGGTACTGGTATACTGTCCAGATTTCACAGACATTCAGCAATAAGGTCAGCACAACAGCTTCGGAGACCTTCAGTTTGGTAGTAGGACTGGAAAGGTAAGTTAGAGTAAAATTGTTCTTGCCTTGGAATAGTTTAATTAAATTTTTATTGGAAATATAACTTCATATAGAGAATTGAATGAAAGATAACTTAAAGAAGCAAAGAATATTAACAAGCACAGGGTCCATGAAGATTTCCCAGGGGAGGTGGTACTTGAGTTTAACTTCAGAGGAAGATAAACATTTTGAGAGGATAAAATGGAAAGGGAGTAGATTCCAGGCTTAAGCAGAGGTAGATAGCTAAGCAAATATAACAGAAGTAACAGAAGCAACAGAAGATGGAATGTCAAATTTAGGGAACAATTGATAGTCCAGATTGACTATAACAACATGTGAAGGGAAATAATGTAATATACAACCAAACAATTAGGATGAGATTGTAGATATTCTTAAATGTCAAATGGAGTTGTTTTGTCCTCCATTGATAAGGAAAGAGGCATAGATGGCTTTTGAACATGATGATGAAATGTTATAAGACCTATATCTCCAAAAGATTAATTTGGCAATGTTTGAAAGAGAGGTTGGAGACAGGAAAGACTAGAAGAAAAGAGTCTAGTCAAAAAGTCATATAAATAATTTAAATTATCAATAATGAGAACATGAACAATGATGACAGACACGGGGTGGAGAAAAGAGAATGAATGTAAAGATGTCAAGTTGGCTGGTGTCTGATTGGATATGTGATTGGAGTCAAGAATGAATTCGATGTTATGAAATTGGCTAAGTGAAAGAACTGTGGTAACCTCAAGGAAAATACAAAAGTTTGGAGAGACAGAGAATGGGGTAAGGAGAGAGAGAGAGAGAGAGAGAGAGAGAGAGAGAGAGAGAGAGAGAGAGAGAGAAAGAGAGAGAGAGAGAGAATGATAGAGAGAGGAGAAGAAGAAGAAGGAAAAGAAAAAGAAGAAGAATAAGAAGAGAAAGAAGAAGAAAAGAAGAGAATAGTGGAGGGGAGAAGAGGACACAGGAGGGGAGAGCTGATTTGATCCTCACAACAACCCTATAAGGTAGGTACTATTATTAGCCCTGTGTTATAGTTGAATAAACAAGTTAGGTGATTTGCCCAAGGTCACACAGGTTAGATCTACACCCAAGTTTTTCTGAATAGGTCAGGCACTCCATCCTCTTCACCACTGAGCTTCCCTTACAGTGCCATATAGAATAGTGAGGCAAAATAAGTTTTAAATTGTTGTGGTCATCCTTCATTATCGAAAAGGACCATGACATCAGAGAAATAGTGATATGACTTGCCCTTGACTTTGTTTTGAGTGAGGGAGAGCTATGCAAAATCACTAGCCTCACTTTCTCCTCCTGAGCCATCTGGATCCAATGACCAAATATGCATCAGGATGATTGGAGAAGCAATGGGAGACCTTGGCTTTTTAGGCTAAGGCCTTTTCAGGTACTCAATCAAATTGAGGTAATGCCCATTCAGTGAATAGGTCTCTTTAAAAAGTAACCAGGGGGATGGCCCCTTTAGTAAGTAAGTAAGTGAGTAGTAATAGTTATAAGTAAGTAATAATAAGGTGAAATAAGTTTAAAATTGTTGGAGCCAAACTGTAAGGGACCTTAGTCTGAGGAGTTTGTATTTAATCTTGGTTGGCAGTAGAAAGCTACTGTGAAAGGCTCCCTGTGACCTATTGTTCTGTCAGGGAGCTGAGTTATCAAATTCCAAGTCATCATGTTCTCCATTTCACAAAGCTAGAAGGTCAATCATAATGATGTTTTGAAGACTGACATGTATCTGTTAGTAGTTGTTGTTGCTCAGTCATTTCAGTTGTGTCATGACAGGTTTTCTTGGCAAAGATATTGAAGTGGCTTGCCATTTCCACCTCCAGCTCATTTTATAAATGAGGAAACTGAGGCAAATAAGGTTATGTGACTTGCCTGGAGTCACACAACTAGTAAAATGTCTGGGTCCAGATTTGAACTCAGGAAAATGAGTGTTCTTGACTCCAAGCCCAGTGCTCTCACCACTGCACCATCAAGCTGCCCCTACCTGTTAGGTAGGTACCTAAAAAATGAAGCTGAGGGGAGAGGTGGAGAAATCATAAGTTTCAGTCACAAAGAAGAGTCTATAGAGTTTGGAGGTAAAAAGTACAACTGATAGTGAAACATAAGGTTCCAGTAATATCTGAGGTAGTACAGAAGTTGAGAAGTCTGGGAACCTGAAAGGTAGGAATATCAAATCAACATCGAGGTCATCAAGCATGATGGCAAAGAAAAGAGTCGAGAAGAAAACTGGAAGTCAGTTTCTAGAATCACTGAGGAAAGTAGAAGCATATCCTAGAGTTTAGTAGATGGTTGAAATAGGAATCAAGAGTAGGTCCTAGAATCAGCTCAATGAAATTCAACAAATATTTATTTAGCATCAACTAGGAATTTTGAGGGAGGTAGGGGTGTCCAGACCTGTGATTTCATTGATGTAGGTAACCTTGGTGAAGAAACTCCCTTTACATATATTGTGATTGTACTGCAATTTATAATCCTAAAGGGTTTCCTGAGACATTAAAAGATGAAGTGACGTCCTCTGTGGGCAACAGTCAGTAGGTGCCAGAAAAAAAACCTGAACACAGTTTTGCCTGCCTCTGAAACCAGCCCTTTCTCCACTACAGGAAATTGTCTCAGTATGTCCTAGGCTTTGTCATCTCCTCTGTATCTGAACCCTCCTATATGTGTTGTTTGCTCTAATTAGAATGTGAATCCCTTGAAATCCAATAAGGATTATCTTATATTTTATATGTATACTAAGTACTTAAGAGTTGGACACACAATAAGTGCTTCATAAATGCTTCTCCATCTTATTGTAAGACTGGTACTCCAAGGAATGTCTTATTCAAGTAATAGCTAGGCCTAATTCTACTTATCTTGCAAGATCAAGTGCACTTGTGGTGATATGGCCAGGGACACACTGGGGAATTCATCAGCTAATCAATAAGAATTTATTAAGCACTTATTATGTGCTAGGCACAATGGCAAATTAAACTTATTCTGAGCTTTTCTGTCAAGTCAATGGATTGGAGTTGGGGTTGTTATGGTGTAGGGGTGCTGGGAACCCCAAAATTCAAGGTGTAGCTTCTGCTTCAAAAGAAATCAACTCAAGCCTTCTTTCAATCAGAGGCAAAGTTTATTAAAACACAGGATGAGGCAGGCCAGATTTTAAGAATCCATCCTATTGGCCAGATTTTAAGAATCAAGATGGACCTTTTATACAGAAAGAGGGTGAAGATCTGGATGTGATCTAGTAGTGGTTAATAACCTGGGATGACACAAAGGCAACAGAGAAGGGTCTAGATGGGATTAAGAGTGGGATATACCCTGGAGTGGTCTGGGTGTAAAAGACAATGAAGAGTTGGGCTGAGTCAGGGGTAACAAAGAATGAAGGATGAGTGGAGATGGTAAAATGAAAGGACAGCTGAAAGGATTACTGGGATGGGTGAACAGGTGAACACCTCAGGTGAACACCATTGACTTGGTTCAGGGCCTTTGGGGTCCAGGTCCCAAAGAAATGGTCTTTTCCTTTTTGGGGTCCAACTCAAATCCCATCCCCATCAGGGATCAGGCTCTGAGAATACAAAGACAAAAATGAAGTAGTCTTTGCCCTCTAGGTGCTTATTGTGTTTGTCCTTCATTGCCAAAGAAGACCATGCCATCAGAGAAATGATGACATAACTTGCACTTGACTTTGTTTTGAGTGTGGGAGGGCTGTGTAGGTCACCAAACTCACTTCTCTTCCAGAGTCATCTGAATCCAGTGATCAGACAAGTATTCATCAGGATGACTGGAGATGACCCAGGATGCACTGGGAGACCTTGGGCCCTTTGGGCCCAAGTCAAGGAAAAGAAAGACAACAGGCTGGGTGGGAAACAACAATAGTTACTATTGATAATCACTCTAATGCCAGGAGGGTCAAGAAGAGCACTTAGGCAAGGGCCCACTGGCCTCCCAGTTTGAGAGTGCAGTAGGTTTAAGGTTTTGGGAGAGTTCAGGACAGGACAGAACAGGAGAAAGGAAAAGAAAGGCAAGGGAAGGAAAGGGGCCAGTAAAATCCAAGTTAACTGGGCATCTTTTGGCCATCTAAATTTACCATCCTTTGGAGAGGAGAAGAAAGGGGATGGGGAGGCAGACAGAAGAGGAGGAGTTGAGTTACCCAGCTAGCTGGGTCCCCTTTCAGCCAGCTGCATCTACTCACAGGATTGTGTTCGCCCTTTTTTGCCAAAGAAGACCATGTCATCAGAGAAATGATGACATGACTTGCACTTGATTTTGTTTTGAATGAGAGAGGGCTGTGTGGGTCACCAGCCTCACTTCTCCTCCAGAGTCATCTGAATCCCTAAGTGCTTATATTGATGTGAAGAATGTCCATGTCTTTATCAAACAGCATATACCACAAACTTACAATTTGTTCCTCAAAGAAGAATATGAAAAGCTACCAATGTGATTGATCCCAGCTTCATTTTACTGTCTCCAGATGGAATGAAGATATTCCTGACTAAGCCTTGGCAACCCATGTCACAGACTCGGTGAGTTTATTATTGCTCTATGATTTGTGCTTTCTTTATACTCAGTGGACTGGCAATGCTTTATTCTAATTTATTCAAGGCTAAGCAGCTGCATTGATTGTATAGCTTCAAAGCACCAGCTCTCAGTGCTTTCCTCAATTGTTCCATTTTAATTTCAGTGCAATTAAGGACAAAGGAGAATGGTTGACATGTTTTCCACAAGCATCACCATCAGGGAAAGCTCAATAACCTTTGTAAGATTCTTGTTAGGAAATTGTCAGGTATTGTTTTCTGCAGTCATGTGAAAAGGACTCTCCTATAAGTTTCAATAACACTATAGGTGGGGAAAATAAGTTTATATTGGGGCACAACTCATAACCTTTCAGGATGACAGTGTTGTGTACATTGAAGAGGATTCCATTAAGGCTGGCATTTGGAAAAATGATAGCAGATTGGTTTGCACCCAGCAACTGACATGGGAAAAATGCTAAGGTGAATTACTGACATTTCTACAAGAAACACCAACAGAATGATGTAATAAGTTGAAACAGACCATGGAATGGAGAAAGGTATAGAAGCGAACAGAAACAGTAAAAAGATATTGCTGCTGGTGGTGATTGATTAACAGCACAACCCACCAGAATAGTTTCATTGTTGCCATCCTATGGACTTTTACATCCTACAATGCAGTCTAGAAATGTGGCATTTCTCACATTGGATCCACATTAAAAAGAAGTTTTATCCATTGCAAGAATATATTTTATCTCCAATAAGGAAGTGTGAATCTAGGTACATGAGAATTCAAAAGTATATTTGCTGAGTGATTGTCCTTGACTCATCTGTTACAAGATTTGTCTAAGTTGTGCATAACAGTACAACTTGCAGTAATGAATGATAAAGCAAAGGGGACAACAAGTGACTGTGGTTGATGTCATGCTCACATTTCAGGAAAATGAATAACAAAAGCAGATGTACTCTACATCTTCTCGTTCCACCATCATTTCCTTGGAGTTCTGCATCTCAGGAAAGGAAAATAAAATGTACTGACAATGGAGGAGGTGAAAGCCCCAAACCACAATATGTCAACTGTTATCATAAACTAGTAAAAATCAAGCTTGGAGGACAGCAAAGGAGAGATCTATTTCCAGATCTGGAAGGAATCTGTGAGGTCACTCAGCTCAACCTCCCAATCAATGAAAAAATCTCCAAAGCCACTGACAAGTGGCCATTGTGCTTTTTGTCTGATCAGGTCCAAAGACAGAGAGGTCAGTCCTTCACAAGGCAGACTATCATTTGTCCAATTCTTTATTAGACAGTTCTTCCTTACATTGAACTGGTCAGCCTCACCGTTATTTTCACTCTTGTGTCCTAGATTTCTCTACCTCAGTCCTAGCAGGATAGAATTAGAAAGTGGTTTAAAATGGCAATGAGTTAATTCTGCATATGATCCTTTTTAATGTATAGAAAGAACCTTCAGTATTCCCCTGTTATCACTGAAAGTAGTTTTACTTTATTTTTATTTCATATTCTATTAATTTTCTTGTTTCCTTCAAAACTCCACTCAAAGGATACCTCCTACATGAAACTCTTTTTAAATCCTTCATAGCTGCTCCTACCTCCTTCCTAAATGGAATATATTGTATTCATTATGCATATATTTACATTTTTAAGGGACAGCATAGCTTAGTGGTCCTGGAGACTTGATCTTAAGTCCAAGAAAGATTGAAGTCAAGTCCTAACTCTGATCTATATTGGCCAGCACTTAGCAGAGGGCCTGGCATATAATAGACACTTAATAAATGTTTGTTGGGGGGGCTGAGCCAAGATGGCGGAGTAGAAAGATGCACATACACATAGCTCCAAACCCACAACTCATAGAACATCTGTAAATAGCAACTCACTGCAAATTCTTCAGGACTAGAGGCCACAGAACATTGGAGCAAATTTCTGTTCCAGAGGGACCTGCAAACCTCTCGCAAAAGGTCCTTTGCGCCGCAGACTGGGAGCCAAATACAGCCCTGCCGCAGCTGCGAGAGGAGCAGATGCGAGCAGGCTTCAGGGACAGAGTCTCCAGCAGCCTCGTGGGTGCCTCCACCCACAGGTGATGGGGGTCGGTGAGAGGGTCTCTTTGGCGGGTCGAGAGGGGAGTGGGGTGCCCCCATAACTCAGGCACCCTCAGGAGGCAGAAGCGGAGGTGGGAGCAGACAGGGGCTCCCAAAGCAGGCAGGAGCCTGGATCCATTGTTGAAGGTCTCTGCATAAACCCCCTGAGGGAACTGAGCCCTTGAGGTGGCGCTGCCCTGACCTGAGCACCTGAACTTAATCTCACACTGAATAGCAGTCCTGCCCCCGCCAAAAGCCCTGAGGCTGGAAGCAGCATTTGAATCTTAGACCCCAAACTTTGGCTGGGAGGATCAGGAGGTGAGGTGGGTGTGAGGAGAATATTCAGAGGTCAAGTCACTGGCTGGGAAAACGCCCAGAAAAGGGAAAAGAAATAAGACTATAGAAGGTTACTTTCTTGGTGAACAGGCATTTCCTCCCTTCCTTTCTGATGAGGAAGAACAATGCTTACCATCAGGCGAAGACACAGAAGTCAAGGCTTCTATATCCCAGCCCACTCAATGGGCTCAGGCCATGGAAGAGCTCAAAAAGGATTTTGAAAATCAAGTTAGAGAGGTGGAAGAAAAACTGGGAAGAGAAATGAGAGACATGCAGCAAAGCATGAACAGCAGGTCAGCTCCCTGCTAAAGGAGACCCCAAAAAAATGCTGAAGAAAATAACACCTTGAAAAATAGGCTAACTCAATTGGCAAAAGAGGTTCAAAAAGCCAATGAGGAGAAGAATGCTTTCAAAAGCAGAATTAGCCAAATGGAAAAGGAGATTCAAAAGCTCCCTGAAGAAAATAGTTCTTTAAAAATTAGAATGGAACAGATGGAGGCTAAGGACTTTATGAGAAACCAAGAAATCACAGAACAAAGAGAGAAGAATGGAAAAATGGAAGATAATGTGAAATGTTTCATTGGAAAAACAACTGACCTGGAAAATAGATCCAGGAGAGACAATTTAAAAATTATGGGACTACCTGAAAGCCATGATCAACAAAAGAGCCTAAACATCATCTTTCATAAAATTATCAAGGAAAACTGCCCTGACATTCTAGAACCAGAGGGCAAAATAAATATTCAAGGAATCCACAGAACACTGCCTGAAAGAGATCCAAAAAGAGAAACTCCTAGGAACATTGTGGCCAAATTCCAGAGTTCCCAGGTCAAGGAGAAAATATTGCAAGCAGCTAGAAAGAAACAATTCCAGTATTGTGGAAATACAATCAGGATAACACAAGATCTAGCAGCTTCTACATTAAGGGATCGAAGGGCATGGAATAGGATATTCCAGAAGTCAAAGGAACTAGGGCTAAAACCAAGAATCACCTACCCAGCAAAACTGAGTATAATACTTCAGGGGAAAAATTGGTCTTTCAATGAAATAGAGGGCTTTCCAGCATTCTTGATGAAAAGACCAGAGCTGAAAAGAAAATTTGACTTTCAAATACAAGAATGAAGAGAAGCATGAAAACGTGAACAGCAAAGAGAAGTCATAAGGGACTTCCTAAAGTTGAACTGTTTACATTCCTACATGGAAAGACAATATTTGTAACTCTTGAAACTATTCAGTATCTGGGTACTGGGTGGGATTACACACACACACATGTACACACACACACACACACACACACACACACACACATAGAGACAGAGTGCACAGAGGGAACTGAAGAGGATGGGCTCATATCTTAAAAAAATGAAATCAAGCAGTGAGAGAGAAATATATTGGGAGGAGAAAGGGAGAAATGGAATGGGGCAAATTATCTCTCATAAAAGAGGCAAGCAAAAGACTTATTAGTGGAGGGATAAAGAGAGGAGATGAGAGAAAAACGTGAAGCTTACTCTCATCACATTCCACTAAAGGAAGGAATCAAATGCACACTCATTTTGGTATGAAAACCTATCTTACAATACAGGAAAGTGGGGGATAAGGGGATAAGCAGGGTGGGGGGGATGATGGATGGGGGGACATGGGGAGGAGGGAGCAATTTGAGGTCGATGCTCTTGGGGAGGGACAGGATCAAAAGAGAATAGAAATAATGGGGGACAGGATAGGATGGAAGGAAATATAGTTAGTCTTATACAACACAACTATTATGGAATTTGCAAAACTACACAGATTTGGCCTATATTGAATTGCTTGCCTTCCAAAGGGAAGGGGTGGGGAGGGTGGGAGGTAAAGAAGTTGGAAGTCAAAGTGTTAGGAACAACTGTCAAGTAATCTTCTTGCCACTAGGAAATAAGAAATACAGGTAAAGGGGTACAGAAAGTTATTTGGCCCTACAGGAGAAAAGAGAAGATGGAGACAAGGGCAGAGAGGGATGATAGAAGAGAGAGAAGATTGGTCATAGGGGCAGTTAGAATGCTTGGTGTTTGGGGGGGGAGGGGACAAAAGGGGAGAAAATTTGGAACCCAAAATTTTGTTAAAATGAATGTTAAAAGTTAAATAAATAAATTAATAAAAAGAGAAGAAAAAAAATAAATGTTTGTTGACTGGCTGTGTGACTCTCAGTGGTCTAGGTAACGTTCTAAGGCTATAAGTTGCAGAGGAAGTTTCTTCACCTGAGAATTCTCTAGTCCACATCAATGAAATCACAGGGTCACTTTTTATCCTTATTCCATACTTCTTAAATAGATGTTGTTTTCTCCAATAAAAATGTTTTCTACAAGTTCCCCAAGAACTTGACATCAAGGTCTTTGAGGTCAAGAATCATTTCATTTTTGTTAGTGCATCTACAACTCATAGTATACTGCCTAGAAAATGGGAAGCATTTATTAAATATTTGATAATTTCTTTTTATTACTAAAATCTAGCTTTTTGAACAGCATATCAAATAGGTAGCCAAAGTGCTTTACAGACAAACATTGAAGGTCGTGGTTTACATTTAATTGAGTATACATTTTTCTATCATTCCACAAAAAATTAACTGAGATATTTTCCCCAGGTTTTACAATGAGAATTTGAGAATAATGGACTAAGTCCAGTAAGTCCACAAAGGCAATACACCTAAGTCGATACTTAATAAATGTTTATTGACTATTTGTAGAGAATATTGGGATAAAAAATCCAGTTAGGGTCATAGGTTTCAATTTATGGCGCTGTGCTTCAGGTTTCAGATAAACATTGTAGAAGTGGGGCGTACAACACTGGACATTAAGAAAATATTCAGGAATATGGAACCACAGAAAATGAGAGGTGGAGAGTATCTCAGGGCCATCTAATTCAACCTAAATGGTGAAATGCTAGCATCATTTGGATCCAGTTTTTTAGCTAGCTGCAAATTCATCTAATGGTGCTTTGACAGAAGGCTTATTTCTGCAACTTTCAGAAGGGCTATGACAAGAGACTTCATCAAATGTCCTGCTGAAATCAAGATGCACAATGACTGCACTCCAGTTTGCCAGTGCATTTTGTGAATAATTTTAACACCTGAATAATTTAATTATAGGAGATTCTCATCTGTACAGGGGCTTCAAATTCCTTGCCAAAGATTTCTTTATTTAAAGATGATTTTCGAACAGCAACAAAAGAAAAATTGAAGAGTTTTGCCTTCTGTCATATGTGAAGCTCATTGCCCCAGACACACATCTGTCTCTTCCTTTTTCCTGTTCATGTTCTAATCATACCATTAAATAAATTCCCCACCATTGTGGCTGGCATTTTTCATTCAGCATGCTCTGGGCTTTTGCTTTTTGGACAGCACTTCTGGCAAGAAAGCTGAACTAACTGTAATTTTCCTCTTTCCATCATTTATTTTTGTTATTTTTCAAATTAGAGATAAAACACTAAATTTCTTGAATGCTTTCACCTTTTTTCCCTGTGAAAATTATTTGGATCTGTGTATAGTTTCATTTTTAAAGGTATTTAATACTTCTAGAACTCTTTTAGATTCAATAGTCATCTCATCAGACCTATCACATTCCTGAATGTTTTGCAACCTTTTTCCTAAAGGTTAAGAAATATGTCACGAAAATGCCCAGCATTCAGTCCCTAACTTAGTTATTCCAAATTCACATCATTTCCATATGCCAGTCTCTTCTAATGTTACAAATAAAAAAAATCAAAGAAAGTTCCTGCCTTCAAGAAACATGGAGAAATAAAAAGAAAAAGTTGAAAATATAGTCCAAGAGTGAGAACACAAAGAAGCCAATGGGGAATCATGAGTGGACTCCACAGAAGTCCACTTACATATTATGAGAATTTCTAAAGGAAGACCATCAAAACATTGGATTGATCAGCTGCTGGAGATACGTAGTAAGTCAAGATCAAGATTTGTACAGAATGGGAAGACTTGGATGGGCTGTGATCTGCATGATGAAAAGATGTATCCACACTGATGAGAAGGTACAATCATCTAAGTATCAAAATTACATCAAATATTAGCCTACATCTATTACATTAAATATTAACTCACTTAGAGATATCTAGCTCTGCCATCAATATACAATTTAGTTGGCCACATGGATGGCCAAATAGAATTTCATCCAAGAGGTTACACAACTAGTTCTTTTCCCTTTTACTGAAGAAGGTAGACTTTGCAGCTGACTTTTTCCCTGCAGTAATAAAATTCCTGATATATTTAATGTCTTCCCCATTTCTCAAACCTACATGTTAACAAAAGGTCACCCAATTTGGCTCCAGTTCCCTGTATACTCTGTAAGATAATATACTTCTAAAAAAGAGAAGCTTAACTTAAAGGTCAAAACACAAAAATCTATTTTTCTTACTATAAAATATTGAATATTTCCTTATGTTCATGGCCAATGCTTCCTGAGCTCAAATGGTTCCAAAAATTTCATTGACCTAATAAGGATTTTTGAGTATCAAAGACTTTGGTGGACTGTACTTCTGAAGCAAAACTGAGATCTAAACCCCAAACCAACACTCAAAGGTATTCAAAACTTGGTCAAGACAACCATTTCATTGTAAATAAAATCACACACTTCTGTAGATAACTATTTTAAATAGTCTTAGTCAGTTCAGGGACCAATCATTTTATAAACTAGAGGTGTTCTAGCAGTGTTTTGGGAGCATTTCTGTAAATTGAATGCAAAAATATACCTTTCACTTAAAAATCAGAGTTGAGGTGAAAAAATTTTCAGAATAAATTGAAACTTTTGTGAGGAATGGTATAACTCTGTGACATTATATTACCTAACTCTGCATACATACACATGTGTGCACACGCACACACACACACACACACACACACACACACACACACACCATTTCCTACTTGGAATATTTAAACTTCTGAAACACAGTATGTACTCTACCCTGAAAATTCTGTAAGTTCCAGGCATAAAATGAATTGGTTCCATGTTTCATCAGTTTTATAAATTCAAAATTTAGGTTGTTTAGTTAAAGCAAATTACACTTCTAGCTTTCTTATGGCAGAATATCTTTCCTTGGAGAAGAAGCTTTTCTTCATTTGCTTTTGTATCTCTGAAACATTGCCTTGCACAGAATAGGTACTTTAAAAAATGTTTGCTGAATTTGAATTTATTGAATGGTACCTAGTAATCTGAGTGACCTTGGTTGTGAATTCTTTTGCCAAGTTTTGCCATTGACAAATGTACAAAGGATCTGTGATTTAGGAAGAGGAACTCTCAGTATTGAAACTCCCTCTACCAGCACAAATCAGGTATTAAATAAGTCTTAAGGAGCTGCTTGATGTTCAGGGTGACTAAAATCAGACAGCTAGTAAGCAATATGGATAAAATTGAACCCAGACTTTCTCTTTTTCTATTTTTTTCAGTTTTCAACAATCACTTCCCTAAGTTTTAAATTTTCTCCCCTTCCTTCCCACCTCCCTCCTCAATATTGCATGCAATCTCATATAGGTTTTACACATACATTATTATTAAACCCGTTTTTCATATTAGTCATATAGAAGAATATGACTGCATAGAAGAATTCAAACCAATGGAAGAAACCATGAGGAAAAAACAAAACAAAACACAAGAAAAAAATAGTTTGATTCATTCAGCATTCCAGTTCCATAGTTATTTCTCTGTATGTTGATGGCATTTTGCATCCAGTCCTTTGGAAATGTTTTAGGTCCTTGCATTACTGTGAAGGGCTAAGTCTATCAGAAACAGCCCTCTCACATTGTGGTTGTTACTATGTATAATGTTCTCCTGGTTCTGCTCATTTCACTCAGCGTCAGTGCATATAAACATTTTCATATTTTTCTGAAGTCAACCTGTTCATCATTTCTTATAGTATAATAGTATTCCATTACATTCAAATTTTCACGACCACATGTTCAACATTTGTGCATAATCTATGTCCCCTTCTTCCATAAAATTTTCCTTGACCCATGCAATTGTTATTTCTCTCTCTTTTCTCAAATTACCTTGCATTGTTTTTAATGATGGACATATTCTATCACTCTGACACTTATTGCATAACACTGCTTCCAAGTCTTGCCGTTTACCTGGAAAATAATAATTAATATTGAAATAGTATATATTACTTCATTTGATCCTCACAATGCTGTGAAACAGGTATTAATATACACATTTTATAGATTAATAAACTAAAATTGAGAAATTGTAATGTATCCCAATGCCACACAGATAGCATCTTTCATCTCTTAATTATTTCCCTCTTATCCTGTAGATAGCTTGTTTGTATATATTTGTTATCTTTCTTATTAAACTGTGATCTCCTTGAGTGAAGAGACTGTCTTTTGTCTCTTCTTGTAACCTTAGCATTTGGCATAATGCCTGGAGTATAGTTTGTTTAGTCATGATTCTTGGTGACCCCATTTGGATTTTATTGTCAAAGATACTAGAATGGTTTGCCATGTCTTTCTCTGGTTCCTTTTACAGATCAGGAAACTGAGGCAATAAGGTTAAGTGAATTACCCAGGATCATACAACTAGTGTCTGCGCCTACTAGTAAGGCCCACAACAATCTCTTTCCAACCTTAAGAGCTGGAATTGGAGTCAGGACAATCTGAATCTGAGTCCTTTCTCAGAAACTTACCTGCCATGTGACCTTGGGCACATCACTTGACTTTTCTAAGACTTAGTTTCCTTATCTAGAAAATGTGGATAATAGCAGCACAGAATCCATAAGATTGTTGCATGGATTAAATAAGATAATATGTATAAAGCACCATATAGATGTTTATTATCGCTATTCTTATTATTTCTAGCTTTATTGCACATTGCCCTCTTTTGTGAAATCAATAGTGCAAACAAACCAGACTAACTTCTCCGTGACTTAGATTTTCCGTTTCCTCCCTCTGAGCTCTAAGTGCAGAACATCCCCCACGCCAATAGGTTCCTTTCTCATCTTCCTTTAAGCATGGGAGCCTCCTTTCCAATAAAGCCTTCTATGATTCACTTAATTGTTACTTTTTCAAATCATCTTGCATTGTTCTTAGAGGTGATATTCTATCTCTTGGGTAGAATGCAAACTTTTTAAAGGCAATAATTATTTTGGGTTTTGCCTTTGTAAGCTCAACCTAGCACATTGCTTTTCACACAGTAGGCACTTAATAAAGGTGTATCAAATTGAAAAAGAGGTCAGGACCTTGCTACTTTCTTTATCCTGCTGTGGACACATGCTATGTTTAGTCTTTAACAGAAGATGACCTATTATACATACTTCAAGAACTTAATACAGGTTGTGCAAAAACTTGAAACTGTTAAGTATTTGTAGTTTGGTTAATGGGCAAAGTAACAAATTTCAAAGAAATCAAACTACCCAAGGAGAAACAATAGGCTAAAAATCTGCTGAAAATATTGCGAGATGTATGATTTACTAATAAATAAATCTAGGTAGACTCTTCTATGAAATAAAAATTAAATATAAAATTCATGATGATCCATTTAACAGGTATCTTTGAATAGCTGACAACCCATCAGCTGATTTCCACTCACTAGTCAATGACTTTTTTAAAGAAACTGAGTTTAGCTCACTTTTTCCTTGACTATCTTCACCATCATGAAAGGTAGTGTTCCTTTCCCCTCCCTGTCCACCCCTCATTGGAGGATATTTCATTTATCAAAGAACAACTCAAATTATCTTGAACTAGGAAAGGGTTACCGTAGCTACCATTTTCAGCTTGAGCATCAAGAGCTTCAAAAATAATATGATTTTAGCAAATTCAAGGGAGCTGACATCCTGGACACGGATGAGATAATAAGAATCTCTACTGTGTCCCTATTCAGGGAGCTATCTAGCTATTATTAAACCTTTCTAAGTCTTTTCAGAGAAATGTGAAGCATTTTAGCAATGAATAAGCCATGAAATCCTAAGGCAATGGCCCTCCAAAAGTACTTGATACAGGCAACTGATGAAAATACCACAGCAGAATTGCTCAGAAAATTGGCATAGATATTCTGAGATGTCACTTTGGAACTGACAGTAAAAGTGGGAAAAGTGAAAGAAAGAACTGAAAAAACAAAGGAAAATTTAAAGTAGTCAGCCAGTTCATGACATATGAATTTTCTTAGTACTATAATTCTAATTGCTTCCATATTGTTGATTATTGTTGATTTGCAAGAGCCAATAGATTTAACAACAATCAATCATTATAGAAATAAAGAGCCATTTAACCATGGGAGATATTTATCTGCTATCCTTGAATATCAAAACGAATCAATGATCTCAATGATTTGGATATTCCCTCCAAAGATACTTATCCAAATTTAGCCATGCCTGGTCAAACTGCTCAGCTCTTACCTATATGCTTCCACTTGCAGGAGGTCCACCCAATGTGCTAAGGGCTTTCTTCCCTTTCTCCTGACATCCCAAAGCTAACTAAAACACTCACACAATGAGAGCTCTGATTATCTCTCACTCTCACCATGTGACTAGCCTATCTTCTTTTGCTCACACATCTTCTTGACGACATACATCCTATATTCCAATTCTTCTTCAACCATGAAACAACCCATTATCTGTTATATACCACACAAAAATGGGTCTGATGGCTTGAAGTCATATTAGGCATTTATTGAGGTATATAATCTCATAACAATGTAACTGAATCTGAGGAGTGGTATGAATGTTCTCATATAAAAAAGAAAGCAATAAAAAGTTTGGGAGAGGTTTTTGGAAGGGGATGGTTAGAGTCAGAGGGAAGGAAGGGATTATATTAAATGCAGGAAATAGGAATTAATGTTACTTATACTATAAATAATTTACTTCAATAAAATTGTTTATAACTTAATCATATTTAAATTTTCTTTTTATTTAAACCACTTAGTTTTCCAAATGTGAGAACAATTTTTACAAAAACATGTGAAAATTGGTTATAACGTGGTAGAACTTATGACCAGTAAAAGATCTTATGGATGTTCTAGCACACGATTCTTAACCAGGGCTCCACCAAACCCCAAGGGGTTTATGGATAGATCTCTAGAGGTTTTAAATAGGAAAAAAATCATACTTATTTTCACTACTCTGTAACAGAAAATAAGAATTTCCTTCAATTTTAAAAATATTATTCTCAGAAAGGATCCATACTTCATCAACATGAAAAAGGTATCTAAAACACAGCAAAAGATTCAGAACTCCTTGTCTAGTCCAGTTCTCTTATTTCACAGACAAGAAAAGTGAGATTCAAAGAGGAAAAGTTTTGGTAGAGCTGGAATCAGAACCCTCAAAACCCATTAAATATGATCTATATACATTTTGTTTATATAAAAATATAAAACCCGTGTAGCAGATGTCCATTAAATTTTTGTTGCCCCTGATGATGAACCAAGTCTGATTCTCAACTCTGTGTTCTTTCCACTGTATCACACAGAAAAACTGTTCTCTAAGTCTGTGGTCTTCAAAGCAGTGGTCCCTGATGTATCCCCAAGGAATGTGTGATCAACCATTCTGAGAATTCCATTTCTTTCTCTAAATGGCAGCCATTTACAGGACTTGCCTCCACTATACCTACAATTCAGTCATTTTCATCAAATACTCTACACTACCCCTCCTGTTGCTGTATAAGCTCATAATTTCTCCTCTCCCCTGATACACTCACCTTCTACTACAGGCATCAGCTCCTAATGGCATTTATAACCTAACCATGGCCTAGGCAGCCACAATAGCAGCTATTCAAGTGCCATTGAGAAAATCCTCACCCCCACTTACAGCACGCTTCTGTCTTGCCCCACAGATCTTTGCCCCAGGGGGTGCTGCTATCTCTCAGTAAGGGATCAGTAATTGCTGAGTAAGAGCCCCACTCTACCACTTTTTGATTTTGGATGAGACAGAGGGAGTCCCACATAATGTGGCTTGTAATGTACATCAAAGATCTCGTTAAATCATCTTTCCCAAAAAAATTACCTTTTTTCTAAGCTTACCCATTAATATAGAGGACACCACAATCTTTCTATTCTCCCAGATTCATAATCTCAATGTAATACTCAAATCCTCGTTCTGTTTCACCCAACATATCCAATCAGTTTTCAAGTCTTCTCCATCTGTCCTTTTCTCTACACTCAGAGCCAGCACTGAGTTCAGGTTCTCTTCACCTCTCCCCTAGACCATTACAGTAAGAAGAAGAAGAGAACGAGTATAAATTTTTGTAAGGTACTATGCTAAATATTTTACAAACATTATTTTAGTCAGTACTCACAACAAACCTGGAACTTGAAGAGAATAAGGCAAACAGAGGGTAAGTGACTTACCCAGAGCCATACAGTTAATAAGGGTCTGAGGCATTATCTTCTTGACTACAGGGCCAGAGCTCTATCCACTGTGCCACCTAGCTGCCTCTAACTACAATAACCTAATTCTCTCCTATCTTTAAGTCTCTCTATTCTCCAATGCATCCTTATTTTCCTAAATACTAGATCTAACTATATCACTACCTACTCAATAAGCTCCAATAGCTCCCAATTACCTCTAGGATCAAATATAAACCCTACTATTTGGCATTTAAATCCATTCACAACTTGACTCTAGTTTACCTTTCCATACTTATTGTATACTACTTCTTTTCCTCCACATTATAATCCAGAAAACTATTCTTCATACTTATTCAAAAGTAAAATTAAAATGTCTAAACATGAGTAGGAAATAAAGGTATGATACTATTCATTAATAAGAACTACATAAAGATAAGCAATAGATTTACACTGAAAACTTTCTGATTTTTTTTAAATCAGATAAAATTTTGAAATCACATAAAATTCACACATGCTTTCTGGTTTTGCATTGTGTAGGGTAAATATTTACACCTAGAGAAATACAACTCTTGCTGAAAGGCCGTTACATTTATGCACTGTCATGGCTTATCATCTAATATTATTATGCATCTTTTAATAAAAAATGTAATTTTAAAGGATATTTACTTGCTTGACTAGATACAGTGACTAAATTACTTGAATAACTAATTAATTAAAAGTATTATTTATAAATCCCCTTATCCCTTCAGCATATTCTAGATATTTCAAAAATAACAATGTATGTTTAAACACAGAGCTGTCATTCAAAATAGTATTGCTGTTATTTTATTTAGAACAAAAAACTTATGTTCTAAAATTTAAATAAAAATTTTAAACTGTTTATTACATTCCCTCCCTTTAAATTTGTATTTGTGTGTATTTTATGACACATAATATGTGAATAAAATCTACATGTTGTATAAATAAGTCCATTGGGTATGATAATAAAAATATTACTAATAATAGGGGAGTACAATCAAGAGAGTTTGGAAACCATTGCTTTAACTAGCTATTTCTAAGCATTTTCCTCAGTAAAGAAGAGTGCAGCTGGCAGGGAGGGGTGTTGGGGAGAACTAATAAAAAATGTAAGAATGACCATACCCAAGGTCCATTCAGGCTTTAATGGCTATTTTGCCCTCTGGATCCAGAACCTCTGAGCAGTTTTCCTTGATGATTTCTTGGAAGATATTGTTCAGACTCTTTTTTTCATTATGTCTTTCCAGTAGACCAATAATTCTTAGAGTTTTCTCTCATTGACCTATTTTCCAGGTCAGTTGTTTTTCCAGTGAAATATTTTACATTTTCTTCTGTTTTTTCATTATTTAGATTCTGTGTGACTGATTCTTGATGTCTCACAGAACCATTAGCTTCTACTTGCCCAATTCTAGGTTTTAGTAGATTGTTTTCTCCCATTAACTTTTGCATCTCCTTTTCCATCTGTCCAATTGTTCCTTTTAAAGAGTTATTTTCTCCAGCTAACTTTTGTGCTTCTTTTTCCATTTGTCCAATTTTCCTTTTAAATTCTTCCATGAATTCTTTTTTCATATTTTTAAAATCATTGCCCAGTTTTTCTTCTACTTCTCTAATTTGGTTTTTTAAATCCTTGTTGAGCTCTTCCAGAAATGTTCTTTGGGTTTAAGACCAGTTCATATTCTCTTCTGAAGTTTCGGATGGAAGTACAGTCTCAAAGGTCAAAGCTGACCTTTTCGGTGTTCATGTCTTGGTCCTTGTCCCAATAGATTCTACGGTCTTTTCTTTTCTGGTTTGCTTCTTGCTCATGATAATCACCCTTTTCCTGGCTATTAAAGTGGATTTCTGCTTCTGTGGCACAGGGGACTCTGTCCCACAGTTCTTGTCCTTCAAACTTGAGGCATTGGGTATTGTGACTTCTGGTTCTTTCAACTAGAAGCTAAAATGCTGCAGTTTACCTGGTGCTGAGCTGGCTGGTGTGCCAAAGAAGAGGCCAGATGAAGTCTTTCTGAGTTTCCCTGGAGTTACCCTGGAGCTACCCTGGAGCTTGCTGTGTAAGGTGTGGGGTAGGGGTGGTTGGGTGGCAGTACTTCTCCTCTCCTGAGCTAGAGCACAGGCAAGCTCAGCAGTTGGTGAACTCTGTCTGTGCTAGTGTCTTCCTGATTCTCCTTTCCCTGCTGAGGCACACCTAGGGTCTTGCTGTTGATGAGTACTGGCCCCACCCTCCTGGGGCTTAGAATCTCCTCCTGGTTCGTTGAGGTGGGGCTGTCAGGGACAACTCCAATCCTACACTGCTCCTCTTCAGCCACAGCAAGAGAGACCCTCCCTTTGTGATTTTCCTAGACTCACAGGCCAAGAGACTGTTTACCTCTCATCTGATCCCACTGTTCCAGGATTTTTCCTGGGGAAATATTCTCTGAGTTTTTCAAGGTCAACAAGGGGAGGGGTATAGCATTTACAGATCACTCCACCATCTTGGCTCCCAGAAGTTCAAGTAGATGACTTACATACATTTAATCTCCAGGCTGATAGTCTTACAAGCTGTTGTTGCTGTTACCTGGGGTGTGCCACTTCTCTCTCTCTCAGTTCCACTGGACTCTGATTCTGGGCTGATGTGTTTGAGAATCCACAGGGCAGCTGCTACTTCAGACCACCCAGAATTTCTTTCTCAGCTTTGTTAGGTCAAGGTCTGCACTGGTACAGCCTATGAGCTGTGCACTCCTGCAGTCCATGCAACAGATCCTTCCCATTGACCTTCCACGCTGTCCTGCACTGGAAATCTTACACACTCTGTCTCCTATTGTATTCTGTCACTCTAAAATTTGTTCAGATTATCTTTTTAGAGGTATCTGAAGGAGTTTCTCTCAGAGTTTAGGTGAATACTTGCTCTCACTTTGCCATCTTGGCTCTGCCCTCCTGACTACTTCTTAACAAGGTCTATTCACTGAATGGACGTTTCCTCACTTTAAGTGAGTACCTGAAAAAGCCTTAGCCTAAAAGGCCAATGCCTCCCATTGCATCCTGGGCTGTCTTCAGTCATCCTTATGAATAACTATCTGGTCACAGAATCGAGATGGCTCAGGAGGAGAAAGAGAGGCTGGTGATCTTGCATAGCCCTCCCTCACTCAAAACAAAGTCAAGTGCAAGTCATGTGATCATTTCTCTGATGTTATGGTCCTCTTCAAAAATGAATGATGAACACAACAATCCAGATCTGCTTAACTCTGAGGTTAATTCTCTACCCTCTAAGCAAGACAGTTTCTTATGATATGAAATGAAATATTGTTAGGTAGGTTTTTTTCAAGCATTTCATGTGTCAAATATCACCCTCAAAGTTGAAATGATCTTATAATTGGTAAGCCATTCCCAAGAAACACCCAGTTGGTGATTAGTTAAGTATTAAGGCCAATGAATAAAGAGTTAGAGTGAAATATTTTTTGTACTTCAGTCTAAAACATTCCATTGGCCAGTATTAGCATATAAAAGAGACAATAGACTATTTTATGTGTGTGGTATTAGTGTCTCAAATAGTAAGGTACTGCATTGTGATTTGAATAAAAATCTTGTTATTTATAGATAATTACTATTACTAATATTAGCTAATTATATGTTGTATATTATATACAATTTGTTAATTATATAATAAATAATAATACTTAATAATAATTTATTAAACCTATTATTAAGTTCCTTTTATTCAAGTGCCTGGTTTTGTTAGAGACAAAGAAAATCAGTTATGATAATGTGGTTTTAAACAGAATATGGAAGAACCATTGTTCTAATTTTCAGGTCTGATCATCTAGGACCATTTTGTCCAAATTAAACTCTACATCACCTATGGCTCTTTGTGCTAAAAAGTTTCATTAACATGTAACTGCTTAGCAAGAGTTAGGGAAAAGATATGTTTTAGTGTTTGGTATGCCTACACAATGAGGCTTAAATGAAGGATTTGATTATGACAGTGCCACAATATGATTTCTTTCTCTATTTATGAATATAAGCTAGATATTTGCACTTAGATCCACGGTATTTTACAAATCAATGGAAAAATGAAAGGCCATATCATCAAAGAAATATATGAGTGAGTATGAAAGTAGGCTATTTATGTAGCAAGAGTGAAACCAGTGGATCGTTCCACTGGGATTCTTACATCAAAAGAAAGCAAGAAATGTATGTAGCCTATGGATGCCTCTAACTCCCTTCTTCCCCAGCCTAGTAAACTAATAAGAGATTATGGACCAGAGTTACATAGGATGGGCAGATTGGGATTAGCTATGAATGGTAACCCTAGAGGGAATAAAAATCTTGATGAGAAGTCAGATCTATCTGAATATTTGTGATTAAGGAAAAATTATATCTTCAGGATAAATTCTTCTGGGAAATTTTGCTGAGTATTAGATTTGAAGTAAAATCACTGGGCAAGAAAAAAGTCAGTGCAAGAGAGTCAATCTTGGCAACTGCTTCTATAGAATGAATTCTGAAGTTTTACCTGGAAACTGCAGATTTTTTTTAATTATACCATTAACCCATTCATCTCAGAATCTTCCTCACAGCCAAAATTGAAACTAACTCTCTTAAAGATAAATCATTGTTCTCCACAGGTATTACCTCCTTCGTAATAATTACAGGTCTTTCTTCAATTTAACAAGCATTTGCCAAATGCTTGCTATGGACAAGTATGCACTGTACCAGGCACTGAAGACAAAGTGACCAAAAAAAGTGCCTATACCTTGTCATTTCCCTTGCACTTTGAGGAGAGAGCAGGGTGCAGTGAAAGTTCAGTTCTGGAGTTGGAATCACAGAATTTGGGTGCAATTCCTGGCTATTCTACTGGTTGTGAATTACGGGGAAAAATAGACAATGAAACTATAGTGTTTGGAGACAACAATAAGCTCATTTCATACCAAGATAAACTTTTAAAAAGAAGAAATAAGATTTAAGCATTTTAGAAGTTAGCTGTTGTTGATCTCTATGGATTATTTAAAGTGAATAGAAAGGAACAAATTTATTTTAGCTACGTGTGGTACCTTTGCAAAATTTTAGCATGTTCTTGGACATTTAAAAACCTCATAAACAAACTCAGAAGAACAAAATATCGACCTTATCATCTAACTGAAATAATAAATAATATTATATAAAATGCAAATATGTAGATATAAAATTATATTATATAAATTTTGTCTATAAATATAATATATAATTATAATAAATAATAAAATTATTAATAAAGAGCCTTTAAAGAAGGAATTTAGACTACTATAAAGATCAATTTAATCCTAAGGAAATGATGGGTGAAAGAACACATCATAGAAAAAATAAATAATTTCATCAAAGTAATAGCAACAAAACATAATATTAAAATTTTTAGGATTTGATAAAAGTAGTCCTTAGGAAAAGATAGATAGATAGATAGATAGATAGATAGATAGATAGATAGATAGATAGATAGATAATAGATAGATGCTTTCTACACAAAGGAGAAAAAGAAGAGATCAGTGAGTTGAACATGCAACTAAAAAAATCTAGGAAAAGAGAGAGTTAAAGAATATTAACACCAAAATAGAAAGCATATAAAAATAATATAAAAATAGAAAGTCTAAAAAAATCAAAGAATATAAATAAAATTGAACTCTCTTTGTAAAATTTTCTTTTTCATTGCTAATTCAGCAGGTAACAATCACTAATGATATGAAGAAGAACAAGGAGGACCACTATAAAAATATGAACTTCTGCCTCCCCACATAGTAATTTGGGTTTTGTTGGGGTTTTTTTTACATACAACTTTAACCAAGTAGTAACAAATTTCCCTATTTTTATCTCTTTCATTTCCTTCCCTCCTTTCCGTGCAATTTTTAAAGTGTTTATTGATGATTTTTCATATTTATCCCTACCTACCATTCCATGGGCCTTCTTTCACTAAGTAGACTAAGAAGACTTCCCATATAACAAACATGCATGTTCAAGAGAAACAAATTAAGACATTGTCCATATCTGAGAATGTATGTCTGATCATGTGCCTCTAGTTCATTACTTATCTTTCAAGAGTTGGAAAATGTGTCTTTGGAGGTCATAATTAGGTAAAAATCTCAGATCTTTGAGAGTTGTTTCCCATCACATACCTACTGTGGTTATTGCATAAATTTTTCTACTGATTCTGCTCCCTTCACACATATTTCCATATTTCGCTTAATCTACCATATGTCTCATTTATATGAGCCAATAAATTTCCATTGCTTTCACATACCACAATTTGTTTAGCTATTCTCTGGTTTACATACTACTGGTTCTTTGCCCTTTACAGAGCTACTATAAATAATCTTGTACAAAAATGTTCTTTCCCCAATCCCTGACCTACCTAGAATATATACCCAATAGTGATATCGAGTGAAATTTTCTTAGCAGGGTTATTTCCTAAAGGTTTTTCAAAAGAACTGAACCAAAATTCACAGCTCCACCGACAGTTCACCAATGTGCTTGAAAGAGCTAGTTTTTGAAATAAACTAATAAATAAAATAAACCATTAGATTTCAGATTAAAAGGAGAGAACTAAATTGCCACTATTATAAAATGAAGAATTCATTAATAAATGAGTAATAGAAATCATTCTGGCCATTTAGATGCCAACAAAATTGATAAATGTGAAGATAATAATCATAATAATAGAAGATAAGTAGCAAAATAATAGAGCTAAGTAGCATAGAGCACTGGAGCTAGAGTCAAGAAGACCTGAGTTGATATCTAGCCTCAAACAGTTGTATTACTCTAGGCAAGCCACTTGACCTCTATCTGACTCAATTTTCTCATAAGAAAAATGATGATGATAATGGCACCTAACTACCAGGGTGTCATGAGGATAAAACAAAATGTATTTGTAAATCATTTTGCAAACCTTAAAGTGTTGTATTTTATCATATACGATTATAAATATCTGCTATTATTATTGATACACCCAAAGAGAAAAAAGAAAAGGATCCATATATACAAAAGATATTTATAAAATCACTTTATTGTAGCAAAGAACTTTTAAAAAATAGATACCAAAAAATTAGGGGATGATTTTGATTATGTTATATGAATATTGAAATATTGCAGGGCTATAAGAAATGACAAAACAGAGAGATTACTAGAACCCTAGAAGGGCTTGTATGAAGTAATGCAGAGTGAAGTGAGAAAAACCAGGAGATCAATTTAAACAATGAATACACCATTCTAAAAGAAGAATTTTGCTGGGGTGGGACCTATGGGAGCAAAATGATAAAAAATATAAAAATTGTAGAAGTGTTAATGAAAATTTTATTTTTTTTACATATCATTCTATTTGATTTAGTATTTAATTTTCCCCAATGACATGTAAGAACAATTTTCAACATTCATTTTTAAATCTGAGTTCTAAATTCTCTTCTTCCTTTTTATTCCCCTCATTGAGAAGGCAAGCAAATTGATAGAGGTTATAGGTATATCGTCATGCAAAATATATTTCCATATTAGCAATATTGTAAAAGAAAACAGATCAAAATGAAAACCCAAGAAAAATAAAGCAAGTAAATATGATGCTCCAATCAGTATTCAGACTCCCTCAGTTCTTTCTCTGGGGGCATATAGCATTTTTCATCATAAGTCATTCAGAATTGCCTTGGATGTCAATGAAAATTTTAAAACAATACAGATAAGAGAACAGAAGGAAGCTTAAAACTGGACATAAAAACTGAGGGTAATATTGCTTCTATCATATTAATTTTAATATATACATTTTTTAAAATTAATCTCTATGTAATAGATGTTCATGATATCATCTACAATCTTTTTTTCCACTCTTTGTATAATGGGGTTATTAATTTTTCAAGTTCCTATAATAAAAAGATTTTTTTTATTTTTCAAAGCATTTTATCTCCAAATCTTTACAAAGTAGGCACTGTAGCTATTATCATCCCTATATTGAAGAAAATCTCAAGTTAAAAGATTTGCCCATGATGTCATACCTAGCCAATGTTGGGGCCAGATTCAAATATTGTCTCTAAATCCAGTACTATATCTCCATGACTGGTTCTCAAATTCAAAGATTGCCCACAGGGTCTGATGATGAGCAACCTCTGTTTATTCCCTATTTCAGCTGAGGACACATAAGTCATCATGAGTGTCCTCCTAGTTCCCTAGGTAGTCAATGATTACAGAAACCGTCATATATGGAAAGAGGATAAGAAAATACCTATATGACGTTAAGGTCCTGGAAAAGATGCAAGAAAGTAATGAAGGCTAATGACAGCTGAAGTTGATTTAACACTTTAAAAATTACAAAGCACTTGTAACTACCATCCTGAGGGTTACTGAGGAGTCATCAAGGTTAACACTGAGTCTGTTATTTGCCCCAGTGGGTCTTGGATCTGGACTTTACCCTTTGAAAACTAACTAATGTCATATTACAGTCATGGCTACAAGGGTGTGAATAACCATGTGTAGAGTCTTAAATAGCTCACACATCTGAAAATGTGTGGGACATTGAAAGGCAATATGGTGTGGTGGATAGATTGGTAAATTGGTGGGAGTCAGAAAATTCCAGATTTAATTTTTGTCTATGTGACCCTGGGCAAAGTTCTAAACCTCTCTAAGTGGTAACTTCTCCATTCATAAAGTTTGTAAAATGAAGCTCTCGGTGGCACAGTGAATACATTGCTAGGCCTAAAGGTAGTTAGACCTAAGTTCAAATTCAACCTCAGACACTTACTAGTTGTGTGACTCTGGGAAAATCACTTAAATTCTGTTTGCCTCAGTTTCTTTAAATGTAAAATAAGGGTAATAATAACACCTACCTCCCAGGTTTATTATGAAGAAAAAATGATGAAACATTTGAAAAAGGTTCTTCAGACAGTAACTGACATATAGTACATGTTATATAAATGCTTATTCCTTTTCCCTTTTGTAAAAATGACGATAACATCTGTAGTACCTACTTTGTGTTATGAGACTCAAATGAAAATGTTTTCTGAATTTGAAGTACTATATAAGTATTACTACACATCTCATATATATAGTTATTTGGATATATTTATATGAAGTAATACAAATTTGTTTATATTATATAAATATCAGTATATATAAAAGAATTTACATTATTTATATCTGATTATATCAATTTGTATAACTCTGTAGTGATATGTTTCACTATATAATTATCATTGTTATATATAGATGGGTTCAAACAAAAGGCTGAGAGTCCATCTGAGAGTGATCTTCCCATGAGGATGGACATAAAGTCTCATTGGAGAACAAATGACTTGACCTAAGTACATTGTACCTTCTGGTGAATTCATTCTAATATTTTTTGGTGAAATTTTGTGCCTAGGAAGCTCATGATATGTAGAAAGCCCCATCAAGGTGAAAGATCAATCAAGTAACCAGATTAAGATCTTCTTATCAATCCATGTCCGGGAATATGGGTGATGATGAAGTTAAAACTACTAAAAATTAAGGGGGATGGGAGAGGATTTTCCTCACTAGACATTCCCTTAAATAAAAAAGCCATAGACTCACAGCAGGTAATATACAATAAAAAATTATAGATATTATAATGAGATGATAAAATATTTAAAAGAGAAATTAATCTGAAATGGATTAGAGAAGTTTTTAGGGCTGTGATATTAGGAAAAGAAAAGAAGGAATGGATATAAAAAATGATAGAGGAATAGAACTTGAAAATGATTTAATATGGGAGATAAGGGAGAATTGTCAAAGATAATACAAAGGTGTAAAGCAATGCAATTAATTCCCATTAACAAATATTAGCTTAGGTTCTGACACTGAAGGATGATAGACCAAAAAGTAACTTCTGAAAAGTAGGAAAAGCTAGTAAGTTAGCTTGCTGCTTTGTCTATTTTGGGTAGTGTCTCTATAGCAAAGGGAGGATTCTCCTAAAGTTCCCCTTTAATTTCAACATTTATTTCATTCCATTCTTACAAAAGGGATTGTGCTCTATATACTCCACTAATGTGATTCTGTCACCAACTGTTACCAAATATAGGCAGAAAAAAAATATTCTTTCTTCATTCTGTTTTTTAATAACTAGTAAGCTATCCATCAAATCATTTCCAGCTACATTAACTAGGGAGTGAGCTGAGTGGCTATCCCAGGAACAAAAGGTCAGTCCTGTTATGTGTAATCTTAGACATTTGAAAAATCACCCCATGACTCACTCTCTCTACTCCTGTAGGAACAGTAATTAAAAGCTAGAAATGCATTAAATTTTATGACTATTCAGATGGTCCCAGACCTCCCTGATGAAGATAGTAGATTAGATTAAAACTATCATGAAAGAGTGTAAATATTATTATAATAGTCCTAAATCACATATATTTCCATAAATCATTCTGAGTTGTATATATAACAAGAGACCGAATCTTGTTAAATAACACATTGCGGTCAAAATTTTGATATTTTCCCTGTTGAGACCATGGTTCTAAAACCAATTTACAATTGATTTAAATTTGCATTTATAATTCAGCTTATTGGACAGAGATGAAAAATATGTTTCCCATCAATAGCCAAAAGATAATTATACATTTTGTCTTTGCCTAAGACAAAACTATAACCTATTAACCTTCTACATATAACTGGGACATCGTCACTTAATCATCATAAGAAATTTTTGTCCCTACTTTAAGAAAGAAAAGGACAATATAGAGTGCTGTATTGTGGGGAAAAACCTTGCCCCAGGACATTATGAGTTTTCTTTGCTGTAAAAAGTAAGGGTCTGGTAAGCACTTTGAGAAGTGGGAAAGAGGCATAGTAATGTTGTTGGTATTGTTATCTATCCTGTATACTAGAATAGAACCAATGACATCAGGAGGTTAATATCTTGACTTGCCTGTGGATTGGATTTAAGTGAGGCAAAGCTGTTTAAAGTTTCCAGTCTCACTCTCTCCACCAGGGTCATCAAAGTCCAAAGGCAAGAGAAAAGTTAAGGGAGACAGAGCTACATTGGCAGAGTAAAGGCAGGGACTCACCTGAGCTCTCTCCCAAATTACTCCAAATATCTTTTTAAAATGACTCAAAAGAAATTATAGAGCAATAGAACCCATAAAAAGACAGAGTGAAACAAATTTCCAGCTCAAAACAACTTGGAAGATCAGCAGGAAAGATCTGTTGCATCAGGGTGAAAGAGAAGCACAGTCCAGTGCATGAAACATCAGCACAGCCCTGGACACAGCAAACCAAGAGCAGGCATCAGGGTGACTGAATCACTAGCAACACCAGTGGTTTCCAGATCTCTCATATCACAGATGCTAAAGACAACTTAGAAGGTCAGCAGGAAGGGGCTGTTGCACCTGAGTAAAAGTAGAATATAGGGCAGCACAGGTAACACCAGCACAATCCAACCCTCAGCAAACCAGGAGCAAGCACTGAGAGTGACTGAATCAACCACAGCAATGGCAAGGGCTGCTTATGGAGTTCTAAGTACAAAGACAGTAAGGGAGTCAAACAACTGGTCAGAAGGAGATTTTTGCTAGCACTAAGACATGACTCATTTGCTTTGCCCATATTTGGATCTGGGTCACAGTCCTGGGAAGCACTCCAAGAGTGAGGAGGAGCACTAGCATAGCAGAGCTTGAAGTGGCAGTGGAGGGGAGGACTCTCCTAACAGTTCTGCAGCAGAAAAGAGTGCTTGTGGTTGCTCACAGACCAAAGAAAAAACCAGGAGAAGAGTAAATACCTCTCCTTAGATCAAAACACCTTGGAAGAACTGAAACCTTAGAGATCCCTAGAATTATCTCTGAAAATAGCTGAACGAAACCCCTGAACCTTGGGACAGGTCACTATCCACCCCAGAAGCAGAGCCCTACTTTAACAAGCAGTTGAAAATCATGCAATGGGCTGGGGAAATGGGCAAACAATGGGGAAAAACTATGACTATAGAGAGTTACTATGGTGACAAGAAAGATCAAAACTCACTCAGAAGAGGGCAACAAAGTCAAAGCTCCTACATCCAATGCCTCTAAGAAAATTATGAATTGGTCTCAGACCATGGAGGTGCTCAAAGGGGATTTTGAAAATTAAGTAAGAGAGGTAGAGGAAAAACTGGGAAGAGAAATGAGAATGATGCATTAAAATCATGAAAAATGAACCAACAAGCTTGGCAAAGGACACACACACACACACAAACACACACACACACACAACACTGAAGAAAATAACACCTTGAAAAACAGACTGGGTCAAATGGTAAAAAGAGGTCCAAAAGGCCAAGGAGGAGAAAAATGCCTTAAAAAGCAGAATTAGCCAAATGGAAAAGGAGGTCCAAAACCTCACTGAAGAAAATAATTCCTTAAAAATTAGAATGGAGCAAATGGAAGCAAATAACTTTATGAGAAATCAGGAAGCAATAAAACAAAACAAAATAATTAAAAAAGAAAACAATGTGAAATATCTCACTGGAAAAGCAACTGACCTTGAAAGTAGATGCAGGAGAAAAAATTTAAAAATTATTGCGCTTTCTAAAAGGCATGACAAAAAAACAGAACCTGGACATCATCATCATCTTTCAAGAAATTATCAAGAAAAACTGCTCTGATGTTCTAGAACCAAAAAGTAAAACAGAAATTTAAAGAAGCCACTGCCAGGAACATCATAGCCAAATTCCAGAGTGCCAGGTCAAGGAGAAAATATTGCAAGCAGCCAGAAAGGAACAATTTGAACATTGTGGAAAAACAATCACAAGGATAACACAAGATTTAGCAGCTTCTACATTAAGGGATTAAAGGACTTGGAATATGATATTCTGGAGGGCAAAGGACCTAAGATTACAACTAAGAATCACCTACTCAGAAAAATGGTATAATCCTTCAGAGGAAAAAAAATGGATATGCAATGATGTCAAGAACTTTTAAACATTCTTGATGAAAGGACCAGAGCTGAATTGAAAATTTGACTTTCAAATACAAGACTCAAGAGAAGCATGAAAAGGTAAACAGGGAAGGAAAATCATAAGGGACTTAATAAGTCTAAACTGTTTACATTCCTACCTGGGAAGATGATATTTGTAATTCATAAGATCTTTTTTATTATGAGGGTAGTTAGAAGAAGTATATATAGATTGAGGGTACAGGTGTGTGTTGAATATGAAGGGATGACATCTTAAAATTAAGAGGTGAGAGAAATGTACTGGAAGAAAGAGAAAGTAAGAGGTAAAATGGGGTAAATTGTCTCACATGAAAAATTAAGAAAAAGCTTTTACAATGCCAGAAGAAAAGGGAGTTGAGGGAGAATGAGTGAATCTTACTCTCATCAAAACTGACTCAGAGGGAATAACATACACACTCAATTGAGTACAGAAATATATCTTATCCTACAGGAAGGTAGGAGGGGAAGGGATAAGAGAATGAGCAGGGGGTAATAGAAGGGAGGACAGATGAGTAAGGTAGTCAGAAGCAAAACACTTTTGAGGAGGGACAGGGTGAAAGGAAAGAGAGAATAGAATAAATGGGGGGATAAGATGGCAGGAAATAAAGTTAGCAATAGTAACCATGAAAAAAATTTTTGAAGAAAGTTTCTCTGATAAAGGTTTCATTTTTCAAACACATAGAGAACTGAGTCAAATTTACAAAAATAAGAGCCATTTCCCAACTGATAAATGATCAAAAGATATAACACATTTTAAGATGAATTAATCAAAGTTATCTATAGCCATATGAAAAAATATTCCAATTCACTATTGTTTGGAGAAATGCAAATTAAAACATTCTGAGGTACATCTCATACCTACTAGATTCGTAATGAGACAGAAAAGGTAAATGATAAATGTAAGAGGGGTTATGGGAAAAATGAGACATTGATGTATTGTTAGCAGAGTTGTGAACTGATTCAGCCTTTCTGTAGAGCAATTTGGAACTATGACCATATATATGATTGTTCAATCATATATACCCTTTAATCTACCAACACCACTACTAGCACTGTATTCCAAAAAAGATTTTTAAAAAGAAAAAAGACCTAAATGTCAAAAATATTTGTAGCAGCTCTTTTCTGGGGGTAAAAAATTAGAAACTGAGTAGTTGTCCTTCAACTGGGGAATGACTGGACAAGTTATGATATGTGATTTTGATAGAATACTATTGTACTATAAGAAATGATGAGCACAATGTTCTCAGAAAAACCTGGAAAGTCTTTGTATTGTGATTTCAAAAGGGGTTTGGATTCTTCCAATTATGCATGATTAAGGAAATTTGTGGTTCAGATTCGCACCTACAATAAGACACATTTGAAAAGAACAAGCTGGATATTTTATTGATTTACAGAAAAGGCAAATGCATGAACAGTTTAGAGCTACAGCAGAAATAATTAATATAGCCTAATACTAATATAATTATAGCAATATTAATATAGAGAGAAGAGGAAATAGAAAAACATCACCAATTCGAGGAGCACCAACACCTGAATTACATCAGCTGGGGAATCCCGGGATACAGCGTTCAGGGTCCGAATTGGGAGCACAGAGGTCCCAGGCAGAGTGTCCTCTCCATGGGTGAGATTCCGAGGACTTGCACTAAGTGGGGGAACTTTATAGGGAACCAGACAAAGAAGGCTTTTTGCCAAAGGCTCCACACACTGTTCCAAGCTGGTCAGGCACATGGCCATGGGAATGCAGGTGTTTGTCCGTCAAGGACATATCATACGGGGGCCACAAGATATAAGCTAATTAATCATATACTGGGAGGACTAGCCAGATCCTCCAAGTATTATCTATGTGTTCCGGGAGTGGCGAGTTCCCAAAACATTAAGGCATGGCCAACTCGCGCATGTTATGTTCCTTGAGAGGTCACCAAAAGGACAGAGTGAACTTACTTTATGCAAGGGATATAAAATAGTCCTTCAATCTTGAATGACTTGATACAGAGTAAAATATAATATGAACAAAGTAACAACAGTATTTATAAGAGGATCAGCTGTGAATGTCAGATATTCTCAGCAATACAGTGATCCAAGACAACCATAACGGACTTATGATGAAAAATGCTATCCATCCTCAGAGAAATAATTGATGGTATTTGAATACATACTGATGCATATTTTATTTGTACTTTATTTTTCTTGAGTTTTTTTGTCTTATATTTTCTTTCACAACATGACTATTATGGATATGTTTTGTATAATTACATATTTATAACCTGTATGGAGTTGCTTGCCTTTTCACAGGGGGTTGGAGAGAGAGGAAGAGAGGGAATTTGGAAGTCAAAGTTTTTTTTCAAAATATTAAAAATTGTTTTTACATATAACTGGGGAAAAATGAAATACTAAGCAAATACAAAAAAAATAGCAAAGAAAAGACAAAAGTCATGATGACTGACAATGACTAGTATGCAGTGGGTGACTTGGTTTTTCTAAATTAATGTCTTTCCCAGACCTCTGTTCATCTGAGGCAATACCCATTCAATAAGTAAGGACTAGGTAAGAATTGAGATAAAAATACCCATTAATGCTTGTTGCATTGAATTGGAAATTAATTTTTAAAGATATTTTAATGGAAAGAAATGTAAAAAAAAATCTTTGACTATATATAGTCATTTTTTAAACTGTCAGGCAGAGGATAAATCAGTCTTTAGATCAGGAAGACCTAGTTTCAAAATCTGCTCATGATGCATTCTGACTTTGTGACCATTTGGAAGTCTCTTCACTAGGTATTCTCTAAGGTCATAACTTACATTTACCCATACCAAGGAAATCATGTATCCAGATTCTTTAAAAAAAAATTAACATAATAGACAAGGGAGCCTACTCCTAGATATTGAAGAAACATACCTTGATGGATGTTAGGTGTGACTATCAAATGTTCCTTTCTTTAATGCTTCTGGGAGCCAATATGGTGGAGTATTGACCTCTGAAAACCCAGAAAATACCATCCCAGAAAAAATCTTAGAAGAGCTGACCACCAGAAATATGTGGTGCATCAGTCTTGTAACCCAGGAAGTTTAAGGGATTAATGGGAGAGGTCCCTTTTGTTTTGGGGAAAGGGAAGCAGTACAGGATGGGAGGCATCCCAGCAAACCAGTGGCAATCCAGGAGGAAATCCTGAACCTCAGAGTTTTGGAGCAGGCAAGCACCAATACCAGGACCCTCAAGTTCCTCAGTAAAGGCCCAGCAACAGGTAGATACTAGGTAAGAAAGCCACCATATGGACTGGCATTCTCCAGCAGCCAAATCTCCCAGTGCTTCAGCACAACTTCAGAGGGCATAGCTCCAGTCTGGCAGACAACCTCTAGTAGTCAAATATTTGAGTGCAAAGCTGGGTGAACAGACATCCTCAATTCACCAGAATCCCCACCACCACCCTGAGATCTCCAGTGTTTCTGACCCCAGTTCAGGACCAGATTCAGTACCAGGTAAGCTGCTAGATCCCTACAGCCTCCAGCTGTCAGCACCTGAGGCCCCAGGCCACAAAACCAATGACCAAGTCCAGGACTACCAGCACAAGAAACTTGGTTGAGCGACCTTTGCCCTGTGCTCCAGCAGGGGGGCTTGAATTTAAAAACCAAGAAATAGGCAAACACCATGAGTAAAAAGTGGAAATGGACAATGACCATGATTCTTATTATGGGGACAAGGAAGATCAAGGCACAAAATCAAAAAGGCATATGGTCAAAATACCCATATCTGAAACCTCAAATGGGAATAACAACTGATATCAAGCCCAAAAAACCTTCTTGAAAGAGCTCAAGAAGGATATTAAAAGTCAAATAAGAGAGTTAAAAGAAAAATTGGGGGAAAAAATGAAAGACATGCAAAGAGAGAGTATTAGAAAAGTTAACTGTTGAAAACAAGTCCTTAAAAAATACAATTGGCTAAACAGAAAAAGGTACACTGAAGAAAATAATTCCTTAAAAAGTGGAATTGATTAAATGAAAAAGGAGGCACAAAAACTCACTGAAGAGAAGAACTCTTTAAAGAGTAAAACTGTCCAAATGGAAAAGGAGGTACAAAATATGGTAGAAGAAAATGATTCATTAAGAATTAGAATTGGGCAAAAGGAAGCTAATGATTCAATGATCTATCAAAAATCAGTCAAATAGAAACAAAAGAATGAAAAAAAATAGAAGAAAATGTAAAATACTTCATTGAAAAAACAACTGACCTGGAAAATAGATCTAGGACAGATAATTTAAAAATTATTGTTCTAACTGAAAGCCATGATGAAAAAAAAGCATGGACAGCATCTTTAGGAAATCATCGAGAAAAATTGTCCTGATATCCTAGGATAGCATCAATGCAATATTCACAGCACTTATGGCAGCTAAGAATATGCCAGGACAGTTCTGAATCACAAAATATAACAGACTCTCCACTTGGATGATAGAACCAAAACATGTATTCAAACACCAGAAAGTCAGCTCCGAACACCAGAAAGCCAAATCCATCATAACAACAAAGAAATTCATCATAATAACCAAGAGGTCTATCGCATCATCAGGCCTTCTCAAAAACAGACACAGTCCAAGCTGTTTGCTTCCTCTGTCCTTCCCAGCTCTGACTAGTCTGAACAACTTCCTCTCAGCTCTGCTCCAGCTCTGCCCATTCCTTTTCACCCATTCAGTAACCTCCTGCCATCAGAGGTTCATATGACTCAGGCTTTCATGTGACTCAAGCAGGCCACATGAGCCTATAATGGATGGGAAAGATCTTCCCATTATTTAAAAATGTATTAAAATACATTAGTAATACATTTGGCCCCAAGATCTTTCTTATCCATTACATAGGTCAATGGAGCAACTGGTATTAACAGAACTTCAACAGGGATAACAGAAAATAAGCATATAAAACAATATCTTAGGATAAGGCTTGAGCACATATTTTGTACAGTTAATTTTTATCCTTCCTTTACTCCCCTTTGAATGAATGGGGCCTAAAATCTTGAGGGACAGGGGCAAATGTCTCTTATTCCATAGCTACTTCTTGATGAAATTGGGCATAGAACTGTCCCTGCCCAGTAGGCCCCATTTGGGGGGTCAGTTCTTCAGCCAGCATCCAGAGTTTGGTTGATGCCAAGTCTAGGAGCTTGGGATATGATATTTCATAAGGCAAAGGAGTTTGAATTGCAACCAAGGATCAACTACCCAACAAAATTGAATAAAATCTTTCAGGGGAAGAGATAGGTATTTAACCAAAGAGGGGACTTCCAAACTTTCCTGATTAAAAGATTAGAGCTCAATAGGAAATTTGATCTTCAAATATAAGACTTGAGAGGTATGAAAAGGAAAACAAGAAAGAAAAAAAGGAACATATTATTAAGGGCAAACTGTTAACATCCCTACAAGGGAAGATGACACTTGTTAACTCTTGAGAACTGTCTTTATTGTGACATTTAGAAAGATTATACATAGACAGAAGGCGTGGGTATAAGTTGACTTTGATGTCAACTTATGATAAAAAAAATCAAATTAAGTGGTGAAAATGGATTGTACCAAGAGAAGAGGAAAGGAGGAGGCAGACAAGGGTAAATTACATCATATGAACAAGGCACAAACCCTATTACTGTAGAGGGGAAAGAGGGGAGGGAGATGAGCATTGTTTCAATGCACATCATATTTATAATCAGTTAGGCATAGAACTCTAACCTACCCTATAAGACATAGGTGAGGAAAGAGGAGAAAAAAGGGAGGAAGCTAATAGAAGGAAGGGCAGACTGAAAGAGGCAGCGGTCAAAAGAAAACTCAAGTGAGGAGAGAAAGGGAGAAAGGAGAGAGAAAAGCACAAATGGGGGGAAACAGAATTGAGAGAAAGATAGAAACAGTAATTATAACTATGAATGTGAATGAGATGAACTCTCCCACAAATGGAACCTAATCCTACAATATGTTGTTTCAAGAAGCACATCTGAAGCAGAGAGATACACACAGACTAAAGGTACAAGGCTGGAGCAGAATATATTATGCATCAGAAGAAGTAACAAAAAAAAAAACAAACCATGGTTAGCAATCCTATTCTCATAAAAAGCAAACACAAAAGCAAAAATAGATCCAATTAAAAGAGATAAGAAAGAAACTAGTTCTTACTGAAAGAATCCCTAGACAATGAAGTAATATCATTACAAAATATATAGGCATCAACACATATGCATATAGAAACCAAATTCTAGGAGGACATTAAAGGAGTGACAGAAAGGAATAGACCGCAAAACCACACTAGTGGGAGACTTCAATTTTCCCCTCTCAGAACTAGATGGATAAACAAGAAAGAAGTTAAAGAGATGAATAAAATTTTAGAAAAGTTAGATATGGTCAATCTATAGAGAAAATTGAATGGGACTAGAAAGGAAAATATCTTTTTCTCAGTAGTATAGGGAATTTACACAAAAAAACTGACCACATATTAGGGCATGAAAAACTCCACAATCGAATACAGAAAAGCAGAAATATTAAATGCATCCTTTTCAGATCATGATGCAATAAAAATTACATGTAATAAAAGGCCATGGAAATATAGACCAAAATTTATTTGGAAATTAAATAATTTAATTCTAAAGAATGAACGAGTCAAACAACAAATCACAGAAACAATCAATAACTTCATCCCACAGAATGACAATAATGGGTTATTATGGGTTGCAGCAAAGGCAATTGTTAGGGGAAGTTTAATATCTGTAAATGTTTGCATGATAAAATAGAGACAAAAGAGACTCATGAATTGGGTATGCTATAAGGAAAATGGTCTACAATTTTTCTATGCCTAGAAAAAGCACTAATTAAAAATCATAAACAAAATACCACATTAGAAATTATGAAAACCAAAGGAGAGATTAGTAAAATAGAAATTAAGAAATCTATTGAACTAATAAATAAAATTAAGAGTTGGTTTTATGGAAAAAAATAATAAAATAGATAAACTTTTGGTTACTTTGATTTAAAAAAAAGAAAGAAGAAATATCAGCATCAAAAATGAAAAAGGTGAATACACTACCAATGAAGAGAAAATCAAAACAATAGTTAAGAGATTTTTTGCCCAACTTTATGACAATAAATTTGATAATCAGTGAAATTGATGAATATTTACAGACATATAAATTGCCCAGAATAATAGAGGAGGAAATAAAATACTTAAATAACCCCATTTCAGAAGAAGAAATTGAATAAGCCATCAATGAGCTGCCTAAGAAAAAACTCCAGGAACAGATGGATTTACAAGTGAATTTTATCAAACATTTAATGAACATTAATTACAATACTACATGAACTATTTGGGAAAATAGGGAAAGGAGTCCTACCAAATTCTTTTTATGATACAAATATGGTGATAACTAAATCAGGAAGAGCCAAAATAGAGAAAGAAAATTATAGACCACTTTCCCTAATGAATAAAGATGCAAAAACGTTAAAGAAAATATTAGCAAAGAGGATAATGCACTTTGATCAGTTAGGATTTATACCAGGAATGCAGGGCTAATATTAGAAAAACCATCAGAATAATTGACCGTATCAACAACAAAGCTAACAGAAGTCATATGATTATCTCAACAGATGCAGAAAAAATTTTGACAAAATACATTGTTATTAAAGAGAGCATAGAAATAAACGGAGTATTCCTTAAAATGATAGGTAGCATCTATCTAAAACCATCAGCAAGCATTATATGTAATGAGAATAAGCTAAGAGCAATTCCAATAAATCAGGGGTGAAACAAGGATATCCATTATCACCACTGTTATTCAATAGTGTACTAGAAATGTTCGTTTTAGCAATAAGAAAATAAAAAAAATTGAAGGAATCAGAATAGGCAAAGAAGAAAGTTATCACTTTTTGCAGATGATATGGTAGTATACTTAGAGAATCCTAGAGAATTAAGGAAAAACCTTATTGAAATAATAACATTAGCAAATTTGCAGGTTATAAAATAAACCCACATAAATTATCAGCATTTCTGTATATTGCTAACAAAGTCCAACAGCAAGAGATAGAAAGGAAAATCCTATTTAAACTTACTGTAGACATTACAAAACACTTGGGAGTCTACCTGTCAAGACAAATACAGGAATTATATGAACACAATTACAAAACACTTCACACAAACAAAGTTAGAGCTAAATAATTAGTAAACTTTCAGTTGCTCATGGGTAGGCTATATATAATAAAAATGACAATTCTATCTAACTTAAATTACTAACCAATCTAACTGCCAAAAATTTATTTATAGAGCTAGAAAAAAACAATTGCAGAATTCATCTGGATGAACAAAAGGTCCAGAATATCAAGGGAATTAACAGGAAGAAATGCTATGGAAAGTGGCCCTGTCATACCTGATTTTTAAATTGCATTATAAAGCAGCAATCATCAAAACTACTTGGTACTGGATAAGAAATAGAGTAGTGAATCAGTGGAATAGGTTAGATACACAAGACACAACAGTCAATGACCGTAGTAATCTACTGTTTGATAAATCCAAAGACTCCAGCTTCTGGTATAAGAATTCACTATTTAATAAAAACTACTACGAAAAGTGGAAAATACTATGGCAGAAACTAGGCATAGACCAGCATTGATCTTATACCCTATACCAAGATCAAGTCAAAATGGGTACATGATTTAGATATAAAGACCGATACTATAAACAAACTGGGAGAGCAAGGAATAGTTTACCTGTTAGATTTCTTGAGAAGAGAATAATTTATGACCAAACAGGAGAACATTATGAAATGAAAATGGATGATTCTGATTATGTTAAATTGAAAAGTTTTTGCACAAAGACAATGCAACCAAAGTTAGAAAGAAAACAGAAAGCTGGTAAACAATTTTTACAGCCAGTGTCTGATAAAGGCCTCATTTCTCAAATATATTGAAAACTGCATCAAATGTATAAGAATACAAGTCATTTCCCAATTGATAAATGGCCAAAGGATATGAACAGGCAGTTTTCAGGGGAAAAAAATTACAGCTGTCTATAGTTATATGAAAAAACGCTCTAAATTACTATGGATTTGAGAAATAAAAATCAAAACAAATCTGAAGTACCACCTCACAACTATCAGATTGCCTAACATGACAAAGCAGGGAAAATGATAAATTTTGGAGAACATGTGGGAAAATTAGAACACAAATACATTATTGGTGGAGTTGTGAACTGATCCTCCTATTCTGGAGAAGAATTTGGAACTATGCCCAAAGGGCTATAAAACTCTTTCACCCAGCAATAGCACTTCTATTCCAAAGAGATCATGAAAATGGGAAAAGGACTCACATAGAAAAATATTTATAGTAGATCTTTTTGTGGTGGCAAAGAATTAGAAATTGAAGGGATGTTCATCAATTGGGGAATGATTGAACAGAAGTTGTGGTATACGAATGTAATGGAATACTATTGTTCTATAAGAAACGATGAGTAGGTAGACTGAAGAAAAACGTGGAAAAACTTATATGAACTGATGCTGAGGGAAATGAGCAGAACCAGGAGAACATTGTACACAGTAACAGTCACATCATGGAATGACTGACTTTGATAGACTTGGCTCTTCTCAGCAAAGCAAGGATCTAAAACAATTCCAAAGGATTCATAATGGAAAATGCCATCCACATTCAGAGAAAGAACTTTGGAGTTTAAATGCAGGTGGAAGCATACTATTTGTTCTCCTTCTGTTGTTTTGTTTTGTTTCTTCTTTCTTGTGGTTCCTCCCATTAGTTTTAATTCTTCTTTACATCATGACTAATGTGAAAATATGTTTAATATGAATGTATAAATAGACCCTATATTAGATTGCACATTGTCTTGGGAATGGGGGAGGAGAGGAAGAAGAGAAAAATTTTAAACTCAAAATCTTATGGAAGTGAATGTTGAAAGCTAAAAACTGATTAATTATATAAAAAAATTTTTCAGAAAAAAAAGAATATTCAGCAGTTAGGAGAATGTCTGAAAAAAATAGTGGTCCATGAATGTAATAGAATATGATTGTGTTCTAAGAAACGATGGAAGATATGTTTTTAGAGAAGTAAGAATCAACGGGCAGTGAATTGAGCAAAACTAAGTATATATTGACAACAACATTGTAACGAAAAATGGTTCAGAAAGACCTAAGAACTCTGAGAGAAACAACAGCCAACCAAGTCTCCAGTGGACACATGAGGAAGTACAGTACCTTTCTCCTATCAGAGAGATGATGGACACTCAGGTTTCAGAAAAAGATATGGATATAGATTTATAAATATATATTTGGGTATGAAAAAATTTTTTCTTTCTAAAATTTGTATAGATAGATAATATATACATGTCAAATATTTGCATGGACAAATAGAGAGACAGATATGTGTGCATCAATGAATGCTAAGGTGATATTTCAGAAACCAGGATAATGCTGAGGGAAGTGAGAAGGACAGATAGTACAGAAGATAGAGCACCGGGCTCAATAGGAAGACCTCGTGTTCAAATTCAGCTTCAGATACTTACTTCAGATACTTACTGCGTGACCCTGGACAAGTCACTTAATCTGTATCTGCCTCAATCTCTTAAACTATAAATTGAGGATAATCATAGCATTTATCAAAGGTTGTTGTGAGGATCAGAGGAGATAATGTTTGTAAAGTGCTGAGAATAGTACCTGACACATAACAAGGAATTAAGAAATCCTACCCTGGAGCAGTACCTACCTTGGAGTAAATCTCCTGTGTATATGGGCTTTATAGCTTACAAAGGGACTTTGCAGCTACTTGGCGCAATGGATAGAACACTGGGCCTGGAGTCAGGAAGACTTGAATTCAATCAGGCCTCAAATGTTTATAAGTTGTGTGATTCTGGGCAAGTTGTTTCACCTCCATCTGTCTCAGTTTCTCAACTATAAATATATCATTTTCCTCCCTTGTGAGTATCAAATAGAAAATATTTTTAAAGAACTTAGCACAGTGCTGGGCAGAGAATATGTACTTAATGAATGCTTCTTTCCTTTCTTATCTCCTTTCAAAACAGCCCAATGAAGTAGGTATCACAAGAATTATTATTCTCATTTTGCATTTTAGAAAATTGAGGTTCAGAGAAGTCATAACTTTCTCTGAAAAGTGTTCAAATGTCAAAATCTAATTCTCCATAAGGTACTAACAAAGCTAAACATTACCTCTATTTATCTAGGTTTGTTTACTATTGCTTCTCCTGGAGCAAGTTTGGATTGACTATTTCTCTGATTTCTTGTGTTCCCGTTGAACCATTTTTCATTCTTTATAAATCACATATGCATATAAATTTAGTCTGTTCCCCCCCAAAAAAATCTCCACAACCAAATTTCCCAGTTTTTCCCTATAAAAAATTTGGTTTCAGCCACCATAGACTATTTATCATCTCCTAGCCAAAGTTAGTTCAGTATTTGGGAGCTCAGAAAGAATGAGAGAGAAGAGGTGTCAAACTGCCTACCAGAATGAAAGTCTACATAGTCATTATACTGACTTCATTGCTGTGTGTCTGCAAAACCTGGACAGTATACCAAGTGCTATACCAGAAAATTTAACCACTTCCATTTCCATCTTAGGAAGATTCTGAGGATCATTTGGCAAGATAAGGTACTGGACATTGAGGCCATCTGTCAAGCTGAACTGTTAAGCATTCAAACTCTTCTAGAGAGAGTAAAACTCTGATGGTCTGGCCACGTAGCCCAAATACCAAATGTATGTTTGCCTAAAAGACTATTTCATGGAGAATTTTAAAAAGGCAAACACTTACAGGGAGGTCAGGATAAGTGGTACAAGGACACTCGGATACTTAAGATGTCTCTGAAAAATTTTAGTTTCTTTTGTAAGACATGAGGAACCCTGGCACAGCACTGCCCATCATGAAATGCCCACATCAAAGAAGATGCCGTGTGCTCTATAAGCAAAGTAAAATCACAATGGCACAAAAGAAATGTGAGCTGTGCAAATCCAGAGTCATCTCCATCTCAGATGTTCAAAAAGACTATTTGTGCCTGACCTGTGGTAGAGCCTTCTGAGCTCCTATTGGATTGATAAGCCAGTTTAAAATAAAATGCTGTACATTGACACCAAAATCTTGCTGTCATTGATAGTCTTTGAGTACAAAGGACAAATATTTGGTTTTCCAGGGACAGCTAATGGTGCCTTGGATAGAATGCCAAGCCTGGAGTCAGAAAAACTCATCTTCATCAGTTCAAATCCAGCCTCAGACATTTACTAGCTGTGCGATCATGGGCAATTCAGTCACTTAACCTTGTTTGGCTCAGTTTCTTCATTTGTAAAATGAGCTGGAGAAGGAATGGCAAACCACTGTAGTATCTTTGCCAAGAAAACCCCAAATGGGATCACTAAGAGTTAGACATGACTGAAAAATTACTAAATAACAACAACAAAAATTGGTTTCCCAGTTTTATGTGACTCTTTTCTCCAATCCATTGTCCACACAGCTAATAAAACTATTTTCCTTAAGTAGAATTCACCATGTAATTCTCCTATTATAACTCCAATATCTTTCTGTTGCCTCAAAGAAACAACAAAAGGAACAAAAATAAAAGCTTCATTACAAATAAGCATGGTCCAGGATCAAATATAAATGCTTATTTTCCTTTTAAAAACTCTTCGCAACCTTATTCCAATCCACTTTTCCTGCTTTAATATATATTATTCACTTTAATTCACTGATTAGCTAAACTGATCTTATTTTTCCTTATAATTCTGCATCTCTCATCTCCATGACTATACATGAACACATTGCTCATGTCTGGAGTGCCCTCACGCCCCTTTCTCAGAACAACCATTTTCAAGACTTAACTGAATGTAGTTCTTTGTTGGTAAAAGGTCTTATGGGAAGCAGTTTTCCCAGTTGAAAGGAAGGACTACAGGATCATGTGAGGCAAGTGTTATACAAAACTGGGGGAAGCTTAGGATCTTTTGATCATCATGGAGAGAAGAGTAGCATATGGTGTAGATACATGCCAGTGATGAGCCAGTTGCAAGTGAAGAGTGGTGAACATAATTATGAGCAGTTGGAGTTTTGTCTGACTAACTGAATCCCCCAAGGAGTTCTCGTGGTCAACAGATTTTGTCTCACTGTGCAAGGTAGCTTTTCAGCTATTCAAACCTGGTGAATTTATCCACTCTCCATTTCCTCCCTTGCCCCCATGTTAAAACTGCCTGAAAAGCAACATAGTTTGCTTCACAAGAATTTCAAATTTCTCCTTAAATCATGTGTATATGCTATTAATACTTTTATAATGAGTTTTGTCTCCAGCTGATTTTTATTTCTTTATTAGTGTTTCCTATACAGAAGGGAGATGGAGGGGAAAGCAAAAGAGAACCTGTGAGGCCAAATGCCCAAAGATGGGGAACCTGTGACCTTTGATTAAGGGGATTTGTTCTGTGAAGTTTGGATTTAGTCAAAAAGCTGGTCTTGTAAACCTAGAGGGTCTCCCACCCCTGCCCTAGACTTAACTACAAGTCTATATTTTTAAATTTTATTTGTTTCTTTGTTTTGACAAGCATTTATTATCTCTTCCTCCCATTCTCCCACTGAATAGAATAAAAAGAAACAAAATGAAAGATAAAAGCTTCATAACAAATAAGCATAGTCCAGAAAAATTAATTCCTGTATTGGTCACATCAAAAAATGTCTTATTCTGCTTTTTTAGTCCATCCTTTCTTTAGCAAGAGGTAAATAGCATGCTTCACCTTCAGTCTTTTGGAATCAAACTACAAGCCCATACTAATGATCTCTTGGCTACAAAAAGAGAAGACTCACCAAGTTCCATTTTCTAAGAGAAATTGTTCCTAACTCGCAGAGCTGGTGGAAGCTTTACTCCAAAACCTAAATGTCTATGTGTGAGATAGATAGATAGATAGATAGATAGATAGATAGATAGATAGATAGATAGATAGATAGATAGATAGATAGATACATAGATAGATACATAGATAGATACATAGATAGATACATAGATAGATACATAGATAGATACATAGATAGATACATAGATAGATACATAGATAGATAGATAGATAGATAGATAGATAGATAGATAGATAGATAGATAGATAGATAGATAGATAGATAATATGTGTATACATACACACAACAGTACATACATATACCACATAGGGACCCTTACTTGAGGGTGCTTTATCCAAAGGAATGTAAATTTTCATCACTGAAACTTTGCAGGTTATCTTGGGATTTCTAGGCTAGAACTTTTTTCCTTAAGAACCAAGCCTTAAACTCAAATCACTTTGGCTCTCTTTGACTGGTTAACAATAGGTGCCTGGCCAAACTACACTTGGTCATTGTTTGGGCCCTGATTAGCCAAAGTAATAACGCAAACCTTAATAGCAATTGTTTCTATTTTGGCCAGAAACCCTGAGGGTCTTTCCCTCCCAGACTGATTTTTTTTAAACTAGGTAATAGAGGCCATTCTCTGCCTTATTTCTTACCTTGCCTTAATCCCTGAATGAGTGTTGTCTCAGTCAAACTGAGACCTGTTAAAGACCTTAGCTTAAAAAGGCCAAGGTCTCCCACGGCACCCAGGACCATCTCCAGTCTTCCTGATTTATATCTTGCCACTGAATCCAGATGCCTCTGGAGGAGAAAGTGAGTCCAGTGATTTCACATAGCCCTCTTAAATCTAATTCACTTGCATGTCATGGTATCACCTCCCTGATGTCGTGGTCCTCTCCGAGAACAAAGGACAAACAGTAGTATATAGGTATACATACATATTTCTGTGTATTAAGAGGTAATAGGGTGATGACAAATACATCACTCAGAAGTGAGCATAATGCTGAAGAATGTAGGAGAGAATCAAGAATAAAGGAGAGTAAGAGAATAATGAGCATCAAAGAAACAACCTCTTTTTTCAATGTATTGATTGGTTTTGCTGATTTTTTTCTCTTCTTTTTATTCTTTTTTTAATTCCATATTATATAAGATGGCTCTATTGGAGGAAGAAAGAGGAAAAATATAGGGATGGGGGACTTCAGTGGTATAAAAACAAGATGTCAACCCCCCAAAAATTATTTATTTACCTTCAGTTTTTAACAGATATTTCCACAAGATTTTGAGTTCCAAATTTTCTCCCCATCTCTCCCCTTCGCCCACCCCATTCTTATTACCCCTTCCCTCAATCTTCCATCCCTTCTATCACAACCTTCCCTTCTCTTATCTCCATCCCCTCTATTTTCTTGTAGGGCATGATAGATTTCTATACCCCATTGCTTGTATATCTGATTTTCCAGTTGCATGTAAAATTTCCCAATTACATGTAAAATTTTTAACATTTGTTTTTAAAACTTTGAGTCCCAACCACTCTCCCTTCCTCCCTCCCCACTCATCCCCATTAAGAAGGGAAGCAACTCAATATAGGTTATGCATGTGTAGTTATGCAAAACATTTCCATAACAGTCATATTGTGAAAGACTAACTATATTTCCCTCCATCCTATCCTGTCCCCCATTTATTCTATTCTCTCTTTTGACCCTATCCCTCCTCAAAATTGCTAATTTCTAATTACCCCCTCCTCCCATTTTCCCTCCCTTCTATCATTCCTTCACCTGCAGCATACCCCCTTTACCCCTACTTTCTTGTAGTGTAAGATGTCAACAAAATTTTAAAAAGAACGTTTATATAGGCACATGTATCTATACAATATGGTCATTCAAGATGATCACAAATCCCTGTTGATTTCTGGAGTAGTTTCTAGAAGAAAATAGTACAAAATATCTTCTTGATTAGGCACACTAATGTCCCAGATGGTCAAAATTCCTTGAAGGTGACAAAGCTGGTTCAGGTTTATCACTCTTTGAACTTAGGGCAACTAGGTGTCCTCCTGTTCTTGCCATATCTGAAAAGTAAATATTCCTTTGCCAAAGCTTTAAAAAAAGACAGAGTCTTTACAAGTGCTGATGAAAGCAATAGAAAAACAGAACCTCAGGTGTATGTACCATTACTGGATTCCATTTACAGAAGAGAATAAAAAGAGATTCAGAAGTATGCCACAAATGCTACAACTAAATACAATTATCCATCAGTGTGGAGAAAGCAGCCCTAATTTCTCAAAGAACAAAGAGAAGGCAACCAGGAAACTTCAGGACTTCAAAGGGACTTTCAAGTAGTAGCTAGGTAATTAATTGACTGACACCTTTAAGATTGCAAAGCAAATGTCTAATTCCTGAATCAAACCATTTAATCCATTCATCAAAATCCCATGACCAAGAGAAAATAAGCCTTTAGCTTCAGTGAAGAAGCTTTGAAGTTTAGAATTAAAAGCAGACAAAGTTAGTAACCAGTGTATAAATATTTATTGTCAACTTCAGGAGACTTAATCACTATTTTGATACTGGTTAATCAATGATAGCAGATGATCAAACTTACTTTGATGGCCAAAGCCCAGGAAACCAACAGGATATAGAAAAACACAGGTTTTATATCCACCTGAGAGCCTATTCTCTGTTGTACCCTCTTACATCACTTCTGTTTTATTCCATTATCCTCATTTCAGAAATGCCAAATTATAATTTCAAAAGATCTAATATTCCATAGCAAAATATTTAGAGGTAGAAGGGACTTTCAGGGATCATCTGGTCTAAACCTTTTCATTTTATGGAGGAGGAGACTGAAACTCAATAGACATTAACATTTGTTTCTAGTCACTCACCTGATGCAATTCTAACTGTTCTCCTACCACAATCAGCCACTTCTCAACAAAGTAGAATCTGCATATATCCACCTTCTCTGCTTCTATGTGACCAGAACAGGGGCCTCTGGACAAGATATGCAATGACTGAAAGCATTTGACCTACCTCTCCAAAAATGGATGGTAGATGAAGAATACTTATTGTCCTTATTATGACATACAGTTAGATGAATGTCCTAGAGCTCTCATCTTCCAGTATACATGATAACACTTCAGCCTCATCTCTAGCCATAACTTTCCAGGAAACTTTTAGCCAGTAAGTACTTAAAGACACTATCCTTTTTCAGATTTCTCCAGTCCTTCCTGCCAAGTGACCCATTGCTAATGGTATAGACAACATAGTGTTTCCAAACAAAGAAAGAAGAAAAACTGCCTGTGGGTACTTGCTATGGAGAAAGGTGAATGCCCTGTGGCTGATATATATTTGACAAACTTTACCAAGATCAAGTTTCCCAGAAATGAGACTCATGGAATTTTCTTTTTATAAAACCTTCAGATATTTCCAACAATATTTGTTAATGTTAGATACTTAGGAGAATCCTTTATAGTGGATTTAGAGATAGATGTGTTTTAAAATCAAATAATATTTAAAAAAAAAAAAGGTGAGTACAGTTGTGATATGCACCAGGTAGGCAGCTAGGTGGTATAACAGAAAAGCACTGCACCTAGAGTTAGGAAAAACTGAATTCTATTCCAGCCATAGATAATTACTAGCTGTATGATGCTGAGTAAGTCACTTAATTTCTGTCTGCCTTCAATTTTCTCAACTGTATAATGGCCCCTACATCAAAAGGTAGTGAGAATCAAATGAAATACTTGCTAAGCACTTCACATGTTATCTTGCACATTGTAAATACCTAATAACTACCTGATCCTTTCTTTGCACCTAGGGTAGCATATTCACACCAATGACATTATACTCAAGTACTAAAATAGAGCTGTGATTTCACTGAAATAGATGTTGTCCCCAGAGGCAGGTGTCAATTTATCCCTCTCCATTCATGTTTTACAACTCTTGTTCATACTTTCCTATGAGTTCATTCAAAACCTTGAAGGTCTTCCTCCCTTTTCTTGGCATTGGGAAGATGCCAGTGCTGTTGGAATATCTCACTCTCACAACATGATTAGCCTGTCCTCTTTTTCAATCATACATTTTCTTCAATGACATCCTTTACTCCACTACTTTACTTCTTATTTTTAGTTCCAAATTTGTAGCCACAAATGCCCACCACACTCCTCTCCAAATACCCTCTTAGTTACACTGTTTTATTTTCCATGGTATACTATCTACATCTATATCTATAAATATAAATATACATAGTAATATAATATAGTACACTATAACATTCCATGATCAGTAGTCATTCAGCAACATTAGTATAACATTAGTATAAAAAAGGTAGAACTAGGAGACTTCTCTAGAAAAAGTTTAAGACCACTAAAAAAGCTTTGTAATTTCCCAGAAGCAATGTAGCTTGCTCTACTCCTATTTAATTCAACTCATTGTTCATTTGCAAAGTCTATCCAAGGGGTGTGTGTGTGTGTGTGTGTGTGTGTGTGTGTGTGTGTGTGTGTGTGTGTGTGTGTAATGCACAAATGGCCTTTCTCTGGTGGTTCAAGTATCTTAGGTAGCATTTACAATTAAGTATTTTCTCTTTAATTGAAATGGGACGTCATCTGTATCGTTGGACTTATTTATGGAGAATAAGTACATGTTGAAGATAAGAGAATGAGATGGTTAATGCCTAAGTCAATTAAAACACTGGTGCTCAATTATTTACAAGACTGTTTGAGAAATGACAAGGAAGAGAAATTAATTCCTCTACTGAATATTTTACCCACATATGATAATCACAGGACTACAGTGCAGAATATTTATTTCTAGTGACTCCTCCCACTGTTTTGTTTTCAGTCTCTTGCATTGCTGAGCTTTCCTTTTCAGTACTTGTTCTGACTCCTGAAGGAGAGAAAAATCCAAGTCTTTTTTGAGAAAATAATGTGCTGCTGCTCCTGAGTCTATTCAGGGAAAGAAACCTCTAGACATCTACCAGAATTAAAACAGCAACATCATAGACACTGGTAAGGATAAGAATGGAAGCAGCAATCAATCTTCCTTCCTTGGATCATAAACTGTTCATTAGCTGCAGACAGGAAGAGATTTTTCCCCACCTGGCTATTGCACAATTAGACACAGTCTGGAAGGTTTTATGCTTTTCTCTGAAGCATCCAAGAGTAGCAAAAAGTAGGAAAATGAGAGATAAACTGATGGAGGACATTGACATGGCATGGTAGGACATTTCTACTATTCTCTGACTGCCTGAAGTGTGAAGAACTGTTGGGTTTCTGTAATTAGGTCTCTTATGAACTTTTCTGGCTACACATCCTGGGGCTATGGTAAGGGTATATCATAAGGGCAAGGGTCAGAAGGAAATGTAAAGAAACTGACTAAAAGTTATAAGGAAAATGACAGAATGAAAACTAGTTATAAATAAAAGGGACTGTCAGTGCTCAAATTTGCATATTCTTAGCATGTATGCTGTGTGTCACTATATTGTGTTTCATTGTGAGAGCTCTCAGTGTAGAACTTGCCCAGGGGAGGCAAAACTGAAGAGTCAAGAGGATCTCAATACCTTCTGTTTTGCATGATTGCTTTTATTTGCCATATGATTTACTCAGACATGCACAATAGAGGAGGAACAATATTACCACAAGCGTCCTTCTGCCAAATCAAATAGCACTGGAGACTACCAGGTCAAAAGGTTTATTGAGCACAATAATGCATAATAAATGCAAATAATTGAAATACAATGCAAAGCATGACATATCTGAGATGAAGAACTTAAAGAGAAAAAATAGCTTATGCAATAGCTTATTGTCTGGTGATCACTATACAATACTCATTAATTCATTCATTCAGCAGTATTTATTGAGCACCAACTCTGTACATAAAAATGTGATAGTCACTATCTGGGAAAGTGTGGAATGGTAGAAAGAACATTAATTTGGAGTCAAGAACATTAACTTGGAAAGGCCAAATCTTCTCTTGCTATCCATCTAACTGCAGGCAAGTCCTAACTTCTCTGAACCTCAGTTTTTCCATCAGTGAAACAGAAACAGTAGATTCATACTTACGTTACCAACATCACAATGTTATTACAAGGAAAACATTTTCATTAACTATAAAAGGCTATAGAAATGGTCACTGTTATTGTACTTATCCTTAAGAAATTTTACTTAGTTGGAGATTATAATCCTTACTGTATATTGTTGTCTATAGATAGCCAATGTCATCATTTACCAAGCACAGTTTTCAAAAAAGTGATTTTTTCAGTCATACTCACTCAAAATTAATTTTAAAATGTAAAAAAAGTCCTTTTGACTAAGAAAAAGTTTTCCCTTTGCTCACCCACAGATTCTCTACATAACAGGTATGATAGACACAAAAAAATCACAATCACTTGGATCTCAGTTTTGTCATCTGTAAAATGATAAGATTACACTAGATGATCTCTGAAGTTCCTCCAAGTTACATGTCTTTGATCTTATGATCCTTGTCCTCATTCATTACAACCCTCTACTATTCATAACAGCTCTCCAGAACCCCCATGCCCATACACTGATGACCAAAATAGTTTGACTGATACAGCCCAAAACATACCACTCTTCTTTCCTTCTCTCATTCTCTTTACCCTAACATCATCCTTCCCATACTGGGATCTTTGAGTATAGTGATAGATGAGACCTGATGTTCTTTAAAGTCAAATTCAGCTTATATTTTCAAATGCCTTCTGTTCCATTATGCTTTGTTTATACATACGTTATCCTTAAAACATCACAGTGAATAGAGGACTAGCCTTGAAATCAACAAGACCAGGCTTCAAGTCTTATTTTCAGAATATATTAGCTGTGTTACTCCAGGAGATAAACACAGCTTCTCACAGTGCCCCAAGACAACTATCTGGAACAAATAAATTACATTTTGCTGGCTTGCATCTATGGGAGTAGTTCCCCACAATGGGAGTTGCCCAACATCAAGGAAATTGCAAAAATTTTGTGAGCTTCTGAGGGGTTAAGTGATTTGTTCAAGGTCAATAAACTAGCATATATTAAGGCTACAATGAGAACTTGGATCCTCTGAACCCTGGCCCATACACTTGTCACTGAAGCACAATGCTTAGGGAGAAGTAACAAGATTTAAAAAAGAGGTGTGGAGGAAGAATCCAAGAAAAAGAAGTTCCCTAAAGTCATAGATAAATTTAAGATTGGAAGGGATCTATTAATGTTCCCTCCCTTCCATCTCCACTGCCAACTGAAAGGAAAAAATGTAAAAAGGAAAATACAACCCTTGTAGCAAAGACATATTGTCATCTCAACAACATAACACATTGCATGACTGACCAAAACTTATCTTCCTTACAAATTGCCAGCTCACCAATCTGGTAAAATAAGCTCTGCTGTGCTAGTCCCAACTGTGGTATCTTTCTCTGTGTCCTTTAAGTGACATTGCCTCTTCCCTCTAGTATCTAGCTCAGAGGAGTGACTCTAAGGATAGCATCTCAAATCAGATAAACAGGGAATGAAATTCTTTGGTAAATAATCAAGGGATTATTTGGGAGAAGAGTACAGGTATGTGTAACTTTGTGGAACTCTTCTATTCTGCCTTCCTTAGGGAAAAAATAGAATATCTTGGTGCAAGAATATTCTTTGTCTGTTGACTGAGGCAACTCCATGACTTCAGAGTATAATAGCAAGGACCCCAACATACACAGAAAGGTCTGCTATATAGGTTCTTAGATCTGCTTTTCTAAAAGAAAAATAACTTTTGAGGGGTCAACAATATAATTTAACCAAGCACAGATATCAGACACTTATTTTAGGGTAAAAAGTCAGTGGCCAGAACTTCAGAGAAAATACAGAGGAAATAAAGATCAACAGACAGGGCTTCCAGCTCTCAGACCATAAGTAATACATGCATCACAGATCAACAGACAGATCCAACTGTCTGATCATACATACATAGTTACAGGAGAGAGAAGCACCAACATCTGAGTTTTCAAAGCCAGGGGTGCTCCTTAACAGCTGCCCAGAGTCTCATCTGGCACACCAACCTTCTTCTTAAACCTTAAATCCTAAAGTAAAACCTCACCTAAGAGTATTTTTACACTTTTCAGAGCTGGAGGGCAGGACCCTCAGACCCAGTGCCTCAATAGAAATTAGCAAAAGGTATTGAGGCCTATTAATGGGTGCAGAACCCTTTCCCCTATCCACCACTAACTTTAAATTGCCATTACACAGAGTTATAGGGAAGATTCATATTTCAAGCAAGAACTGGAATAGATGACTTTATAAAGAATATAAGACTATCTCAAATCAATCCCTTTAATAGGAAAGAAACCTAAGAGGCTATACAATTCTCAATGCATAATCAAAAGCTAAAAGCACAGAATGTGTTTTATAGTTTAGTTCTATTAATGTGAAAAATCATCATGCCAATAAATTGTCTGTGTTCTTGCTCCCTTATCTATGTTTTCAGGGCTCTAGGGACATAGAGTAATTTGAGCATTTTATTCTGTAAGGATTTGATACAGTTTTATTCTATCACTGAATGTGTCACTTAGCCATAGGAGTGGTACTAAGAACCTAACTCAACTTTTTTGACACCTAGAGAAAGCTATGGAACAACAGGCACTTCCCTCAAAGACAACGTGCTGCCTCTCATCCTTCTGGTCTATCCATTTCTATTCAATTAATCCTCCCACAAAATCTATTTCTCTTTAAAGACAGTTTAATGTCAAATTCCTTGTCAAAACAAGTTTCCAGTCAATCATTACACATTCCCAATTTATATAATATACTTCAAGTCATTCTTATGTTATTATAGTAGCTAACACTTATATAGAGCTTACAATGTGCCCTGCAGGCACTGTGCTAAGAATTTTATAATTACTATTTCATTTAATCCTCACAACAATCTGGGAAGTAGGTGCTATTAATATCCCCATTTTACAGATGAGGAAACTGAGGTTAAGTGATTTCTCAGGGTCAAACCAGTAAGTTGCTGAGACCAGGTTTGAACTGAAGATTTCCTGACTCCAGGCCCAATGAGGTATCCACTGTACCATATGACTGTTTTGTGTAAGTGTTAAGATTAATCTTTCCACAGAAACTGGGATAAAAAATTTTTATAACAAGTATCTCTGATAAAGGCTTTATTTCACAAATAAATAGATAAATGAGTCAAATTTATAAAAATATATCATTCTCCAATTGATAAATGGTCAAAGGATATGAACAGGCAGTTTTCAGATAAAGACATCAAAGCTATCTATAGTCACATGAAAAATGTTTTAAATCACTATTGATAAGAGAAATGAAAATTAAAACAACTCTGAGGTACCACTTCTCACCTATCAGACAGACTAACATGACAGAAAAGGAAAATGTTGAATGTTGAAGGGCACATGGGAAAACTGGAATACTAGCGCCCTGTTGGTGGAGAGGTAAACTCACTAAATCATTCTGCAGAAAAATTTGGAACTGTGCCCAAAGGGTTATAAAACTGTGCATATCCTTTGATCCAGCAATTCCGCAGCTAGGTTTATATCCCAAAAATATCCAAAAAAGGGGGAAAGGATATATTTGTACAAAAACATTTCTAGCAGCTCTTTTTGTGGTGGCTAAGAATTAGAAATTCGGGAATGGCTAAACAAGCTGTGGTAAATAATTGTAATGGAATATTATGGTGCTATACGAAAAGACAAGCAGGATTATTTCAGAAAAACCTGGAAGAATTTACATGAACCAATGCATAGTGAAGTGAAAAGAATCAGGATAATGTTGTACAAAGTTATAACAATATTGTTCTATGAAGAACAATGAATGACTTAGCTATTCTCATGAATACAATGATCAAAGATAACCTCAAAGGACTGATGATGAAGCATACCATCTGCCTCCAGAGAAAATAACTGATATTGATTGACAACAGAATGAAATATGCTATTTTTCATTTTCTTTTTTCGATTTTTTTCTTTTGAGTCATCTTGTATAAAATGACTGATATGGAAATGTTTTACATAATTGCACATATGTAATCTATATCTGATTCTTACCATCTCAGAGAGGGGAAAGGGGCAAAAGAGAGTGAGGGAGGGACAGAATTTGGAACTCAAAACTCTAAAAAAGATGTTTTTTTAAAAAAACTGGGGGAAAAAAAACTATGTATTTGGAAAATACATAGTTCCCAACTATTAGCTTAGGTAACTTTTATTTAATAGACTTCTCATTGAAATAAAAGCTACTGACACCCCCCACCATTACTTAGACACATTAAGTTAAATGACCATAACTTTATGCCCTGTGTCTCTCTGGTGTTCTCCACTAAAGTTCTATTGCAATGTCTTTTGATGACATGCAGAAGATATTAGGCTTACGTTGACTAGACCAATGGGGCAAGGTTTCCAGCAGGTCCCACCAAGCTGGAAACACTTCAAATATGTGTTCAGTGACAAACTAAATATGGGTCATCTGAGCACAATGCTTCTAAGTTCAGATAGGTTTATCATCAAAGAATTGGCCAACAGGCAATGAATTCACTTGTCCATTGAAAGTTATTAAACAATGACCCACAGGTTTGTGATTTGCATTAGAAGAGGCAGTTCCCCTTCCCCCTTCCTGTGAGACAGATGCACAGATCTTTTAATTATTGAAATTTATCAAACATATCTTAGGAAATTCTCATCTTCAGGACAATGAACTTCTCTCTTGTTAATTATTCACTGTGGATTCCATTATTTGGGTAAATTCTTGTATAGATGCAGATCATACTTGTACATTATGCTCTTAGAAAGTTGCCTGAGTTTCTGAGGATAAGTGACTCAACCATCTTCATGCAATTGATGGCAGAGATGAGCTTTGAAGTGAGAACTTTCAGTTCCAAGTCTGGCTATCTATCAACTTCACCATACTGCTTCTGCTTGTGTTATATATTAAATGTTAACTTTTAATAAATATTTATTGAATGACATTAAAGTAAGGCGCTTTCAACCATTTGTTATAATATTTATTATAAACCATCATTGCTTAAAAACTTTCCTTACCCTAGAGATAAAGATCTGATTTTTTAAATAAAAAGATTTTTAGAAGTATTCAAAGGAAGAGAAAAAAAAAGCACTGTCCCAAAAGCATGGATCTCTAAGAGAAGAGTAAAAACATTATGTGTTATTATTCGTAATCCAGCTTGTCAGGTCACCTTAACCTCACAGCAAATAAGCTTTACTTGACCTACTAAGTTATACTGCTCATTATACTCTCATATCTTGAATCTCCAATGCATCTGTAGCCAAGAGCCAATTATAAACATTACCTATTAATCATTAGTGCTTTCAAATGCCAACATCCAGAGCAAAACTCCCTACATTATGTCGTTCAAGTCTCTTGATGAGTGGCTACATTCAGGAATAGTGGGTTCATGAAATGTAAATAAAATTTGCAGATTCTATGTGTGCTCCAAATTAATTGAGACATTTTGTCTCATAAAATCATTTTAAGTAAGATGCAGCATTACTAACAGTTTGCCAAGTGTCATTTTTCAAATTCTAATTATAAATTTATGGTCTCAGGAAATAGCACTAGAAATTTGTATTTTAAGAAACAACATAGATCTTTTCTATAATGTTAAATGGTCAGTTATTAAACAAGTCCTTTGAAAAGTTTTTAGCCTGTAAAGTGGCCAACAAAAATATTTTTGAGTCCTAATGAACATTCAGAATTTTTTCCCCTAAATTTAAATATAGTTATCACATGCTGTAAAAAAGTGCCATTTTATAGAGGATTTTCTTAATAGTTAAGGAAAAGTCATAGATCTAGAGTTGGAAGAAAACTCAAGTGCCGTCTATTTCAAATCCCTCAATTTACAAATGAGAAAACAAAACCCTGAGGAGATGAAATGACTTGGTCACATAGTCAAGAAGCATCAGGGTCTTCTAACTCTACAGCCAATGCTCTTTCTATTATATCACACTGACTCCTTTTTTCTCCTACTCCATGTTTGTGGGCTTACAAATTAAAAAACAAAACTAAACAGCAGCGACCAACAAGGTGAAAGAGTAGGCATTTCCTCTTATCTTCTGACTTCTCAAATCTCACGAAGTCAGAAATAGTATAAAAGCAATTGTAGTCATCTCCAGGGTATTTAAAAAAAAAAAAGCTAGGTAAAAAAACTCCACGAATTAACACCTCATATTCACTCAACATACCCTACTCCCATGCCCACCAAGTTCTTGGTAGCATGGCTGCACAAGACAACCCAAAGGGTTGCAACAGAATTCAACCCCATTTACAGACTCCTAATACTGTGAAGATCCAAACTCCAAATGGTAGAAATTTGTTTAGACTACTATAACAGTATCATGGCAACACATTGTGTTACTAGATCAGAGAACTGAGGAAAAGAGAGAATGGGGCAGGATACATGTAGAGGGCTGTGTGGCACTCCACTGAACCTGAGGAGAAGAGTCCAACTGGGGCCAATTCTATCTCCCCAGAAGTCACTTGGGACAGAAACACAGGATAGTGAACCATGAATTGCCTGGCATAAAAAGAGGCTAAAACACCTTTGAGATCCAACCTCCAGGAAGACTACCATAAGAAAAGAAACAGTCAAAAAGTTAATAATAAGATTTTTTAAAAATAGGGGAAAACACTGAAATTTCTAAGATTCTAGAAAGAAGAAAACTTTAAAAAACTTGAATAAATAGATTGGCCAAGAGCGAATATATTAACAGTAGAAGGAAATGTGACCTCCAAATCCAGTTCAGACATCTATGAATAAATACTGCAAAATTACACAAAATGATTTAACTCCTGATGAGGCAGAGAACCCTGTGAATTTTTAAGTAAATGAGAAATCAGAATTGTGAGAGGAGACTACTGTATGCACAGAAGTAATAATTCACAAAATAGAAAATTTTTAATCTCCAGGGGTAAATTTCAAAGAAACAAAAGGGAGAACATGGGGGAATATACAGAGGTAAACAACAATCTGGAAGAATAGAAGCAAAAAGTAATAACAATGCAAGAAATCATGCTCTTCATACAACAAAATATTTATCTCAAAGGCATAAAGTATCAATGTAAGTTTCCTAGAAGAATTTAAATAAAAAATCCTGAACATCATAATGCAAGAAATAGCAAAAAAAAAAAAAAAAAACTGGCCTCAGTTTTTGAACACAGAGAAATAAAGTGTCAATTGAAATCACCCATAGGTATCCTCCCAGAAGGAAAAAAAAAACAAGGCTACAAACTCCAAGACTCATAGTACTTAAATTTAATAATTATATGGATAAACAAAAAATTGTGAAAGCAAACAGGAAAGAGATCTTCCAAGACAACAGATAGGAAATTTAAATGATGCAAAACTATTTGGCAACAATGAGAAAATACAGGAGGAACTGGAATAATGTGTGCTGAAGAGGAATGAAGCCTGCCCTACAAATCAGAGCATATTGATTAATAAAAGAAAAAAGAAAGATGGGCATTCAAAAAGAAAGAAGCATTCAAAACATTCTTAGAAAGAAACCAAAAAAAAAAGAAAATAATCTGAGGAGATTGTTTCCCAAATACCCCAGACAACAGAAATACAAGAATTGTAAACAAATATAGCAGCCAAGGACAAATTTAAGTAAACACAGAGAAATAATTGAATGTACACAAGGAAATGGGAGTGAAAATAGAAAACAGATAGAAATGAAAAAACAGGCCTGAAACATCATGAACTAAATCACAGAACACCGTGCCTACAAGTGAATGGGTGTTTTATTACTAGACTAAATTACATAATAGAAGAGTACATAAGAGAAGAGGGGAAGAAGAACAAAGAGGGGGATATGTGATGTATCCTAAATTAGTCAAATGCTAGAGTTATTAATTAATGAATTAATAATTAATAAATTATCCTTAATTAATCAAAGGTAGGGAAAATATCTCCTGCTATGTCTTAGGAAGGAAAAAGCTTACAAGAAAATGGTCAAGGAGCCAAAGAAAGGAACAGAAAAAGAAAGAAAAGGGTACTACTGATAAATGCTCCTATGAATGAAGAGAGATATTCCAAGACAGAAAATTGGGATCTTGCAATAGATATCATCCTCAGGAACTTGGTACTTAGAGAAATTATTCATCCTGCCTCAGTAACAGGAGAATCAGAACTTCTGGGGGAACCTGGCACTCAGAAGAGCGGAAGTGCATGGATTTAAGGAGGATGATTTGAGGCAAATAGGGAAAAATATCAATTAGAATTTCTCTGCTGATAAAAGCATCAACTTTCAGGGAAAAGATATAATGTTTGTTGTCAGCTCACATTTGCAAATATAGCCTTATCACTATTTCTGCACATGAGTGATTTGTGAAGCCTATTACAATGAGGCAATTGCCTAAACAATCAGCCTAGCAACCATATAAAAAATGAATAATCAGAAATGCAGATGTCTTCTCTACGTAATACCTAACATCTAAATGCTTAAACATGAAACTTTTGACTTAATTTTTCAACATTCATCCTGATGCCCCTGGTTTCTATGTTGGGGTAATCTTGCTATCAAAGGTTACTTTCTGACATGCAGTGTCAGTGTATACTTTAGTAGACTCCTGAAATCTCTACTCATTGTTTTTATCCAGATAATCTGGAAATTTTAGTATGTGACTTCCCATAGAGTAATCAACTCTCTCGCCAAGCATAGCATATGCTTTTGAGTGAGTATACTAACTCCCACTTACACTGATGAATTAGATCCCCAGAGTTTGGTTATTATATCTTTCCTTAAGGTCTAGGAGTAGCCCAGAGAGGTTGAGACATGCCTTTTCTAATTCTGTAGCTCAAGAGTCCTTCACTGGTGTGCTCACATACTTGTACTATTCTTACCGTAACATTGACATAAATACTCCTTTCTAAAATCTAATTAAATCTGACTGTCTAGTAACTATTAACTGATAGTCAAGATCAAAAGCACACTAGAGGGCACTAACTAGCAGGTGCAGGAGAAAGGGCAATTCTTCAAACCTTCAATGCTACCCTTGAACTCCACAAGATGTAAAAAATGTTTTACAAATAGTGTTTCATTTGAACCTCACAACAACTCTGGGAGGTTGTAGTTGTTATTGTTGTCCAATCTTCATTCTCCAAGAGGTCTAATGGCATCAGGAGGCTGATGTCTTAACTTGCAAATGAATTGGATTTAAGTGAAGCAGGGCTGTGCAAAGTCATCAGCCTCACTCTCTCCTCCAGAGTCATTGGAGTCCAGTGGCAAGATGCAGATCAGGAGCACTGGGCCCCCAGATGCAGTGGGAGACCTTGGCCTTTTTAAGCTATGGTCTTTCACCTTGGGTTATAAGTGTCATTATAATGTCCATTTTAGAAATAAGGAAACTGAGGCAAATAAAGGTTAAATGACCTGCCCAAGATCACACAACTAATAAGTGTTTGAGGCCAGATTTGAATTCAGGTATTCCTGACTCCAGGAAGGATCTGGCTTCTCTAAATGTATTCAAGGAAAAGGGGGATTGCTACCTCTGCTCCATGTTCATCATACCAGGAAATTACTTGTGAAAGAAAACATAGATGATTTCTTAAGAATGAAATCAGATTGCTTTCTTTCCCTATACGTGAAAAAAAGAAAATTTCCTGGCACATATATGACTATATCTTCTTTGGATATTTGGTCTTTTCTGGACACTTGGTCTCCTAAAATATAAGGCTTTTCACTAGATAAGCACATAGCATGCTGAGGAAATCCAAGTAAATCCAAGAGTCCTGAATTTTTTCTTTGTCTCCTAATAGCTAGTTGTGTATCCTATGCGAAGTTATTTCATTTCAGCACAGATTTCAGGTGGTCCTTTAAAAAGAGTTTAAATTAAATTACCTCTGTAATTTCTTTCTTCCTAATGCCCTTAAAGCATTCTTGAATATATTTTTTAAAAATTGTTCCCTTGAGAAAGAAATAGAAAAAAGAATTTACCATCAACTAATAAATATTATTCGAGTATTTTGAAAGCCTTGACCATGCCAAGATATGAAACTACCAATTAAGATTAGAAGAAGTTTTGATCTACATAGGGAAGTCAGTGAAATCATGCATTTTTAAAAGTAAATTGTAGCTATTATTTAGGTCATGTACTTTTTTATGCTAAAGCCTACACAAAAATGCTAAAATTTCACTTAATCCTGTTTTGGCTTAAGCTTGTGTTTGATAACGTGCTCAATTATAAGTCACCACAACTTTTAACAAAGCATCTTTGAAGCTCATCTCATATTATACAAGTTTGATTACTCAATTTAAAGGAAAAAGAATTCTCTTCAGTGTAGGATTCCCTGTCAGAAACTTCAAAAGAAATGAGATGAACACAGCTACTAAGAAGAAGCTCTTTAATTGCTTAAATTCAATTCTTTCACGATTTGGAATGCAAGAAAGGTATTGAAGACAATGGTGGGCTCTTGCTGATAGTTTCTCCTTTTATATATTGAAGGTCAATCAATATGCCCACATACCTACCATGAAGTCAATATAACCCTGTACATATATTCTCAAATACTCTCATACTGGGCTGCCATTTCATCCACTCATTTTTCCCTATATATAATATATTTTAAAGCCCTGGTTCTCAATCTCTAGGCTGAGGAGCTTTCAAATCTACAATGCACCTCAAGCATCATCATTCTGATCTTGATTTCACTCCAACAAAATATGCATTGTTGCTCAGTGTAAAATGAAACAAATAGCTCTATAGCCTGAATGAATAATATGTCATGAATGTAGGTATGGCTATTTTTAAGTTATGTGTATATATGTGTGGAAAATGTAAATATGCTGATATGCTTAACAAAAAAAATGAATCCAAGACAATGGTTTTAACCTTCTTTGTGTAAAGGACTCTCTTGGCAGGCTGATGAAACCTATCTTCCCCTTCTCAGAATAACATTTTCAATACTTAAGAAATACATATATTATAAATGAAAATTTTTATATGAAAATACAGCTATAGAAAGTTTTAAAAGAAATTTATGGACCCCAGGTTTAAAACTTTGATCCAAAAACATTACTGAATTCACAGTGGCTTTTTGTCAATTGTGCATTTCCTAAATAAATATATATTAATAGAATTAACATCAAAAAGCAGTATACAAAATGTCTTTACCTGAAAAGGGAGTCGTCATACTCAAAAAGTTTGGGAACTGCTAAATAAACCCATTAGATTGAGAGAATGGTATAATACTAAAGGAACTAGTATCTATCCACTTGGACCAAAGACTGTTAATGCTTTTTGTTTTAATGGGTTTTGTTTATGTAGCTATGTAGCTACGAGGGATTATTTATATAGAGTAAAAAGAATATGTTGGGACGCTGTAAGAAAGGAAGAATTAAAATTTCTGCTCCATCTTTCTCTGGCTCCCACCTTTGGAATATGGGCATCACCATTCTTCTCCATCAATTCCTTATCCTTCTAATGTACACAACTTACTGTCTCATCACCCATTTCTGCCTCAATACCATAGGTGGGAGTGGGGGGAATCCAAACACAATGTATTTTCTTTTCATGTTGGTATGTATATCACATCAGCCTATCTCTGTATGTCTCTGTCTCTCTTTCTGTGTCTCTCTCTGTCTCTCTCACTCTCTACCTCTTGTATGTATCTGTCTCTGTTTCTTTCCATTCACAAAAATGGCACACATATAAGAAAAGAAATTGCCATGATATACCATACTTTTATCTTATGATAGTTTTTAATACTAGTTGAACAGAAATATGAGCAAACTTTGAAGAACAGATAAGCTTGGATTTAACACATACCATCCCAAGCCAGGAGAAAGGGAGGAAGGAAAGAAAAAAAAATCGCTGTTTTGTATCAGTTCTTCCAAATGGAAAGTTTAGCAATGACCATCCCCACCAAACACTACTCTCCTCTCAGTCATGGTGAACAGATCTAGGGGTGACAGCCATCATATTTTGGTGACTGTTCAAATGTTTGTCTCCACAGCTGTTCCAGCTTTTCTTCTTCCGTATTCCTACTCAGAGTGTCTGAGCTCACCTCCACCTCCATAAACATTGCTCTCCCACAAAATTTCTCCTCTGTAGCAAAAGGAAGTCTTTAAGACAAAGACCCAAACTGAAAAATTTCTGAACAGGCCCACAGACTTTATCTCTACATATATATATATATATATATATATATATATATATATATATATATATATATATATATATATATATATATATATATATATATATATATATACTCATTTACATACATGCATACATGCATTCATATGTATATGCACACACATGTGTATGCATACATGCATATATACTTACATACTCATATTTTTTTGTTTTAATTGACTACAATATGAATAGCCCATCTTATTTCCTAATCAAGGCTGGCACATCTTTTTACTCTTGTAGCTAACTGCCTCCTGTCCATGATCTAGTCAGTCCTCTATCTAGCTGACTTGAGCAATATGCTCTTCTTGTCTGTAGTACCTAAAAGCACACTGAGCCCCATTCTGTTTCTGACAGTCTTTTTCTTCTTTCCTACAAAATAAGACAAGCTGTCTCTGTCAGCAGCTTTCAAACCAAAAGAAGATTCAGACTCTTCAGAAACAGCAGAAGCTCATAAATTCCAAAAAGATGACTGGCTTCTAAGTTTGGGATCTTATGGCCTTTTATTTTTCCCTTTAACTTTGGGTGTACAAATCAGTATAAAAATTTTGCCTCTGATCAAGGAGAAAAGAACATAAAAAATGAGAACCCTTCTCTCCTTGGCATGTTTTTATTTTTCAGTTAACAAAGGAGAGCCCTTTCTGAAATATTTTCTTCAGAGAGAAGAATTTAAATTTATAACACCATCCTTTTCTGTTCATTATATATGGAGTTCAAGCTAAAAGAAAAGAAGAGGGTATTTCAACCATACAAAAGCAAAAACCATTCCTCCGCAGTGACAGTCACTTGCATGAAATAGTTAGATCTTTCTTTTACTTCCTATCAAAACAAGCAACTTATGAGGAAAGGCTTAGAAACTAGGACTGAGTTTTCTCTGCTCTAGAGAACTCCGAGTTGATCCATTGAAGGTCAGCACCTTCTCTACAGTTCTATAATCTTGTTATGTTACCTTGAGCACACTTAAGAAATGGCTCCATTTGGTATTTGGTTATTAACTTGAAGTCCTTGAACTTTTTAAAAAATGTATATATTGATAATTTTATTTCAATAAAATTAGTTTCTGTTGTAATCCTATGAATTTTATTTTTTATATCAACAAGCTTTTAAAAACAGTGTTCCAAGAAGGGGTTCATAAGCTTCATCAGACAGCCAAAGAGTCCATCACACACATGTGTCTACATGCACACTCACATGTTAAAAACTCCTGCCCTGTCTTGTAAGCTCCCTTCAGTACTTCAGTGTTACGACTTTTTCTCTATTACTTCTAAAATGGGACAGTTAAGTAGAGCAGAGGACAGAATACTGGACCTGAAGTCAGGAAGACTCATCTTCCTGGGCTCAAATCTGATATCTGAAACTTACTAATTATGTGACTGTAGGCAAGTCACTTAACCCTGTTTGCCTCAGTCTCTTCATCTGTAAAATGAGCTGAAGAAAGAAATGGCAAACCACTCCAGTATCTTTACCAAGAAAACACCAGGGGGAAGAGCCAAGATGGCAGAGTAGAAAGATGCACATACACTAGCTCTTCCCCCATAAAATACCTGTAAAGAAAGACTCTCAACAAATTCTAGAGCAGAAGAAGCCACTGAATGATGAAGTGGAGGAGATTTCCAGCCCAGGGTGACTTGGAGGGTTAATGGGAAAAGTCTGTTGCACGGGACATGGAATGGAGCCCAGCCCAGCCTTGGCTGGTGCTGGTGCCAAGAGGAGGACCAAAATAGGCCTTGGGAGTGGAATCCCCAGAAGGAACAGCCATGGTTCACAGATCCCTCAACCCACAGGCACCAAAGGTAGCTTCAAAGGTCAGTGAAAGGTTTTTTTCACCTCTGTGACAAGGGAGTAGGGTTCTCCCCTAGTCCCAGCCCCAGTCTGTGGCACAGTGGTTATGGTGACCAGCAGGGAGCAGTCAACATCCATTGTTGGATAAAGCCCTTGGGGGAATTAAGCAGCTGATCTGAATCTCAGCCCCAAGCCAGACCAGGGAGTAAAATCCTCTCCCTTGATTGTGCCACCTTGGAGGAACTGAGATCTTACAGGTCCCCAGAGTATACCCTACTCTTGACAAAGGGCCCAAAAGTCAAGTAACTGGTTGGGAAAATGCTCAAAAAAGGCAAAAAAAATAAGACTATACAAGGTTATTTCCTTGGTGAACAGGTATTCTCTCCCATCCTTTCAGATGAGGAAGAACAAGGTTTATCATCAGGAGAAGACATAAAACTCAAGGTTTCTGCATCCAAAACCTCCAAAATAAACATGCAATAACTCTGGGCCATGGAAGAGATCAAAAAGGATTTTGAAAATAAAGTAAGAGAGGTGAAGGAAAAATTTGGAAGAGAAATGAGAGCAATGCAAGAAAATCATGAAAAGCTAGTCAATAGCTTGCTAAAGGAGACCCAAAAAATGCTGAAGAAGATAGCACCTTTAAAAATAAGCTAACTCAGTTGGCAAAAGAGGTCCAAACAGCCAATGAGGAGAAGAATGCTTTAAAAGGCAGAGTTAACCAAATGGAAAACGAGGTTCAAAAGCTCCCTGAAGAAAATAGTTCTTTAAAAATTAGAATAGAAGAGATGGAAGCTAATGAACATATGAGAAACTAAGAAATTACAAAACAAAACCAAAAGACAGAAAAAAATAGAAGATAATGTGAAATATCTCATTGGACTGGCCTGGAAAATAGATCCAGGAGAGACAAGTTAAAAATTATGGGACTACCAGAAAGTCATGATCAAAAAAAGAGCCTAGACATCATCTTTCATAAAATTATCAAGGAAAACTATCCTGATATTCTAGAATCAGAGGGCAAAATAAATATTGAAAGAATTCACCAATCATATCCTGAAAGAGATCCAAAAAAAAGAAACTCCTAGGAATATTGCAGTCAAATTCCAGAGTTCACAGGTCAAGGAGAAAATATTGCAAGCAGCCAGAAAGAAACGATTCCAGTATTGTGGAAATACAATCAGGATAACACAAGATCTAGCAACTTCTACATTAAGGTATCAAAGGGCTTGGAATATGAGATAACAGAAGTCAAAGGAAATAGGATTAAAACCAAGAGTCACCCACCCAGCAAAACTGAGTATAATACTTCAGGGGAAAAAGTGGTCATTCAATGAAATAGCGAGCTTTCAAGCATTCTTGATGAAAAGACCAGAGCTGAAAAGAAAATCTGACTTTCAAACACAAGAATCAAGAGAAGCATAAAAACATAAACAGGAAAGAGAAATTACAAGGGACTTACCAAAGTTGAACTGTTTACATTCCTATATGGAAAGATAATATTTGTAACTCTTGAAACTTTTCTCAGTATCTGCTTAGTTGGAGGGATTATACACACACACACACACACACACACACACATGCATATATATATATATATATATATATATATATATATATATATATATATATATACATATATATACATACATACATACATACATATGGAGAGAGAGACAGAGAGGAAAGAGAGAGAGAGAGAGAGAGAGCGCGCACAGGATGAGTTGAATAGGAAGGGATCATATCTAAAAAAATAAAATTAAGGGGTGAGAGAGGAATATATTGGGAAGAGACAGGGAGAAATGGAATGAGTCAAATTATCTCTCATAGAAGAGGCAAGAAAAAGCTTTTCCAATAGAGGGGGAAAGGGGGGAAGTGAAAGGGAAAAAGTGAAGCTTACTCTCACCACATTTGGCTCAAGGAAGGAATAACATGCATACTCAGTTTGGTATGAAAACTTATCTTACACTACAGGAAAGCAGGGGAGAAGGGGATAAGCAGAGTGAGGGAGGATGATAGAAGGGAGGGCAAATGGGAAGAGGGAGCAATTAGAAGTAAACACTCTTGGGGAGGGATGAGGTCAAAAGAGAGAACAGAAGAAATGAGGGGCAGAATAGGATGGAGGGAAATATAGTCTTACACAACATGACTATTATGGAAGTCGTTTGCAAAACTGCACGTATATAGCCTATATTGAATTGCTTGCCTTCTCAGTGAGGATGGGTGGGAGGGAGGAAGGAAGAGAAGTTGGACCTCAAAGTTTTAGGAACAAATGTTGAGAATTGTTTTAGTGTGCAACTGGGAAACAAGAAACACAGGTAATGGGGCAGAGTAGTTTATCTTGCCCTACAGGACAAGAGAGAAGATGGGGAGAACAGAAGGGAGGGGTATTAGAAGGGAGGGCACATTAGTGGAACGGGCAATCAGAATGCGTGGCATTTAGGTGGAAGGAGAGAGATGGGGAGAAAATTTGGAACTCAAAATTTTGTGGAAATGAATGTTGAAAACTTAAAATAGATAAATAAATTTTAAAAAAAGATAGAAATATTGAATAAACTTTTCTTAAAACAAAAAAAAGAGAAAGAAAATCCCCAATGGGGCCACAGAGAGTCAGACACAATTGAAACTTGATTGAACAGCAGTTTCTAAAATCCAAAATTAACATTAGCATCTTTTCTCTTTCAGAACTTGGCTGAGGAAGATTAAGTAAAGGAAGGTATGTTGTGAAGGAACTGTTATAGGTAAGATAAATTTGGTCATTATTTTTTCCATAAATTCACCAGAAAAATATTCAGCTAAAGATCTGTGTTTTCAGGTGGTTAGTATAATCAACATCAGTCCTCCCCTCTATCCTTCAACATTTAACATCTCTGAACCTCAGTTTCCGGATCTGTAAAATGGGATTGATAATAATAGCACTTAGCTAACCTAGCTGTCAGAATCAAATGAGATGATACGTATAAAGTTCTTTGTAAATCTTTGAAGTATTATATAAATACAGACCATCACTATACTCACTCCCCTTTAAATACATTCATGCTCACACTATGAACATCACAGTCAGGAGAAGTTAAGGCTCAGGCTATTGAGTTTTGAAGGCCAATAACTCCAGGCTCTGTTTAATAAATGCAATACAAAGGTTGTTCTGGCAGATCTTCTGTATATTCTCCAAGCACTAGTATGTCAGGGATTCTTTGTATAGTATATTATACTATACTGTACTTTGTATAGCGTGGGCCATTCCAAAAGAAAAACTACACCAGAAGTTGAGATGACAAGGACCATCAGTTGTGAAAGAAGAGTGGAGAAGGTGGCCCAGAATATATATGCTAGTCTCTTCATAAACTAGGCAGGATGCCTGATGATCAGAATGGTTCATATGTCACAAGCTGGCATCTTTCTGCTGATTTGAGAGCCCTGTAATGGTTTATTGACTTGATGCTCTCTGTCCTTTACTTCCACAGTAGAAGAAACTATTTTATTATAATTTAGTATCAAATGATTTTTGAATAATGAACTTGGATGGGAGATGAAGCTTTAGATGAAACAATGGAGATAGTTGAAAAAGTTCAAGACATATGTCATTTTTCTTCAACCAGAAATAGCAGCAGTACATGCAACTCCTGACTCTTTCGCAGATGAAGAAAATAAAAATAAACAGGAAAGTCTCTGTAATGTTAAGATATTACTACTGTAGGATAATGTAACAAAGCAACTGCTATATGTCTTTAAAATTGAATAAGATAGCAAGATCTCATGGAGTCAAATTTGAACAGTGAGATTTTCGGAATAAATTGCCATAGTTTCTTACTGTATTATTCTTATATTTTCACTACAATTTTTTCTTTCTCTCTTAACCCTTTGTCAGATGTATCCCTTCAAAGAGTCTAGGTAATTCTTTGCCAAAAGCAGAGGAATTTCAGGGTAATTATTTTTCTTTTGTGAGAAACTTATTTGGAGAATGTTTGTTTTCCAAAGTATAAACTAGGTAAAGAGAGTAAGTAAAAAGTGTTAGATTTTGTTACCCACTATCTCTAATATACCTTTTCTTTAAAGTGACACTCTTTTTTCTTCTCCCCAAAGGTTGAAAGTAAGCAAAAATATGAAAGTTACCAAGAATGTTTTCTTGGGTTGTTTTTTTTTCCATCTTTTTAAAAATTTTGTATTTCTAATGTTTCCCACAGTGCTTTGCATATCTTAAGTATCTAATAAATGCTAGCTGAATTGAGCTAACCATTTTGTGATAGAAATATATAATATACGTGTAAGTATGCATATATGTACATGTATATATAACATATGTACATATATAAAATTTTTAAAGACCACCTATGTAGCCTAGCACCAAACACCTCCAAACTCATGACCATCCATATAAAAGAAATAGTAAAGTGGAGAGGAAAGATCTAGGAGTTATCTAAAATTATAGCAACTTAATTTTATGTTCCCTATGACTTTTATTTTCTTTATTTGGAACTTTTCAAAAAAAGAGGAAGTTTCCTACACTAGCTCTGATAATGGAAAATTAGATAAATCTATCTACTTTTCTCAATTTAAAAGATTTGTTTATCTCATCAGAACTCTGGTGTAGTAAGCAACCTTAACTTTGGAAGCCTGTGCTTAAAAATAAAATTTTAAAAAATAAAATAATTCTGAAGAAAGAGATGGTAGACTACAGATTCAGAATAAGACACATACCGTAAAACGTAATCAGTGTGTTCATTTGTTTTTGCTTTATCATTCTTCTGTGTTACCAGAGAGGGACCTTTTTTTTTTGGAGTCATTTGGAAGTAACAGTAATGGTTTTTAAAAGCATCGATAAGGAATTTATTTATATTCTCCATTAAAACTCTAGGACAGCTAGGTGGCACAGAGTTCCAGGAGTTCAAGAAGACAGGAGTTCAAGTCTGGTCTCACATACTTACTAGCTATGTGACCCTGGGAATAGTCTGACACAAAGAACAAAAACAAAATTAAATTCTCTTTGTTTATATGACTCAAAGGTGAATGACTTCTAAAAGATTCTGCCACAGGTGGAAAAGTTTTCAGTATGAAGCTGATAATAATATGTTTACCTCATCTGCAAACCCGTCTTACTCAATTTGGAGATTCATCAGCAGAAAGTTGGTTACCATGTAACAAATAGTTTAAGCTACAGAAATTCATGCAAACTACTGAAGCATAGAGAGGCTTTGGCTTGTGTAACTGGAGGAGATACCCAAATTAAGGAGCTCATAGATCTTTGAAATATAATTCTGTACTTATTAGCTTAGATATAACTGTGTTTAACATGTCCCCTGGGGCTAAGGCTCACTCTTGACTAGGCTTAGAAACTACAGTCAATAGAATGCAGCCACATTAACTTACTGTGGACGGAATTCTGGAGAGAAAAAGACAATAATGCTTTAAAAAGTGACTTGTAGGGAGGCAGAGTCAAGATGGCAGAATAGAAAGATGGACCTGCTGTAGCTCTCTCCCCATAGCCCATAAAATAACTGTAAAAAAATGTCTCTAAACAAATCCTAGATCAGCAGAAACCACAAAATGACAGAGTGCAAGAGATTTCCAACCCAAAATAGCCTGGAAGGCCAACAAGAAAGGTCTATCACACCAGGCTCAGAGCAAAGCACAGCCCAGAATGGACAATGCAGCTTGGACAGGGCTGGAGCAGGCTTCAGGGGATGGAATCATGGGTAGCAGCTGCAGTTCCCAGATTTCTCAACCCACAAATGCCAAAGACAGCTTCAAAGGTCAATGAGAAAGCTCTTTCACCTGGGTGAGAAGGGAATGCAGTCTGGCCAGAGCCCCAGCCCCAGGACCACAGCAGGCACTTCCTTAGCAGCCTCCACTCTTGGAGCCCTGGGCCTAAAGACCCTGGGGGAATCAAGCAGCTGATCTGGGTTTCAGTCCTGAATGGCAGTCCTGGAGTGTGAAGGAACACTAACAGGGTAGAGCTAGTGGAGGATCTGCAGAGGGAATCCCACTTGCAGTTCCAGGGCAGAAAATAATGCTTGTTGCTCCCAGACCAGAGAACAAGCCAGGAAAGTCTCTTCTCTCCCTTGATTGTGTCACTTTGGAGGAATTGAGAACTTACAGGTCCCTAGAGTATATCCTTCACATGAAAGGACACAAAAGTCAAGTAACAGTCTGGGAAAATGCCCCAAAAAGGGGAAAATATAAGATGACAGAAGGTTAATTTCTTGGTTAACAGATATTTTCTTCCACCCTTTCAGTTGAGGAAGAACAAAACATACCATCAGAGGAAGACATAAAAATCAAGGCTTCTACATCCAAAATCTCCAAAAATATATATACAGTGGTCTCAGGCCATGGAAGAATTCGAAAAAGATCTTAAAAATCAAGTAAGAGTTGTGGAGGAAAAATTGACGAGAGAAACAAGAGCGATACAAGAAATTCATGAAAAGAGAGTCAACATCATACTAAAGGAGATCCAAAAAATGCAGAAGAAAAAAAACACCTTTAAAAATAGACTAACCCAAATGGAAAAAGAGGTCCAAAAAGCCAATGAGGAGAAGAATGCTTTAAAAAGCAGAATTAGCCAAATGGAAAAGGAGGTTCAAAACTTCACTGAAGAAAATAGTTCTTTAAAACTTAGAATGGAGCAGATGAAAACTAATGACTTTATGAAAAAGCAAGAAATTGTGAAACAAAACCAAAAGAATGAAAAAATAGAAGACAATGTGAAATATCTTATTGGAAAAACCACTAACCTGGAGATAGATCCTGGAGAGATAATTTAAAAATTATTGGTGTTCCTGAAAACCATGATAAAAAAAAAAAGAGTATAGATATCATCTTTAAAGAAATTATCAAGGAAACCATCCTGATATTCTAGAAGCAGAGGGTAAAAAAGAAATGAAAAGAATTCACTGATCACCTCCTGAAAGAGATCCCAAAAGGAAAACTCCTAGAAATATTATAGCCAAATTCCAGAATTCCCAGATCAAGGAAAAAATATTACAAACAACTAGAAAGAAACAATTCAAGTATTATGGAAATACAATCAGGATAACACAGGATTTAGCAGCTTCTGTAGTAAGAGATTGAAATGACTGGAATATGATATTCCAGAGGTCAAAGGAGAAAGGATTAAAACCAAGAATCATCTACCCAGCAAAATTGAGTAGAATACTTCAGGAGGAAAATGGAATTTCAATGAAATAGAGAACTTCTAAGCATTCTTTTTGAAAAAGTCAGAGCAGAATAGAATATTTGACTTTCAAATACAAGAATGAAAAGAAAAATGAAAAGGTAAACAGAAAAGAGAAGCCTTAAGGAGCTTATTAAAGTTGAACTGTTTACATTCCTACATGGAAAGATGTTATGTGTAATTCATGAGACCTTTTTCAGCATTAAGATAGTTAGATGGAAAATAGCAAATATATAAATATGCATATGTGTGTAGGTGTGTATGAGTATGTATGTATGTGTATATTATATATGTGTAGCTATATGCATGTACATGTGTGTATGTGTACATATATAGACATGTGTATGCATGCATGTATACATAGACATAGGGCACAGGGTGAGCTGAATATGAAGAGACAATACCTAAAATAATAAAATTTGCTGTTGAATGGAATGTACTAGGAGTAAGAGAAAGGGAGAGGCAGAATGTAGTGAATCATCTGACATAAAAGACAGAAAAAAGAGCTTCTACAATGGAGGGGAAGAAGAAGGAGATGAAAGGACATAATTGAGCCTTACTTTCATGGGATTTGGCTTAAGGAGGGAATAACACACACTCAATTGGCTATGGAAATCAGGAAGGCAAGGGGGAAGGAGGTAGGATAGGGAAGATAATAGATGGGACAGCAAATTGGGGAAAGGAATAATCAGAAGCAAACACTATTGTGGGAGGACAAGTTAAGGGAGAGAATGGAATAAATGAAGGGCAGGATAGGACAGTGGGAAATGTGGTTAGTCTTTTACAACGTAAATATTATGTAAGTGCTTTGTATTGTCACATATGTGTGACTTATATTGAATTGCTTATTTCCTCAGTGACAGTGGGTGGGGAGGGAGGGAGAGAATATGGAACTCAAAGCTTTAAGAATGAATGTTAAAAATTGTTTTAACATGAGACTGGAAATTAAGCTATAAAGGTAATGGAGTATAGAAATCTATTTTGTCCTACAGCAAAATAGAGGGGAAGTGGGATAGCAGAAGGGTGGGTAATAATAGAAGGGAGAACAGACTGGAGGAAGGAGTAGGTGGGGTGCATGCTGTCCTGGGGTGGTGTGGGGAGAGATGGGGAGAAAATTTTGAATTCAAATTCTTGTGGAAGTGAACATTAAGAACTGAAAAATAAATTATGTATATTTTTTAAAGGTGACTTGTAATCTGAAGCTCAAAATCCATTTGCATAAGAATCCCCATATTCGTTTGATGACTCAATACTCTATGCCTAAAGGTGGAACTTATGAGAACTAGAGTAAAGAGTCTTGTGACTTCCAGCTTTAAAAGACAAGTCATGGGGTTCTAGACTGTCTTCAGAAAGTGGTATTTGAAGGGAGAAAAAGACTGATGGAAGTAAAGAGGAAACATGCAAAGAAGTCAGCCCTGCAATCCTATTCCTACCTGAAGATAGAAGTCTTCAGTAATTTCTCCTCAGGTGACATACAGAACTTTCTCCCCATTGAGCTGAGATGTCTACTCCTAACTGGAGAACTCATTCATTCTTTGTACTGCTTGGTATATCATTATCTATACAGTTTCTCTGATTTCTGTCCGATATCAGCTTGAATGTATTGGTTTATATGCTATTTTCTTCTTGTACTCTTTGTGAAATTGACGTTTGATGGAAAAGTTTGCTATTCTTCATGCTCAAAGAGAACCAAAATGATGTTGAGTCAAGGTGCAGTGTGTTTGACTGTGCGGATCAGACCAATATGAGTTCAAAAGGATTTACCATTGGTTGGGCACAAATAGTCAATATGAACATTTGGGAAAGAGACGTCTCTATATTTGCACTCACATTTCTTTTAAACTACTGAAATTCTGTTTTGCTCATAGAGCACCACACCTTCTTTGATGCAGGCACACATCTCTGCCTCATTTAAATACAATTATGTGTGAATCATAAGGCATCACCCATGTCATTTTACTCATCTCAAAGTCCTCTGGCAACAGGCAAGTGACAAAGCAGTAGTTGCAGATATATGGGGAACTGTAATCATAACCCTGCTCATAGGTGGCCAAGCCATAGGGTCATCTTCCCACTGAACTGAAGCAGTAGTGGGATTTGGCACCCCCCTGGTTATCTGAGCAACCTTCTTCAAGAACCATGCTGCTCTTCTCCTGGCACGAGGAAGAGGCTAGAAAAGGGGCCCTAAAATTTGTCTGCTTCACCCAACCTAAATTGCAGCAGGCAAGGATCCTATCCTCTCTTCAAAACATACACAAAAGTGTACAAACACTTTTGTAAAGATATTTCCACACACATTAGTACATAGAATGTGTGCACACTTGTGGACGACATAAAATCCAGTAGACCTGAAACACAAACAGTTCTTGTTATGGCAGGTATCATATCCACATAGCATCCCTAAGGGAAAGAAGGCTGGCAAATGAAGGCAGTTTACCAAAGCTGGAGCTAGATACACATTTTTTCTTGGAGTGACTACAGTGATGAGGAGCACTGTGAAGCTGGCACAGGTTTTCCAATAAAAACTAATCTAAACAACAAGTTTATATTCTCCCAAAAGAAGTCAACAACAAGTTCATGACAGTGTAATTGCCACTTACAGGAAAGTGCCATGCCACCATCATCAGTGTGAATGCTCTTACCGTTATAAATCCTGAAAAGGTAGAAGAAAAATTTTATGAAGACCTAGAGCCCCTATTGACCAGATGCATTTGCCTATGGACGTAGGGAGGCCCCATTCTGAGAAATGAAATGTCACCATATCTTTCTTGCATTTCCTTGTTATGTTAGTGCTAAATAAAACTCCTTTTATTACTTGTTCAATAACCTATGAGTTGTTAAAGAAAAAATATTTAAACTAATAATAGACTCTGTGATTTAGTTTCACTTTTTTTTTAAATTAACATTAGTCTATATCCAAACCATTTTTTGCTTGGAGAGAAATATGTCCAAATTGTCCCTCATGTCTTCCAAAACAACTCTCTGACCCAAGGTAATTTGGGGTAACATTTATGAGAATCTTGATGAAGGAAAAGATATGTTTCAAACGACAATTTTCAGTTAACATTTCAGAAGTAATCACCACTCACTTCTGTCCTAAACCACTTCCCTTTAATAGTTCCTTGCTGTGATCAATGTGTTAATTTTGAAGTCCAAAAGAAGAAAACACCGCCTTCAGGCTATTCATGGCACCAATTGCATCAAGGGATAGAAAGGAGAAATTATACTATCTAGACAAGAGTCAAGTTTGGTTATCAATATTAACCCATTTCAAATAAAGACCTTAGTCTTTGCTCTTCTTACTTCCCTGAAAGAAAAGTCTGAAAAGAGTTTTAGGTTGTAGAAGTAGCATTTCCTACTATTTCCGGAAAAACTAAAAAGGAGGCTTTTTTTTAAAATACAATTCCACAGAATGTCTCATTTCATCTCAAAACTGAACTTGGATTAACAGGGTACTTTAACTAAGCTTGCACCTAAAGGTTTCCATAGATACATTTTACCCATAACAATAGTATTAAAATTCTTCTCTTGCTGCTTACATGTGAGTCATGGAACATTCTAGCTTCTGCAAAATGGTGAGGATTGCCCAAATGGAGAAGAACATGGTGGCTTTTTGAGCAAGAGGCAGCACATTGCAAATGTGGAATCATGTAGAAGTTTGGTGGCTATCATCAAAGAAATAAATGATGCAAAAAAAAAATTGGTAAGGTCACATGACAAAAGCAAGCGATAGCCTGCAGATAGCCCACATGCTCCCTTGGCATCATCATGATCTCATGATATTGAGATCTTCATATTGGGCGTTGCCTCTATGGCAAATGGATGAAAGGATACAGACAAAAGTTGCATAGGATGAGCAGACACAGAGAGATCACAATCTAAAGTCTTTGGGAGGAATACCCCTCATTAGTAAAATCATAGATTCATTAGAATTGAGGTATAGTAGGAACCAACATTTATTAAGCACTGGGCACTTTGCTATAAGAGTTTTACCAATATTTAAGTTAACTGAAAGGTACTTGAAACTGCACTTTCATGATCTATACGTTCCAGTCTTGTTTGTATGCACTCAGGCTATCTACAGTCAAATACTCTCATAAATAGAGCAACAACTTACTAAATGTTTAAGTTTCACTGGAGTATCGTGAACATGATTCCATCCAAAAACGTTTCCCATTAGAGATTCAATTACACAGAATTTGTAGGATTTTTTTCCTGTCTTTAATTATTGAAATCCTCTGTTAATATAATATATTATTTAGTTTGCCCATTTCCTATCATAAAATCTATAAATACAAAATGTAAGATTGTTCTAGCATTTTGTTTCCTTGGTCAAATTGGAATTAATTTTAAGTAACATCCTGTAAGAATTACACAAATGAATGAAAAAATTAAGTGCTTAGTATATGTGAAGCACTTTGCTAAGTGTGGGAAAGACAAGGTTTGTGGGATGAAGGGCTATGAAGGATAAAGATACCAAAACAAAGACAATCCCTTTTCAGAAGGATTTGCCCTATATCTGAAAGTGGGAAATAACACAAAGTGTAACCAGAAAAGAACCCTTTGGTTGGGAGAGTTTCAGGGACTGTAGGCGAGAACATAAGGTAATGCCTTGTCACAACACCATTTAGGAACAAAGAAAATTGTTTTGATAATGATTCCCAGTTCTAGAGTTTGAGGGAAGAGGAGGAGCTGAGTACAGCCAGAGGAATGTAGAGATGGTCAAAGAGGAAAGAAGCATAGTTGGAGCTTTCATGAAATGGTGTTCATTCTGGGAGAAAAAGTCATCAATCAGGACAGCAGGACCCCAGGGTGGAAGCTTTAGGAAACCACTAGAGAACTCAAGGGTGGGCAGCGAAGGTTGGTGAAGAGGCTATGGAGAAGGCAGCAGGAGGGACAGTACCTAGCATGTACATATGAGATATACAGTGTGGAAAGTATGCTGTTCTGATTATCCTTTTGGCATTTCATGGTATCTTATATTTATAAATATAATATAAAATATATATAATATAATATATAAAACAGGTTCCATGCATAAATCTACTAGAAGCTTTTTGGGTTAGTAGCAGATTTTTCATAGTAATTTCTCACTTTATTTTTTTAAACTATGTGCATAGTCATGTCAAATTTTGTAATTTGATATCGAGAATGTTTTTCTGTGCTTTGGTAATGGTGTGGTGTAACAATAATGGCTTGTGTTGGTGTAAAGCTCCTTTATCTGAAGGACTCAGACTGTGTGAAAAAAGGGCTTGTTTATTTCTATACCTGTTTTCCAGAAGAGAAAATTTAGATACAAATCTACTGCTTACTCAGTAGCAGAGTTAACACATGTGTGCACGAAAGGGTTTGTAAGAAATTCAAATATTTCCCATTGCTTAAAAGAGTCACTATAATACGCTCCCCAACTCTAACCTATCATAATTATATCCATAAACCTAGGAAGTGTGAAGCAGAAATATTTTATCCTACTTTACTTTTTTCTTCCTGTTAGCAACAGGGACATGGATGATGGACCTTAAACTGAGATTCATATTAGAGAATCGGTGAAGTTCCACTTAATGGACAGAATTTTAGTGAGTCCAATGCTGCAACCTGGACTAGTGTGTGGATGTCAAGATGGCCAGATTTCTGTGATAATCATGATGCAGTGGTTGGAAGAGTGTGGGGAGGGTGTTTCAGCTTCAGTGACCAGATGCCCTTCAGACCTTCAGACCAGATCTTCCCTTCAGAGTTGGTTCTATGTAGTTCTGACCACTGACCCTCTAGGCATAGTCAGTTCATGAAGTATATTTGCATTGCCTTAGTTAGGTGAACAAGAGAAAATCTGAATGGATGCAGAGACAAATAGGAGAACAATTTGTACAATAGTAACATTGTAGTGACAATCAACTTCCTTTCTTCTTTTTTTTGTTAAGAGGCAACCAAGGTGCCCAGAGTAACATAGCTAGTAAGTGTCTGAGGCCATATTTGAACTCAAGTCCTTCTGACTTCAGGGCCAGTGTTCTATACACTGTGCTCTATACACTGTGGTGCCACCTAGCTACCCTATCAACTTTCAAACAATTAAGAACTCTGATAGATGCAAAGACCAGTCATGATTCCATTCCAAAAGACCAGCGATAAAGCAGACTGCCTACTTTCTGATGGAGAGGTGATAGACTCAAGATGCAGAATGAGACAGATATTGGTATACATGGCTAATGGGGGGGGGCGTCTATTTTGCTTAACTATGCATATTTGTTTGAAGGGTCTCATTTTTCTTTCTTTTTTTAATACGCTAGGGAAGACAGAGACAAATTGCTAATTTTTTAAAAATTAAGAAATCTGAGTAACAATGATTCACAGATTCTATTTAGATCATATTTAGATTATATCTGATCCCCATGACAAAGGTTAATTCTCCATCTCCAATAGAGAGGTTTCTAGCATGAAGACATAAAAATAGATAACATTTAAAGAGTGCTTACTATGCATGTGCCAAGCTCTATGCTAAGCACTTTATAATGACTATCTCATTTGATCCTCCCAACAACTCTGAGAGGTAGGTGTAATTATTACTCCCTTTTTACAAATGAGGAAACTGAGTCATAGAGATTAAGTGATTTGCCCATGTCACAAAGCTAGTGTGTATCAAAGGCAGGATGTGAACCTAAGTCTCTAGTCTCTGTGCCCATTTCTTTTTCACTACATTATGCTGCTTCTAAAAAAGATACTATATCTTTTTCAAATCCTTATAATATCGTGTATGTTATGCAATATAGTATAGTATACACCATACTATACCATATAGTATATACCACACAATTTAACCTATAGATTTACATAAGTATCACTTATAGACCAACTGAATTATTTATAATTCTATTTTACTTAAAAGGTGAGAAAGTTATGCAATATAGCCATAGATGTATACACACACACACATGTGTATACACATACATATAGAAAAATATACATTTTTCTAGCTGAAAAGACACTGGGACCAAAGAACATCCAGGCTATGAGATTGAGGTAATTTGTTCTTATCACGCTGTGTTTGATTGAGAAAGTCAGTAATATATACACACACACCTTATTAGTACTATGTGTATGAATAAATGAATGAATGAAAGCAAAACAGTTAACTGATTGCTATGTGCCAGACATTGCATGAAAATCCTGGGGATAGAAATATAAAATAGAGACAGCCTCTACCCTCAAATGTAGTGCCAGTGTGATATTCACAGCACCTACAGTGGCCATGAATATGCCTGTACAGTTCTGAATTGCAAAATATAACAGACTCTCCACATGGAAGACAGAAGCAAATACCAGAAAGCCAAATCCCAATGCTAGAAAATCAAATCCATCATAGCAACAAAGAAATCCATACATGGTAACAATGCAGCCGGCACTACCCGCCCCAAGCCTTCCCCCATTAGGCTTCCCAGAAACCAACTCCCTTAAACAAAATCACAAACAAGCTCTCCCACTCATGTTAGTTGTTGTACCAGCTGCCTGCTTTCTGTCTCTCTCAGCTCTGACTAGTTTGACCAACTTCCTCTCAGCTCTGCCCCAACTCTGCCTCTTCCTGCTCCACCCCTTCCTATTCCACCCATTCAGCAAGCTCCTTCCACCACAGGCTTCATGTGATTCAAACCCATGTGACTTAGGCTTTCATGTGACTTAAGTAAGTTACATAGGCCTATTAATGAATGGGAAAGATCTTCTCATTCCATTATAAATACATTAATTCCATCAAAAATACATTAACAATATATCAGTCATTTCTATTCAAATCTACAGAGACTACATGGAAAAAAGCTATTGGGGTCTAGGAAGTCAACAGGGATGGTGAATGAAGTCATTGAGTATAACCGTTGACATGCCCTTTGCAGAAACAATATTAACATTGATTTGATTACTTTTTCCAGAGCAAGAGACAGAATGTGGAAAGAGTGGGAGTCAAGTCAAGTCAATAAGCATTTCAGAAGTGTAAATCATGTGTTAGGCATTATACAGAGAATATTATACAGGTGGTAATATAAAAGGAAGATGGCCTGGGTAAAGTCTTGTTAGATAGAATTTTGGGGCTGGTCAGAAATAAGACTTTCATCAGAATTGTAGCTCTTAAGTGCCCATATTTGACAAAACATTACTTATGTGAGATTCTTCTTATCACAGTGGGAAGTTAGATGAGACTCTGTGTGATTGTACCTCCTCCTGTGACCAGTCAGAAAGGGAATGATTCACTACATCTAACAGAAGCATTTTTGGTTGGAGCTAGTTTCTTTGGGGTCACACCAAAGACAAATCTCTCTTCATTCTACTCCTGAAACTTCTAAATTCCTTATTGTCTGCCTCCATGGTCTAAGGCAATATAATTATGAATAAGGCTTCTTAAAGGGAGGAGGAACCAGAGCAAGAAGCATATATAGAGCTTGGCTTAATCATATTTTTCTTCTGAGTTAAAGGTAAACACAATCAAGGCAACAGAACCACACAAGCAGACAGCTATATTTTCATTTATCATCATAGTAATCACCTAAACATAATTCATAAAAGTTTAAAAATAGTTCTTCTAGTAGATATTACCACAGTGAGCTTAGCCTTTAAACCACCTCAAAATAAGGAGACTTATCAAAAAAAAAATCAAAATCAAGTGGGAAAAGAAACAAGTTATTTATCATTCCCATAGTCCTGCCTGCAATTGGATTTGGACAAAAGATGATTTCAGTGATTCTACAAAGTAATTCTCCAGAAAAAGCTTGAACCATAGTTAAAATAAGCTTGAACCTTAGTTGTCTTTCAATCACTCAGTCATGTCTACCTCTTTGTGATCCCATGGACCATAGCACACCAATACTGTCCATGTGGTTTTGTTTGCAAGAGTACTGGAGTGGCATGTCATTTCCTTCTCCCATTGGATCAAGGCAAATGGAGGCTAAGTTAATAAGTATCTGAGGCTGGATTTGAACTCAAGTCTTCTTGATTCCATGCCTAGCATTTTATCCAGTGAGCCCACCTATCTGGCTCCTGAAAGTTGGTACTTTTATTTATACATAAAAAATCAGTTCTTTTTATTCTCTTTCCCATTAGTTGACCAAATGTTAAACATAAGAGAACAACAATATGATCATGACATATCCTAAAGCTGTTTCTATCTGAATTCCACTGAACATAAAGATCAATTGATCATTTAATCAATAAACTTTTATTAAGCACTACTATGTTCCAGGAACTGTCCTAAGTACTGGGAAAAAAAGAAGAGGCAAAAGATAATCCTTTCTTCAAGGAGCTTATGCAGTCAACCTCCAAACATTCATGGGTTTCACATTCATGGTTTTGATTATTCAGAAGTTGACCATCAATAATTAAATGGGAATTTTTGGAGATTTGCATTGTGCTGCAAAAATCACAGAAGCAGTGCATATGTAAAGGAAACTAAAAAAAAATAGTAAGTTATAAATGCTGAATATTATTCTTCTATTTTATCACTTACTACCCTAAGTATATAAATAATATATGTAAATATATTATAAACAGTTAAGTTTTGTTAAAAGTTTCAGTGCACCAATGAACTACAGGCTAGCACTCTCTTTGAGAATGTCTCCCTTTTTGTCTCTCTGCCACCCAGACTCAATCATGTGATTTTGTCCCCCAGTGATCTTTGTATGGTGTGCTTTTCATAGAAGAAGGAAATCCCTGAAGCCCTTGCTGCAGCTATTTAGGTGGCATATGTGCAAGATATTAATCTCTCTCACATAGAAACTGCAACATTTTTATGAATGCAATGTATTTATTTTACATGTTTTGTGTGTCAAATAAATGTGATCAGAATTATTAAAAAATAAAGGTTTGGAGTGAATTATTCTGTTTTTCACCTTCGCCGGGGTCAGGATGGCAAGAAACAATAGTAATCTAATGAAGGACACAACATACAAACAAATACATACAAACAAGCTATATGTAGGATAAATAGGAAATCATTAAAAGAAGGAAGGCATTAGAATTAGGGAGAGGTTAGGGAAAACTTCCTGTAAAATATAGGGTTTTAGTTGGGACTTAAAGAAAGTTAGGGAAATCAGTAGGCAAAATTAAGTGGGGTGATTGTTTTGACAATGAGAAAATATCCAGAACCAAGAAATGGAGCGTCTTGTTCCAAGACATGCAGCTTCTTATTCACTGAATGATGAGAAAGCCAATGTCACCATCAGAGACTATGTGGCAAAGAGGAAATGTAAGAAGACTGGGGAGGAAGGAGGGGGCTAGGTTTGAAGGGCTTGAATGCCAAAGAGATGATTTTGTATTTGATATCAGAAACCGTAAGAAGTCATAAGATTTTATCGAGCAAGGGGGTGATGTGATCAGACCTGTGTTTAAGGAAAACCACTTTGATGGCTCAATGGAGGATGGATTGGAATAGGGAGACTATTATAACTACCATCAAGCTATTGCAAAGTTTAGTTGTGAGACAATGAGGGCCCGCCTTAAACTGTTGGTAGTATCAGAGGAAAGAAGGGGGCTTATTCAAGAGATGTTGCAGAGGTAAAATCAACCCAATAAGAATAATTGTATGATTTTTTCCACCTTTGTTTAGCAACACATATGTAGGAGTAATCCCACCATTCATAAAGATGGGATTTTTTTTTAAATGATCACCATCATAGAGGTGGCAGAGCATAACAGATAGAGGACTGAAACTCGAGAATCAGGAAAGGCCTGTGTTCAAGTACTGCCACTAATAGATATTTGAAATGTGACCATCAGGAAATCACTTAGTTTTTCAGTGCCCCAGACAATTCTCTAACGCATTAATTAGAGCCAAGCTTGATTGGTAAAGGCTGTTTTTACATGAGACATTCTCTATACCATTGAATTTATAGGTTTATACAAAAATAAAATAATTATTATAATTGCTCACTCTGTTAAAGCAAGTTAAGGTTTATGTAATGCTTTCCTATCAACTGTCCCATGAGGTAAGCACTACATGTCTTATTTATTTTTATTTCATGTATGAGAAAACTGAGGTTCAAAGAGGTTTGCCCAGAGTCATCAAGCTAGTATCAGAATTGAGGTTGAAATGTGGATCTTCTAGACCTAAGGCACTTTCCATCTTGAATTCATATTCTAACTAGTTGACATTTATACAGAGTCATTTCTCTAAAGCTTGGAAGTGGTGATTGAGAGATTTTTATATTTAAAAACCATTGCTGGCAAGACATGTAGGTATACCTCCTCTAAATCACAGACAAGCCAGCAAATGAGCCCTGTGCACCTTCTCCTCACAAAAAATAAAGATTTCTTTCCTTGAGCTGCTTTGAACCATTGTTTGCAAAGCTCTTTAAGGCAAGCTGGAGAATCATGTTTGGCAAACAAAGGACTTTTTAATTGCCTCTGACATGAATGAACTCTCTGAAACAACAGCTGTGTCTTGAGATTACATTACAAGGCATGTGAGCAGGATACAAAGCAGGCCCATAAAAAGATGAAGCAGCAGCTGCTTTGCATTGTCTCTGAAAAGATGGCCCAGTCTGGGAAATCTAATTTCAACTCCTGTGGGATACAGCCACCACACACTTATTGAGAGAGATTGGAGAAAGACATTTGTATTTGCTGTACCTGGGAGGGAAAAAATAACAACAAGAATGTAGGAAGACAGCAGTAGAGGTAAGGAATCAATGGACAAAATTGTCCTTGTCCACAGCCCTATAATGAAGCTTTGAAAGTTGGGTAGTAGCAATAACATCTGGCTATTAAAAGTGTTGTCTCAGGATATTATTTCCATTCAACCTTTCTGGTCATGGAGTGTCTGCTCCTAGGTGTAAATTATGGACAAAAGAACTCATTTGGAGAAATATTGACCCAGTCATACTTCATAGGTTTATTACTACCCTGAGAGAAATGAACCTTGAGAAATTATAACTGCTGAACTACAACGGCAATCCTTTCATAAGACAGGCCTCAAGGGGATAGGAAGAGAAGGTTAAGGTGGGAAGGAGGAGGGTAGGAGAGGGAAAGTCTGGAGTGCTTGAAATAAAGAGATAATTAGGATAACAAATGATATAAGGATTTAGCAAGTATGCTAATGGATCTAAGTTTAGGAAATAGATAATGCTCTTTTGATACTTATATTTAGGAATAAATGAGAAGTTCTGGGTTTTGGTCTTACTTTGGCCACTCTCTAGTTGCATGATTTTGGGGAAGCTATTTTTGGCTTCAGTTTCTTCATCTCTAACTATCTCTGGGCATATGCAGTTGGCCTAAAATGAAAGCACCTTAAGGGCTCTTTCTTTTGAAGATATTCAGATTGCCTAACATGGAAGATTCTGAATTCCATAACACCTGGGTAGGGGTAGCCTTCCTCAATAGGTTGTTTCCTTCTTTAAAAGTGGTGAGACTGGACATTCACTCTTTTTCCTGCCCCTCTTCTGTTCATCTTTTCAGCAATGCTTGTCTATTGTGTCCAGTGGGTGAAGATCACAGTTCATCCTCAATGTGGGCTGGCTCCATGAATTGAACCAGTGAGAAGGAAAGAACTTCCTTCCGTAGTTGTCTCTTTTACTCTGATTCTGAAAAAAATAGACCCCTCCTGTGTTGTTTGTCCTCCTCAGTTTCAGGTACTAGAAGTGACTCCAAACACCCAGGAGTTGGAGCCATGGCACCTTAAAACCAGAATTGTGGGTGAGATGGTGCAGCCAGCCAATCGAGCATGGATTGAGAAGCCAGGGTGCCTGACTTTGAGGTAAAGGGTTAGTCTTTGAATTGAGAGTGTGCTTTTTAGGAACTGAGCTAAACTATAAACCTAATCTCCTTCTGGAGTAGAGGAGGATTATGCCCCCCTACTGTTTGGGAGAGGGAGTAAGTTTGCATATTGATGATTATGCCTTATAAAGTAAATATTTCTGTATAAAAGCTGATCTGACTATGAGTGAATAAATGGAACTAGAACGCAGGGGACTACCCCCTATACTTAGAGGAACACCAATAGTGGAAGCTGGAGTCATTAAGGATACTAGACAACCCTGGGGGAGGGAGGAGGTATAACACACTTGATCTTCAAGTGGTGGGACCCAAGTTGGTTAGGGTTACATATAAATGGCAATAACACTGATATCATCATCTATTTAACAAGCCTGTTATGAGGAAAGTGCTTTGTAACATTGAAATGAAGGAACTACATAAGATCATTTCTCAGGTCTCTTGCAGCTCTAAAGAATATTTTGCCACACAACTGTCACTGATGATAGTAGACTATACTATAATCAGAATCCATTAACTCACTAAGTCTCAGAATTGGATGGAACCTCAGAGACGAATTGATGCTACTCGTCCCTGAACAATAATCTTCTCCACAACATACTGACAAATGACACTTGCCTTTTGCTTGAGGTCCTCTGTAGCACCAATATGATACTCATAACACCTATCTTGGCCATGAATATCCCAGCAGAATTCTGAATCATGAAATATCATAGACTCTCCACACGGAAGACAAAACCAAAGCATTTATCAGACCCAAATCTATCATAGCAACAAAAACCTATACACAATAACAATGCAGAGAACAACACCATCCCCAAGTCTTCCCCCTGCCAGTTTTCCCACAAGCCAGCTCCATTAGACAAATCACAAGCAGGCTCACCAAAACAAAATCACAAACAATCACAAAATCATTCAAGCTAGCCAGCAACCTGCATCCTGCCTAGCTCTGACTACTCTCAAGACTAACTAGCTCTTAATTCTGCTCCAGCTCCACCTTTTCTTGTTCTACCCCGTCAGCAAACTCCTCCCACCACAGGGTCTATGGGACTCAGACTCATTTGACCTAGGCAGGTCACATGGGCATATTAATGAATGAGAATGACCTTTCCATTTTAAATTACCATTACATCGTCCAATCAAGCAATCCCATTATTTGCCAGGTCAACAAATTCTGATTTGAAATAGCTCTCAAGGAGATTGGCTAACATGACAAAACAGCAAGATGATGAAATGCTGGAGAAGATGTGAGAGAGATGGAACACTAATTCACTGTTGATGGAGCTGTGAGCTGATCCAACCATTCTGAAGAGCTATTTGGAAATATGCCCAAAGGGCTACAAAAAATGTGCACACTCTTTGACCCAGCAATACCACTTCTAGGACTGTATGCCCAAGAGATCATAAAAAATGAGAAAGGGTCCCACATGTACAAAAATATTTATAGCAGTACTCTTTGTGGTGGCCAAAAACTGGAAATCAAGGGGATGCCCATCAACTGGGGAATGGCTGAATAAATTATGGTATATGAATGCAATTGGAATACTATTGTGCTAAAAGAAATGATGAACAGGAAGACTTCAGAAAGGCCTGGAAAGACTTATATGATCTGAAGCAGAGGGAAAGGAGCAGAACCAGGAGAACTTTGTACACAGCAAGAACCACAGTGTGGGAGGATTTTTCTGGTAGACTTAGAACTTCATTGCAATGCAAGGACCTAAAAAATTCCCAATGGTCTTTTAAGGCAAAATGCCTTCCACAGCCAGAGAAAGAACTATGGAATTCAATCACAGAATGTTGCAGATCACTTTCTTTTGGTTTGGTTTGGTTTTGGTTTGTTATATGATTTCTCCCATTCATTTTAATTCTTCTATGCAATACAACTATGGCAAAAATGTATTTAATAGGAATGTACATGTAGAATCTATATAAAATTGCATGCCATCTCAGGAAGGGAAAGGGGAGGTAGGGAGGAAGGAGGGGGAGGGAGGGAGAAAAAATTTAAGTGATATAGTAGTGATTGTAGATCACTGAAAATAAATAATAAAATAAAGAAATAGCTCTCAGGGAAGATTTACCTTTTCATGAAGGTCAAATTCACCTCTCCACAACTTCTATTTGTTGATCCCCATTCTTTCCTTTGGGGTTAAACAAAATAAATTTAATCTCTTTTCCCCATGAGAATTGCTAAGAATTATCATATCCTTCTTCTCATCTCTACTCTAAACACCCTCACTCTTTTAACCAATCTTCACACGGAATGAGAGTGAGGTATTTTACCATCCAGACTGATGTCCTCTGGATGCTCTCTAATTTATCTTTCTTGTCTAAGATCGCAACAATCATTTTGTCTGCCATATTAATATTAAAATGTCAACTAATAATGAACTTTTCAGTCCACAAAACCCCTTGATTTTGCTTTTTAGCCAAATCTTCTCCGTCTTATGACCAGGATATATTATGTGAGAAAGTAGAAATTGAACAGAAGATAATGTCGTTAGTACTGGGGAAGTTAAACAAGAACTGCTCAGAAACTAGAAAGCAGTCTGATGAAAAAACAGGTCTAGACCATGATCTAACATCCTAAGCCACAATAAATTCGAAATGGACAAATGAGTTAAATATAGAAAGTTATATCTTAAAAAACAGAAAGATAATGAAATGTTATATCTTTTACAATTACTAATTCAAAGAATTTTAACCAACCTCAGAATAAATAACACTATAAAAGATAAAGGTTGCTGGTCTCAATTATATAAAATTAAAAGATCTTCACACAAATAAAATCAATGCAGCTAGAAGTGAAAGAAAAAAATAGAGAGAAAATGTGCATTAAGTATCTCTGGTTAAAGCTTGGTATTCAAAATTTAAAGGGAGTTAATACAACTCCATAATATTAAGAGTCATTACTGAAAGGTAAGTGGTCAATTAGATTTCAAAAGAAGAATCACAAACGTTTGACAGACACCTGAAAAACTGTCCAGCATTAGTAGCGATCAGAAAAAGCAAAAATTCTGTGGTATGACCTCCTATGCATCAAATTAACAAAGATGGCAAAAGTTAGTATTAAAGATTTTATGGGAGAACAGGAATATAATTTAACTGCTGATGGAGCAGTGAATTAATATCAAACCATTATGCAAAAAAATTAGCAAATTGTTTAAACCATAAATCCCACTTTTAGAATTTTAACCCCAATGAAAGTATTAATAGCATAAATAACTCATGTTTTTTAAAATATTCATAGTAGCATTATTTTTATAACAAAAATATGGAAATAAGCTATCTGTCCAACGATTGGGGGTTGACTAAACAAACTATGGTTTATGAATGTAATGGTATATTACTAAATTATGTGGAATGATCAATGTAAAGAATTCAGAAAAACGTAAAGATACAGTTGAAGTGATGCAAAGGAAAGAAAACAGTCAAAAGAATAATATTGACAAGCAGTACACAATGTAAATAAAGAGGACACTAAGAGTTAACAAAACTTGTCATTTTTAAGCTATCAATGTTTAAAACTGCACTGACTTTTAGAACATCCTCTGAAATAGACAATGCTATTATATCACACAGTAAAAGTGCACATTTTTTGATGTAAGTAAATTACTAAAGTGGAAAACAGTGTGCATCAGTTTTAATCAGACAATTGAACAGTTTTGCTTAATTGTACTCAGGAAATGGGGAAGGGAACATGTTCATTGGGAAGAACCTATTGTATCAAAATAAAATGCACCAGTGCAATGATCTATTTCTATATATTTTCCCAGATTCACATTCTTTTTATTCACATATAAACATAGAAAGAACAAGGATCTTATTGGTAGCAAGAATATAAGACAAAGGAACTAGGAAAGAAGTCACTAGCTACATTGACTCCAGCTTATCTCAAGTTAATGTGCCTAGAAACCAGAAACATGGGGAGGGGGATAGAGGGGAAGGCGTTTAAAAAAAAAACCTACTCAAGCCATCTCCACCTAGCTATCTTATAGTTTGACTAAGTAGAGTCTCTAGAATATTTTCAAAGGATGCTTAATACTAACCAGGGGTATAATAGGAGTTTAAAAAATATTGTAACCCCAAGTAAGATATCATATGAGGATCACGGATCTGAGTGAAGCAAGGGAAAAAAGTACAAAAAGATAGACCTAATGAGGCCAAAGTACTTGTCCAACTAGATGGCTGCTTAAGATTGGTTCACATTTAGCATCAGGAAAGAGCTAATATCAATAAATGAAGGTAGTAACAGCAGAGATACCCAGTGGAAAGAAGATAAGGCATCCAACAGAATTTTCCCTTAAAGAGTAAAATAGCATAGAAAAAATAGTTAACCTGATTACATCCCCTGAGTGCATCAGAAACTTTGCAGAATCAAAGGCCTTGATACCTTTATCATGGAAACTCATATGTTCCTATATATTTGTTCTCCTTTTTATGTTCTATGATCATGCATGTTTCCTTTCTTCTGTGTATGTGTGTGTCCTTTCTCCTACTAGTGATATGTAAGCCATGGAAAAATATAGTCCTGCCTAAATGGAGGAAACCTTTCTTGTCAGTTATATTGCCATGTATCTTGATTAACTGAAGGTTACTTTGACCTAATGTGTCCTCTGACTATCTGATAAAGAAAATACTCCCACAATGGGGCATGAACTATGAGTAGATGTTCTCACGCTAACAATATGCCTTGTATCTGGGACAATATTAAGGGGGACTCACATGGAAGGGAAGGAACAGATGTTCTATGATGAAATTTTATTAGAATATACCACTACTTTCCTTTGCAACTCAGAATTGTATGTATTTCAGTTATTTTGTGTAGTTTCTTATCTTATACCATAATTTAAGGGGCTTTGTTAAAATTATTCTCTCCCTGATATTATACTATGTGTTTTTCCCTATCTGTTGGGAACTGAGATATTATTTACATCAGTCATAAAAAATATAATTCCATTCTCTAGTCAGCTTCACAGCTGTTCTATCTACTCTCCTCTAACACTTCAAGTTTCTCTTCTATGAGATCCTTTTTATGCAAATAATACTTGTAAATTATCTCCTAATACTATTTTGAAATTTGTGTTTAGTAAATATAATAGACTCAAACCAAAAGAGTAATTCTATCTCCCTTCTTCAAGCTTATTATGAGTGGACTTTGAATAGTAACCTTAGATATCTTATTGTTTTTAACATAGGATATAGATTCAGTTACCTAACATTTAAAAGCAGTTTGTTTGGAATCTATTCTAATAATTTCCAGAACTGATTCATTCTACAAAGAATTACCTCCTCAAGAAGTCTGTCAGGTAATTACATGTGGTTCTACTAGACAATAAATCTGTCTTTTCATCCTCTGACAACTGTACCTGAGAAAGATATGGAAACAAAACTATGTTTAACCTTTTCCTCCTCAGTCTCCCTTTGGAAATAGCAAACTTTAAGTACACAATATTACATTCCATCAGAATATAAGCTCCTCGTAGGCAAGACATATCTCATTTTTGTCTTTATATTCACCATGTCTACCTCCTCGTTACACAGAGTAAATGTTTAAAAATGCAACTCCAACTAAAAGTGGCCCCTTTCTGAAGTATTATATTCTAACATTAGAATTCAATCAAGAAATTAATTCAGAAGGAACATTTTAGGAATCCCAGTATAGGAGAGAAAGTCATATCTATACTTCTCAATGTCTGAACAGAATTTTGTTTTCTTTTTACAATTTCTTCACCTGCAGATGATTGCTTGTCAGGCTATTTTTTGCATTTGAACAGTCTCGAGAAATAGTCGCAATATTTATTGTTGTGTTGCTAGTTGAATACTTTCTTCTTTCTAAAGCTTTTTGGTTTTAAAATTTATCAGATAGCTCTCTATCAGATATTTCAGATCCTGGAACAAACTTTAAACTGAAAATCACAAAATCTCTAATATTAATATTCTCATTTTACAGCTGAAGGGACTGAGATTCAGTGTTTGGTGGCTTTTCTGTAATCACATAGCTGGCAAGCCTCTGGGGTAGGATTTAATCCAAAATCTTGAGATCTGAGGGGGAAAAAAAACTTGCCCTTTGTCAAGTAACCACATTATTTTTATTCACCTATGTATTTTCTTCTTTTATATAATTCTAAGGCATAAAATATACAAACTGTTTTTACTGATATAAACTGGTAAGTTTACATATTTATTACTGTTATTGCTTGGTCATTTTCAGTTGTGTCCAACTCTTCATGAGGCCATTAGGGGTTTTCTTGGTAAAGATGCTGAAATGAGTTGCCATTTCCTTCTTCAGGTCATTTTACAGATGAGAAAACTGAGGCAAACAAGGTTAAGTGACTTGCCCAAAGTCATGTAGCTAATAACTGTCTGAGGCCAGATTTGAGCTCAGGAAGATAAGTCATCCTGACTCCAGGCCCAGCTCTCTATCCACTGTACCACTCAGCCATGCCCCAAGTTTAAATATATGAATCTGGTTATTTAGTGTCTATGATTTTTACACAGCAAAAATCATAGGCAGAATTAAACACTAAAAATAGATTCAGACCATCAATCAAACAGATCCAGCAATGGAAAAAATACTCTTTGTTGTTATTCAGCTGTTCAGTCATGTCTGACTCTTTGTGACCCCATGGACCATAGCACTCAAGGACCTTCTGTCCTCCACTATCTCTTGAAGTTTCTCCAAGCTCATGTTCTTGATTCTATGACACTATCTATCCATCTCATCTTCTATTGTCCCCTTTTCCTTTTGTCTTCAACCTTTTGCAACATCAGGATCTTTTCCCACAAGTCATGATTTCTCATTTTGCAAAGTATTTAATCTTCAACTTGAGTATTTGACCTTCCAGAGAATACCCTGAATTAATTTCTTTAAGTATTGACTTAATTGATCTCTTCATTGTGTAAAGGACTCTCAAAAGTCTTCTCTAATACCACTATTCGAAAATGTCAATTCTGTGGCCCTCAGCTTTACTGAGATTGTTGATATTTCTCCCAGTAACCTTAATTTCAGCTTTTGATTCATCTAGACTGACATTTCCTGTGATGTGCTTTGCATACAAGTTAAATAAGGTGCCACTGTACAACCTTGTTGTATTCCCTTTTCAATCTTAAACCAATCAGTTGTTCCATGTTCAATTCTAACCGTTGTTTCTTGGACCATATGTAAGTTTATCAGGAGACAAGTAAGATAATCTGATACTCCCATCTCTCTGAATACTTGCCATATTTTGCAATCCACACAGTCAAAGATTTTAGTGTAGTCAATGAAAAGAGAAGATGTTTTTCTGGAACTTCTTTCATTTCTCCATAATTCAGTGAACATTGGCAATTTGGTTTCTAGTTCCTCTGCCTCTTCAAAAACCAAACCTGCTCTTCTGATAATTATCGGTTTACATGTTGCTGAACTCTACTTGCAGTATCTTAAGCATAATCTTGCTGGCATGTGAAATGAGCATAATTGTTCAGTAATTTGAACATTCTTTGGCATTGCCCTTTTTTAAGCTGTGAATGTCAACTGTTCTTTTCCAATCCAGTGGCCGCTGATGACTTTTCAAAATCTTCTGGCATATTGAGTGCAGTACTTTGACAGCTCCATTTTTTAGGATTTTAAATATCTCAACTGGAATTCCATCGACTCCATGAACCTTGTTGTTAGTAATATTTCTTCAGACCCATTTGCCTTGATTATCCAGAATGTCTGCCTCTAAATCAGTAACCACATTATCACAGCTATTGGTGATGTTAAGATCTTTCTTGTATGGTTCTTTAATGTATTCTTGCCACCTCTTCTTAATCTATTCTATTGTTTGTCTTTCATCATGCCTATTTTTACATGAATCTTTCCCTTGATATTTCTAATTTTCTTGAAGAGATCTCTTGTCTTTCCCATTCTGTTGTTTTCTTTTATTTCTTTGCATTGCTCATTTAAGGAAACCTTCTTATATTTCCTTACTACTCTCTGGAATTCTGCAGTCAGTTGGGTATATATTTCCCTTTATTCTTACACTTTTGTTTTTCTTATTTTACCAGATAACACAGGGGACAGAGCCAAGATGACAGAGTAAAAGCAAGGACTACGCAGAGCTTTCCCCAAAACCCCTCCAAATATCTGTAAATAAATGACTCCAAACAAATTCTAGAGCAGCAGAACTGACAAAAAGACAGAGTAAAACAAATCTCCAGCCCAACACAACCAGGAATGTCGACAGGAAAGGTCCAATGTACCAGGCTCAGAGAGGCGCACAACCCAGTGCAGATTGTACCATCATAGACCAGGTCCCAGTAAACCCACAGCAGGCCTCAGTGAACTGAATCACTGGCAGCTGTGGCAGTTTCCACACTTCTCAACCCACAAATGCCAAAAACAACTTAGAAGGTCGATAAGAAAGGGAAGTTGGACCTGGATGAGAGAGGAGCACAGTCCAGCCCTGGCCCCAACACAGCCCTGGCCCCAGGAAATCAGGAACAGGCCTTGGGAGTGACTGAATCAGTGTAAGCAACAGCTGTTTCCAAAGCTCTCAGCCCACAGACAGTAGGATTGAAGAACTGGTCAGAAGGAGATTATAAAGGTCTCTTTTCTGGCACTGATGCAGGATTCTGTTGTTTTGCCCATACTTGGATCCTGGGTGGCAGCCCTAGGGTGAGGAAGAGTGCTAAGATAGCACAGTTTTTGGCAACACTTGGAACTCCAAGTTCCAAGGCAGAAAAGAGTAGTTGTGGTTATTCACAGACCAGAGCATAGGCCAGACCACCTTGGAAGAACTAAAAGCTTAAAGGTCCCTAGGAGTGACTCTAAAAACAGCTGCACAAAACTCCTGAAGCTTGGGACAGTATGCCCTTCATATTGGAAACAGAGATTTACCTTAACAACAAGTTAAAAAGCCAAGCAATACCCTGGGATAATGAGCAAACAATGGGGAAAATCTCAGACTACAGAATCTTACTTTGGCGACAAGGAAGATCAAAACATACACTCAGAAGACAACAAAGTCAAAGCTCCTACATCCAACACCTCCAATAAAAATATAAATTGTTTTCAGGCCATGGAAGAGTTCAAAAAAGGATTTTGAAAATCAAGTAGGAGGGAGGGGCAAAGCCAAGATGGCAGAGTAGAAGCAAGGACTTGGATGAGCTCTCCCCAAATGATTCTAAACAAATTCTAGAGCAGCTGAAGCCACAAAATGACAGACTGAAGCAAATGTCCAGACCAAGACCATCTGGAAGGTCGGCAGGAGGGGTCCATTACACAGAGCTGGGAATGAAGTGCTGTTCAGCATGGACTGTGCTGGCACAGACAGGGCTTGAGCAAGGCTTAGGGGACTGGATCACTGGCAGCTGCAATGTCTTCCAGACTTCTCAACCAACAAATACCAAAGAGAGCATCGAAGGTCAGTCAGAAGGGTCTCTTACCTGGGTGAAAGAGAAGTCTGGTCTAGTCCCAGTCCCAGTCCCAGGGCTGTGCCATCCACTGCCATGGTGGCAGCTGCTTCTAGAGCCCTCCACTTAACAAAGAAATCAAAAGTCAAGTACCTGACTGAAAAAAATGAGCAAATAGGAGAATGAAGGATCAGACTTTACATTCTTACTTTGTTGTTAAAAAGGTATTTTCTTATGTCCTTGGTGACAAGGAAGATCAAAACATCCAACCAGAAGAACATGACAAAGTCAAAACTTCTACATACAAAGCCTCCAAGAAAAATATGAATTGGTCTCAGGTCATGGAAGAGTTCAAAAAGGATTTTGAAAATAAGGTAAGAGAAGTAGAGGAAAAAGTGGGAAAAGAAATGAAAATGATGCAAGAAAATTATGAAAAATGAGACAATTGCTTGCTAAAGAAGATCCAAAAAATGCTGAAGAAAATAACACCTTTAAAATTAGACTAACCCAAATGACAAAAGAAGTCCAAAGAGCCAATGAGGAGAAAAATGCCTTAAAAATCAAAATTGGCCAAATGGAAAGAAGGTCCAAAAGCTCACTGAAGAGAATAATTCCTTAAAAATTAGAATGGAGCAAACGAAATCTAATGACTATAAAAAATCAAGAAATTATAAAACAAAATCAAAAGAATGAAAAAATAAGAGACATTTAAAAAGCAACTGACCTGGAAAATGGATCCAGGAGAGAGAATTTAAAAATTATTGGACTACCTGAAGGCCATGATCAAAAAAGAACTTAGACATCATCTTTCAAGAAATTATCGAGGAAATCTGTTCTGATATTTGAGAACCAGAGGAAAAAATAGAAATTGAAAGAATCCACCAATCACCTCCTGAAAGAGATTCCAAAACAAAAACTGCCAGGAATATTATAGCCAAATTCCAGAGTTCCCAGGTCAAGAAGAAAATATTGCAAGGAGTTAGAAAGAAACAATTAAAGTATTGTGAGATCACAATCAGGATAACATTAGCAGCTTCTACATTAAGGGATCAGAGGGCTTGGAATATGATATTATGGAGGATAAAGGAGCTAAGATTAAAACAAAGAATCAATTACCCAGCTAAACTAAGTGTAATCAATGATGAGAAAAAGTGATATTCAATGATGTAGAGGAATTTAATACATCCTTGAGAAAAAACCAGAGCTAAATAGAAATTTTGACTTTAAATTCAAGACCCAAGGAAAGCATGAAAAGGTAAACAGGAAAGAGAAATAATAAGGGACTTATTAAAGTTGAACTGTTTACATTCTTGCATGTAAAATAATATTTATTGCTCATGAAATCTTTCTCATTTTTGTGGCAGTTAGAAGGGATATAAACATACGTATAGATATAGATATATAGACAGAGGGCACAGGGTGAATTGAATATGAAGGAATGATATATAACAAATAAAATTAAGGGAAGAGAAAAGAATGTACTGGGAGAAGGAGAAAGTCAGAAGTAGAATGGGATAAATTATCTCACATATAAGGGCAAGAAAATGCTTTTACAGTGGAGAGGAAGAGGAGGGAGAAGGAATGAGTGAACCTTGCTCTCATAGGAAGTGTTTTGCATGATTACACATGTGTAATCTATGTCAAATTTGCATTTCTATAGGGGTGTGTAGGGAGGGGAAAAGAGTGAGAATTTGGAATGCAAAATTATAAAAACAAATGTTAAAAATTGTTCTTACTTGTAACTGGGAAATAAGAAACACAGGCAATGGAGTACAGCAATCTATTTTGTCCTACAGGAAAATAGAAGGAGAAAGGGATAAGAGAAGTAGGGAGGGTGACTAGGGAGGGAGAATAGATTGGGGGAAATGGTAATCAGAGGCAAAACACTTTTGAGGAGGGACAAGGTAAAAGAAGAGAGAGAATAGAATAAGCAGAAGTACATGGAATAAAATGATGGGAATAGTAACTATGGAAAAAATTTTGAAGCAAACTTCTCTGATAAAGGCCTCATTTCTCTAACATATGGACTACTATGTCAGATTTATAAAAATAAAAGCCATTCCTCAATTGATAAATGATCAAAAGATATAATCAGATGAAGTAATTAAAACTATTCATACCATATGAAACAATATCCTAACTCACTGTTGATTAGAGAAATGCAAGTTAAAACAATTCTGAGGTATTCCTCATACCTATTAGATTAGGTAATAGGACAAAAAAGGGAAATGATAAATGTTGGAGAGGATGTGGGAAAAATGAGACATTAACATTATTGTTAGAGTTGTAAATTGATCAAACCATTCTATAGAGCAATTTGGAACTATACCCAAAGGACTATAAAACTATGCATACCCTTTGATATAGCAAATACCACTACCATGTCTATATCCCAAAAGAGATTTAAAAAAAAAAAAAGGAAAATTACTTATATGCACAAAAAAGTATTTATAGCAGCTCTTTTCTGGGTGTAAAGAACAGGAAATTACGGGAACGGCTAAATAAGTTGTGGTATGTAATTGTGATCAAATACTGTTGTACTATAAAAAATGATGCTTTCAGAAAAACCTAGAAAGACTTACATGGGTTGAGAAAAGTGAAATACAATGAGTACAAAGTAACAGCAATATTGTAGGATGATCTGCTGTGAATGACTTAGCTATTTTCAGCAATACAATGATCCATGGAAATGCTAAAAGACGTAAGATGAAAAATGCTATCCATACCCAGAGAAAGAACTGGTGGTATCTGAATACAGAATGAAGCAACTTTTGTTGGTGTTTTTTTTACTTTATTTTTCTTGAGTTTTTTTAATTTATGTTTTCTTTCACAACATGACTATTATGGATATGTTTTGTATGAGTACACATATATAACACACACACACACATATGTATATATATATGTGGAATTGCTTAATGTCTCAATATGTGAGGGGAGAAAGGAAGGGAGAGAATTTGGAACTCAAAGTTTTAAAAACATGCTAAAAATTGTTGTTTACATATAACTGGGGGGAAAAATTAAATACTAAATATTTTTTTAAAAAAATCTCATAATACAGCCATTTTGCTTTCTTGCTCTTCTTTTTCTTTGAAATGTTTTTTGTGGCTGACTTCTGTACAATATTGTAAACCTCTGTTCATAGTTTTTCAGGTGCTCTTATCTATTAGATCTAATCTCTTAATCTGATCCTTTCATAACTTCCTCTTCATATTCATAAGAAATGGTTTTTTTAGGTCATACTTATATGGTGTAATGGTTTTCCCTACTTTCTTTAAGTTTGAATCTTGCAATTAGATCTGAGCCACAGTCAGCTCCAGGGCTTGTTTTAACTAACAATATGGAGCTTTTTAATCTTTGGCTGCAAAGTATATAATCATTATGATTTTGATGTTGACTATCTGATGGTGTCTGTGTGCAGAGTTGAAACAAGGTGTTTGCTATGACCAGCTTGTTATCTTGACAAAACTCTATTTGTCTCTTCCTACTTCATTTTGTACTCCAAGTTAAAATTTGCCTGTTATTCTAATTACTTTTTGGTTTCCTACTTTAGCAGTCCAATTCTCTATGATGAATGTGGCATCTTATTTTCGTGCTATTTCTAGGAGATGTTGTAGGTTTTCATAGAACTTATCAACTTTGGCCTCTTCAGTATCAGTAGTTGGAGCATAAATTTTGTATTATTGTGATAGTGGACAGTTTGCCTTCCTAAAATATTTATTTTCTCCATTATAATGTACCCGGGAAAGCCAATATGAAGGGATTTACTGTTATATTAGGAATACAAGATTCAAAGCTGGAAGAAAATTCAGAAATATTCTTACCAAACCCCTTCTTTTATTTTACAGAGAAAATAAAAATTTCTCAAGGATAAATAACTTAGCCAAGATTACACAGTAAAAAAGAGGCAAGGCAAGTATTCTAAACTAGGTTTTCAATCTACAGATACTCTGCTCTTCCCTCTACATAAAACTGCTTGCATAGAATTCAATGACAATTCAACAAACATTTACTAAGGAACAACCGATTACTCAGGACTTTGGTGGATCATAGGATCTCAAATTTAGAAGATGATAGAACCTCTGAAAGAGATAAAATTTCAATAACACATAGTCCTTAACTTCCTGAAAATTTGCTTAAACTGAATTCAATATTGCATAGGAAATCTTGTCACATTCCTTTGCCCTTTGTCATCTTTTGGAGATGAATTTCCCAACTCTATTTCCCAGCCTCAAACCACTGAATTATGAATAGAGAACTGGACCTGGAGTCCAGAAGACCTGGTTTCAACGTTTCAGACATTTGCTAGCTGTGTGATGCTGGGCAAGTCATTTAATCTCTCTGTGCCTCAATTTCTTCTGAATTCTAGCATTTGGACATGGAGTGATTACATGACTGATTCAAAGTTATATAACAAGTATGTAACAGGATGGGAATTTGGACCCATGTCTACTGCATTCATGAGAGATACTTTCAGGCACCATATCCTCTCTCAACCCTGCACTGTCACCACCATGACACCATAAGACTCCCTTAGATACCTTTTTCTTGCTCAAGATATCTTCAAAAATTAGGTTTCCACCTCATGGACTTAACCCAATACCTGTCACTCAAACAAAAAATTACTCATGGCCAATTTTAGCACCTCTAACAGTTGACCTTCATCTCAAAAACCTACCCCAGGATCAAAGATTCAGAAATCCTACAGAAAGCCATCTATAGGAATCACCACAAATACTGTATCTGTAGTCTTCCCTAAGACTTAAAGTAGAATTGGTGCACTCTTCGCCCTTCTCCATATTTTTAGGTGTAGCAGAGAAAGGGTCTAGAAGGAGCAATAGGGAGCAAGGAGTATGCTGACTCCTTAATCAAGGCTAGTGTGTCAGGGGGCATAAAAGAAGGCTCAATTAACCTTTTATTAAGGTAAGAATAACAACTAGAAAAGATGGTCAGGCGTGCAATGTAATGGGGTGGGGGGAGGAGTCAGTTTTCCATAAGTGCCATAGAAAAATTGAAAGCCAATTTAACAATAGAATAGGAATTCGAGAGGATACAATGGAAGACATGGTAAGAAGTGAAACAGAAGAAAGGTGGGGTAAGGCTAAGTGTGTGGGGATGAAAGAATAAGAGTTGGGGAGAGGGTGTCCACTTAGGTGGCTGGGAACTCTGTTCTACAGACCTTGAAAGATAAAAAGGACGAAGGTTGGTAGCCATAGTTGATGCAGTATGCTTTGATTGGGACTCAAACTCAAAAGTTGAGTTGAAAAGTTGGAAATGGCCATCCATGGAAATTTAAGTTGCAGAAGCTGTTATTCAAAAAATAATCTATAAAACAGGTAAAAGATTGTTTGAAGAAACTATAAGTGTTGAATCTACAAAAAGAAGATTCAGGGGAACATAATAGTGTCTTTGACAATTTGAAGGACTGTCACCTGGAGTAGGGATTGGACTTTTCTTTGGTCTCTGTGGGCAGAACCAGGAGCAATAAGTGGAATTGGAAATGAGGCAAATTTAGGCTTGGTATCGAGGAAAACTTCCTAACAATTAGATCTGTCCCAAAGTGAAAAATGCTTCCTCAAGAGTTAATGGGAGAATCCTCTTCCTTAGAGGTCTTTGAAAACACGCTGGGATGATCATTCATCAGGTATGTTCTAGTGGTGATCCTTTCAAAGTGTGAATTTGACTATACAGCCACTGAGGTTCCTTAGAGTTCTCAGATTCTGTGACTCTCTTAAAAAGAAGACAACTGATTACCAAGTAGCTACTGATCATAAGAGCCAACAAGCAAAGTAGTTAGAAGTTTGCTTACAGAGGATGAGCAAGTCATTTTTTAAGACACTGCAGCTTAAAGGCACGTAAACAACTCTACCAAAGTAAGCTATCATTCTGGTATAAATAGCAAACTACCATGTTGGTCCAAATTATGAGCTGCCCCCCACCTCCCACAATGAGATCTCTTTGAAAAGAATAGATATTTATTGAATCCTTATAAAAGTACACAGAAGAGTATGTACTATAAATAATAGCTATTCTTGAGGGGATGAGTCTAGGCCTATAATTCCATAGGAAATCTATCTACCATTTCAGATCCCTCAAGAGATATGTAAATGACAGCATTCAGGAATTATGTGAAACAATGAAAATTGCCCATGGAACACACTTGTCCAAAGTGAAACTTGACCCCAGGTTGTACTGACTCCTAGTCTGACCCTCTTTCCCCTATGTTGCTTCTCATGTAAGAGAGGAGGTGAGAAGAGACTGACTAGTTCTTCATGACAGGGTTTAGTCACACAGAGTTGCACCATGATCTGGAAAACCTGCATAAAAATTTTTGGCCCTCCCTTCATACCAGAGAAGAAGTCTGATTTATCATGGTATTAAAAGATGAAATATATTGATATTATACAATATTACATATATTTTATGCATTTCTGAGTTTCTAAACTTTTCCTGTGTTATCTGCCTACTTCTGTATGTCATCTGTGGCTTCCACAAAAAATTCCCGTTTAATTTCTTTCGCACAATATATCAAAAGCACAATAGGGAAAGTCATGAAGTGGAAAGGATGACTATGTATCTGTAGATCTCTTGCCATGGGAGACTAGAGGAGTCCAGAGAGTGGGACAGAATCAGAATATGATTCTAAGCCTTACTTAGGCTTTGTACAAGCCAGATGTAAAAGTACAGCTTGGCCTGCTTTTAACCTAATACAGTATGTCCATTATATAAACCACACAAACTTAAACCAGAAGGGAATTTGGTCCCTGTGAGCAGAACCAGGAGCGTTGAGTGGAATTTGAAATGAGGAAAACTTAGACTTGATGTCAGGGAAAACTTCCTAACAATTAGAGCTGTCCCAAAGTAGAATGGGCTGTCTGCCTCTGCTGACCATCTCTCCAAGGAGGAGAAATGAACAAACTCTTCAAACTCTGCACTCAGAATTATATAACATTTGGGTGGAACTAGAAAAAAAGAGATAATTGTGTGCTGATAGCATTGCTGTGCAGTCTCCAAATATCATATGGTGCACTCATTAAAATTCTCAAGCAGAGTTGTTACTAGAAATTCTTCTATCTGGCTAAATTCAGTTGAGAGATGAAGGGTGACACTGAGGACCGATAGACCAAGTCCTTGAAATAGTTCAGGGAGAATAGGCAGCACATCGGGCAGAAAATCCAGACCACAAATTTTGCAGCAAAGCTGATGATTCTTGTACATCTCCCCAACTCTTCAAAAGAGAAATAGGGACACTGTGAGTGCAAAAAGCAAGCCCCAGAAGAATCCTATGGCTCTGGGACCCTGGGGACTGGGGCAAACCAAGTGAGAGCATCATCAATGTAGCGTGAGCTGTGGAACGGTGGACTGAAAGATTGACATGGAGTGGAAGCATGCCACTCTGGACGTCAATGTCACAGTACAAAACTGAAGTCACCTTACTTTAGTTACATCTCTACTCTCAAGAATAAATAAGAACCCTAAAACTATAATATACTGAGGCTATATTAAAGATTTAGGATATCACAGAAAGGGAATACAAGAAGAAAATTGAAATTCAGAGACCTTTTTTAAAATCAGCAAAGATGTCAAAGCAAAAGGAAAAAATTCTGGACATGTTTCCACTGAGAGAAGAATAGATACATAAAAGGACACTGATTGATATAGGAAGCTGCATTGCAGAAGTAAATATCATAGACCAAAGAGCCAGGAATCTCTGGGTCAGATAAGAAAAAGTATAGATTCCCTAGTGTAAGAGTCAATTACTGAGGGACATGATCTGGTTAATCTCCGAGTTCCCTTCTAGATCTAAAACGAATTTCTGTGAATTTGGAAGAGAAAGGAAGTGGGTCAAAGTAGATAAAAACCAAATCTCAAAGCTGTAAAGACACTGGACAAGTCCTGCTTCTGACATATACTGGCTATGTGACCCTGGGAAAGTCATTCTCTATTCTTTGGACAGTTTTCAGATACCACAAGTTTCAAAGAAGATTTTCCTCACCTGAGAGTTCTTTATCATAATTAAATCACCAATCTAGTTCCTGTCTCAATGATTGTGTAAATTCTCACTTATTGGATTTATTTTGCATGTATTTATATGTGTATAGTCCGTGACAGAATGTAACCTAAGTTATGCTCAGAATGCTTCACCTTCATCTCTGTATCACCAGGCATCTAGCACAGTGATAGGTGATAAGTAGGTGCTGCTTGATTGATTTATTGATTAATTGAAGGAAATATTTATGGCTGAAGGATAAAGTTAGAACTGAGATAAAACCTTTGTCCCAATCATAAAACATGTAGAATAAGAAGTGTGTGGAACAGCCAATTTTTAAATTTTCAATGTAAACATTTAGGCCTTGGAAATCAGTAAATGCTACAAATCAGAGAATTGGTTTATTGTTTTGTTGGTAATCTAGACTTAAAAAGAGATGGAGAAAATGTTATCAATGCAAAGTAAACTTGAAAGTGTCGTGCCTTTTCAGAGAATCTGTAGTTAAGCATATCCTTTTGAACAGTTGTTTTGGCAGTGAGAAAGAGAATGTAAATGAAAAATATTTAGACATAGAGAGAGCCCTCCTGTACAGTGACATCAAGAAACAAAGATATGACAAGGATTGACCACTTAAAGGAACCACAACATAGAAGTTTCATGTGAAATCCAAAAAAACAAAAACAAACAAACAAAAAAAAAACAGGAATCCAGAGCGCAGAAAACAAGGATAAATGAAGTGTTCAACAGAGAAGAAATATTCACACAAAGAAAAGACTCGTGCCTATACTCTGGAATCCAAGGAAACTGATGGACCTACCCTCTGATTCATGTCAATGATAACAATTATCTACTTTGAGAAAGTGGGAGCAAATAACAAACTAATGCACAAACTGAATCACGGTTTTTAAGATTAAAAGAGTTAAGAAGCAATATATATGATCTGGGCATTCAACTAGGGAGAGAAGTAGTATGTCAGAGCAGAAATAGTTCTGGATTTAGAATCAGAGGTTCCAATACTGACTCTGACATTTGTTCCCTGTGTGACCTTGGACAAGACACTCTGAATCTCAGTTTCCTCATCTGTAAAATGAGAGACTAGATTTAGATCAATAATATCTTAGACTAGATTTTTTAAAAAATGTTTTGATAATGTATTTCAATATGATTACTTTCCTTTATATTCTTGCATATTCTGTTTTATGCATATGAAAGCATTAATCTGAGAAGGGTTTCATAGGATTCACCAGACTGCCAAAGAGGTCCATGACAAACACATACAAGGTTAAGAACTCCTGATTTTAAAGGTATACAAAAGTATAATGGGCCTGTCTCAGGAGTTTATGAGCTCCCCTTCATTGGATGTCTCTGAACATAGGCTGGATAACCATTTGTTGGGAATGTGACAAAGAGATACTTCAGGTGTGTCTTAGGGTATATATACATATATATGTATGTATATATATATATATATATATATATATATATATATATATATATATATATGTATGTATGTATGTATGTATGTATGTATGAATATATATATTCAAATCTATATACGTACACACACACACACACACACACACACACACACACACACACATATTGCAGGTCTGAGAGTCTGCGAGATTCCGCAATTCTCCCCTAGAAGAATAAAGACCAAGGCCAAGGCCCGAACCTTGATTGGTGGCTAGTTTCTCCATGGTCAGAACAGAAGTAGCAGAGACTGACTCAATGCTAAACCCCCAAACTACTCTAGTCAAGCATCTTGCACCTTCATTGTCAAGAGCCATCATTGGTCCTGATGGAAAAGGTAGTACTGAAACTATATCTATGGGTGGTGCTGCCAAGATTAAGTGGATCATAGGATTTCAGATTTGACTTGAAAAGCACCCTTAAGCTCATCTAGTTCAATTGCCTAAATTTAAATAAACAAAATTGAGGGACAGAGAGGCATGGAACCAAACCAGCAAAAGAGTTGATCCTTTCCATTTAGTTCTTTGATACAACTTCAAGTACATCTTAGTGCTGATCTTGCTCAGACTTCATGGCCCCCTTCTCCCAGTGTTTCATCATCACTCTCCTAGCAGCAGGGTCTTCTTCATATCCTCAATCTCCCAGCAGAAGAATCTTCTTATGTCCCAGTTTACCCATAAAAAAGATGGGCAATAGCTGAATGTGAATGAAGCCTATGTACGGTATAAGGAAAATGTAAAAATCAAAACACAAATCCTCCAGACTGCAGGTAAAATATCAAATCATGACAATTAGCTGATTAGAACAGTGTTGAGTATTTGATTCTTGCTTCTATTTTTGTGTTGTTACTAACTTTAACTTTAGTGCTGACATGTCTTCACCCATCCTTCTTTCCCAAATTATTTGTGTTATATTAATTTGTAGCTATATACAGCAGTTCTTTACAGCCACAAAGGAAACTCTGAACCAGGAATTCCCACCCTTTTGACAGTAGGGAGTCATTGTGATATTCATCTGAACTCTTGTATTGGGGAAGCGGTTTTTAATAAGGAAATCTTGCCAGTATCCCATAGAGCTAGAAGAAGGAACACTAGTGGCAAAGGGAGGGGAGGAAGGACACAGTTAATCAAAGAACCTTGGTGTGAAATCCTTCTCTGACACTTACTAACTATGTGACCCTGGCCAAGTCACTGATATTTTCAGGATCTCAGTTTCCTCATGTATAAAGTAAGGAGGCTGGACCAGCCAGACCCTTCTAGCTCTAAATCTATACTCTTATAATTCAATGAATGAATTTCTAGCATGTTATTTCCCTTACCAGAAATTTGAACAAGTTGAAGGTAAAGGATATATTCAAAGGCTACATACTCATGATCAACCACTTAAAAAAGCAATCTGACCTAGCTGGAGTTCTACCTCTGTTCAAAACTGTACAACTACTTGATTGATTAATTCTACTAGCAAGATATACTAATAAAAATATTTTTCTTGTTTTGCCATTCATAAGAATGAATGTATGGGAGGGAGGAGCCAAGATGGCAGAGTAGAAAGACACACATACGCTAGCTCCAAACCCACAGCCCATAAAATATCTGTAAAAAAGAACTCCCAACAAATTCTGGAGCAGCAGAAGCCACAGAACAACGGAGCAGACAAGATTTCTGTTCCAGAGAGCCTTGTAAACCTCTCGCAAAAGGTCTATCGTGCTGCAGAACCAGAGCCGAGCCCAGCCCTGCCTTGGCCACATGGCACTGAGAGGAACAGATCCGAGCAGGCTTCAGAGACAGAATCCCCAGCAGCTGCACAGGTCCTTCAACCCACGGGCCCCAAAGGTTGGTGTGAGGGTCTTCTTGGCTTGCCAAGAGGGGAGTGGGGTGCCCCCATAACTCAGGCCCCCTCGGAAGGCAGCAGCAGAGGCAGCAGCAGACTGGGGCTCCCCAAGCAGGCAGGAGCCAGGATCCATTGTTGAAAGTCTCTGCATAAACCCCCTGAGGGAACTGAGCCCATGTGGTGGCCCTGCCCCCACCTGAGCACCTGAACTTAATCTCACACTGAATAGCAGCCCTGCCCCAACCCAAAGTCCTGAGATTAGGAAGCAGCATTTGAATCTCAGACCCCAAGTGCTGGCTGGGCAGATCTGGAGGCCTGGTGGGTGTGAAGAAAATATTCAGAAGTCAAGTCACTGGCTGGGAAAATGCCCAGAAAATGGGGAAAAAAAAGACTGTAGTAGGTTACTTTCTTGGTGAACAGGTATTTCCTCCCTTCCTTTCTGATGAGGAAGAACAATGCTTACCATCAGGGAAAGACACAGAAGTCAAGGCTTCTGTATCCCAGCCCACTCAATGGGCTCAGGCCATGGAAGAGCTCAAAAAGGATTTTGAAAATCAAGTTAGAGAGGTGGAGGGAAAACTGGGAAGAGAAATGAGAGCCATGCAAGTAAAGCATGTAAAACAAGTAAACACCCTGCTAAAGGAGACCCCCAAAAAAATGCTGAAGAAAATAACACCTTGAAAAATAGGCTAACTCAATTGGCAAACGAGGTTCAAAAAGCCAACGAGGAGAAGAATGCTTTCAAAAGCAGAATTAGCCAAATAGAAAAGGAGGTTCAAAAGCTCACTGAAGAAAACAGTTCTTTCAAAATTAGAATGGAACAGATGAAGGCTAATGACTTTATGAGAAACCAAGAAATCACAAAACAAAACCAAAAGAAAGAAATAATGGAAGATAACATGAAATATCTCATTGGAAAAACAACTGACCTGGAAAAGAGATCCAGGAGAGACAATTTAAAAATTATGGGACTATCTGAAAGCCATGATCAAAAAAAGGGCCTAGACATCATCTTTCATGAAATTATCAAGGAAAACTGCCCTGAGATTCTAGAACCAGAGGAAAAAATAAGTATTCAAGGAATCCACAGATAACTGCCCAAAAGAGATCCAAAAAGAGAAACTCCTAGGAACACTGTGGCCAAATTCCAGAATTCCCAGGTCAATGAGAAAATATTTCAATCAGCTAGAAAGAAACAATTGAAGTATTGTGGAAATACAATCAGGATAACACAAGATCTAGCAGCTTCTACATTAAGGGATCGAAGGGCGTGGAATACGATATTCCAGAAGTCAAAGGAACTAGAACTAAAACCAAGAATCACCTACCCAGCAAAACTGAGTATAATACTTCAGGGGAAAAAATAGTCTTTCAATGAAATAGAGGACTTTCAAGCATTCTTGATGAAAATACTACAGCTGAAAAGAAAATTTGACTTTCAAACACAAGAATGAAGAGAAGCATGAAAAGGTAAACAGCAAAGAGAAGTCATAAGGGACTTACTAAAGTTGAACTGTTTACATTTCTCCACGGAAAGACAATATTTGTAACTCTTGAAACTATTCAGTATCTGGGTACTGGGTGGGATTACACACACACACACACACACACACACACAGAGCACAGAGTGAATTGAATAGGATGGGATCATATCTTAAAAAAATGAAATCAAGCAGTGAGAGAGAAATACATTGGGAGGAGAAAGGGAGAAATGGAATGGGGCAAATTATCTCTCATAAAAGAGGCAAGCAAAAGACTTATTAGTGGAGGGAAAAAGAGGGGAGGTGAGAGAAAAACATGAAGTTTACTCTCATCACATTCCACTAAAGGAAGGAATAAAATGCACACTCATTTTGGTATGAAAACCTATCTTACAATACAGGAAAGTGGGGGAGAAGGGGATAAGCAGGGTGGGTGGGGGATGATGGAAGGGAGGGTAATGGGAGGAGGGAGCAATTTGAGATCGACACTCATGGGGAGGGACAGGATCAAAAGAGAGAATAGAAGTAATGGGGGACAGGATAGGTTGGAGGGAAATAGTCTTATACAACACAACTATTATGGAAGTCATTTGCAAAACTACACAGATTTGGCCTGTATTGAATTGCTTGCCTTCCAAAGGGAAGGGGTGGGGAGGCAGGGAGGAAGAGAAGTTGGAAGTCAAAGTTTTCGGAACAACTGTCGAGTACTGTTCTTGCCACTAAGAAATAAGAAATACAGGTAAAGGGGTATAGAAAGTTATTTGGCCCTACAGGACAAAAGAGAAGATGGAGACAAGGGCAGAGAGGGATGATAGAAGGGAGAGCAGATTGGTGGTAGGGGCAATTAGAATGCTCGGTGTTTTGGGGTAGGGGAGGGGACAAAAGGGGAGAAAATTTCAAACCCAAAATTTTGTGAAAATGAATGTTAAAAGTTAAATAAATAAATAAATGAAAAAAGAATGAATGTATGGCACCAGACCAATGGTGTTTTCCAAGAAACTCCCCAATAGTCATTCAAATATACACACACAGAGAGAGAGAGAGAGAGGAGAGAGAGAGAGAGAGAGAGAGAGAGAGAGAGAGAGAGAGAGAGAGAGAGAGAGAGAGAGAGAGAGAGAGAGAGAGAGAGAGAGAGAGAAACAGAAAAACGAACAGAAAAAGAGAAACAGATAGAGAGCAAATACTTTTCATCTACAAAAGCTAAGAAATACATTACTCAGTATTGATAGATTCTCTCTAGCCTTTATATTTTTATTCATAGACCTCCAGATACTTAACCTCCTTTATACAAGCCAAATTGGTCCTTGGTTTGCAGATATAGAAATTCAATACACAAAAATGGGACACCCAACTACACAGAAAAGAGGATTCAAATTTAGTCTCTAAGTATTTATTTCCATTGATAGCCCATAGATCCTTTTTTTATCTATGGTGCCTTTCCTTTACCTTCATGAGCCATATAGCATTGAGTCATGGTACATCATTCATGTATTCATCTCACTATATCTCAGATATGCCAGTAAAGTCAGTTATCAGAATTTAACACACTCATCACTATTATTTGCAAGCGATAACAAACAAAGCCTCCAGATGCATTGTAAAACTGGTCTGTAAATCACAGAGTTTCCTTACTATGAGGATGAAAGCAAAATGTTCTGTAAACTCACTGCCATCTAGAGCAGCCTGAGCATACCAAAATGTGGTTGAGGAAGTTTAGTATCTTGATTGGTTTATTTTTCTCAAACTAACTGGCTAAAATTCAGCAGGAAAAATATGTTATATATGACATTGCATAAACTATCTGAATGCTAGTCTGTTCCATTTTATGCCTTCTTTGTGCTATTAATCTATTTTTACTAATTATTATGCAGCAATTGTGTTCTTTCCTTTCTAAGCATCTTTTAAACTATGAAGAAATAATATTATTAGCAATAGTAGTCTGTTTGCCTTTGAATTAATTTTATGAATTCCTTTTTAAACTATATATCAAGCTACTGTAATTATTATATCCTCACATTTGAAACACTGTAATTAAATCTGAGCGGCTGTTTTCATGATACACTCCAGATTGTTCTTGGTTCGTTTCCTCTGGTATGTGACTTTTCATCCTGAAACAGATTTGAGAAGCTCTCTATGCTATTCTGGTTATATTAATGCTGTCCTATATATCTAGCAAAGAGGCTTCTCCAGCTGTGTAAAATGCCCTCTTTACCAATTACATCAAGAAATCACTTCCATAAAGACTAAACATGTAAGAAATTGCAAATGTGATCACCCTCAAAAAAATCACCATAATATCTACATGACAGTTTATATAGTTTTGGGGGGTTTTCCTACCTGGTTGGCAAATTTTCTGGCTGGGAAGTGGAAAGGGAGCTGCAATTCTTTGTCTCTAACATCTGCCATTGACTCATACCCTAAGCGCCTAAAAATGAAAGGAGCAGGGCAGGGTTAAATGAGGAAAGCTCCCAATTTTGGAGAAAAGATCTCATTTTCATGAAGTCTTAGAAGTTAGTTAAGCTTTTATCCTATAGTCTACTGATGGAAAGCTTAGAACAGGTTATTAATATAAATAGACACATAGAGAAAGAAGTCTGAGGTTTGAGAGTACAACCATTCTCTCTGCATTTTTTCTGTCTCTCCGTCTCCCCATTCCCATGTCAATTTCTCTCCCTCCCTCCCTCCTTCTCTCTCTCTCTCTCTCTCTCTCTCTCTCTCTCTCTCTCTCTCTCTCTCTCTCTCTCTCTCTCTCTCTCTCTCTCTCTCTCCCTGTTCTCTGTTGCTTCCTCTCCCTCTCCTCTGTTCTCACATCTCTTTGTTTCTCTGTTTATCTATTCCTCTCTCTCTCACTTTTTCTCTATGTCTGTGTGTGTGTCAAACACATATGAAAAAAACCTTCAAATAACTAAAGGTAGCAGGTGAACAAATTATGGGTTACTGGGTACTTAATTTGTATTCCTGAGCCTATCATACATCACTAATAATAATAGCTAACTTTTATGTACTGTCTGATAAATTCCAGGTGCTTTATGATTATCATCTCATTTGATCCTCACAACAACAATTAGTACCATTATTATCCCCATTGTTCAGATAAGAAAAATGAGACAAACAGAAATTAAAATGACTCATCCAAAGTCACAAATTTAATAAGTGTCTGAGGTAGGATTTGAACTCCTGACTTGAGGTCCAATGCTCTATGCACTTTATCACTTTGTTGTTCATTCAGTTGTATCCAACTTTTCATAACCTCATATGGGGTTTTCTTGGCAAAAAGTGGTTTGTCCTTTCTTTCTCCAGCGGATTAAGGCAAACATGTTAAGTGACTTGCCATGGGTCATATAGTGAATGTCTGAGGCCAGACCTGAACTCAGGTCTTCCTGACTCCAGTCTCAATAATCTATCCCCTGAACCACCTAGCTGACCCTATTATTTTCATCATCATCGTCATCATCATCATCATCATCATCATCATCATCATCATCACCACCATCCTACAGCTGGGTTCTGAAAAGTTCAGGTTCACCACGAGTTGTCATTAAGAAACAAGATTCCTATTTCACATGAGCATCATGGTTATGAACAAGTACATCAGAACAGATACTTTCAATCTTAAAATCCCAAATGTCTGATTTTGAACTCAGCATTCATGCCTGTCTCCACAAGGACCCTCATAACCAGAAGTACCAAATGTACCACTAAAAAGAACAGTATTTCAAAGAATTAGAATTAAAACTCCTGTTGGTAACTTCTTTTTTGGTTGTCATTCAGTAAAGCACTAGTTTTCAAAATGTTTTGCCCATTCTACCAAGAAACTACCTTTTCATGTAATTTAATTATTCGCCTTTTTTTCTTTATGCTATTCTAACATGTTAAATCATGCCAACAGGGCCACTGAACTTTTGTAGCATGTTAATGTTGTATACCCTTTTCACATATGAACTATGGACATATGGAAAGAGTAAGTAAAAGAGCACTGCTGAGTGAACAGTCATCAAAGAGTAATATGGGGACTTGTGATGACTCATATTGTAGGAAATTGTTTAGATAAATAGATATTACCTGGGATCTGGCCTACTCTATCTCTGTAGAGATTTTGGTTTTCATTTTTCATCTTTGTAGAGATGAAGAAAGCTTATTACTCTCCTGTTTTTCATGATGAGTCTTGGACTGGAATTATATCTATATGCTACATATCATATATTTGTAGTTTAAGGTTAAGATGCTTTGTTTGGAGGTAGGAGAATGTTTCAAGTTAAAAGTCATTTTGCCTGGTACATTTTAGGTAGGAAGTAGCCCTACCCCAGACTGGGAAGGTAGAATTTAGCTTAATCTTGGCCAGCTTAAGTTTATGCTAGCAACATATGCTAATTACACAAAAGATAATTATGGATAGTTTTATCAAAACAAGTGGTAAAGTAGTAATCAGAAAAGCTATACAGCTTAGACAACAAAGTGAACTAAAGTAATTAGACTCTGTGACTCAGGAGCAAGATGAAATCTCAGCTCAACCAACGAGAGAATGATGTCAGCCAAAAGGTCTAATCTTAGCAGTCTCTCAGGTTACAAGAGCTGAGAAATAAGGAAAATGTTGAAGTGCTATTTTTCCCACATCTGCAATTTTAAGGAGGTCTTCTGATTGCTGTTCAAAGTCTGTATATCTTGCTTCTTCACTGTATTTCTCCCTCTTCTCTCTCAACTTCTCTCTTTCTTTCCCTCTCTCTCATCCCTTCTTTCCCTCTGTCTCTCATTTTGTCTCTCTGTGTCTGTCTCTTCATCTCTCTGTCTCTTTCTCTTACTATCTCTCTTACTTTCTGTCTCCGTATTTTTCTCTGTCTCTGTTTCTCTCTGTCTCTCTGTGTTTCTCTCTGTGTGTCTCTGTCTCTGTCTCTGTCTCTCTCTCTCTCTCTCTCTCTCTCTCTCTCTCTCTCTCTCTCTCTGTCCTTTCTGAAGTTACTTCACCAATCAGAGTTCATGTCTCCCTATACAATACAATGTCACAAGGCTGTCCTTTAGTAATCTATCCAAGTCCATCTGGGTGGAGGTATCAGACTTTCTCTATTGACATTTGTACTTACTTGCCCAATTACAGTTGTTAGAAATTGAACTGAGCTACTCAGTGAGAAACTATTCAGGTTCTTGGAATTAAAAGCACTCTTGAAATACAGGTAAAGCATAGATGTGCTGGGTGCAGAGTTGATGCATTCGCTGAAGGAGGGAGATTAACATGTATTATGGATTTTTCCCTTATATTGCAAGATGTTTTATATAGCAAGATGTTTTGGGATGATATTCCTTGATCCACAATATAACCACATCTGTGATATATAACAAAGCAGTGTCATTATGTTTTACTAATATCAAATCAACACACATTTACTATGTACCTATTATATGCAAGATTCAATGCTAACGACTAAGAACACAAACTGCACTGATGATCAATACAGTCTGTTATGTAAAAGAGCTCTCTCTCTTTTGAGTCCATTGAGGGATGAGATGTGTAAGCAATACAATGTAAAGAATACTCCACTTTGCATCTACTACCCTGTCTAGTTTCAGCTCCATGGAAATAAGGTACTTCTTCCAATATAAGTTTATCACTTCTAAACTCACCATCATTCTGCCTACTCAAACCTTGATTGATACTACCTTCTTTATCTTCCACACCCCTTTGATTAGAGGGCTAGAGAAGGGAGCATGAAATTCCTCCCAATGTCTTCCTTTATAGAGGGCAGAAACTGAACTCAGCTACCCACTACACTTTGTATCTGCCTCTCCACCTGATTTCAACTATATGGAACAAGATGCCTTTGCACCAGGTACTCCCTGGTGTACCCCACACACTTGTTTTCATGCCTCTCTTTGAGTGCAAGGAATGTCTTTGTTTTTATGAATCTTAACCCCAGTGCTTAACACAGTACCTGACACATAGTAAGCATTTAATAAATATTTATTGATTTGGATTGGCTTGGATATGGGTTTGAATACTGGTTCCGTTATTCTTGTGTAACCTTCGGCAATCATTCTTAGCCTCAATTTTCTCATATCCAAAAAGTAAAGGTTGGGAGGGGAGGGGGCAGAGCCAAGATGGCAGAGTGAGAGTAAGTACTCAACTAAGCTCTATGAAAAAATCCTTCAGATACCTCTAAAAGGAATCTGAATAAATTTTAGAGTGGCAGAATCCACTAGGAGGCAGAGTGTGGCAGATTTCCAGCCCAGGACAGCCTGAAAGGGAGACATGAAGAATCTGTTGCACAGGACTGGAGGATCACAGAGTGCACAGGCTATACCAGTATGGACCCTGCCATAGCAAAGCTTAGCAAGAACCACCAGGTGGTCTGAAGCAGAAGCAGTAATGTGAATTCTCAAATAGCCTAGGATGGGAGTCCAGTGGAACTGAGTGAGAAAGAAATACAGAATCCCAGGTAATAGCAATAGCTGCTACTGAGACTATCAGCCTGCAGATTAAATAAAATGATCAAGTAGACCCCTACTTGAACTTCCAGGAGTCAAGATGATGGAGTGATTTGAAAGTGCTCTCCCTCTCCCCTTGTTGACCTTGAAAAACCCAGAGAATATTTCCCCAGGAAAAATACTGAAATAGTGGGATCAGCCAAAGGGGTCATCAGTCTCTTAGGTCAAGAGGCTAGGAAAATCACAAAGGGGAGAGGGGTTCCCTCTTATTGTGGCTGAAGGGGACCAGTGCAGGACCAGAGTTATCCCAGACAGCCCCACCTCAGCTGACCAGGAAGAGATCCTGAGCCCAAGGGGGGGGAGTAGAGCCTGTAAGTGCCAACAGCAAGATCCCAGGCATGCTTTAGCACAACCAGGGAAATTGGGAAGACACCATTACAAATTGGGGTTCACCTATTGCTGTACCTGCCTGTGCTGTAGCTCAGGAGAGAAGACCTCCTGTGGCCAGTTCACCACCTCTCCCTCACCGCATGCAGTGAACTCCAGGGTAAATCCAGGGAAACTCAGAAAGACTTCACCTGACCTCTGCTTTGGTTCACCAGCCACCTCAGCACCAGATAAGCTGCAGCATTTTAGCTGCTAGTTGAAAGAACCAGAGGCCACAACACAAAGCCTCAAGTTCTGAGCACAGGAGCCATAGGACAGAGCCCCTTATACCCCAGAAGCAGAAATCCCCTTTAAAAGCCAGAAAAAACGTGATCATCATGAGCAGGAAGCAAACCAGAAAAGACAATAGAATCTTACTATGGGGACAAGGACCAAAGCACAAATACCAAAGAGTTCAGCATTGAGAGTGTATTCCCATCTGAAAATTCAGAAGGGAATATAAACTGGTCTCAAGCCCAAAAAACATTCTTGGAAGAGCGTAAGAAGGATTTTAAAAGCCAAATTAGAGAGGTAGAAGAAAAATTATCCAATGATTCTTAAAATATGAAAAAGAATTCATGGAAGAATTAAAAAGGAAAATTGGGAAAATGGAAAAGGAAGCAAAAAAACTACCTGGGAAAATTGGACAAATGGAAAAGGAAGTAAAAAACCCAACTGGAGAAAATAACTCCTTAAAAGGCACAATTGGGCAAATGGAAAAGGAGATACAAAAGTTAACTGAAGAAAACAATCTATTAAAAATTAGAATTGAAAAAGTAGAGGCCAATGACTCTATGAGACATAAAAAGATCAGTCAAACAAATTTTAAACAATGAATAAATAGAAAAAAATGTAAAATATTTCATTAGAAAAACAACTGACCTGGAAAAATCAATCCAGGAAAGAAAATCTAAAAATTATTGGTCTACCAGAAAGACATGATGAAAAAAAAAGACATGGACAATATCTTCCAAGAAATCATCAAGGAAAACTTCCCTGGGGTCTTAGATCCAAAGGGCAAAAATAGTTGTCAAAAGAATTCACCCATCACCTCTTGAAAGAGATCCCAAACTGAAAACACTAAGGAATATTGTTGTCAAATTACAGAACTATCAAATTGAGAGAAAATACTGGAAGTAGCCAGAAAGAAACAATTCAAATATCAAGGAACTGCAATCAGGATCACACGGGAGCTTACAGCTTATACGTTAAAAGATCTGAGGGACTGGAATACGGTATTTCATAAGGCAAAGAGGCTTGGACTAAAACCAAGAATCAATTACCCAGCAAAATTGTGTATAATATTTCAGGCAAGGAGATTGACATTCAATGAAATAAGGGATTTCCAGACCTTCCTGATGAAAAGTCCAGAGCTCAATAGAAAATTTGATCATCAAATACAAGTCTCAAGAGAGGCATAAAAATGTAAACAGAGGGGAAAATCTTGTCATTCAATATGCACAAATGTTTTCTGTCCCAATAAGGGAAGATGATACTTGCTAATCTTGAGAATTGTATATTTATTATGAAATTGAAAAGGGATATACATACGTAGAGGCAGTGGATACAATTAAATGATGTGATGATAAAAATGTGATTTAAAGGTGCAAAGGGATTGTAACAGGAGATGTGAAAAGGAGGAGGCATTACATCACAGGAAGAGGGACAAAAACATATTACAGTAAGAGGAAAGAGGGAAGGGAGATGAGCACTGTTTGAGATTTACCCTCATCTGATTGGTTCAAGGAGGGAACAATAAAAACAGTTAAGGATAGAAATCTAACTTGCCCTACAGGTAGGAGGAGAAGAAAAAGGAAAGAAAAGGGAGGGGAGGCTAAAAGGGAGGGAAGAAGTAGTAAGTGAATGAAGGAATAAAGGGAAGGGGACTGATAGAAGGGAGGGAAGACTGAGGCAGGTCAGTGGTCAAAATTAAAACGCTATAATGGAGGTGACAGGAGAAGAGAGAACTAAAAGGAAAAATAGGGGGAAGTAGGATGGATAGAAATACACAGATAGTAACCATAACTATCAATGTGAATGGGATGAACTCTCCATTTAACAGAGGTAGATAGCAGAATGGATTAAAAAGCAATAATTCAACTATGTGCTGTTTACAAGAAACACATTTGAAACTGGGTTACACACAGGGTAAAGGTAAAAGGTTGGAGGAGAATATATTATGCTTCAGCTGATTAAAAAAAGCAGGGATAGCAATCCTAATCTCAGTCAAAGCAAAAGCAGGAATAGATCTAATCAAATGAGATAAGGATATAGCTGAATATAGCTAAAAGTCACCATAGACAACAAAGCAATTTCATTACTAAGCATATATACACCAAGTGGTATAGCATCCAAATTCTTAGAGGAGAAGTTAAGTGAGCAAAACTATACTAGTGGGGAATCTCAACCTCCCCCTCTCTGAACTTGATAAATCTAACCTCAAAATAAACAAGAAAGAAGTTAAGGAGGTGAGCAGAACTCTAGATAAGATAGATATGATAGATGTCTGGATAAAATTGAATAGGAATAGAAAGGAATATGCCTTTTTCTCATCAGTACATGCCACATGTACGAAAATTGGCCATGTACTAGGGCATAAAAACTTCTCAGTCCAGTGCAGAGAAAGGCAGAGAGAGTCAATGCATCAAAGTAATCAATAGACATCCTCTACCTGACCATAATTCAACAGATAGGTACAGCTGCCTGACTGTAGTTATCAGAGAGGGAAGCACAATATTTGGGTTCTCAAAGCTGGATAGGGGGAGGGCCTTAGAGGCTTCCTAGGGTCCTCATCTGGCACTCACACCTTACAAAAACTAAGACCAAAAGTAAAACCTCAACTCAGAGTATTTATACCTTTTTTAGAGCCAGAGGGCATGACAATCCTTTCTCCAGGTGCCTGAATAGAAAATACAAAAGGTACTTGGGACCCTCCTACAAAACAGCTCCCCTAATCAAGCTTCTCACAGTGGGCAGGCCCATCAATGAGTGGGAAAGATCTTTTATTACTTTAAAATAATTAACAATACAAATACATATACTGTTTATAGTTAAAGAAACACTTATTTCTATACTTTACGCTTTGTAAAGACTTTTGATTGATAAAAGCAAGATTCAATCAGAGGTACTTGATTATACTAAAATGAAAACAGCAAAAGATCCTATTTTGATTGCCATCACAAAAGACTAAAGATTTATCTGCATGCATTTATCAATTGAAAATCACATTTAATTCATATTTTAATAATTCTCTTTGACCATGTAAGCATAGTGTATTAGCTCCAGACATAGTCAGAACATGTGACTTTAGTCCCAGCTCAACCAAGGAATAAGCATTTATTAAGCACCTACTATGTATCAAGCTGTGTGCTGCTGGATAATTTCTGGGGATTCAGTAGGGGAGAGAGAGAGAGAGAATTTATGTAGTACTTTAAGGTTTGCAAAGAGCTTATATTTGCATCTAGCTTGATCCTTGCAACAACCCTGAGAGGAAGGTATCATTGCAATTTCATTTAACAAATGGGGAAACTAAGGCAGACAGCAATTAAGAGGCTTAACTTTAACACCACTAATAAATACCTGAAGACAGATTTGAACTCTAATCCTACAAACTCCAGACCCACAGCTCTAGGCAATGCACCACCTAACAGAATCAATAGATAGGAAGATGATAGATAAAGTGGTATAGATGGATAGATGAATGGATGGATGGATAGATAGAGGAATAAGTGAGTGAATTAATGAAAATAAAAAGAATGAATGAATCCCTGCCTTCAAGGAGCTTACATTCTACTGGAGTAGTAGGGGAAACAACATGTGTACAGGTAAGTAAATACAAAATGTATTTAAATAACAAGCTGATTTGGGGGTAGGAGGAGAAACTAGTTGCTGGAAGGATCAGGAAAGCCTTCACATTGGAGGTGGCCCTTGAGCTGAGCTTTAGCCAAAGACTCTTTTTTTGTTGTTTGTTTGTTTAATATTTTATTTTTCTTCAATTATATGTTAAAACAATTTTTAACATTCATTTTTAAAACTTTGAGTTCCAAATTCCCTCCCTTCTTCCCTCCCTACCCTCCTTCTTAAGAAGGCAAGCAATTCAATATAGGTTATACATGTGTAGTGTTGTAGTGATGCAAAACATGTTTCCATATGAGTCATGTTGTGAAAGAAAACATAGAAAAAATAAAACTCAAGAAAAATAAAGCTTAAAAAGTATACTTCAATCTGTTTTCAGATATCATTAGTTCTTTCTCTTAGTCTGAGATTCTAAAAGCCTGTACACAGGAGGAATGTACGTGAAAGGAATTGCCCATTTAACTAAACTGTAGTGTACAAAAGGGGAATAATATTGAATAAGTCTAAAAGTAAGCTGGAGACATACTGTAAAGGACTTCCAATACAAACAAATTTCTCTTTTATCTTTGAGGCAAGAAGGAGCTGCCAAAGCTTCTTCTTGGAAGCAACATGGTCAGGCCAGTGTCTTAGAAATAGCTCTTTGGAAGCTATATGGGAGATGGTTTGGAGAGGCAAGAAACTTGAAGCAGAAATGCCAAGTAGGCTCCACAATTGATCAATAAACAAGTGTTTATTAAGCATCACTCTGTGCCAGACCCTGTGTTAAATACTATAGATACAAAGATAAAACACTCCCTGTACCTAAAGAGCTTACATTCCAACAGTTGAAACAATATATACATATAAATTACAGGCAGTATATACACAAAATGAATAAGAGATGATTTAGGAACAAGAGTACTGGCAACTGGGATGGGCAGATCAGGAAAGGGGAAGCTGGATTTGAGTCTTGAAGAGAACCACAGATTCCAAGTGCAAGGTGGAAGAGAGAATGCATGCCAAGCCTGAAGGATGGACATGTAAAGGCTCAGTGACAAAAAAAAAATGGAGTGTCAAGTGTACAGGCAGACCTGTAAAAGCTAAACCTCAAAGTACAAACAGAGGAATAATGTGTAAGAACCCTGGAAAGATAGAAAGAGATCAGGGTGACAAAGAGCTTTTAATAACAGATGGAAGATTGTCTATTTGTTCTTAGAGAGCCACTAGAGTTTGAGCAGGGGAGAGATGGTCTTGCATTTTAGGGAGATCAGTCAGACAACTAGCACTTCAACAGCCCCACAAAAGATGGGTAGTATTGAAAAACACCAAATAGAAAGTTATTGTAAGACTTCGTATGAGAGATCTCAGGTCCCATAATGAGAGCCTGAGCTAGGGTGGGAGCTTATGAGTGAAGATCTGGGAATATATGCAAGAAATGTTGTGGAGATGGAAATTATAAGGTTTAGCAATTTTTGAATATTAGGATGGTTAAGGAGGGGGGCAGTGAGTAAGAGTGAAGAGGAAAATGTAGTGCAATAATCCAGATGAGAAGAGATAGGGCTAAAACTAGGGTGGTAGCCATCGTGATAGAAAGAAGGGGATAGATGATGATTTTGAAGAGATATAATTGACAAAATTTAGCTGATGGGGCAGGGAAATAGGAGAGAGAAGAAAGAGTTGAGAATGACTTAATTTGTGAATCTAGGTGACTAGAAAGATAGTTCTGCTTTCCACAGAAATAGAAAAGGTCAGCAGAAAAGTGACTTTGGAGGGAAAGGGAGTGAATTCTGTTTTATATAGAATGAATTTGAAATGCCTAAAAGACTTACAGGTAAAAATGTCCCAACCGATGGTTGGCAACGTATGACTAGTCAATGCCCAAGGGAGAGACTAGAACTGAATACATATTTCAGATATCCACTCTCCATAGAGATGATAGTTGAAACCACAGAAGCCAAAGAGACCATACAAAGAGAGTCTTTAGAATTGTAGAAGAAGGTATAGAACTTTGGGGTATGCCCACAGTCAGTGAATGGGACAAACATGATGATTTAGCAAAGGAGACTGAGAAGGAACGTCTTTGGGTAAGAAGAGAACCAAGAGAGAGCAGTACCTGAAAACCCAGGGAGCAGAGACCATCCAGGAGGAGAGGACAGTCAACAATGTCAAATGCTACAGAGAGACCTAGAAGAGTAAGTCCTGCCACACACACATTATGAAATTTTCAGCAAATATTTTCCTTTCTCCAGGTGTTAGTTTTCTCATCTTTAGTATGTTGGGCTTGAGCTAAATTAAATTAAGTTCCCTCCTACCTTTAACATGCTGTGAATCTATATTACTCAAGAATTTATCCTTTTCCCCTGTTTATATGTGGTGAATTTTGTCTATAATGTGAAAAATGTTTAAAAATAATTTCCAGGATAATATGCAGGTGATGCATAACTCATTTGTGTTAATGCAAGAGTATTTTGTTGATGGGATGAAATTCAAGTGGAGGAACAGAAATAATATTTAGGGAGAAAGGAGGTGGGTGGTTATTTAATGAAAAAAGAGAGAAAGAGCAGGAACCACAGACAATGTGAAGATTAAAAAAAATCACTGGCACATGAAGTTCAGGTCACTATTACAGCAAATTAAAATAAAATGAGGTTTACAAAATCTCAAGGATCTTGAAAAAATAAGAAAACTAATGAAGTAGAAAACCTAGCATGACTTTTTCCTGAACTGTTCAAGCTTCATAGACTTGGGAGCTGAAAAATCTTTATTTTCCTGTTAAGCAAGAGACACAAGGGAAGTAAGTTCAATGACTCAGAATTAAATTTTTTATTAGTCACTTTCTGAGCTTTAATTGCTTTTTCCCCTTTGAAAGATGGCTACCTCCCACACTGGATTTCATAGCATTTTAGTCTTTTCTATAAATATCAATACAACAATAATACAAAATGCCATATATGTAATATATAAGTAAAAGAATTAATTTTTGTTTTACCTATTTTAAAACATTGTATGAATATTTCCAGTGTTTAATATCAGTCCAGTTCAATGGTACAGACAGTAAGATATTTTTATAGACCATCACCTGCCTTTTCCCTTCTCAAAGGAGATTCCAATGTGTGGAGTGCTGAAGGATATCACCTGTCCTCTATAGCTAGGTTTATACCAACCACCATGATGATAATATCAATATATAACATTTACATAGAGCCAAAAAAAGGAAGTCAGAAAGAGAAAATAAGAGAGAAATAGAGACAACATTATTCTAAGTGTTATAGCTACAAACACAAGAAAAAAATAAAGACTCTCAAAGAGCTTCCAATGGGAGGGGGAGATAAAGGGGAACTGGAAGGGAAGGAGATGGTGCATCAGCAAGGACCCCAGCCAACACAGGAGGCCCTGCTGTACGGATACTTAGATCTGCTTTTCTAAAAGAAAAGCAACTTTTGCGGGGTCAACAATCTACTTTAATCAAGCACATGTATCATTCACTTAGTTCAGGAGGAAAAGTTAGAGAAAATAAAACAGAATTACAAGCAGAAATACAAACAGAAAGATCAACAGACAGGGCTTCCAACCATACTGTCATAGACAATACATACATCATTACCAGAGAGAAAAGCACCAACATCTGGGTTTCAAAGCCAGGGAGCTTCTTAAAACGACTGCCCAGAGTCTCATCTGGCACAAGATCCTTCTTCCAAAAAATAAGCCCTAAATCAAAACCTCACCTTAGAGTATACATACTTTTTTTAGGGCTGGAAGGCTTGACCCTAGTGACCTTGTGCCTTATTAGAAATTAACAAAAGGTGTCTGAGGCCTATTAATGAGTGGGGAAGATCTTTCACTCTTCCCCTCACCCACCATTAACCTTACATTAACCTTACAGATGGAGAAAGATTGCTTGGCTAAGCAATGCTCCTGATGGGGAGGTAGAGACATCTGTCAAATAAAGAGTAAAGCTGGGAGTAGAATGAGCCTGGGTACCTCATGAAATGGTGGCCAAAGTCAGGGACTCAACAATCAGAAGAGAAGGCCATAAGGTATCTCCAAGGGGAGTAGGCTGCTGGGGACTTACAAGATTCAGAGTTCACAAAAAAGTTAGAAACAAAAACAGTTCAGTCAAGTGAAAGGAATTGAAGGTCCATTAGGGCTGGCTGGCATTGTTTCATTTCCCAGCACCTAAAACAGTGCATCAAGGCTGCTTAATTGAAGGTACTTAATCTTTATTGTTAATTAGTCATAAGCCTGTGAAGCAGTTAGTATTAATATTATTATTCTATTTTTACAGTTAAATGTATTGAGGCTTAAATTGTTCCAGCAAGTGGGAGAGGAAGGAGACCCTCTGCAAGTTCATGCAATGGGAAAAAGATGCCAAACTCCGCCCTGCTGGCATAATCAAGGAGGTGACTGGCCTTATGGGTAAAACGTCTCTGGGAAAGGGAGAAGCAACCTCTAAATTCTCCCTTTTTCACATTCCTGTGAAGTCTTCTTAGAAATGTGAAGGAAAAACTTTGGAGCCAGAAGCTATGCATAAACCTCTTCCTAGATGTTACCCAATAATTCTTTTCTAAATCAGCAAAAATAACAAAAAAAAATTCAGAACTAGTGAAAACAGAATTGGGCAGGCACTAATGGCTGGCTGAGTGGGTCTTATACTTTGCATCTGGAAATTTTATCACTGGCTAGAAGATACCGGCCCTGTCTTGGAGTCAGAAAGAATTGGGTTCAAGTCCACCCTGTGTCACATTTTAAACATGACTCTGGGCAATTGACCTGGGTAATTGAGTTCACCAGTCATACTTCCCTATATGTAAGTCACAAATGTGTTATTTATTTGCATTAGTAAAAGAAGTTTCCACACTGAGAGTCCCTTGTGCCCCCTCCAAAGAGAAAATTAAATCTACATAGAACTTTAAAGTTTATGAATTCTCCTTCTTCCTAGCAATCCTATGAAACAGATGTTATCTGTATTTCATGAATGAGAAAATTGAGGCTCAGAAATATGAAATATGAAAAATGACTTCCCCATGCTCACACAGCTCATAAATGTCACAACCAACTTCAAAAATTTTTGCCATACTTTCTATTGCGCCACACTGGTTCTCAGGATTGACCCAGCTTAGATTCTGTAGATGACTTTAAAGAGTATAATGATTAAATGAGTCAGGGAAATTGCAGAAGACTTTATAGGGAAAAACCAAGTGAATAAATAGATTCTCTTTCAATTTATGATGGTAACCACAGTCTGATCTCAGCAACCAGAACTATCAACATCTACTCGGCCAAGTAATTACCTCATATTGAACCCTCTAGAACCCCATTTAACTGCCTGAAGATCAAAGTGCATTACTAGGTCGCTGCACAACAGGCTTATCCTTAGTCAGCTAGTTGAAACCCATCTCTAGATCTAGCTAATGAGTCTAAATAATTGCTTAGTAGAGCATTTCCCTTCTGCTGGAATTCAGTCAAATGATAGACCAGTCCAGTGGTGGAAGATTTCAGTTAGGAGGATTTCAAAAGGTCCCTGATAGAAAACCAGTATTTGAAGAAGGGAAGAAAGGAACAAGAGGAAAAGAGGGAGTTTTTCTCTCAAACTTTCCTTCTATCGTTTAACCATGTTATTAGAGAGACTGAACCAATAGGAGACAATATATCCAGAGGACAAGACAATGGTACCCAAAGTTAGGAAGCAATTTCAAGTAGCATGAATCTTCACACTAAAAAATAACAAACAAAGCTAGCTAGAGATGGAGGAAAAATTGTCAATAACCAGGAGTTGTGGGTATACTCTTTGACTCTCTGTACATTTGTCTTAACTACCACTGCACTCAAAATTTAAGTCAGTTCTTCCCCTGGAGTCTGTATGCATTTGTGGAAGAATATGCCCAAAATTGTTTTGTGCCAACTGTTTTTACTTTATCATTTCAATAAATACCCTCTGTAAAAGCAAATTGATATTAATGGGAGGCACACTGGTTAGCATTCATGAGCACTAATGTTAGAACTCAAGTTCCCCATAATTATCTTCCTAGAACCCTAAAAGCAGTAGTCTAGGACTGAGTCCAAAAATGTAAGTGGGAGTTAAGTAGCCCCATAGGTGGTGAAACGTATTTAAAACCACAGATTAAATTATAACTTTTTGCAGAAATGTTATGTTTGTCAGTGTATGAAAAAAACCATAGGAATTTACTGTGTTTTATAAAACTATGTCACAGAACAAGTTGACTAAAACTGTATCTTTCATGGAATGGTCTGAATTTTTTCCAAGTCAAATCAGAAGAGAAAAAAATTCAAAAGTCTTTCTTAGTTTCTATTTGTCTTCTTTGTCTTATTTATATATAGTCTTCCATTAGTTTATATCTGAACGGCAAATGGTATCCCACGAGGTAGTATGAGGATTGTATAGTCCATTCTTGTTCTTCTCTCTCCCATCCCCACCCCATGCATGTCGAATAAGTAATTGAATTCTTCTTACATCATTGACTCCCTGGCTTATCTAGAGAGTATCTATATTGTCTAGAGTCAGAATCCAAATAAATTTCAGCAGGCTAGAAATTAGATTGAATCTAAGATAATATTTAATAGTTTTTGCCCAAGAAGACAGAACAAGGGGCAGTGGGCCGGAGTTTCAGAGAGTAGTTTAGAGTTTATATAAACAATTAGTGCTACTTCTAAGGGAAATAGATGTACTTGAAATCTTCACACACCCTTATTGGGTGATTTCGATGGGATCTTTGTTCAACCATGGGTTGGACTAGAAGCTCCTTCTAAATCTGAGACTCTGTGACTCCACTAACTTGAAAATTAGCTAAGAGACCTTGAGCAAGTCACTTCTCTGTTATTTCATCTCTCAAATGATAGGCTTGGACTAGAAGGATCTCCAAGGACCATTCCAGCTCCCACATTCTGTGAGTGATATTTTGTGTTTCTATCAAATCATTTGAGATGCCAGAGACAAAACATTAAATTTACCATCTTATGATTGTCCATGAAAACTTCCAAGAAATGAAGATCGGTTCTACAAATATGACATGAGTACAACAGATACTAAAAATTGGAGGAAAAAAGCAATATAAGCTAAAGCTAGATCTTTGGTAAGTAACAGAGCATCAAGAAGGAAGAGGAGGAAAAGGAGCTAACATTTTTATAGTGCTTGCTATGTGCCAGGCACTACACTAAGTGCTTTACAAATATTATCTTATTTGTTCCTCACAAAAACTCTAGGAGGAAGGTGCTATTATTTTCCCATTTTATAGATGAGGAAGTTGAGACAAAGGTTGCATGACTTTTCATTGTCCTGAATCATAAAGTTTGGTGAAGAGAGTGATTGACTGACTCCTGGAAAAATCTTGTCCCATCTCTGGCTGCTAACCTATCAAGTGACTCCTTTGTATTCATGATAAACAGATTTCTGAATAATCCCTCTCACATATAAAATACAGATCACATAGCTACTAAGTATATGAGGCTAAATTTGAATGATCTTCCTGACTCCAGGCCTTGCTGTTCAGTCACTTCATTACCTAGCTGCTCCTATATGTGGACTCCAATATTAAACATTTTGCCAGAGTTTCTGACATGTTCCAGACTTGTAAAACAAAAAAAATTAGAATTGTACTACCAGGGCTGAGTTGTTCTTGACTAATTCTAATGAGAAGCATTCCCTTCCAATTGTTATATTGGAGATATCAAAAAACTATTCTGGTGTCCTCCCTGGTGTCACCTAATTTCCTCTCAGAAATAGGACTACATCTACTTGGCTGATTTTCGTATTGAATCTTTAAAAACCAAAGAGTTTCATGCATTTGAAACACTCAAGAAAATAAAATTGCCTCTGTTGGGTAGCGTTTGATGTCTGGACACACAGCCCTTTACTTTCAAACATAATTCATTACCCTCCTATATATGTTCTTTCCTCTGGTTTTGATTCAAGGCCAGTGGCTAGCTAGGGTCAGTGGGCTTTCTGTTGAGTGAGGCCTATGATTAAGTCTGGGGGCAGTGGTGTGGTTAAAACCAGACTGTGTGCTTAAATCAGGACATGCCTGCTGTTCAATGAGGCCCATAAGGAAGTTAGAATATTGGGACTGGAAGCAGCTTTATTAGGATTCCATCACTGGTGAGATCACTTAGCCTTTATGAGGTACAATTTTCTCATCTATAAAATGATGGGATTGAACTGAATAGCCTTGTGAGGATTCTTCCAACTAGTAGCCATTACCATACTAAAACAATTTAGGCTTACTAACTAGAGATCATTCTTAAATGGGGACAGGAACCATCCATGATCACAAAATTCCTTGGCCATAAAAAAATCTGAACAACCCCTTTAAATTCATAGCAACAGTCCAAGATTTGACTTGAATAGAAGTAATCCCTCCATTAATTCACAAAGTAAGTGTAATAACAAATATTGCCATGTACTGATAAGCATCATATCTAAACACAACAAGTAATTGCTAAGCACCAGTAAAATTAAAAGAATTAAAAAATGATGAAAGAAGGAAAGAATTAAAGGGAAACTGTATATACTGTAAGCCACATTGCTCTATATATTTATTACAGAGTTTTCTTGTTGCCTTCTTTTTTTCCAACAGGAGCAGAGATGGTGGGAGGATTGAGATAGATAGAAGTGATAGAGAAATTAGGGATTGGGCAGCTAAAATAAAAAAGTAAAGAAAGAAATAAGAGCTGGTCATTGAGGTATCTTTTTTTAATGCACAAAAGGGAATCTTGAATCACTAACAAGCAGGACAACTGTAAAAGTTACATGTAGAAGTTATTTCATTTTTTTTAAGCAAGCTATTCATAGTTGAGACCCACAATTTCATGTTATCCTATGATATGGAAATCCCTATTTTATTTGGCCAATGTTGTTCAAAATAAATAAATAAAATAACAAAGAAAAATTATAATAAACTACAGTTTAAGTCTCATTCAACATGATCTTACCTAGAGAGGTTATTTGAAAAAGGAGGAAATAATCATTTTACAATCTAATTTAAAATTAGACAGTTTTAGATTCAGAATATCTTTGACAGTTCCTCCTAATCTAATCCATAAATACTGTGCAAAATAGTAATCAACACAGATTAATTTAAAATTAAATTGATTAATTTAAGGGCTTTTTATCAGTAATTAAAATACAATGCTAAATTTAAGTAGTCATCAATAAAATAGCAGTATTAATGTGAGAAATGTCCTACTTACAACAAATTAATCTGATGTTCCATTTCAGCTAAATTTTACTTTTTTTAGAAAAGGAAAATACAGTCATTTAAAACTAACGTTATTCATCTGACCAATACTCTCCCAATCAAAAAGTTCCAATAACTATCTTTGTCTTCTAGGATAAAATATAGATTCCCTGTTTGGCATTTAAAGTACTTCACAATTTGATTGGAAGCTTTTTTCCAGGTTGATTTCCCATTAATCCCCTTACATAGTCCACTGCATACTTCAGCTAGACTGGCCTGCTTGAAGTGGCTCACTATCTCTGTTGTCCCCCACCCCACCCCACTTTACACTAGCTGTCCCCATGCTTGGAGTGTACACCATACTCACCTCTGCCTCGAGAAAACCTCAAGTCCCTTGGAGTCTCATCATCACAATTGTTAACTAATCCTCCTTGATTTCACTAGTAGTCAGTCCCCCCCCACTCTATCCCTTCCTGACTTGAAATTTCTTTTATCTTTTAATTATTTATTTTTTGCTACATTTTGAGTTCCATATTGTCTCTTTCCCTTCCTTCCAACCTTGCTTTAAAGAAGGTCAGCATTTGGTGTATATGTGTGTGTGCATGTGTATGTGTGTGTATATGTATGTGTATATGCATGTGTGTGTATATATATATACATGTGTGTATATACATCAACATATGTATACATATATAGATGTGTGTGTATGTGTGTGTAACCATACTTTCATATATCAATTCTTTCTCTGGAGGTGAATAGAAGTTTCATTTATAGGTCCTCTGTAACTGATTTAATTGATCACAGTACTCAGAATAGCTTGTCATTAATACTCTTCAAACAACATTGCTGTTATTATATACAACGTTCTCTTGGATCTACTCATTTCACTTTGCATTGTTTCAAACAAGTCTTTCCCCTTTTTTTTCCTGAAACCAACCTGCTCCTCATTTCTTATAGCACAGTAGTACTCCATCAGAAATTAGTTCTCTGTTGTACATGCCCTGTATTTTACTCTTCTGTGAACAAGTAGAACATCAGATTTTCAAGAGTAGGGACAGTCTTAGTTTGTATTTGTGCCCCCAGTACCTAGCACAGTGCCTGGAACGTAGGAGGCAATAATAGATTCTTGTTGATTAATCTATGTACAAAGTAATCAAATTCAAATATGGCAATTCAGGAAGATGAGGAATCTTGGAAAATAAGTGGTCAAGATCAGGGTTAGAGGCTGGGATGTTGGAACTCATAAATCATTTGAATGGAGGGCAAAAGATGTAATCATATGATCAGAAGGAAAGAATTAATCAGAGGGAGCAGACTGGATCCTGCATGAAGTTCCCCTAAAAAAGAAATTGAAGATCTCTAAGTACCAAGGGCATCTCTTGCTAAGCAAGGAGTTTGATGTAAATTTAAAAAAATTTAAGATGAAAATGAAAAGAAAATTAAGAAAATAAGAATGAAAAATATTTAAAGAAAGGACATAAGGGAAGGTAAAAAAATAAGTAGGACAAGGAAATAAAAGAGTGAGTCACTGTGATCAATGTAAACCCACGCATATTTGTGTAGTATATATGAAATTTTTTCAAGTTCAAGTTGAAATTCTAATATTTGGGGGGGAGGAGCCAAGATGGTGGAGTAGAAAGACACACATATGCTAGCTCCAAACCCACAAGCCATAAAATATCTGTAAAGAAGAACTCCCAACAAATTCTGGAGCAGCAGAAGCCACAGAACAATGGAGCAGATGAGATTTCTGTTCTAGAGAGACCTGAAAACCAGATGCAAAAGGTCCATCGCACACCACACCAGACCTGGAGCAGAGCCCAGCCCTGCCTTGGCCAAGGCACCAAGAGGAGAAAATACCAGCAAGCTTCAGGGACAGAATCTCCAGCAGCCACGCAGGTCCCTCCACCCACAGGTGACAAGGGTTGGTGAGAGAGTCTTTTTGGGTGGCCAACAGGGGAGTGGGGTGTCCCCCTGGCTCGGGCCCCCTCGGGAGGCAGCAGTGGAGGCAGCAGCAGACAGGGGCACCCCAAGCAGGCAGGACCTCGGATCCATTGTTGAAGGCCTCCACATAAACCCCCTGAGGGAACTGAGCCCAGTGTGGAGGCCCTGCCCCAACCTGAGCACCTGAACTTAATCTCACACTGAATAGCAGCCCTGCCCCCACCCAAAGCCCTCAGACTGGGAAGCAGCATTTGAATCTCAGACCCCAAGAGCTGGCTGGGTGGATCTGGAGGCCTGGTGGGTGTGGAAAGAAAACTCAGGAGTCAAGTCACTGGCTGGGAAAATGCCCAGGAAAGGGAAAAAAATAAGACTATAGAAGGTTACTTTCTTGGTGAACAGATATTTCCTCCCTTCCTTTCCAATGAGGAAGAACAATGCTTACCATCAGGGAAAGACACAGAAGTCAAGGCTTCTGTATCCCACACATCCAAAATAAATATACCATGGGCTCAGGCCATGGAAGAGCTCAAAAAGGATTTTGAAAATCAAGTAAGAGAGGTGGAGGAAAAACTGGGAAGAGAAATGAGAGACTGCCCTGAGATTCTGGAACCAGAGGGCAAAATAAGTTTTCCGGGAATCCACCAATCACTGCCTGAAAGAGATCCAAAAAGAGAAACTCCTAGGAATATTGTGGCCAAATTCCAGAGTTCCCTGGTCAAGGAGAAAATATTGCAAACAGCTAGAAAGAAACAATTCAAGTATTGTGGAAATACAATCAGGATAACACAAGATCTAGCAGCTTCTACATTAAGGGATCGAAGGACTTGGAATAGGATATTCCAGAAGTCAAAGGAACTAGGACTAAAACCAAGAATCACCTACCCAGAAAAACTGAATATAATACTTCAGGGGAAAAATGGTCTTTCAATGAAATTGGGGACTTTCAAGCATTCTTGATGAAAAGACCAGAGCTGAAAAGAAAATTTGACTCTCAAACACAAGAATGAAGAGAAGCATGAAAAGGTAAACAGCAAAGAGAAGTCATAAGGGACTTACTAAAATTGAACTGTTTACATTCCTACATGGAAAGACAATATTTGTAACTCTTGAAACTTTTCAGTATTTGGGTAGTGGGTGGGATTACACACACACACACACACACACACACACACAGAGACAGAGAGCACAGAGTGAATTGAATAGGTTGGGATCAGATCTTAAAAAAAATGAAATTAAGCAGTGAGAGAGAAATATATTGGGAAGAGAAAGGGAGAGATGGAATGGGGCAAATTATCTCTCATAAAAGAGGCAAGCAAAAGACTTTTTAGTGGAGGGAAAAAGAAGGGAGGTGAGAGAAAAACATGAAGTTTACTCTCATCACATTCCACTAAAGGAAGGAATAAAATGCACACTCATTTTGATATGAAAACCTATCTTACAATACAGGAAAGTGGGGGATAAGGGGATAAGCAGGGTGGGGGGGATGATGGAAGGGAGGGTAATGAGAGGAGGGAGCAATTTGAAGTTAACACTCTTGGGGAGGGACAGGATCAAAAGAGAGAATAGAAGCAATGAGGGACAGGATAGGATGGAGGGAAATATAGTTAGTCTTATACAACAGAACTATTATGGAAGTTATTTGCAAAACTACACAGATATGGCCTATATTGAATTGCTTGCCTTCCAAAGGGAATGGGTGGGGAGGGATGGATGAAGAGAAGTTGGAACTCAAAGTTTTAGGATCAACTGTTGAGTACTGTTCTTGCTACTAGGAAATAAAAAATACAGGTAAAGGGGTATAGAAAGTTATCTGGCCCTACAGGACAAAAGAGAAGATGGGGACTAGGGAAGGGAGGGATGATAGAAGAGAGGGCAGATTGGTGATAGGGGCAATTAGAATGCTCGGTGTTTTGAGGTGGGGGGAGGGGACAAATGGGGAGAAAATTTGGAACCCAAAATTTTGTGAAAATGAATGTTAAAAGTTAAATAAATTAATTTTAAAAAAAAGAAATTCTAATATTTGTCATTCAATGTGTAATCGAGGTTTTTTTCATTTTTTTCATCTCCATAATGTCCTCCTGTGCCTCTCAATAGCAAACCAAAGATGACTAAAGTAGCTTTGTAATCCTGGTTTAATGAGGTTGAGTATGGTCCATTAGCGGAATATGCCCACCTCCTTATTCTAAGAGGTAATAATAATAACAATTAGCGTTTAAAATAGAACCCTAAAATTTGCAAAGTACTTTAAGAATATTATATTATTTGATCTTCACAACATCCGTGGGAGATAGGTGTCATAATCCCCATTTTATAGATGGGGAAACTGAGGCAGATAACAATTTAAGTGACTTGCTCAGGGTCATACAGTTAGCAAGTGTCTGAGACTGGATATGAATTCAAGTCATCTTGACTCCAGGTCCAGCAATCTATTCACCGTGCCACCTAGTAGAATGGGTAGAACACCAAAGATACAATAAGGCATATGTTACCCTGAATACAAGGTCAGGGACAATGACTGTTTCCTAACAAGTCAAGATAAAGTGTGTCTGCAGGCTATTGCTTGGTGGGCACTACTCCTAAGTGTTCTGTGCTCTGAGTATATTCAACAAAACCAGAATTAATAGAGCAGGTATCCTGTTTTCGAAGAAATCCATGACATCAGAGAAATGATGACATGACTTGCACTTGACTTTGTTTTGAGTGAGGGAGGGCTGTGCAAGGTCACCAGCCTCACTTTCCCCTCCTGAGCCATCTAGATCCAGTGAACAGATATTCATCAGAATGGCTGGAGAAGGCCCAGGATGCAATGGGAGACTTTGGCCTATTCAGGTACTCACTTAGAGCAGGTATCACACGGTTTCCAAATCACAGGTTCTTGATCTAAGACCCATGAATTTTTTTAAAAATGTTTTGACATACTGGTTCAATTAGTTTCTTTTGTAATCTTCCATAACTTATTGCTTTCACTTTAAAATATTAGTCTTACAAAGATTGCATAGTCATCACCAGACTACCAAATAAGTCCATGACACATAAAAAGGCTAAGAACTCCTGATCTAGATGATGCAAAGGCAAAAACAAAAACAGTCTTTACCCTCATGGAGCTTACTTCTTCTGGGTAAATCTTTGGCTCAGTAAGAAGAATTATTAAACTGCTAATACCCAGAGAATCTAAATACTTGTTGATTGGTTGGTCTATGGTTTTTTGGGCTGGGCCTGACAGGCCAGTCCCCTGAGATTCTGTTCCATAATGGAATGAAATGAGACCGTTATAGGTCATTCAGCAGTTACCAAAGAGAAATTTACCAAGTCACAGCAGAAGATAATTATTCGACAAGGGTGGTCTTTGAGGACATTCCAAGTTGATTCAGTTAAGTGAAGTTCCTCTGCATGAATTGCCCATCATATCCACCAGCCAGGCACCAATCAATCAATAAACATTTATAAAGTGCCTACTTTGTTCTAGGCATTGTCCTAAGTCATTAGGGAAAATAAAAGGAGGCAAAAGACCATCCCTGCCCTTACAGTCTAATTGGGGAGAAAGCATGCAAACAAATAGAAAGTAAGCTATGTACAGGATATATAGGAAAAATTAAAAAAGGGAAAGCCCTGGAATTAAGAGCGCTGGGAAAGGCTTCCTGTAGAAGCTGGGATTTTAGTTAGGACTTAAATCTGGCTATTTTGTACTCAGTTAACAAGGAAAATGCATCGATACCCTAAGCCTCCAGTCCCCTGAGTCAATTAAGTTTCAAGGATACTGTCAATACAGTCAATACAAGGAAAATTAGTCTAACTTGGAGGAGAGGGGGGCAGGATTTAGGATATTGTTCCTGCCACATATGGCCCTTGTGACTTGAATCCCAACAGAAATACGTATTCTCTCATGGTGTGGTTCAAGGTCCACTCCTGCCAAGCCAAGTACTCTCTCTCTTGACAGTGGGGCTCAAAACTGTGTCAGTCTGATATCCACAGCTGAGAGGGATTTGTCACAACAGTCCCCAAAATGCACACTTTTATTCTTCCCAGCTATAGGCCAAGGGTCCTACACTCCGTGAGCTGTTTTAAACCACAAGCACCACTATGTATTATAGATAGAGGTTTGCCCAAGGGAGAAACTAAACCCTCGAGGAAACTTTACCCAAAGGCTTAAAGTTATCATTCTAAACTGCCTGAGAATCTATAGCCTAACAACCCCAGTGACATATTTACTGACTCTAGCATGCTCACCTTCCTCCCTCCTCATGTTCAAACTCCACTCTTCAAACTCTCCATTACAAGCACCCAATCACTACTACTCCACTGATTACCAGCATCAGGAAAATAGCCTTATAACCCGAAGGGTAATCAATCACTATTATGGGAGACTTTGAACCCTCACTACTTCCACAGAAGGAGCCTGCTCTTCAAGATGAGGGTCCTCAGGGTTTTAGGTATTTAGGGAAGAAACAGAATCATTAGACCAGAGGTGTCAAACATAGGCAACACTGCTTCCCAAACTAGATTAAGATATAATTGGAAAACATTTAACAAAATAAATGAAAAATACATATGTGGTTTTCCAAGTCAATATGGAGCCTTCAGGGATCCTCAGGTATGATTTAGTGGCCCTGTTTCTATTTGTGTTTGGCATCACAACATTAAACCACTCTATCATCAGTCACTAGCACAGGGCGGTACTCAGAGGAAAGCAACTTTGGTTAGCTGGATGTAGGGAGTCAACTAATCAACAGAGGAGAGTGTTATGAATAGTAGACCCCCTACATGAAAAAACACTTTCTCTGACTTTGAAATCTTAAGGGGAATCTTCAAAAGACAGGGCTGCCTGTTTCCTGCTTTCAATATAACTTTAAGTGAGGGAATGCCTGACTGCCCATCAGAGTTTTAGATTTCTGAAACCAAAAAATACCAGCCACCTTGGAAATGTAAACATATTTTGTGACACAGGAGTAACAAAATTGTGGAATTGTTTTCCTCCATTCAAAACTTTTTTTTTTACTTTCTACTATGAGGTAGGCCCCATTTTAGGTACCAGAGATACAACCCCATCAACAGGAGGTTTCCTTTGGATTGGATTGTCCATAGAATGGCCCTAGATTTTATTGCTCTGTGTGTGTGCCTTGACATAAATATAAATCACTGAATTTTAAAATCTGAATGGGCCTTAGGAATCATCTAGTCAAATACTTTCATTTCATATACAGGACACACTCCACAATTATAGGGGAAGCATTAAAGAGGCCAGGAATTTGGTGTTTAAATGTAAAAGACACAATGTGGTGATAGTGTGATGATCACCAGCTCTAGAGACAGAGAACTTCTCTACAAATCCTTTCACTTACTGTATGACTTTGTGGCTAATCTCTCTGAGACTTAGTTTTCTCACCTGTATAATAGATCAGACTAGAATGACATCTTAGATCTTTGACCTTTTGTAAATCCATTTCCCCAACATCAATCAATTGTATGTTGTTTTGTATGTGTGTGTGCATGTGTCTGTGTGTGTGTGTGTGTGTGTGTGAGAGAGAGAGAGAGAGAGAGAGAGAGAGAGAGAGAGAGAGAGAGAGAGAGAGAGAGAGAGAGAGAGAGAGAGAAGGAGAGGCAGCCATGGCAAAGTTCAAAGAAAGGATACCAGAATCACCATTAGTAAACTTTAGTTAATATCTGAACTCTCTCTCTTACTCATTGTTTGACCTTGAGCTAATCACCTGTGCACAGGTTTAGGGCCCATACTCCCAGACCAACAGGTCTTACTCTGACCAGCAGTGCCCGTCAGTCTTGGCGGAGCGAACTGTGAGCAATGAATGGAGCGGGAGAAGAGATGGTGGATAACTCCATTTATTCCAGCTAGCTCATGCACTTTTATGGTCTCAATTATGTACGCAGCTCGAACAAATTTTATGCCAATTTAAGCAAGTTTTTACTCCTACTTTCCAGGAAGTATCTGGTAGTAAACAGGGGTGGAACCCTTCCTCCCAGCTCCAACTTGTCCATGCCTTACCAATCTCCCCTCAGTTTACCTGAGCCGTGACTGGTGTACGCCATCCAAGAGGGCTGAGAGTTGGCAATTCCCTTACACACCCAGTTCTCCCAGACTTTGTTTATTTGTTTTTATTTTGTATTTATATTTTATATTCCTTATTTATAAAATGAAGATAATAATATCTGCAGTTACTACTTTATAGAAGTACTGGGAGAATCAAGTACTAAACCATAATGTACTATATAAGCTGTCATTAAATCTTAAATGTCTTCTCAGTGGATGAAACACTGAGCCTGAAGCCAGGAAGACCTGAGTTCAAATTCAGTCTCAAGACACTTACTAGCTGTGTGACCCTGATGAACAAGTCACTTGATCTGATTGCCTCAGCTTCTTCAACTCTAGTAAATTGAGGATAATAACAGCTTCTACTTTGCAGGATTGTAATGAGGATCAAATAATATATTTGTAAAGTCTTAGCACAGTGCCTGGCACACAGTAGGTGCTATATAAATACTTATTCCTCTTTCTCTTCCTCTCTTGTGTTCCCAAAACCCTAAGCACAATGCCTTACACATAGAAGGTGTATAATAAGATCATAAATTTGTAATTAAAATGGACCTCAAAGGTCTTGCCATCAGCAATCCCCTAATTTTACAGATGAGGAAACTGAGACTCAAAGAACTTAAGGGACCTTCTCAAAAGTCACACAGCTAGTATCTGAAGAGGGATCCAAATGTAAGTCTTCCTCACTCCCAGTCTGTTGCTTTCTCCACAACATCGTTCTGCACTGCTTAAATGTTTGTTGAACAGGATTGTGAAAATGAATAATAGGTGACCAAAAAATATGAGATTGGTCGGAATTTTCATTTTGAACACACAAAGATTTGTCAAATAGATACCAGATTTTTGTCAATTTGCTACTTTTGAATGGTGTCCAAATGGCAAAAAGTGGTGGTGCTACTCTTATGGAAAGATTTATAGGGTAAAACAGTTGTTAAAGGCTCTGTCAAGGCAATAAACTGTCATCTCCAAAAATAATTGGGTGGTCTTGATGCTGGGATCACAAGTCAGTTGTAAAGGAGATGGAGGAGCTAGTTTATAGTCGTCTATCAATGTGCAGATACATCACCTCATAAATTTCACAAGTCATATTCCGGTTCACAAATTTCCTGGTGGGAAATTGATAGCAAGTACTAAAATCCTAAGTAGGCAGACACATTCTTTGTTTTCCAAAATGGAATAAGGCTCCTGAAATAAGATAATCATTTAACCTGGAGTTTATACTGTTGTGGTTAATATAACAGCATCTGGTTGTTGCTTTTTGTTGTTCTGTTTTGTCTTTGTTTTGTAGTTTGTTCACAAGCCACAGTAGCAAATATTTAACATTTCATGTATTCTTCTAATTCAGTATTTCTCTTATGACCCATGTTCAGAAACTTGCCCATTTGCATTAACCATTATGTCTGAAAATAGTCAAGTGGGCCCTACCTAAGTGCAGAAAATTATAGACAATAGAATGCAAGGGCTAAAAGAGACCTTTAAGATCATTAAATCCAGCATTTTAGAAATGGGGGAGATCAATATACAGTGAACTCAAATAACTTGATCAAGATCACAAAGCTAATTAACAAGAAACAATTATGGTGCTGTAGAAGCTACTCTGAAAATTTGCTTTGGGATGCTCATCGTGTAATCATGGACCTCAGTTTCCTCGTTTATAAAATGGAGATAATATTGCTCAAAACTACCTATGTTATAGGATTGTTTTAAGGACCAAATATACATAAAGAATTTGACAAAACCACAAAACACTATATAAACTTCAGCTGTTATTAGTTGCAGAGCCAGGATTAGACATCTGGTCTCTTGGCACTCGGGTCCATTCACTTTCCACAGAAGCATACTAACTCCTCTTTTCAGCCATATCATTTAAGGCTATTCCAAACCAATCAAAAAGTACATTTTTAAAGAGGGCTTCTTTGTTGTGTTATAAATGTTGACTACATAATGAAAAGTCTGCTTAGTTTTAACTTGAGCTGTTAGATTTGAAAAAAAGAGTTTATTGTTCATATAATACTTGAACATATGTACATGTGTTCAGAATAGATGTTTTTGAAGGACTCAGAATGTGTCATTTTTATCTTTATAGCAGCAGCATCTAGCACAGTTTCTTATATGTAGTAGGTATTTAATAAATACTGAATTAAATTAAATTCCCTTCTGATGAGCCAGGAGCTTTGGAATTTGTTTTGACAAATTGTGAGGACAAGAAAGAGAACAAAACAGGTTTCTATTTGGACAGCTCAATATTCTGCTTAGCTCAAGTCAGAGTAGTCCTGATGGTTTTTAATTCTAACTTGAAAGAGGCCAATTATATCTTTTTCAGAGACGATTAGCTACAAATCATCATCTTTGTATATATAGATTTTAACAAGCTCCTGTTACTATTTTCTCAAGAATATGTACTGAGAAGCATTAGAGGCTCCTCCTTCCTGTACTCAACCATGCCAAATGTCATACATATTCTATTCAAAAAAAATCTCAATATTTCAACTGGAAAACTAGGTTCTCAGCCATATCCTTCCTTGACATTTCTCCAAGTATAATACTTTGGCATCAACCTCTACATTTGGTCTTTCCTAGATTTTTCAGTCCTATTTCAGATTTGTCTTGGTCTCTCCAAGTCCATTCAATTCAATCCAACAAGAGTTTATAAAGGACCTCCAATCTGTAAAATACTGTGCTAGGCACTGGAGGCACAAAGATAAAATCAAAAGTGGCTCTTGCCCTTAAGGAGAAAAAGGTTGAGAGATAGAGTGCCAAGTTAAGGGAAGAATAAATGGGCCAATTTGATTAGAACATATAGTGAAGGGGAATAATAAACAATCAGGATGTGAATGGAGACTAAAGCTAGATATGAAAGATTTTAATGCCAAACAAGAGTGAGTATCTTATCCTAGAAGCAACAAGGAGCCACTGAAGTTTTTCTGACATCATCAGATGTATTTGGGTTGGATAAAGTCCTGGAATCAGGAAGACGAGTTCAAATTCAGTCTTATCCACTTACTAGATGTGTGATCTTGGGTGAGTCACTTATCCTCTGTCTCAGGTTCCCCATCTGTAAATGGAGATAATAATAGCACCTGCCAGCCAGGATATTTGTGAGGATAAAATGAAATCCTATTTGTGAAGGGTTTTACAGGCCTTAAATCATTTTATAAATGCAAACCACCATTATTAATTATTATTATGCTTTAGGAAGATTATTGTATACCTTCCTATCCTCTATAAACAAAAAGTTTCTTTTTAAATACAGAGTAATTAATTAATTTGGAACAATGTCCACTCAGCTCATTAAGGCTATTTTTCCACAGGCTAGCATTTATTGCCAACTGGATCGGTTCATAAGAATGTATTAGTAAGATGTATTGAGTCAATTCACTCAAACTGTCTGAACTCATAGTGAAGTTGACACAGCTGATGAAGGAAGATTAGATTACTTACATGGCCCAAAGGAGTCTGAAATTGAAGAAGACAGATATTTTTCATCAATGACAGGCTCTGTTTGCCTCATACTATTTTCCTTTACCTACTCTCTTATTTTTTAAAGCATTTTTTAAATATTTCCCCAGTTACATGTAAAATCAATTTTTAATATTTGTTTTAAAAACTTTGAGTTTCAAATTCTCTCCCTTCCTCCCTTCCAACCACCCCTCTTAATGAGAAGACAAGCAGTTTGATATAGGTTATATGTGTGCAGTCATGCAAAACATATCCATAATAGTCATTTTCTGGGAAAAAAATGAATAAAAAAACTCAAGAAAAATAAAGTTGTTTTTAAATGTATACTTCAAACTGCATGCATACATCATCAGTTCTTCCTGTGGTTAGCATTTTTCATCATAAATCCTTCAAAGTTTTCTTTAATGGTTATATTGCTAAGAATAGCTGTCGTTCACAGCTGATCATCTAACCAATAGTGTTGTTACTTTGTACACAGTACGTTTCACTTTGCATCAGTCCATACAAGTCTTTTCAGGTTTTTATGAGAGCATTCTATTCATCATTTCCTATAGTACAAGAGTATTCCACCATAATCACATTTCATAACTTGTTCAGTCATTTGCCAATTGATGGGCATCCCCTCAGTTTCTAATTCTTTGCCCCCAGAAATGAGCTGCTAGAAATATTTTTGTACGTAGAGCTCCTTTTCCTTTTTGTTTTTTATATCTTTTGGAATTACAGACCTGGTAGTGGTATTACTAAGTCAAAGGGTATGTGTAGTTTTATAGCTCTTTGTGTATAGATCCAAATTGCTCTATAGAATGGTTGAATCAGTTCACAACTCCACCAACAGTGTACTGATGTCTCATTTTTCCCACATTCCCTCCAACATTTGTCATTTAGCTTTTCTGTCTTATTAATCAATCTAATAGGTATGAAGTAATACTTTAGAATTGTTTTAACTTACATTTCTCCAATCTATAGTGAATTAGTTTATTTTTCCTATGGCTATAGACAGCTTTGATTATTTCACCTAAAAAGTGATCATACCTTTTGATCATTTATCAATTGGAGAAGGGCTCTTATTTTTATAAATTTGACTCAGTTCTCTAAATGCTTGAGAAATGAGGCCATTATCAAAGAGACTTGTTCAAAATTTTTTTCATAGTTACTATTGCTAACTGTATTTCCTTCCATCCTATCCCCACCATTTAATCTATTCTCTCTCTCCCTTCACCATGTCCCTCCTCAAAACTTTTTCTTCTGACTATCTCTCAACCTGCCCTCTTTTCTATCAACCCCCCCTTCTCTTATCCCCTTCCCTCCTACTTTCCTGTAGGTAAGCTAGATTTCTATACCCAATTGAGTGTGTATTATTTCCTTTGAGTCAGTTTTGATGAGAGCAAAATTCATTCAGTTCCCCTCACCTCTCTCCTCTCCCCCTCCATGTAAAAACTTTTTTTTGTCTGTTTTATGTGAGATAATTTACCCCATTCTACCTCACCCTTTGTCTTTCTCCCAGTACATTCCTCTCTCATCCCTTAATTTTGTTTTTTTAAATGTCATCCTTTCATATTCAATTCACACCTGTACCTTCCTTTTAACTACCCTAATAATGACAAAGATCCCATGAGTTACAGATATCATCTTCCCATGTAGTAATGAAAACAGTTTAAGCTTATTAAGTCTCTTATGATTTCCCTTTTCTGTTTACCTTTTTATGCTTCTCTTCAGTCTTGTATATGTAAGTCAAATTTTCTATTTAGTTGTAGTCTTTTCATCAAGGATGCTTGCAAGTCCTCAATCTCATTGAATGTCTGGTTTTTTCCTCTGAAGGATTATAGGTAGGTGGGTAGGTGCTGGGTAGGTGATTCTTAATTGTAATCCTAGCTCCCTTACCCTCCAGAATATCATATTCCAAGCCCTCCAGTCCTTTAATGTAGAAGTTGTTAAATCTTGCATGTTATCCTGATTGTGGCTCCACTATACTTGAATTGTTTCTTTCTGGCTGCTTGGAGTATTTTCTCCTTGACCTGGGAACACTGAAATTTGGCTATAATATTACTGGCAGTTCTCATTTTGGGATCTCTTTCAGTAGGTGACCAATGGATTCCTTCAATCTCTGTTTTACCCTCTGGTTCTAGAATATCAGGGCAGTTTTCCTGGATAATTTCTTGAAAGATGATATCTAGGCTCTTTTTATGACCCTAGCTTTCAGGTAGTCCAACAATTTTTAAATGATCTCTCCTAGATCTAGTTTTCAGTGAGATATCTGATATTGTCTTCCATTTTTTCATTCTTATTGATTTCTTGTAGTCATTAGCTTCCACTTGCTCCATGCTAATTGTTAATGAATTATCTTCTTCAGTGAACCTTTCGACCTCCTTTTCCATTTGGCTAATTCTACTTAAGATATTCTTCTCCTAGTTGGCTTTTTTAACCTCTTGTACCATTTGTCCTAATCTGTTTTTAAGGTGTTATTTTCTTCAGTATTTTTGTGTCCCCTTTACCAAGCTGTTGACTTATTTTTCATGATCTTTTTGGGTATCACTCTCATTGCTCTTCCCAATTTTTCCTCTATCTCTCTTACTTGATTTTCAAAGTCCTTTTTGAGCTCTTATGTGACCTGAGGCCAATTCATATTTTTCTTGGAGGCCTTGGAGGTAGAGTTTTGACTTTGTTTTCTTTTGAGTGTGTGTTTGGATCTTCCTTGTTACCATAAAAACTTTCTGTAGTGTAAAGAAAGTGAAGAGAGAGACAGAGAGAGAGAGAGAGAGAGAGAGAGTCAATCATTGGTCATTGAGGCATTTTTTCATGCACAGAGAACAGAAGGCTGGAAAGACTGACAAACAGCTATAAAATCTGGAAGAAGTATTATTATATAATTTAAAAGAAAATCACATAATTAGTATCTTCAGTTTCATGTACAACCTACTTCTTCTATTCCTCTGCATATATGGAAATGACCGTTTTATTTGGCATTTGTTAAGTTCAAATAAAAATAAGTGTGTGTGTGTGTGTCTTTTAAAATGAATGATCTGATTCTTCCTGCTTCCTTCCATTTATCCCTTGTTACTGTGAAGAAAATATCTATAGACTGCTACTATATTTCCATTGTCATGTGAGAGAACATGTTGGTTAGAGATATGATGATTGCAAAGAAAAGATAAAGAGGAGGGAAGTAATAAGGACGATTACTTCAGCACAAACAGAGTGGATAGATGAACTCTCATTCATGGAGACAAGAAGTATTGTCCCTAGGTTTCTCTGGATAGAATAATTAAAATGATTTGATATGTAGTTTTTTTTTAAAAAAGACTTAGGTACAACATTTAGTAATTACTAACAGAATTATGTGGGTTTTGTAATCAATAAGAGGCACCAGAGGCAGGAAGATGGCATAAGAAAGTACTAAGCCTTAAGTCAGGAAGATCTGATTTCACAGCCAGCCTCAGACACTTATCAATTGTGTGACCCTGGGTAAGTCACTAAACCTTTATTTTCCTTAGTTTCCTTACTTGCAAAATGGGAATAATAATAGTATCTGCCTCCTAGTGCTGTTATAGTGCAATGCCTGGCACATAATAAATGCTATATACATGCTTATTTCCTTCCCTTATTTAAAAAAAAATTCTCCTATGAAACTCACTCTCTCTTCATCCTTATTCATATTCATAAACACTCCAAGAAATTTCTTGCCTAGGACTGGATGACTGGCCACATCTGAATGTCATGTTACCAATAAGACGTGTGCTTTAGCATTAACATTCAGTTGATATAAATACTTTCCAAACTGTGGGATTGCTGTTTGAATTTAAATTGGATCAAAAAATTCTTGTCCCAAATGATTCCCTGATCTTTGAACATGTTAACTCAAGTTAAAAAAAGAAAAGAAAAGATCTAAACTTGAGATTCTTCCTTTGCTTAGAGTTTGTAACCCTCTTAGCAGGTATGAAGTAAGCCTACAAACTTAAGCTTAAGACTGTATGTCACCTTTAGATTTTTTAAAGAAAGGTTCTACTTTCTGTCTTGGTAACCAGCCCCACCCTCTGTGGTTCCACAGAACTGATTTATCATTATTATTATTGTCATTATCATAATCATTGTAGAAATGATTTCTTCATTCCTAGGGAGTTTGAGGTGTGAGAAGTCCCTTCACTAATGCAAATAAGCAACATATCTGTAACATGGACCATTAGAAAATTTCCTGGGAGCCCTGAGGGTAAAGTAACTTGCAGATGGAAATAGGATCATAGGATCATATATTTACAACTGGAAAGGAGTCTGGAGACCACGTGACCAAATATTCTCATTCTCGATATGAAAAATCAAGAAACAGGACTAAATAAGTTTAAGTGCCCTGCCCAAAATCATAGCCCTAGTTAAGGATCAGAGGATCCCACTCATCTGATTGCCCAGTCAGTGCACTTTCTGGTCAATCAGCAAGTATTTACTATTTACCTACTATGTGTTAAACACTGTGCTGGGTGCTAGGGGTACAAAAAAAAGCAGGACAGTCCTTGCTGTCATGGAGCTTATAGTCTAACTTCCACCATCCCAGTTACAGGCAAGACTTGAATGTACAAATGTCTTCTTTACTCCAAGGCTGGCCTTCTATCCACTAAAACACATTGTCTCTGGTGCCTACAAAAGTTCACATCATCAGAACATGCTTTAAGTAGATTTCTCAGATTTATATGAAAATCACTTTCTGTATGAGTTCTCATCAGCCAGTTTAGCTTAGTTTATCTTCTGAATACATCCAAAATCTTTTTTCCTCACTTCTCTACCTGTTGCATGTGAAATTTCTCCAAACCTCCCCCATAAAAGTAAACTTTCACTTGTTTTTGTCCCTTAAAGGATTTTCATTCTCATGTCTTGCTTTTCATCATTACTGTTCTTCTGCATACTGAAGTTCTGGTTTTGGTGGAGGCATTCAGAGAATGTTAATTCACTATAAGAACTATGAGTACACTCATAACAAAGATGGTGCAGCCATACAATTTCTGGAAAAGTAGATTCAGAGGGAGTCAATTGGGGGTTGGCTCTTCTTATGGTTGCTACTTCTACCTTATATCTTGAAACCTCTTGACATGAGGAAAAAGGAGGCAAAAGAAAAATCGAATGAGGTTTTATATTTAGAAGCAAAAATTACAAGATAAGAATTCTTTTCCCTAGCATTTTTTTTATTCATGCTTAAATTGGATTTAAGTGATACAGAGTTACACAAAGTCATCAGCCTCACTCTCTCCTTCGGAGTCATCGTAGTCCAGTGGCAGGACAGAATCAAGATGGCCAGCTCAGGATGCAGTGAATGACCTTGGCATCTTTGGTGTCTAACCAAGCTCTAAGCTCTCCACATCAGATGCTTCAGCTACTTTCATGACTATTGGAACAAATTGTTCTCATCTACCATTCCACCAGAGGAAATCTTCCCATGCTTGGGATAGACACCCCCCTAACTCACCAGTGGGTTTGAGACCCCTTGGTTACCCTCAATCTGGTTTGGCCTGTCTGCCAAAATGGTTTAGTGAGATGTGGCTGCTGCCCATGCTACAGCTTCTTGGAGCCACATGTGAGAGTTAGGTGGAACAGGTGAACACCCCAAAAAGGGCTTGGCAGCCATCATACCAAAGGTACTGGTCCTCCTTGAACATACCCTAACATTCTATGAACCAAGAAAAGAGATATGAAAGCAGGTTGGTGAGAAAGATTAGCACAGACTTTGGGGTTACTTAGCCTGGGTTCAAATTCCATCTCTCCCTTTTACTTTGTCAGTGACCTTGGGCAACTCAACTAGGCACCTTGGCCCTCAGTTTCCTCACCAGTAAAATAAGCTGTCTCTAACACCTTGTCTAGCCTAAGATTCATCATACTATAAAAATGAAATGGTTACCTGGATTTGAAGGAGTCAGATTGCTCTGAAATGCACACACAAAAGTCTAGCATGTCCATAGAAATCAAAATTGATGGAAGATTTATTCTCCAAAGTTCATACAGCACCTTAGAATTTCCCTCCAATATCAATTCTGAATGACAGTCTGAGGTTTCCTGCAACAGCATTTGTCTCAGGGTTTGTCAGAAAAGTCATTTCATTTCTTATGATTCATTTCATTTATATTTTAGTGTATTAGCTGGATACATTATTGATCCTTTCTTCATCCAATTTGAGCTTCTACAGAATAGACAAAAATTTGGTTTGAAAGATGTCTGTTCTATCCAGCTTGCTCCGGAGTGGTGCTGAGATCTAACAGAGTTACAGCAGTGAAGGAGATGATGTTTAGGGGAGTGAAAAAGAATTACACATCCAGAAGAATCATTTTTCATGCAGCTATACACATTGTGTACACATATGTAAAATACAAGAATATGTAAATATATCTGTCCCCTCTCTAACCTGTCCTCAACACAGCAGCCAAATTGCTCTTCATAAGATATGTGTCTGACCCCATCATTCTCCTACTGAAAAATCTTTAGTAGCTCTCTCTTGCCTCATATAAAATCCATAATCTGCAGCCCATCATTTAAAACCCTGCACAATGTGGCTTCCACTTTTCTTTCCCTTCTCATGTAGTATTACTCCTCTTCGCAAATTCTCCATTCCCATAAAAGTGATCTATCAGTTGTGGCACAGCATTCCACCTCCTGCCTTTGTGTCTTTTCACAGATTACCCCACTCATCCCACTCCATGTCTGGAATGTAACCCTTCTTCCTCTCCATCTCCCAGTATTCCTAACTTTCTTCAAAGCATACCTCAGAGACTATTCCTGAATCCCACAGTTGTTAACTTTAGAGGCAACTATATCTCACAACAGAACACTGGGCTGAAAGCTCAAATCTACCTTCAGACATTTCCTAGCTGTGTGACCTTGAGCAAGTCTTTCAACTTCTGTCTACCTTAATTTCCTCAATTATAAAATGGAAATAATAATATAACTTCCCAGGGCTATTGTGAAGATCATATAAAATGATATTTATAAACATGGTACCTAGTAGGCACTTACTAAATGCTCATTTCCTTTCTCCTCTCTTGCTTTAAATTATTTTGTACTTGGCATTTACTTCCCTGTTTACCTTATCTATATGCTCTATCCCTCCAGGAGAAAGTAAACTCCTTGAAGACAGGGACTGCTTTATGTCTTTGTCTTTCTTTGAGACCCAATCACAGTGCCTTAACATCACAAGTGCTTAATAAATGTTTGCTTAATTGAATTCAATACATGGATGCAGGTTTGTATGAATATGGGGGTGAGAGAGGGGGCAGTCTGGACCTGTGACTTCACAGGAATGCCATGTTTCACCACATAATCATCACAGCCTGGTTTGTTTGTTTTATTTGGTCCAAAATTTGGTTTATAACATTACATCGCATAATTGTAATGTGGTTTAATCTTCTTGTCATGCCACTTAAAAGGTAAACAGAATAGTAAATATATTCACCAGTGACATATGGATACACATTTATCTCTCACACATTGAGAGTGAGCCTAGAATTCTCAGTGTAAGTACATTGTCTGTATTCAATTTTAGCATATATCCACAAGTATTCTGTGCATCCTAATTTTGCACCAAAGACAGTTTAGTCATAAATGACTTTTAAGTAACATCAGCACATTTTTTAAAGCCTCACATAATGGTCACACCACAGTTTTTTGCAAAAAAAACAAAAGAAAATTAGCATAAAATCTGCAATGATTACACCCATGCAATATGGTATGGAGTTCCTGGTCAGGAGTCTCCCTCTACCAGTTCTGATTAGGATCTGATCTATAGCTTAGAATTAGTTTGAGAGAGTTGCCTGAGGGCACTGAGGTTAAGCAATGACTTGCCCAGGATCACATAATCTATATGGGTCAGAAGCAAGATGTGAATGAGGTCTCTGACACAGAGAAATTATCACCAATTACTACTGTGCCTTGTAGCCCAGAGAATACAACACACATACACACACACACACACACACACACACACACACACACACACACACACACAGAGTCCAAGGCACTTGGGTCTCATATAGAGGCAGGTTCAGTCCCAGGAAGCCAGACCAAAAATACAGGATAATGTTTTTCTTTATCTGACAATATCCCTACCTTGTAGCAAGTGCAAGAAAATTTCTAAATGAAAGGTTAACTATGACTCATGTCTAGGAGCTCCCCAAAATGTGGGTAACAGTGTGCCTTCTAGAAAAATTCCTCAATATGTAACATAGGTATCAGTTATAAGACAGTTTTTTGGCTTGGGTTTTTTTTCCCACCATCATAGACACAAAACCACCACAGCATATGAACAAATACAGAAAACAGAAAATACTTAAAATTAATCCATTACTTTCATTATATTCCTCCCCTAGAAAATAAAGACAACTTTGTAGGACTGCTGAACTGATCTTTCACTTTCCACTTAACACCTACAATATCTAGGCATCTCACAAGACCCAGATCTCCTGGTCAGATGGACCATAGGTTTGTTTTAACTGATCCTGGCGGTGATAATCACCTCCAAGAATCGTACTGTGAAAGAAATCTTCTCCTGCTGGTCAACTGATAGCCTAAATTCCACACCCGAGAACTCTCAAATACATAAAGTAAATTCTAAGGATTGATAAAAGTTGCTGACCCATACTCAGAAAAGGCAAGAAATGGCATACCAAGATTCAGGTATGTGTACACAAGCACATCTCACTCTACCATGTGCATCAGGCAGGTGCGTAAAGGAAAGAAATCCATTCCCTGTACCCTTCCAGAAAAGATAGGACAGACCTGGCCTGAGAAGAGGCTCTCCCCTTGACTATTAGACACCAATTATCTTTATTAAAGTCTGTCACTGCGGACCAATCAAGAACCACTATTTTATCCCAGAAAAACATTATGTCGCTCACCAAAGGATAGATGAAGGTCTACATGGAAGATATCCCAGTTTAGCAAACCCAATCACCTGCTATACTACCAAGAAAACAAGTCATTTTCTAGTAGGGAAAAAAGGAATATAATTTCTTGAAAACTAAAAAGAACCCTTTCCAGAGTTGTTGATTTTCTTAGGTGTCTATGTGAAGCTATCTTTTTTTTTAAGCCAAGAAGTTGCTAGCAAACTTTATGCAAGAGTATTTTCCACTTAGTCAAAAATCTGCTTATTTATTCCAGGCAGTAAATAGTTAATACATACTGTAACTAACAGGGTGTTTCAGGTCTATGACATCTCAGTAGTTGTTTGTTCATTTCACTAGAATTAAGGTACCAAGCAAAACTCTCCAAGGTGACTTCAAAAGATGATACTTAGAGAAAAAGAGAGCATTATTCAGAACATTAGACCAAAACAAAGGTATGGGAGTCCTTCCCCATCATTACTGTGAATGAGTCAGCTGCCATATAATCAAAGCACATGTAAATGACTCTAGCAGAAAATTATTCCAAGTAATTAGGGAAGCACAATGAGATAATTAGGAAGGAGGTGTAGGGATAGTATTCAAGGGAAGGAATCTCTATAAAATTTGTATACGTGGCCCAGAAAAATTCCTTGGGATCTCTCTATGACACAAGAGAACTTGGCAGGAAGCAAATGACTCCAAACTATTAGACCTACAAAGCTAATAATTTCTCATATCTAAGGCAGACTGTTATCTGCTACCTATTGCTATCATAATCTGTTATCCCTTGTATCCACATCCATTCTGGGCCCATTTCAAAGTAGAGGCTGCCACATCCTATAATCATTAATAAATGCAACTCTGAAGTTGGACAATTCCAGCATCCTCCCTCACACATTCTCTCCATTTACAGAAACAGGAGAGGCCTTTAAATCATGGCATTATGAAGGATATATTTGTGGACAAATGGATGAAAAGACACTTTGGGGAGTGATTCCCTAACTCCAACATGGCTCAAGGAGTGGTTAGGTACAGTCATTTCTTGAGGAAGAGAAAAATATTTTAAATATGTTTGGAGGATGAGGAAAGCGTGCAGAGCCTTTTGGGTAGAGGGTCTCTAGAGAAGTTATGGGAGGTGATGGCTAAGAATTTCGTAGTATAAGAAGAAGGGATGGGGTCTGATCTGTATTGCTGAAGGGAGCACCACATGTATGAGATCAAAGAATCATCCGTTCTGGAAATGGAGAACCTGTGTTCAAATCCTCCCTCTGACACTGCTTGTGTGATTTTGAACAACTCACATAACCTCTGTAGACCTCAGTATGCTCAAGTGCAAAATAATAGTGGTAGAACTAGATGACCCCTGGGGTCCTTTTACTATCCTAGTAACAATGAAGAATTGAAATATTGAAGAGAGCTGAGATGGGTAAAGCAGTCATCTGACCAGTTACCTGGGAAGCAAAACATTTTGAATTTGAACAGAAGGCAAGTGCTCAAGCAGTGGCGACTAGGCAAATTCCTGAGATAACATTCAGTTATTGAAGCAAGAGTTCGTTCCAAGCAATTCAGTAGGGTGGATTAGGGCAGGAAGCTCAAGGCTCAAACATTTTTATCTCTGAAAGAGAAAAGGCGACACCTAGTGATCAGAAATTAAAAGTTTCACTTCCAATCTTAAATGTCTCCTATTTAAAACAGGAGGCAGTGTTATTGTCTATTTGTCTTGCTATGCCATTGAAGTGCTTATGATACAGAGCATTCCCCATAGACACAAATTGCCACAAACCTGTTTTCTCATATCTCATTCTTTTCTCAAGGATACATCCATGACTGTGCAGTGAAACAAGGCATTCAAAATTCTCACGTTAGACTCATTCATTCCATACACTTACAGAACAATCTAATTCAAATATTTTATTTTAAAGATACACAGACTGAAGCCCAAAGACCAGAAAGGACTTTCCATGGCCACAAATCTAGTAAGTAGTTGGTCTGATCCAAGCCCTAACCCTGGAACACTCCCTACTGTTCAATCGTTTCATTCATGTCCAAATCTTCATGACCACATTTGGGGGTTTTTTTGACAAAGATACTGGAGTGGTTTGCCATTTCCTTCTCCAGATCATTTTACAGATGATGAAACTGAGGCAAGGTCCATTGAGTTGACCAGAGTCACACAGCTAATAAATGTCTGAGGCCAGATTTGAACTCAGGATGATTAATCTTCTTGACTACAGGTCCATCATACTGTGCACTGTGGCACCACCTAGTTGGTGAAAGGCATACAATTATGCTTTGTTTCACTAAAAATTTATGTTATTTAATCTCACCTGGGCCCTCACTGTAGCACAGCAACCTTTCTAGTCCTTCCTGATCTGACTTACTCACACTCCCCACAATATTTATTCCACACTTCTCTCCTTTAGTCACTATTATATCACTATTTCTTAGTAGATTTTGTCTCTTATTTGGCTGATAAAATTGAGATCATCAGTCTAGTAGAACTCCATCTTCTTCTCAATTCCATTTCTCAAATCCCTTCATCCTTGTTCTCTATTCTCTCCTCCTTTGCTCTCATCACAGAGAGAGGTAGTTCTCCTTGACAAGATCAACCTCTCTACTTATGCCCTTAATCCCATCCCCTCTTCATCTTTCTCCTCCAGGGATTTTGCCCCTTTGATCTTCCCATTTCTCCTTTTAACTTTCAATCTCTATCAATTGGATCCTTTCCTCCTGCAAAAAAATGTAGATAACTTCCATCCTAAAAACAAAGAAAAACTTCTTTTGATTCTACCACTCCTCTGAGTTATGGTTTTATGTATCTCTTATACTTCTCCTCCATTTCACAGCAAAACTCTTAGAAAAAGGTGCTAATACTTGCTCATTAATCCTAATACTTAAATCCTTAATCCTACTTTTTCATCTCTCACTCTTTTCTAGATTCCTTGAAATCTAGTTCTCCAGCCTCATCACTAAACTGAAACAGATCTCCTCTGTTATACCAACAATATCTCAGTTGTTACATCTGATGTCATTTTCTCAGTCATCATCCTTGATCTCTCTGCATCATTTGATACTGTTAACTGTCCACTCTATCTGGATAAAATTCTCCTCTTGTGGGATTTTTGTCACATTTCTCTCTTGGCTCTACTCCTGCAAGTCTGACTACCTTCAGATTGTGCTTCTTGAAGACAGTCTATCTATTGTTTCTTTTTGTGTCATAGCACATTCTACAGTGCCTGGCATGTAGTCCTTAATACATTTTAATGATTGATTGATTGACTGCTCCTTCTCAATCTCCTCTACCATATCTTCAACCATATCCCATCCCCAAACAGACTCTTCTCCTCTCTTTATACTCTCACTTGGTGACCTCAAGTCACCACATTTTTATTCCAAGGGTTTTAATGATTATCTCTTTGTAGGTGTCTCCCAGATCCATGTATCCATCCCTATTATCTCTCCCAAGTTCTAGCCAATCAAGAAGTGAATAAAAATTGTAAGGTGCCTACTATGTGCCAAGCGTTGTACTAATCACTGATTATAAAAAAGAGGCAAAAGACAATTCCAGTCTTCAAGTAGTTTACTCATACATTATTAATTGCTTATTGGGCATTTCAAACTGAATATCACATGAGTATATCAAATGCAGCATATTCAAAACAGTATGTGTCTTTCCTCCAGAAACCCTTCTTTGTAACTTTCTTATTATTGCTGAAAGCACCACCACCCTTCCAGTCATTCAAGTTCACAACCCTGGTGTAACATCAGCTTCTCATTCTCACTCACCCCACATATTCAATCAGTTACTAAATCTTATTTCTACCTATCTAATATCTCTTGCATCCATCCCTTTTCCCCATACAGCAATCAAAATGACTTTCTTAAAGCACTGATATGACCACATCACTCTACCCTTCAACTCATGAAACTCCAGTGGCTGCTTCCTATATACCTTTCCAGTTTTATTATATATAGTTTTCACACAGCCCCAAGTAGAAATTAAGCTCTTAAAGTAATAGGGAGTGGGAGAAGGGAGAAGGGGGCTGTTTTCATTTTTATCTTTGTGTCTCTATTACCTAGCACAATGCCTGGCACACAGAAGCCACTTAATAAATGCTCATTGATTAATGGATTGCTTAACTGATAGACTCCTCTGACACCATTACCAAAGCACCTGAAAACACATTAGGATTACACACAGGGATGCTGACCAACTCAGTGGTGCTAACGCCTCACCTTACCCTTCCCTCCCTCTATCTTTACACACAATCTATCTCCCCAGAAAACATGAAAACAAGTTTTATCCACGGTGTAACAACAGGAGCCCTCTTCTTTAGTACCAATATTCTCCCCTTAATGTAACTGTGACTAATATAAAACATCAATATCAAGATCACAATCTTAACCACAAACTATCCAAGGGGCAATTAAAAAAACATTAATGGTCATATGAAAGTTGCAACGTTAGCAGTGATGATTTCCATGTAACAAGTGTTATGTATAAAAAGTTTCTGTAGCAAGGATGAGAGCCAGCAAATGAACAACCCAAATGGTACACTGGGGAGAGTGGAGAGAAGAGAAGGAGAGAGAGAAAGAGAGAGAGAGACCTGGATGGATGGATGGATGGATGGATGGCTGGATGGATGGATGGATGAATAGAAAAGCTTCAGGTACATTAAGTAGATCTTCTAGAATAGTGGTTCCAAACTCAAATTGAAATGGAAACCACCAAAGAGTTTATAAGGATGCCCATGATTTAGAAAACTACATATTAAAGTTAGCTATGTTGTAGTGTATTTTTACTGACATTTTAATCTGGCTCAGCTGCAATCAAGATTGTTGCAGGTCTCATGCAGCTCACTGCCTTGTATGGTATGCTGGACCATAGATGAAGAGTTGGAAGGTAATTAATTCAGAGGTCATTACTATTTCTCTCATTTTACAAATGAGGAAATTGAGATCTACAAAAGTCAGGTTAATTGCCCTAAGACACTCAAGGTAACAAAGCTAAGATTCAAACCAAGGCCCTTTGATTCTAATTCCAATTATCTCTCAACGGTACTATGCTCAATGGTACTAGGAGGACCTAGAAAAACAGTGTAAAAAGAAAAGTTAATGACCATTTAATACATTACAAACTAAAAAGGCAAGTTAAGGATCTCATTCTACTTTGATTATTAAGCATTCCCCAATTCCTCACTCATTATCTGTGTGGATTCTACTTTTCTTTCTCAGTTACCAGCTCTATAATTGCTAGAGTCAGGAAAGAGCTGGGATTAAATGCCACTTTTAGGGATGGAGCCAAGATGGCGAAGTAGAAAGACGCACATACACATAGCTCCGAACACACAAACCACAGAACGGCTAGAGGGGACCAACCCAGGGCGAATTCTGCACCCAGAGACCACGGAATATTGGAGCGAGGGAGATTTCTGTTCCGGAGAGACCTGCAAACCTCTCACGGGGGGTCCTTTGCACCGTGGACTGGGCGCCGGGACAGGGAGCAGAGGGCAGCCCTGCCACGGCCATGACACCGTGAGGAAAAGATCCGAGAGGGCTATGGGGACGGAATCTCCAGCGGCCACGCGGGACCCCCCAACCACAGAGGGACCTGCAAACCTCTCGCAAAAGGTTCGTCGCGCTGCAGACACGGAGACCAGCCCGGACCTGCGGCGGCCGCGGCTCTGAGAGGCACAGATCTGAGAAAGCTCCAGAGACGGGATCTCCAGCGGCAGCACAAGCCCCCCCACCAACAGGTGACTGACGGGGGTAGGTGAGAGAGTCTCTTTGGCGGGTTGAGAGGGGAGTGGGGTGCCCCCATGGCTCGAGCCCCCCCAGGAGATAGAAGCTGAGAGGCAGCTACAGACAGGGGCTCCCCAAACGGGCAGGAGCCTGGATCCATTGTGGAAGGTCTGTGCATAAACCCCCGGAGGGAACTGAGCCAGAGAGGCGGCCCTACCCCTGACCATCTGAACTTAATTCTCACACTGAATAGCAGCCCTGCCCCCACCAAAACCCCTAAGGCAGGAAGCAGCATTTGACTCTCAGTCCCCAAACGCTGGCTGGGAGGACCAGGAGGCGAGGTGGGTGTGAGGAGAACATTCAGAGGTCAGGTCACTGGTTGGGAAGAATGCCAAAAAAAGGGAAAAGAAATAAAACTATTGAAGGGTACTTTATCGGAGAAAAGACACCTCCTCCCTTCCTTTCTGATGGGGAGGAACAATGCTTGCCATCAGGCAAAGACACAGAAATCGAGGATTCTGTGTCCCAGCCCACCCAATGGGCTTGGCCATGGAAGAGCTCAAGAGGAATTTTGAAAATCAAGTTAGAGAGGTGGAGGAAAGACTGGGAAGGGAAATGAGAGGGATGAGGGAGAAGCATGAAAAGCAGATCAGCTCCCTGCTAAAGGAGAACCAAAAAAATCTTGAAGAAATTGGCACCTTGAGAACTAGCCTAACTCAGCTGGCAAGGGAAGTGCAAGGGGCCAATGAGGAGAAGAATGCTTTCAAAAGCAGAATTAACCAAATGGAAAAGGAGATTCAAAAGCTCACTGAAGAAAATAGATCTTTCAAAACTGGAATGGTACAGATGGACGCTAAGGACTTTATGAGAAAGACAGATATCTCAGAACATACCGCATAGATTCGAAAAATGGAAGATAATGTGAAATATCTTATTGGAAAAACAACTGACCTGGAAAATAGAATCAGGAGAGACAATGTAAAAATTCTGGGACTACCTGAAAACCATGATCAAAAGAAGAGCCTAGACATCATCTTTCATGAAATTATCAAGGAAAACTGCCCTGAGATTCTAGAACCAGAAAGCAAAATAAATATTCAAGGAATCCGCAGAACACCGCATGAAAGAGATCCAAAAAGAGAAACTCCTAGGAGCATTGTGGCCAAACTCCAGAGTTCCCAGGTGAAAGAGAAAATATTGCAAGCAGCTAGAAAGAAACAATTCAAGTATTGTGGAAATACAATCAGGATAGCACAAGATCTGGCACCCTCTACACTGAGGGATAGAAGGGAATGGAATAGGATATTCCAGAAGTCAAAGGAACTAGGACTGAAGCCAAGAATCACCTACCCAGCAAAACTGAGTATAATACTTCAGGAGAAAAAATGGTCTTTCAATGAAATAGAGGACTTTTAAATTTTCCTGATGAAAAGACCAGAGCTGGAAAGAAAATTTGACTTTCTAACACAAGAATGAAGAGAACCATGAAAAGGTGAACAGCAAAGAGAAGTCATAAGGGACTTACTAAAGTTGAACTGTTTACATTCCTACATGGAAAGACAATATTTGTAACTCTTGAAACATTTCAGTATCTGGGTACTGGGTGGGAGTACACACACACACACATGCACACACGCACGCATACATAGAGACAGAGTGCACAGAGTGAATTGAAGAGGATGGGATCATATCTTTAAAAAAAAAAAAGTGAAACCAAGCAGTGAGAGAGAAATATTGGGAGGAGAAAGGGAGAAGTTACATGGGACAAATTATCTCTCATAAAAGAGGCAAACAAAAGACTTATTAGTGGTGGGATAAAGAGGGGAGGCAAGAGAAAAACATGAGGTCTACTCTCATCACATTCCACTAAAGGAAAGAATATAATGCACACTCATTTTGATAGGAAAACCTATTTCATAATACAGGAGAGTGGGGGACAGGGGCACAAGCAGGGTGGGGGGGAGGATGGAGGGGAGGGCATGGGGAGGAGAATGCAATACGAGGTCGACACTCATGGGGAGGGAAAGGACCATAAGAAAATAGAAGTAATGGGGGACAGGATAGGGTGGAGGGAAATATAGTCAGTCCTATACAACACAACTAGTATGGAAATCATTTGCAAAACTAAACAGATATGGCCTATATTGAATTGCCTGTCTTCCAAGGGGAAGGGGTGGAGAGGGAGGGAGCTAAAGAAATTGGAACTCAAAGTGTTAGGACAAAATGTAATGTTCTTACCACTGGGTAACAAGAAATACAGGTTAAGGGGTCAAGAAAGCTATCCGGCCCTGCAGGACAAAAGAGAAGACGGAGACAAGGGCAGGGAAGGAGGATAGAGGAGAGAGCAGATAGGTCACAGGGGCAATTAGAAAGCTTGGGTTTGGGGGGAGGAGGGGATAAAAGGGGAGAAAATTTGTAACCCAAAATTGTGTGAAAATAAATGTTAAAAGTTAAATAAAAAAAAAAAAAGAAAGTAAGACAAGGTTAGCAGGACTGATAAAGTAACATAACTGGTGTTACACAATTTTCCCAATATCTTTTACAAAATTCAAATTAAAAATTGCTTTGTCTAGCACTAAAAAAAAAATGCCACTTTTAACACTTGCAAGTTGTATAGTGAATGGAGTGCTGGGATTGTAGTTCAAAACTTGCCTCAGACAATAGCTGTATGACCATGCAAATCACTTAAACTTCCTCAGCCTCAGATTCCTGTCTGTAAAATGGGGATGGTAGTAGCACTTACCTCTCAGGGTTGTCATGAGGACTAAATGAAAGAGCAAATGTAAAGCTCTGTGAAACTTAAAGCACTATATAAAAACTAGGTATTATTACTACTAGCTATGGTGACCATGAGTGAGTCATTTAATTTCTCTGAAATTCAGCTTTCTTTTCTGTAAGATGCACATAGTGATACAGAGTTGTAAAAATAAAACAAGATGACATAAAACGCTTTGTAAAACTTAATGTGCTGTGTGTGAGCTGTAATTCTATAGTGCTTTATGGCAAAATGTAGACAAATGGACAAAATGAGGGGGCATGCAGCTTTGGCTATTTACGTTTGTGTAAAAGAGTACATTAAAGAAATCATGGATCCATCCCTATATAAAGTCCCAATACACCCCAGCTGTCATGCAATCTGTCTGTTTCCATCAAATACTGTGCTACGTTAGCTCTAGGTGGAAATAGCAGTGCAGTGGGTAACACTGGCTGCTTCCTCTGCACATGTGCTGGGTGAGCCTGCCCTCTCCTGCACCTTAGGCTTCTTTCCTCTAACTCTTCTGAAGTTGTTTAAATCTTTTAGTAATCAAATATTCGGAATAAGAAACATTTGGACATGGCCAATGACAAATTTGTGGGAGGTTTTTAACTAAGTATATTTGTTACAAATGTTTTATTTTTCTTTATTTTTCAGTAGACTAGAAAGACAGGAGGGAGAGGAAAGAAATACTAATTTAATTAAAAGAGGTATAGAAAATATTTTTAGAGTTCTTAAAATAGCTATTTAAAAATAGCTTTATGGAACGGTAAGGAATAATCATTTAGTAAACAAAAAAAATCTTTTGTAATGCAAATAATCACACACACCCAACTTACCTGTCTAGTATTCTGAATGTTTCATAAATCAGATCTTCTTAAAGCAGAAAATAATGTAAAAGAACAGTTAATAACCATTTAATCCATTACAAACCAAAAAGGCAAGTTAAGGCTCTCATTCTATTTCAATTATTAAGCATTCCCCAATTCCTCACTCATTATCAGTGAAGATTTTATTTTTCTTTCTCAGTTACCAGACCTATAATTCCCCCTACAATCTATTTTAAATTAGACTCATCCAGTTTACTGCTGGCAGTCAAACTTCTGATTTCTTTTGCACCTGCTGCACATTTTGTATCAGGATTCCCAAGACGCTGTTTCCCTTTTGGCAGCTCATGAATTCTTCACTTGGTCAATAACCCTTAATTGCTTGAAAACCTCAGTAATCATAGCATGGACTCTAACTTGAAAAATGTTTCATTTGAGATACTTTTTTTTTAACCATTGTATAAATTTATTCATTTATTCAAGATACATTTTTTCACCTTACTATATGTGAAAGGATTGTGCCAGGTGTGATGGGAAATACAGGATGAATTAAAAATGACAGATGGTTTCTAGGGTTCAAAGAGTATATTGTGTAATAAAAAAGATCAGCTACATGCAGAAATAAAAATTATAGTATGCAACAAAATGAGATCAAGATTTGTCATTTTCTTTGGGTTCAGATATATGGTTTCATCAGTCAGAAGTTCCCAGTAAGGGAACTCTCTCTACCAATAGGCTGTGTGCCTGTAGCATGCTCTTAAAGAATTCCCTAGAGGTGGAGCCAAGATGGCAGAGTAACAACATGGACCTGCAGGAGTTCTTCCCCAAGGCACTTAAAATACCATAGAAAATTACTCTAAAAAATTATAGGGCAGCAAAAGCCATAAGGTGACAGAGTGAAACAGATTTACAGCCCAAGATAGCCTGGAAGGCCAATAGGAAGGATCTATTGCACCAGGCACACAGTGGCCTGCACAGCACAGACAGGACTGGAGCAGGTTTCAGGTGTTGAATCATGGGCAGCTGTTGCAGGATTCCAGATTTCCCAACGCACAAATGCCAAAGATAACTTCAAAGATCAGTGAGAAAGCTCTTTCATCTGGGTGAGAGGGAGGCATGGTTCAGGCTCCGGCCCTGGCCCAGGGCAGCTGCAGCCACTGCTTCAGCAGCCACTTCTGGAGTTCTCAGCCTACAGACCATGAGGGAATTGAGCAGCTGATATGGATCTCAGTACTAAGTGGGGGGTTCAGGGTGAGGAGGAGAGCTGGTGTGGCAGAGTTGATGGCAGCTGTGGAGAGGGAATCCTACTCACAGTTCCAGGGCAGAAAAGAGTGCTTGTAGTTGGTCATAGACCACAGCACAGGCCAGGAGAGGAATAAACACCTGTTCCTTGATTATGCCACCTTGGAGGTACCCAGAGATATCTTGGAGAACAGCTACACAAAGCATACCCTCCACTTGACAAAAGGTTCAAAAGTCAAGTAATTGGCTGGGAAAATGCCCCAAAAGGGGGGAAAATAAAACTATAGAAGGTTACTTTCTTTGTGAAAAGATATTTTCTTTCATTCTTTCAGAGGAGGAAGAATAAAGCATAAAGCCAGAGGAAGAACAAAGCATACAACTGCAGGAAGATAGCAAGGTCAAGGCTCCTACATCCAAAGCCCCTTCAAAAAAAAATATGAGCCATAGAAGAGCTCAAAAAGGACTTTCAAAATCAAGTAAGAGAGGTGGAGGAAAAATTTGGAAGAGAAATGAGAGCAATGCAAGAAAATCATGAAAAATGAGTCAACAGCTTGCTAAAGGAGACACTAAAAATGCTGAAGAAAATAGCATCTTTAAAAATAGACTAATCCAAATGGCAAAACAGTTCCAAAAAGCCAATGAGGAGAAGAATGCTTTAAAAAGCAGAATTAGCCAAATAGAAAAAGAGGTCCAAAAGCTCACTAAAGAAAACAGTTCTTTAAAAATTAGAATGGAGCAGATGGAAGCTAATGAGTTTATGAGAAATCAAGAAATTATAAAACAAAACCAAAAGAATGAAAAAATAGAAGACAATGTGAAATATCTCATTGGAAAAGCAACTGACCTCAAAAATAGGTCCAGGAGAGAAAATTTTAAAATTATTGGTCTACCTGAAAACCATGATCAAAAAAGAGCCTAGACATCATCTTCCAAGAAATTATCAAGGAAAACTGCCCTGATGTTGTAGAATCAAAGAGTAAAATAGAAATCTAAAGAATTCAATTGCCACCTCCTGAAAGAGAACTCAAAAGGAAAATGCCTAGGAATATTGTAGCCAAATTCCCAAATTCCCAGGTTAAGGAGAAAATATTACAAGCAGCTAGAAAGAAACAATTCAAGTATTGTGGAAATACAGAATTTAGTAGCTTCTACACAAAGGAAACAAAGGGCTTCAAATATGATATTGAAGAGTTCAAAGGAGGTAGGATTAAAACCAAGAATCACCTACCAAGCAAAACTGAGTATAATACTTGGTGGAAAAATGGAATTTCAATGAAATAGAGGACTTCCAAGCATTCTTGTTGAAAAGACCAGAGGTGAATAGAAATGTTGACTTTCAAATACAAGAATCTAGAGAAACACAAACACAATCAGGAAAAAGAAGCCATAAGAAACTATTAAAGTTAAATTGTTTACATTCCTACACAGAAAGACATTATTTGTAACTCATGAGACCTTTTTCAGTATTAGAGTAGTTAGAGGGAAAAAAGAAATATTTTTATATATATATATATATATATATATATATATATATATACATACACACATACATGCATGCATGTAAACACATACATAAATATACATATATACACATATATAATATATACACACATATATGTGTGTACATGTATATATACATATATTCATATGTAGGTGTGTATGGATATGTATGTATATTATATGTGTGCATATGTATATGTAGGCATATGTTTATGTATGTATGTATATGTATATATATATATATAAATGTGTGTGGTGTGTGTGGGTGTGTGTGTATATATATATATATGTATATATATATATGTATGTATGTATGTATATAACATAGGCAGAGAGCACAAGGTGAGCCAAATATGAAGGGAGAACGACTAACAAATAAAATTTACTGTTGAATGGAATATACTAGGAGCAAGAGAAAGGGAGAGGTAGAATGCAGCAAATCACTTCACATAAAAGAGGCAAGAAAGACTTTTTACAGTGAAGGGGAAGGAGGGAAATGAAAGGGAATAAGTGAGCCTCACTCTCATGAGATTTGGCTTAAGGAGAGAATAACACACACTCAATTGGGTTTGGAAGTCTATTTTATGGGTATGGAAATCTATTTTATCCTGTAGAAAGACAGGGGCGAAGGGGATAGGAGAGGGAAGATGAGAGAAGGGGCAGCAAATTGGGGAAAGGGACAATCAGAAGCAACACTATTGTGGGGGACAGGTCAAGGGAGAGAATGGAATAAATGGAGGGCAGGACAGGACAGAGGTAAATGTGGTTATTCTTTCACAACATAACTATTGTGAAAGTGTTTTGTGTGTCTACACATGCATGATCTATATCTAATTGCTTACTTTCTCAATGAGGAAGGAAGGGAGACAATAAGAAACTCAAAGCTTTAAAATGATTGTTAAAAATTGGTTTTTCATGCAACCAGGAAATAAGATGTACAGGCAATAGGGTATAGAAATCTTTTTTGCCCTACAGGAAATTAGAGAGGAGAGGGAATATAAAGGGAGGGTGATTGAAGGGAGGACAGACTGAAAGAAGGGGTACAAGAGGTTCATGCTGTCCTGGGGTGGAGGGTTCCAAGAGATTGGGAGAAAATTAGAAATTCAAATTCTTGTGGAAATCAATGTTGAAAACTGAAAAATAAATAAATATGTATTTTTTTAAAAAAAGAATTCTCTAGGCCATTAAGAGTTTATGTGGCATGCCCAGTCACACAGCTACTAAGTGTCAAAGGTCTGACTTGAATCTTGGATTTTCTTGACCCCCAAGAGAAGCCCTCTAGCCACAACTCTATACTAGAGTATTTTTATAGTCAAATATTGTGCACTGAGAAAAACTATTATGTGTTCAAATTTTTTCTCTGAGACAGATAGGTGGGGAAGTGGATGGAACACTTAAGGAGTCAAGAAGACCTGAATTGAAATCCAGCCTCAGATATTCACTAGCTTTATGATCCTGAGCAAGTCATTTAACATATCTGCCTCAGTTTTCTCACCTATAAAATGACAGTAAGAATACTATCAATTCTAGAGCAGCAGAAGCCACAGAACAATGGAGTGGAGGAGATTTCTATCCCAGAGTGGCTTGAAAGACAAATGGGAAAGGTCTGTTGCACACTGGATGTGGAGCAGAGCCCAGCCCTGCCTTGGCCACGTGGTATGGAAAGGAACAGATCCCAGCAGGCTTCAGGAACACAATCTCCATTGGCAGCACAGATCCCTCAACCCACAGGTGCCAAAGGTCAGTGAGAGGGTCTTTTCTGCTGACCAAGAAGGGAGAAGAGTGTCCCCACAACTCGGGCCTCCTCAGGTGGCAGCAGTAGAGGCAGCAACAGATGGGGCTCCTGAAGCAGGCAGTAGCCCACATCCATTGTTGAAGGTCTCAGCATAAAACCTTCTGAGGGAACTGAGTCCTGTGTGGCAGCCCTGCCCCCTTCTGAGCACCTAATCTTAATATCACACTGAATAGCAGCCCTGACCCCATCTAAAGCCCCTGAGGCTTTGGAGCAGCTCATCTGAATCTCAGCCCCCAGTGCTAGCTTGGCGGAACTGGAGGTGAGGTGGTTGTGGAGAGGAAACTCAGAAGTCAAGTAACTGGCTGGGAAAATGCCCAAAAAAGGGAAAAAAATAAGACCATAGAAGGTTAATTTCTTGGGGAACAGGTGTCTACCTCCATCCTTTTGGATGAGGAAGAACAAGGCATACTGTCAGAGGAAGTCAAGGCTTCTGCCTCCATTGCCTCCAAAGGGAACTTAAACTAGACTCAGGCAATAGAAGATCTTAAAAAACAAGTTAGCAGCTTACTAAAGGAAAACCAAAAAAAAAAAATGCTGAGGAAAAAAAAAACTTTAAAAAGAGGCTAACTCAATTGGAAAAAGAGGTCCAAAAAGCCAGTGAGGAGAAGGAGGTTTTAAAAAGCAGAATTAGCCAAATGGAGGAGAAGGTTCAAAAGCTTACTGAACAAAATAATTCGTTGAAAGAGAGAATTGAGTTCAAGGAAATGAATGACTATGAGCTAAAAGCAGCTAGTAAACAAAACCAAAAATTTGAAAAAATAGAAGATAATGTGAAATACCTCATTGGAAAAACAACTGACCTGGAAAATAGATCCAGGAGAAACAATTTAAAAATGATGGGACTACCCGAAAGCCATGATCAAAAAAAGAGCCTAGACATCATCTTCCGTGAAATTATCAAGGAAAACTGCCCTGATGTTCTAGAATCAGAGGACAAAAATAAATATTGAAAGAATCCACCAATCACCTCCTGAAAGAGACCCAAACAGAGAAACTTCTAGGAATATTGTGGCCAAATTTCAGAGTTCCCAGATCAAGGAGAAAATACTACAAGCAGCTAGAAAGAAACAATTTGAGTATTGTGGAAATACAATCAGGATAACATAGGATCGGGCAACTTCAACACTAAGGGATCAAAGGACTTGGAATGGGATATTTCAGAGGTCAAAGGAACTGGGATTGAAACCAAGAATCACCTAACCAGCAAATCTGAGTATAATAGTTCAAGGGAATAAATGGTCATTCAATGATATAGAGGACTTTCAATCTTTCATATTGAGGAATAGACCAGATCTGTATAGAAAATTTGACTTCCCAAGACAAGAATCAAGAGAAACATGAAAAGGTAAACAGACAAGAAAAATAATAAAAGACTCTCTAAAGCTGAACTGTTTACATTACTACATGGAAAGAAAATATCTATAACTCTTGAATCTTTTCTCAGTACTTGGGTAGATGGAGAGATTGTACACACACACACACACACACACACACACAATCACATAATTAGATAGAGAGTATAGGGTGTGTTGAATCAGAAGAGATGATATCCACACAGAAAAATAAAATAAAATAAAAATTAAGGGGTGGAGGAAAATACCAGGAAGAGAAATCAAACGGGGCAGGCTGTAACTCGTAAAAGAGATAAGAAAAATCTTGTTCTATGGAGAAGAAAAGGGAGAAGGGGAGAGGGGAAAAATGAAGCTACTCTCTCCATATGTGGCTGAAGGCGGAATAACATGCTCACTAAATTTGATATGAAATTTTATATCACACCACAGGAAAGTAGGAGAGGAGGGGACAAGTAGAGTGAAGGGAATGTTAGAAGGGAGGGCAAATGGGAGAAGGGAATCACTAGAAATAAACACTTTTAAGAAGGGACAAGGTCAATTGTGGAGGAAAAAATAAGGGGGAATAGAGTAGGACAGAAGGCAATATAATTAGTATTACACAACATGATTATTATGGAAGTCTTTTGCAAAACAACACATATTTAGTCTATATTGAATTGTTTGCCTTCTCAGTGGGACTGGGGAGGGAGATGGGGAGGGAGAGAAGTTGGAATTCAAAATATTAGCAAAGAATGTTGAGAATTTTTATTGCATGTAATAGAGAAATAAGAAATACAGGGAAAGGGGTATAGAAATTTATCTTGCCCTACAAGAAAAGAGAGAAGATGGGGATAAGGGAAGGGTGGAGTGTGATAGAAGGAAGGATACGTTGAGGGAAGGAGTAATCAGAATGCAAGGTATTAGGAAATAGGGGGAGGGGAGTGATGGGGAGAAAAACTGGACATGTTACAAAGTGAGGCAAAAGCAATTAATATTAAAACGATTGACTGAATTAATTACTGAAAATAAATCAATGACATCTTTAGTTTGGTGAAAAGAATTTTAGTCTAAATTTCCTAGAGAAAGGTAACTTTGGGTAAAATTTGGCACTGATGAAAAAGTTAAGGTTTTAATGATAAATTTTATTTTATGATTGCTATTTAACCAGGAACTAGAACATGTATAGAAAGGCATGTAAGCCACTTAACACTTGCCTCAAAAGTGGTTCCTTAGCCAAAGTGAAATTATAATCATATTTGAAACCTGGTTATTGGAACTTGCCACTTTTAGATACTATGGGACTATTAAGTGACTGTTCTTCTGAGTCTGTCTCCAGGAATGGATAGCAAGAAAGGCAGTCTGAGCCTCCAATGCATGATGCCAGTAAGCCAGTGAGATGCTGGCATGAACTGCAAAAGGTGATCTCATGGGAAGGGTGGGAGAGCAGCTGTTCAGCCTGGGCTAAGGTAGGATTCTCCTGACTTAATTTCCCCACTGACACCTGGCAGACTTTAAGCCTGACTGAATGCAAGTGGACAATCTAATCCTGCCTGGAATTGACATGAAGTTGGGGAGATATTGTATCCCTGCAATGTCCCTACTCTTGGTGGCAATTTCCTACAGTCAAAATGTTTGTAAGCTTAATACCAGATCTATTAAAGTATAGATTATTGGTAGGGGAACATCCGAGGTTATGTCTAAAGTTAAGCTATTAGGCATAGGACTTTAGACCAACAACAATAAGTTAGGGTCCTTTAATTCTTAGTAATACTGTGGGGACAATTAGGTCAAGAGCTTGTGAAGTTAGCAACATAAATATTATTTGTGTCTCAGTTGGTTAATGTTTAAAAAAAAATTCTTTTGTGGTTCATATTGTAAATGTTTTAAAAAGAAGTATCACCTGACCAAAAGTTTGAGTTGTTTTATCTGTTATAAACTGTGTTAAAAATGAAAAATAAAATTTAAAAAAAAAGAAATCCAAAATAGGAAACCCTGATGGTTAATAGACTCAATTTGTTTTTGAAGGCTGCATGTAAATAATAGATATTCATATTCAAGGAAATTTAACTTTTTATAACTAAAACTCTTTTTGCTTTTCAAATGTACTGTGTAAAATGGACTAATTCTGTATGTGTTGCTATCCTCCAGAATTATTTTGCAAAGTTTAAATGTTTCTTGCATGATTAAATAGGCTTTCAATAAATGAATCTTATAATAAAAGAAAAAGAATACTATCAACTTTCTCCCAGGGATGTTATGAGTCTAAAGTAAGATAATATTTGTAAAGCCCTTTGTAAACTAGATCTAGTTCAGCACTTTCATTTCACATATGAGGAAACTGAGGCCTAAGGAAGTTAGTAACTTTGTCCAAGGTCAAAGAAATAGTAAACATAAGAGTAGGGACTGAAACCTAGGTCCTTTATCCTTCAATTCCATCTTCCTGGTGTAAGATGAAAGGAAAAAAACCTTAATTTTCTCCTCTTCTGATTGTCCCCATTTTATCACTACTGTACTTTTTCTCACCATCTCATTTTATTCTCATAACAACCTTGAGAGGTAGGAGCTCTAATTGTCCCCATTTTATAAATGAAGAGACTGAGGTTTAGTGACTTGCCCATAGTCACACAGTTAATAAGTATTTGAAGCTGAATTTGAACTCAGATATTTCTATATCTGAACTCTAGGTCAAGCAATCGATCCAATGCACCACCCAGATGCCTCTTGCTTTGATCAGAACCTAAAATGGCCAGACAGGAAAGGATTTTGCTCCTACAAAGATCAATGAGAAGTTCAAGGAAAGAGGTTAACCTTGGACTAGAGAAAAGCAAGTAACGGTCAACTGTAAAGTTTAGGAACTAGGTGATTGGCCTTTAGACTAGAGAGAGAGGATAATATCAAGCTCTGAGAAGAAACTGTTTAATCATTTAAGCTTGTTCTAAAGCAACTCAGTAACATTACATGCTTGGTATTAAAAGACAACATTACAAGATGGTACCATAGCTACCACATTCCTGCCCCTGGATGCTTCCCCTTGTGTGAATTAAAATGTGCCATATTGGTAGGTTATTGTTTTATGCATTACAGATCTTTCAGGTGTGTATATACACATACACATATGTGTATGCACCCATGTGCACACACATATACTTATATATAAAGCTATACTTAGATGTAGTAAAATAGCATGATCAAAGCATTTACCATGTGCATTTGCCTCATATATGTATAGGTGTGTATTTGTATGTATATATTTATGAGTCTTATATAAAAATTATATTTGAAAAATTGGAAGTTAAAGAGTCATTGAGAGAGAGTGGAGAGAGAAGAGAAAAGGAATGAAGAGAGTCCCTTGACTCTATAGTTCTAGTCACCTAGAGCTATAGGGTGGGAAGAGAATATAATACATCAAAATAGAGGGGAAAAGTCACCATCAGACAAGCAGGAGGAAAGTGAAAAAGAGAGAAAAGTGCCGAGAAAACACAGAGGGAAGAATAGCCAGGACAAGAGGAAAGCCAATAGTGTTAAATACTGGAGAGATTCAAAGAATCAGAAAGAAATAGATAAGATGACTTGCCCAAGATTACAAAATGAATAAATGACTGGAATTAGAACCCCAGTCCCATGACTCCAAACCCAGTATACCTTTCATTGTAACTTGCTGCCTCTGTTAGTAGGCAGAGCATAGCAGAAGTAAGGAGTCAGCTGGGGGAAGGGGTGGGCAAAACATGAATTTAATTCAAACTATTGCTTTCCAGTGACCAAATGTCTACATAAGTGTATAAATGAATTTGAAAAGTATTCGTATTACTTTGCTGAAAACACATTAAAAGAATTACAAGTATAACTATAAATATAAAAAAGGATCTGCTCTAAACTGATAAGTACAAATAAAGCTGACAAATTAAAATGATTGATAAGGGAATGGTTAATAGAGTTGTGTGTTCAGTATTATACCCTTGCAGAAAATAGCTTTATCATTGTGACTATATATAACACTCACACAATGAAGGGAAAATTTTATTATAACTAAGAGTGAAATACTGAATTCTCTTTTTGAAAACTATTATAAAATCATTTCTTTAAAAGTGAGACTTTTATAGAAACTATTAGAAATTGCGTCAGGACATGTTCCTCCTGAGACCCTTACCTTTTGGAAGAAACAATTCTTCCTCATAACTGACCCAGAGAAACTCTTCCTTTGAACCTGGGATTGTTGTGTGGTTTTTTTTAACTGAAATTTAAAACTCATTGATGCCTAAATCCTGGTTGGAAGTATGAAAGCCCCTGTTTCCTTGGTCACTGAACAAAGCATAGCTATGAGAATTTGCCCTTTGATCTCTCTCAGTGGTTTTCCTCTGAGCTCCAGGAGATGAATCCTGAAAGATAAATTAGAAGAAGAATTTCTAATGATCCCTGGGTAACACAGTTCCCCACCAAATGGTTTGGAAATGTACAGGCTAGTTCTGAGTGCAACATGTAGAGAAGAGATAGCTCCTGATTGATAGAAAGAATTCTGTGAACCTGCATATTTGTTGTTGTTCAGTCATATCAGTTGTGTTCAATCATTTGTGACCCAATATGGGGATTTTCTTGGCAAAGATACTCATCATACAGAGGAGGAACTGAGGCAGACTTCAGTAACTTGCTCAGGGTCACACAGGTAGTAAGTGTGTGAAGCCAGATTTGAACTCAGGAAGACAAGGCTTCCTGACTCCAGGTCTGACAGTCTATCTACTCTACCACCTAGCTTCCCCTGGACCTGCATAAGGGACTTAGTAAGTTGATTCCAGAGATTCTTTGGGACAGAAGAGACTTCAAGGAAAACAAAGACTCTGAAATGACAGCCATATCATGACTCTTAACTTGCTTGAAATTCTAAGCACTCTCCTACATGAGAACTTTAATTCTCTCCCCTGGTTTAAGCTTGAGATTTCATTTGCCTTCCAGTTGAAGAGCTGATTCACCCTTGTGTATTCATTGCTATATTCTGATTTATATACATTCTCCAAATTCTCTTTGCTACTTGCTTGGATAAATGGGTTATTCATGATTAACTATTTGTGATAGTCTTTTGTGTAACCACTGTTTATTGAAAAAGATCTTAGTTGGCAAATATAAGCTAAGCGCTACCCTCCCTTTAAGAGTAAGTAGGTAGAGGGCTACTTTTATCCCGAGCTTTGTATTCCTAGTTTAGGCAGATATTTCAAGTGTGATAGATAAGTATAAATTTAGTGTGATACCCCTCCTCAGAGACTGGAGAAAAGAGCACCCAGGCTTGGCAATATTCCTGGGGTCTGCCTGCCCTCAACCAAGCTGGAGTTCTGGAGGCGTAGGTGCTAACTTCTCTCCACAGAGGTGCACCAAGTCTCAGTTTGTATCCATCCATGTAACTCACAAGCCACATCTATGTATTGATACTACCCATGTTTCAAGAATCCAGTCCTCTCATTTTACAGATTAGGAAACTAAGTCCCAGGAAAGCTTAAATAATTTGCCTAAAGTCATAGCAATTATAAGCATCTGAGGTAGGAGTTGAGTCCAGATGCTCTGATTCCAGATTCAGTCAATAAACATCTCTTAATTGCTCACTATGTGCCAGGCACTGTGCAAAGCTCTGGGAATGCAAAGAAAGGTAAAAGACAGTCCCTGCCCTCAAGGAGCTCACAATCTAACAGGGACTGAATGCTCTGTTCATGGTACCATACTGCAACCCTCTGTTAAATTTTATTTAATTCTAAATTATTTAAACTTTTTATTTTAAATAAGTTTTTATTGATGTCTTTTAGTCACTTTTTAATCATCATAATTTCTCCAGGTGAAATTTCCTTTCCTTTCTCCCTCCCAGAGAGCCAACACATATTACAAAAAAAAAAAAAACATTTTTAAAAGCAAAAAAGAAAGAGAAGCAGAAAAAATAATAACGACTGATCAATACATCAAAAAAAGTCTGAAAATAAATGCAATGTGCAACATTTGTGAACCTTCAACCTCTACCAAGTGGTGGGGTGGAGTATCTCCCTCATAGCTCTTTATTGAGACAAATTTGTTCTTTATGCAACCCATGGTTCAAATTCATTTTTGTTAGACTCTCCTAATTGATAGAGATTGATTACTCACCAACTCTTCCCCTATGGCCACAGGTTATATTCATAATTCTGCAACATTAACTTTTTATTGTTTTTGTGATTTTTCTTCACATTTCCATTACTGTGGTCATTGTGAAAATTGTTTTCTTGGTTCTGATTACTTCACTCTGCATTTGTCCCTGTAAATTTTTATATTTTTCCCCATATTAACCATGTCCATCATTTCTTACAGCAGAGTAGTATCATATTATATTCATAAACCACAATTTGTTTAGTCATTCCCCAGTTGCAGGCATCTACTTTCTTTCCAATTTTTATCTATCACAAAGAGTGTTGCAATTAATATTTTGGTGTATATAGGGATTTTCTTTTTAACTTTCTAATCACTTTGTTGACCTAATTCCAAGTTGTTTTCCAAAATACTTGGACTAATTCACAGTTCTACCAACAACGCAGTAATGTACCTAACTTCCTACACCTCTCCGACATTATTTCCATCTTTTGTCATATCTGTCCATTTGCAGGGTGTAAAGTGAAACCTCATGGTTGTTTTGATTTCCATTTCTCTATGAAAATGCAGTGCTCATTTAAAAACTGTATTTTGCTTGATAACATGAGGCTATGGTATCTACTTCCTCTGGAGGGGAACTATTTAAAAGTAGAGCAAATCAATGGGTACAAAATGAGATGAGGGAGAAGATGACTTCTGAAGTATTTCTTCATTCTTTCAAGTCATTTGAATGAGTGGAAGAAGATGTTTTTATGTAATATTTCTTTGGGAGAGAATGCTATGTTCCTGTAACAAGAAGGTTCAGTTTAAAGGCATTTCTGATGTGGGAAGGCTAGTTAAAAACAAGGCTATAATAAAAAAAAGTTAATGATCATAACAGCTACCCTACTTTTAGAAAGACAAACTTACTACTCAGCCAAGTGAAATCCCTTCTCCCCATTTTGTTTTAACAATGTATAATAGGAGGTGCACATTTTAGAACAAAGTTCAGTGTGACAGAAATTCAATTGAACCTTTCAGTAGCCTGGGCAACTCTCTAAAATAGTAAGAAGTTACAGATAAGTTGACAATTTTTATTAACTGAGGGATTTTCCACACCAAAAATTCTTTACATAGATTTAAAAAAAGCAATCACAGGTCCAGAGTCTGAGATTAGATTCTGAGGATCTAAGTATGAATCCTGGAGCTCTGACAATGATTGCCTATATGAACGTGGAAGTCCCTTAGCTTACCTAAATCACATTTTTTTCATTCACAGAATAAGGAGATTGGCCTTAAAGACCTAGAATCAGATAGACTTTCCAAAACCAAGATGGCAGAGTAAGTGGTAAATCACTTTCACTCTCCCTTATTGATCTCTTAAACACCCAGAAAGTACCACCCCTATAAAAATCCTGGAACAGTGGAGCCAGCAGAAAGACAGGCTGGAACAGTCTTTTAGCCCAGAAAACTTGGAGGATCACCAAGAAAGGTCCACTTGGGTAAAAGAGGAGGAATTCTGGAAAACCAGGCAAAAAACCCATCTCATCAAACCAGCAGGAGATCCTGAACCCCAGGGTGTTGGAATGGGCAAGTGCCAACACCACCACCACCACCACCCCCCACATGCCTTATTATAGCTAAGGCAACTAACAAAATCCAGCTCAGAGAACCACCACATGTACCAACACAACCCTGGGCAGGCAGGAGGCCCACAACAGTGGAACTCCCCATGCTTCAGTTCACCCCCTGGTGGGCAGGCATCCTCCAGCCACCAGACCTCCTTGTGCTATGATGTAGTCCCAAGTGGGCAAGTGTCCTCCAGCTGCATGATCTCCACATGCTTCCACTCAGCCCAGGGCAGGCAGATGTTCTCTAGCTGCCAGACCTCCACTTGCTTCAATGTAGCCCCAGGGAAACACAGAAAAACCCCGCCTGGTCTCAGCACATACCAGACATAACCACAGCCCAGGTCAGTACCAGATAAGCTACCAGATCCCTACAGCCTCCAACTGCCAGCACCTAAGACACAAGCACACAAAGCCAGTAAGCAAGCCTCTGATCCTCAGGATAAAAACCTTAGAAGAGTACCCCCTCTGCTCCAACAGGAGAGCTCAAATTTAAAAGCCAGAAAATAGGCAAACAAAATGAGCAAGAAGTGAAAACAAACATTGACCACTGAGAATTGCTATGATGACAGGGAAGATCAAAACACAAACTCAGAAAAGGAAAATATTGTCAATATACCTACATCTGAAACCTCAAAGGAGAATATGAGTTGGCCTCAAGCCCAAAAAGCCTTCTTGGAAGAGCTCAAGAAGAATTTTAAAAGTCAAATAAGAGAGGTAGAAGAAAAAGTGGAAAAAGAGATGAGACGGATGCAAGACAGAGTCAACAGCTTGGAACAGGGAGGACAAAAATTGACTGAAGAAAACTATTTCTTAAAAAATAAAAATGGTCAAATTGGAGAGAGGAATCCACTGAAGAAAAAAACTCCTTAAAAAGTAGAATTGGCCAAATGAAAAAGAAGTCACAAAAACCCACTGAAGAGAATAGCTCCTTGAAAAGTTAAATTGACCAAATGGAAAAGGAGGTACAAAAGCTAACTGAAGAAAATAATTCCTTAAAATTTAAAATTGGGCAAATGGAAGTTAATGACTTTATGAAAAATCAAGAATCAATCAAATTAAATCAAAAAAATTAAAAAAATAGAAGACATCAAATACCTCATTGAAAAAACAACTGATTTGGAAGAGAGATAATTTAAGAATTATTGGTCTACCTGAAAATCATTATCAAAAAAAAAACCTGAAAAGTATCTTTCAAGAAATTATCAAGGAAAACTGCCCTAATCTCCTAGAACCAGAGGGTAAAATAGTCATTGAAAGAATCACCTCCTGAAAGAGATCCCAAAAAGAAAACTCCAAAGAATACTGTAGCCAAATTTCAGTATTATCAGGTCAAGGAGAAAATATGGCAAGCAGTAAGAAAGAAACAATTTAAATATCATGGCAACATAGTCAGAAACATGCAGGACTTAGCAGTTTCTACATTAAAGAAATGTAGAGGAATAGAGTTGGAATATGATATTCTAGAAGGCAAAGGATCTTGGATTACAACAAAGAATCAACTACCCAGCAAAACTGAACAAAATCTTTCAGGGTAGGAGATGGACATTCAAAGAAATAAGAGACTTTCAAACTTTCCTGAGGATAAAAACACAGCTGAACAGAATATTAGATCTTCAAATACAAGACTCAAGAGATGAATAAAAAAGTAGACAAAAAAAACACGTTATTCAATAAGGTTAAACTGTTTACAACCCTACATGGGAAGATGATACTTGGAACTATTGAGAACTGTATCTTTATTATGACATTTAGAAGGGGTTCACATAGACAGAGGGTGTGGGTATAAGTTAACGTTGAAGTAATGATTTAAAAAATTAATTAAAGGGAGCAAAGATTTTACTGGGAGAAGAGGAAAGGAAGAGGCAGAGAAGGATAAATTACATCTCATGAAGAGGAGGGCAGCAGGAAGAGAAGAAGTAGTAGGGGAAAGGGGAAACAAAGAGGAGGAATGCTGATAGAAGGGAGGGCAGATTGAAGGAGGTGATGGTCAGAAGCAAAACACTAGTGAGGAGGGAAAGGGAGAAAGGAGAGAAAAAAGCATAAACCAGGGGGATGGAAATAGGATGGAGAGAAAGACAGAGTTGGTGATCATAACTGTGAATATGAATGGGATGAACTCTCCCATAATAATGAAGTGTGTAGCATAATGGATTAAAAATCATAATCCTACAATATGTTGTTTATGAGAAACACATTTGAAGCAGAGGGATACACACAGAATAAAGGCAAAAGGCTGGACCTGAATATAGCTGAAGTTAAAAAAAGCAGGGGTAAGAATTCTAATCTCAGAAAAAGCAAAACTAAAAATAGATGAAATTAAAAGATATAAGGAAGCTACATGCTGCTGAAAGGGACAACAAATAAAGAAGTAATATCAATATTAAACATATATGCACCAAGTGGTATAGTATCCACATTCTTGGAGGAGAACTTAAGGGAGTTACAGGAAGAAATAGACAGTAAAACTATACTAGTGGGGGACCTCAATATGCCCCTCTCAGAACTAGATAAATTCTCCCAAAATAAGCAAGAAAATAGTTAAGGAGATGAATAGAATCTTAGAAAACTTATATATAATCGATCTCTGGAGAAAACTGAATGGGAATAGAAAAAATACCTTTTTCTCATTAGTACATTGGAACCTACACAAAAATTGGCCATGTACTAGGGTATAAAAACTTTACAATGCAATGCAGAAATATTAAATTCATCCTTTTCAGATCATGTTGCAATAAAAAATTACGTGTAATAAAGAGCCATGAAAAGATAAGCTAAAAATTCATTGAAAACTAAATAATCTAATCCTAAAGAATGAGTGGGTCAGACAACATCTGACAGAATGACAATAGTGAGACAACAATCAGAACTTATGGGATGCAGTCAAAGCAGTTCTTAGGGGAAATTTTATATCTCTAAATGCTTACATTAACAGAATTGAGAAAGAGGAGATCAATGAATTGGGCATGCAATTAAAAAAGCAAGAAAAAGAACGAATTTAAAATCCCCAAATAAATATCAAATTAGAAATTCTGAGAATCAAAGGAGAGATTAATAAAATTGAAATTAAGAAAATTATTGAGCTAATAAATAAAATTCAGAGTTGGTTTTATTTTAAAAAATAGAAAAATCTTTGGTTAATTTGATTTAAAAAAAAAGAAAAGAAAATCAAATTACCAGCATAAAAAATGAAAAAGGTGAATTCACCACTAATGAAGAGAAAATTAAGACAGAAATTAGGAGCTATTTTACTCATCTGTATGCCGATAAATCTGACAATCTTAGTGAAAAGGAGAAATATTTACAAAAATGTATTCTGCCCAGATTAATAGAAAAGGAAATAACATACTTAACTTTTCTACATCTATTGAAATAATCACATGATTTCTATTAATTTTTTATTGATATGGTCAATTATAGTGACAGTTTTTCTAATATTGAACCAGCCCTTGCATTCCTGGTACAAATCTCACCAAAGTATATCATCCTCATGGTAGGTTGCTGTAATCTCTTTGAAGATATTTAAAGCTACCTATAGGCATATAAAGAAGTGCTCTAAATCACTGCTGATTAGAAAAATACAAATCAAAACAACTCTGAGGTACCTCTCCACATCTATCAGATTGGCTAACATAATAAAAGAAGAAAATATTAAATATTGGAGATGTGGGAAAATTGGAACACTGACATAGTGTTGGTGGAGTTTTAAACTGATCCAACCATTCTGGAAAGCAATTTGGAACTATGTACAAAGAACCATACCACTTCTAGGTCTGTATCCAAAAGAGATCAAACAAATGGGAAAAGAATCCACATGTACAAAAATATTTATAGCAGCTCTTTCTATGGTGGCAAAGAATTGGAAATTGAAGGGATGTCCATCAACTGGGGAATGGCTAAACAAGTCATGGTATACGAATGTAATGGAATACTATTGTTCTATAAGAAATGATGAGCAGGTGAATTTCAGAAAAACATGGAAAGACATAAATGCTGAGTGAAGTGAGCAGAACCAGGACAACACTGTACATAGTAAAAGCAACATTATCTGATGACGAACTTTGATAGACTTAGTTCTCCTCAGCAGTGCAATGAGCTAAAACAATTCCAAAGGACTCATGATCGAATATGCTATCCACATGCAGAGGAAAAATTGTGCAATCAGAATTCTCTTTTTTTGTTGTTGTTCTTCTTTCTCATGGTTTTCCCCTGTGGTTCTGATTCTTCCTTGCAACATGATTAATGTGGAAATATGTTTAATATGATTGTACATGTATAGCCTATATTGGGTTACATGCCATCTTGTGGAGAGAGGAGGAGAAAATTTTGAATGAGAAATCTTATAAAAGTGAATGTTGAAAACTAAAAATTGGTTAATTTTTTTTAAAAGACCCAGGATCCTATTACTTTTATTCAAGTTCAGGTTTGAGTAAAGGAAGGAATCTGTGCTCCTCATTTGATTTATCAATGCTATACACTCAATCAATTAACAAATATTAATTAAGTTCTTGCCATGTGCCAGGTACCAGTACTTTGAATCTTTGGAAGAAAGGGAGAAAGAGAGAAAGAAAGGAAGAAAGGAAGGAAGGAAGAGAGAGAGAGAAAGAAAGAAAGAGAGAGAGAGAAAGAAAGAAAGAAAGAAAGAAAGAAAGAAAGAAAGAAAGAAAGAAAGAAAGAAAGAAAGAAGGAAAGAAAGAAAGAAGGAAAGAAGGAAGGAAGGAAGGAAGGAAGGAAGGAAGGAAGGAAGGAAGGAAGGAAGGAAGGAAGGAAGGAAGGAAGAAGGAAAGAAAGAAGGAAAGAAAGAAGGAAAGAAAGAAAGAAAGAAAGAAAGAAAGAAAGAAAGAAAGAAAGAAAGAAGGAAAGAAGGAAAGAAAGGAAGAAACAGAAATAGTGCCTGCACCAGGGGTGGAGAACCTGTGGCCTCAAGGCCACATGTGGCCCTCTAGGTCCTCAAGTGCATCCCTTAGACTGAATCCAGAACTTCACCAAACTTCACAGAAGTTATGTAGCCTTGAGGCTGCAAATTCTCTACTCCTGCCCTGAACTCAACTTTTCTTTCATTCTGTTGAGACAAACAAGTACACATGTTAGTACATAAAAATGTATATACATTTACGTGTATATATACACATGCACATACATACACAAATAGTATCTATATGTGTATATGTGCATATATGTATGTGTCCATGTATGTGAGAGAGCAGAAGAAGATCAGGAAAGGTCTACGGGAAGAAGTGACATGATCTGAGTTTTGAAGAAAACTGGGAATTCTAAAGGGCAGAGAAGAGGAGTGAGTGTAATTCAGGCACAAGTACAGCCTATACAAAGGCAAGGAAACAAAAGATGGAATCTCATATGTAATGAACACCAAGAAGGTTAGTTTGACTGAACTTTAAAGTGAATTAAGGAAAGCACTAATAAGTGTGAAAGGTAGGTTGGAATCTCTGGAGGGTGTTAATTTTCTTTAATCCTAAAGGTATTTTTTTAAAAAATTGGTCATCTATGAGTTTCCCTTTATTTCTCCCTCCCAGTTCAGCCACTAGTAACAATTAAGTTTTAAGGTTTTTGCACAATGAAAGCCTGGAAATTGCTCTATATATCAAAAAATGCCTACATCAAAGTTGAAAATATTTTCCCATTTCCAATTAAACCTTGCTTTTGCTGTTCAGTCATGCCATCTCTTCATGACCCCATTTGGGGGGGTTTCTTTTCTTTTTTTGCAACTAATAGTATTTCATTTTTTCCCAATCACATGTAAAGATAGTTTCCAAATTCATTTCTGTAACATTTTGAATTCCACATTTTTCTCCCTTCCTTCCCTCCCTCCCTGCTCCCCAAGATAGCAAGCAATCTGATATACGTTATATATGTACAATCATGTTAAACATATTTCTACATTAGTCATATTTTAAAAGACAAATCAAAACAAAAGGGAAAAACCATGAGAAAAAAAGTGAAAATAGTACACTTTAATTTGCATTCAGACTCCATAATTCATTCTTGGGATGTGGACAGCATTTTCCATCTTGGGACTTTTGAAATTGTCTTGAATCACTGTCTTGCTAAGAAGAGCTAAGTCTATCCTAGTTGGTCATCATATAATGTTATTATTACCTGTTTTTACTATGTACAAGGTTTTCCTGGTTCACTCATCATCTGTTCATGCAAGTCTTTCCAGGTTTTTCTGAAATCTGCCTGCTCATCATTTTTTATGAAACAAAAGTATTCCATTATATTCCTATAACACAACTTGTTCAGCCATTCCCCAATGGGACGGGCATCTCCTCAATTTCCAATTCTTTGCCACTGCAAAAAGAGCTGCTAGAAATATTACATGTGGGTCTTTTTCCCATTTGTATGATTTCTTTGCAATACAGACCTAGAAGTGGTATTGCTGGGTCAAAGGGTACGCACAGTTTTATGATCCTTTGGGCATAGTTTCAAATTGCTCTCCGGAATGGTTTGATCTGTTTAAAACTCCACCAACAATGCATTAGTGTTCCATTTTTCCCACATCTTCTCCAACATTTAGCATTTTCCTTTTCTGTCATATTAGCCAATCTGATAGGTGTGATGTGGTACCTCACAGTTGTTTTAATTTGCATTTCTCTAATCAATAGTGATTTAGAGCATGTTTTCATATGATAATAGATAGCTTTAATTTCTTCATCTGAAAAATACTTGTTCACATCCTTTGACTGCTTATCAATTGGAGAATGACTTACATTCTTATAAATTTGATTCATTTCTCCATATATTTGAGAAATAAAGAAGAGACTCTGGCTGTAAAAATTGTTTCCCAGATTTCTGGCTTTTTTCTTGATTGGATTTGTTTTGTTTGTGCAAAATCTTTTTAATTTAATGCAATCAAAATTATCTATTTTACACTACATAATGTTCTCTATCTCTAGTTTGGTCATAAATTGTCCTCTTTATAGTATGGCAGAAACTAAGCACAGACCAACATCTTTCACCATATACCAAGATAAACTCAAAATGTTTACATGATTTAGACATAAAGGGTGATACCATAAGCAAATTAGGAAAGCAATAAATAGTTTACCTGTCAGATGTAGAAGGGGAGAATTTACGACCTACTGATGGACTTGACCACTGATCAGTTTTAACTTGCCTTTTGTATGTTTATTTGGAAAATAATATTATCACTACTACTTTAACTCTGTTACTCAACAGATGAAACATGTACAAATGGTTTTTCAAAATTTTTTTGTCTCCTTTCCTTATGATTCGACTGCACCGTTATTTTTATTCAACACCTCCCAGTTGTACTCTAGGCTACTACCACCTCTCTGGATGGTTCCAATGCCCCCAGCAGGGCAGTATTGCCCACTTTGGGAACCTCTGGTTTACACACATACACAACATATCCATATCTTTCTAAGTACTACCATTTTAAGGGTGATGTCTATATTCTAGGTCAGGGGTAGGGGCCTGTGACTATGAGGCCTTCTAGGTCCTTGGGCTCAGCCTTTTGAATGGATCTAGATTTTACAGAACAAATCCTTTTATTCAGGGGCTTTGTTCTGTGATATTTGGATTCAGTCAGAGTTTCAGTTGAAAACCTAGAAGGCTGTATGTGATCTCCTGGCTTCAGATTTCCCACCTCTGATCTTGGTAATTTTCATTGTTTATAACGAAGTAGTCCTGATGCACTAAAGAAGGCTAGTCTAAATTTGTAGGGGGCCAGTCCAATAACTCACTATAGGCAGGGGGTCATGGAAATAGAGGAGCTGTGCTTTTGGTTTTTGTTTTTTACCTTGTACAAGTCTGTAAAATTTCTCTTCCCATTTCATGGCAAGCAACTACAAGACAGAGGCTATCTTTAGCAAATTAAGTATGTCGTAAATACTTCATTGATAATGCTGAGGAAGTTGATGACTGTCTCACTTGTGACAGAGGCGATTCACTAACATAAAGATCTCGGGTGTATTCTGGATGTTTTCCTTACTCTCCTAGCTAACAGTCCCTATCCAGGAAAGCTGGAGAAATGTCAATATTGTAATCTTCATTGCCTAGAAACAAAATATTCACTTGCAAGCTTCTAGTTTATAATATTACATTATCGTTATTGTTTTTCTTATTATACTTATTATTATTATTGCTAGGGAGGAAAACAATTGAAATCTTAAAATGAATCACCATTTGTTCCAAAGATAACTCTCTCACACACTTCCTCCTTCACTCCCTACCTCCCCTATATCAATACTATACCCATACCTGTACTTATATCTAAACTTATTCCTATATCTATACCAATGTTGCTATCTATACAGATACCTGTACCCATATATGCATCTGTATTCTCTATCTCCATGTCCATCTTTATATCTGTCTCTAATCTCTTCATATCTACAAGCAAAGGGTCTACACATTACTCTTTCTTACCAATTTTTCCATGGTTCTATAGCATAGACCATTGTCCACATTGTTGGGCCAGGCTGGAATATGCTTCCAAATAATTCTCGGGTATTTGTATACCATTTGCTAGTACAGCAAGAGGGCAAAAAGAAAAATTCCCTTGAGTCCTTTTCTTTTCTCCCTTAAGGTCTATATTTTCATCTCTAAATTACCAATTTTACTAATTATGAATATCCCTGGGGCAGGCACACTTTGTTTCTTCCAGTTACTCAACAGCAAAAAGGAGGAACAAGAAATGCACAAAGAGGCCATCAATGGCTACATAACAATATACTTTGTGAATTAGTCATGTTCTACACCATGAGTCTTTAGCCTACCAGGCACACTGCAAAATTTTGTAGTGAGTTCTTGCTTTCCTAGCATCCTCTTTACAATCTGTGGGTCACAAAGCTTCAAAAATTTAATAACAAGTAGTGCCATAATTAGATTTCCCCTCTACCCCCAACCCTGGACGAAAACAGTCACAGACTTGGGGTAGGCAGTGTTGTAGAGGACAGTCCAATCATGAAAACAATTGTGGAAGGAGAGGGGGAAGGCTGTTTTCCAGAGAGTCTGACATATCTTCGCAGAAGTTAGGAAGGAAAGTGGGCCTAGGGAAAGGTGAACCCTAGTAACAGGACAGTTGTAGTGGAGGTCTGGATGTGGCGCCAACAGCATGAGATAGCAGAGGACTTGAAGGTGATTTGTGGGATGGGGAGGGTGAAGTGGAAGAACTCTGTTCTTGGGAGGCAGTGTGCCCCATGGGATGTTGGCACACTAGGATAAAACCCACTTCATTCTGTGCAAGTTAACCTCTGATGACTTTCCATTTCCTATGGGATAAAATCTAAATGTTTTAGATTTCAAGCATTCAAGATCCTCCATAATTTGGTCCCTCCCAATTTCTTCAATACTATCTTTCCATCCACAAATTATTCCCTAAAAGAGTAGTCAAAATGTGCTACTCATTATTCCTTGAACATGGTCCTGCCTCCAAATGTTCCCTCTGCCTGGCATGCCCTTCTCTCTTCTTTAAACTTATCTGAGTACCAGATTTCCTTCAAGGACAAGCTCTAAGTCCTACCTTCTCTATGAAAACTTTTCTGATTTCCCTAGTTTTCAGTGATTGATCCCTCCTGGAAACTCCTGTAGGACTTATTGCCTATATCATTTACTTGGCACTTAAAATGTTCTGTCTTATACTTTTAATTATTTTTGTTAAGTATTTTATAATAATATTATGTATTACATAAATTATTTAATATTTTGTAAATTACAATGAACAATATTAAATAGTGTTAACAAAAAATTTTTAAAAAAGAAAACGGAAAACAAAAAAATTAACTTTAAAAAATGATGAGATGGGGAGGAGCCAAGATAGTGGAGTAGAAAGACACACACATGCTAGCTCCAAACCCACAGGCCATAAAATACCTGTAAAGAAGAACTCCCAACAAATTCTGGAGCAGCAGAAGCCACAGAACACCTGAGTGGATGAGATTTCTGTTCCAGAGAGACCTGAAAACCTGACATGAAAGGTCTGTCGCGCACTGGACCCGGAGCAGAGCCCAGCCCTACCTTGGCCAAGGCACCGAGAGGAGAAGGTCCCAGCAGGCTTCAGTGACAGAATCTCCATCAGTCTCGCAGGTCCCTCCACCCACAGGTGACAAAGGTTGGTGAGAGAGTCTTTTTGGGTGGCCAACAGGGGAGTGGGTTGTCCCTCTGGCTCGGGCCCCCTAGGGAGGCAGCAGCTGGGGTGGCAGCGGACAGGGGCTCCCAAAGCAGGCAGGAGCTTGGATCTATTGTTGAAGGTCTCTGCATAAACCCCCTGAGGGAACTGAGTCCCATGTGGCTGCCCTGCCCCCACCTGAACACCTGAACTTAATCTCACACTGAATAGTAGCCCTGCCCCCACCCAAAGCCCTGAGGCTGGGAAGCAGCATTTGAATCTCTGACCCCAAGCACTGGCTGCGCAGATCTGGAGGCATGGTGGGTGTGGAAAGAAAGCTCAGAAGTCAAGTCACTGGCTGGGAAAATGCCCAGAAAAGGGAAAAAAATAAGACTACAGAAGGTGACTTTCTTGGTGAACAGATAATTTCTCCCTTCCTTTCTGATGAGGAAGAACAATGCTTACCATCAGGGAAAGACACAGAAGTCAAGGCTTCTGTATCCCACACATCCAAAATAAATATACCATGAGCTCAGGCCATGGAAGAGCTCAAAAAGGATTTTGAAAATCAAGTTAGAGTGTGGGACTGGAAGCTCAATTCCGTGTGGACAGTCTCGGGCAGGTAAAAGTGGGACTTCTAAATCTTAGAGTCTTACGAGGCCCTCCATGAACAGCGGGGGTTCGAGAAGGTCAGACTGAGCTAGCTCGGCTAGCTCGGGTATTTCCGCCTCTCCCCCGGAGATACCTGATGGGTGGAGTCTCCCTGCCCTCGAGGTCATCCCGGATTGGAGCACACCTAGTTACCTAACAGCACGGTATTGAGATGCAAACTGTGTGGCTGAAGATTAAGTAGGATTGAGGAAGCCAGAAAGCTCTCTCTTAGCACGTGTGGAGCCAAAGAGAAAAGTAGGGCTCCGCTTCTTTTCTTTCCTCTCTCCCCTCCCTCTCTCTCCCCGCTTGTACTTCTACTTCCAATCCCTTAAGATTAGCCTCCTTAGGAAATCTCCCCCTCTTCCTCCTAAGAAAGAAGATCCCCCTGCACTTGTAACCGAAACCCTGTAATAAAGCTCAACCCCTGTTTGACTCTGGAACGTCCTTTCTCTCATACGTGCATCCGGCGTGGCCAGCCGAAGACCTCGGGAGGTGAGGTAAGAAAGACTCGGGTAGCCCAATACAGGCCTCTAGGCTTGGCAAGAGAGGTAGAGGAAAAACTGGGAAGAGAAATGAGAAAGATGAAAGAAAAGCATGAAAAGCAGATCAGCACCTTGCTAAAGGAGACCCAAAAAAATGCTAAAGAAAATAACACCTTCAAAAATAGGCTAACTCAATTGGCAAACGAGGTTCAAAAAGCCAATGAGGAGAAGAATGCTTTAAGAAGCAGAATTAGCCAAATGGAAAAGGAGGTTCAAAAGCTCACTGAAGAAAATAGTTCTTTCAAAATTAGAATGGAACAGATGGAGGCTCATGACTTTATGAGAAACCAAGAAATCACAAAAGAAAACCAAAAGAATGAAAAAATGGAAGATCATGTGAAATATCTCATTGGAAAAACAACTGACCTGGAAAATAGATCCAGGAGAGACAATTTAAAAAGTATGGGCCTACCTGAAAGCCATGATCAAAAAAAAGAGCCTAGACATCATCCTCCATGAAATTATCAAGGAAAACTGCCCTGAGATTCTAGAACCAGAGGGCAAAATAAGTATTCTGGGAATCCACCAATCACCGCCTGAAAGAGATCCAAAAAGACAAACTCCTAGGAACATTGTGGCCAAATTCCAGAGTTCCCAGGTCATGGAGAAAATATTGCAAGCAGCCAGAAAGTAATGATTTGATTATTATGGAAATACAGTCAAGATAACACAAGATCCAGGAGCTTCTACATTAAGGGATCTAAGGACTTGGAATATAATATTCCAGAATTTAAAAGAACTGGGATTAAAACCAAGAATCACCTACCCAGTAAAACTGAGTATAATACTTCAGGGGAAAAAATGGTCTTTCAATGAAATTGGGGACTTTCAAGCATTCTAGATGAAAAGACCAGAGCTGAAAAGAAAATTTGACTCTCAAACACAAGAATGAAGAGAAGCATGAAAAGGTAAACAGCAAAGAGAAGTCATAAGGGACTTACTAAAGTTGAACTGTTTACATTCCTACATGGAAAGACAATATTTGTAATTCTTGAAACTTTTCAGTATCTGGGTAGTGGGTGGGATTACACACGCATACACGCACACAGAGACAGAGAGCACAGAGTGAATTGAATAGGGTGGGATCATATCTTAAAAAAAATGAAATTAAGCAGTGAGAGAGAAATATATTGGGAAGAGAAAGGGAGAGATGGAATGGGGCAAATTATCTCTCATAAAAGAGGCAAGCAAAAGACTTTTTAGTGGAGGGAAAAAGAAGGGAGGTGAGAGAAAAACATGAAGTTTACTCTCATCACATTCCACTAAAGGAAGGAATAAAATGCACACTCATTTTGGTATGAAAACCTATCTTACAATACAGGAAAGTAGGGGAGAAGGGGATAAGCAGGGTGGGGGGGAGGATGGAAGGGAGGGCGATGGGAGGAGGGAACGATTTGAAGTCAACACTCTTGGGGAGGGACAGGATCCAAAGAGAGAATAGAAGCAAATGGGGGGCAGGATAGGATGGAGGGAAATATAGTTAGTCTTACACAACACAACTACTATGGAAGCCATTTGCAAAACTACACAGATATGGCCTATATTGAATTGCTTGCCTTCCAAAGGGAATGGGTGGGGAGGGACGGATGAAGAGAAGCTGGAACTCAAAGTTTTAGGAACAACTGTGGAGTACTGTTCTTGCTACTAGAAAATAAGAAATACAGGTAAAGGGGTATAGAAAGTTATCTGGCCCTACAGGACAAAAGAGAAGACGGGGACAAGGGAAGGGAGGGATGATAGAAGAGAGGACAGATTGATGATAGGGGCAATTAGAATGCTTGGTGTTTTGGGGTGGGGTGAGGGGACAAATGGGGAGAAAGTTTAGAACCCAAAATTTTGTGAATGTGAATGTTAAAAGTTAAATAAATTAATTAAATTAAAAAAAAAATGATGAGCAGGATGGTTTCAGAAAAACCTGGGAAGATTTATATGAACTGATGCAAAGTGAAGTGAGCAGAGCCAAGAGATCATTGTATATAGTAACAGCAATATTGTAAGATGTCAACTTGTGAGTGACTTCACTATTGTCAGCAATACAATGATTCAAGAAAGTTCCATAGGATTAATGATGAAAAAATGCTATCCACCTCCAGAGAAAGAACTGATGGAGTCTGAATGCAGATCAGAGTTTTTTTAATGATTTTCTTATTTTTCTGGAATTGGGGGGTTTGGTTTTATTTTTGGTCTGTCCTTTTTTGCAACATGGCAAATATGGAAATATGTTTTCTATGATTGTACATGTAAAATTGATGTCAAATTGCTTACCTTTTCAAGGAGAGGGGAGGGGAAGGAGAGAAACAGGGAGGGAACTTTGAACTCAAAAATTATTTTTAAAAATGTTTTTACATATACTTGAGAAAAATAAAACAAAAACATTTTTTAAAAATAAAAAAGATAATTGCAGTTTCCTTCTTTATCCCTTTTAATTACACTTATTTTTGCTTTTGCTTTGTCTAAGACCAGGATTGCTACCCCTGCTTTTTTTTTTTTTTACATCTGCTAAAGCATAATATATTCCACCCTAGCCTTTTACCTTTATTTTGTGTGTATCACTCTGCTTCAAATGTGTTTCTTGTAAACAATATATTGTAGGATTCTGGTTTTTAATCCATTCTGCTATCCTCTTCTTTGTTATGAGTTTGTCCCATTCACATTCAGTTATGATTACTATGTGTTTCTCTCCATCTTATTCTCCCCACCATGTTTATACTTTTCTCCCTCCTTTCACCCTGTCTCTCCTCACTAGTACTTTGCTTCTGACCACCACCTCCCTCAATTTACCCTCCCTTCTATCAGCCCCCTCATTTTTCCCCTTTCCCCTTCTACTTCCCTATAGGATAAGATAAATCTCTATACCTAACTGATAGTGTATGTTATTCCCTCTTTGAGCCAAATCCGTTGAGAGTAAGGTTCAGACAGTGCTCACCCTCTCCCTTCTTTTCATCTACTGTAGTAGGTATTTTGTGCCTCTTGATGTGATATAATTTATTCTGCCTCCCCTTTTCTCTATTATCAGTAAAATTCTTTTGCTCACCCCTTAATTTTTTTTATATCAGAGCAAAGTCAACTTATACTCGTGCCTTCTGTCTATGTATTATACTCCATCTAACTGCCCTAACATAGATAACAGTTCTCAACAGTTACAAGTATTATCTTCCTGTGTAGGGATGTAAACAGTTAAATGTCATTGAATAATATGTTTTTTTCTTTCCTGTTTACCTTTTTATGATTCTCTTGAGTCATATTTGAAGACTGAATTTTCTGCTCATCTCTTTTCAACAGGAAAGTTTGAAAGCTCCCTGTTTCATTGAACATCCATTTTCTCCTGTGAAAGATTATGTTCAATTTTTCTGGGTAGCTGATTCTTGTTTGTAATCCAAGTTCCTTTGTCTTTATCATATTCCAAGCCTTTAATGTAGCAGCTTCTAAGTTCTGTGTAATCTTGATTGTGGCTCTTTGATGTTCTAATTATTTCTTTCTGGCTGCTTGCAGTATTTTCTCCTTGACCTGATAATTCTGGAGTTTGACTACAATATTCCCTGGAGTTTTCATTTTGGTATCTCCTTCAGGAGGTGATCAATGGATTCTTTCAATGACTATTTTAATCTCTGGTTCAAGAATATCATGGAAGTTTTCCTTGATAATTTCTTGAAAGATGCTGTCAGGGCTCTTTTTTTCATGGCTTTCAGGTAGTGCTGCAATTCTAAAATTATCTCTCCTGGATTTATTTTCCAGGTCAGTTGTTTTTTTCCAACTTTTTCCAATTTTCTTCTGTTTTTTCATTCTTTGATTTTCTTTGACTGATTCTTGATATCTTGTAGAGTCATGAGCTTCCTCTTGTCCAATTCCAGTTTTTTAAGGAATTAAAAATTTTAGTTAACTTTTGTGCCTCCTTTTCCATTTGGCCAATTCTACTTTTAAAGGGGTTATTTTCTTCAATCAGTTTTTCTGTTTCCTTTTCCAAGCTGTTGAATCTTTTTTTCATAATTCTCTTGCATAACTCTCATTTCTTTTTCCAATTTTTCTTCTACCTCTCTTACTTGATTTTTAAAATCCTTTCTGAGCTCTTCCAAGAGGACTTTTCATATTCCCTTTTGAGATTTCACATGTAGACATTTTGACTTGGTTATCTTTTGCATTTATGTGATCTTCCCTGTTGCCATAGTGGCTTTCTATGGTCAGGGCTTTTTTTTGTTTTTTTGCCCATTTTTAAAAGTTGAATTTTGCTCCCAGGGGTAGGAGGTCTGAACACTACTGGGCCTCAGGTGCTGGCAGCATGCCCACTGTTCTGGGGTGGCCCAGTCTAGTCATACCTGTTGTGCCAGAGATCCTAGGCTGGCAATTTGCCATCTATGCTGGGGTTAGAGTCCTCACAGCTAGCCTGCTGTGCCACTAGCCTAGTAAGCCAAGACAGTGGCCTCAATTGCTGGTCTATGCTGTGGCTAAGAGCCTCCTGCTGCTTTGCTGATACACCACTGTACTGGGCTGGGCTCCCCTTTGACCCAAGATAGACCTTTCCTGAAATCCTTCTAAGTTATATTAAACTGGAAAATTATTTCACTCCATCTTTTTGTAGGTTCTCCGCCAGGATCCATTTAAGGGTTTGATTTAAGTGACTTGCCCAGGGTCACACAGCTAGTAAGTGTCTGAGATTAGATTTGAACTCAGATCTTCCTGACTCCAGGACCAGAGCTCTATCCAATGTACTACTTAGCTTCACCTCAGTCTTTGTTAGAAGGTAACTAATATTAAGCCATTAATACTGGACATTTGAAAAATTGCTTATACTCAATTGCTTGCATATTGTTTTTCTAAATACATCAAATATTTTTCTGACTTATGAAAATAAAACAGGATAGAAGACCAGATTTTCATGTGGTAAAGAAACACTTTCTGATGTCTCAGTTTGTCAAGTGCCTGAGCTTTTTCCATACTTGGATATTGCATCATGTTTATTTGAATAAACATTTAACCTGTAGTAGAATTTATAAATAAAATGGTTACAAAACAGAACCTGCAAGTCACAATCAATTTAAATACATACTAGTGGACAGGAAAACCCCAAATGGCTTGTGGTTTAAATTTCACAGTTTATACTTCAATATAATGTAGTTCTTCAGGATTTCAAGGATCTGTGATTTCCTGAATATGCAGCTTCTCTCCATGTATGCAAATGAAAACCTCTCTATACTAGAGTATCTCCTTGATTGATTGATTATGGCTAAAAATCCACTGCCTGGGTAATGAATTCCTCTGTTCTTGTCTTATCTGGTCATCAGACCCCTAATATACATCACTGATATTATAATTCCATTAATATATATCACTGAGACAATACTTAATCAGTGTGGACCTGCAAAAGTATGAAAAAAGTCAAGTTCACGCCCTCATTCTATGATGAGATTCTGGTGTTGGACTTTTCCATTCATCAATTTTTTTCACTCTTTAAAATTTCCATTTTTTGATTCTTCTAACCTTCCATAATATTTTCCACAAAGAATGAATGAGACAGATAGAGAGAAAGAAAGAGGGAGATAAAGAGAGTCAAAAGTAGGAAAATAGACAATTTCAGAGAGGGAACAGAATGGAAACCTAAGTAATACTTTCAGATTACTTTTCTGGGGCAAAATACAGCTTCCACTTTCTTACATTTCTATAGGCACTCTCCCCCACCCACCACTTCTTCCATTCTCTCAGAGATGACTTTTTGTTTCTTTAGGCATCCTGATAACTTTAAATACAGATACAAATGATAAATCCCCTTTCATCCATGCAAAACTAAGAGTCCCAAACTTATTATCTCCCCCCAACTTTCCCCCCAAAAAAACCCTTTCCCTTTTCTGAATTGTGCTGAGTCATACCCAATTGTTAAATTTTTCAATGTGAGAGTGTTTACACTTAGGAAATCAGCAAATGCTAGAAATCAGAGATTGATTTATTGGTTTGTTGATTCTCTAGACTTAAGAAAGTCATGAAGAAAATGTTAACAATGCAGGTTAAACTCAAAAGTGGATCCTGTGTGCATATTTTTTCAGAGTCAATTGGCAAACATTTACCAGCCCAGCACTATTTCTTCCCAGTGTTTTCTATTACTGTGAAGGGCACCACCATTCTCCTGGTCACACAGTCTTACAGCCTCCTGATTTTTCTTGGCTCCTCACTCATCCCATATAACTAATCTATTGCCAAATCTTGTTATTTTTACTTTCAGAATAATTGTCCTATATGTCCCTTTCTCTCCACCCATTCAACATCCTTTCACCATCTAGTCTATATACAAGGACCTAGATGGTGCATAGCACATTGGGTCTGGAATCAAAAGACCTTAATTCAAATTTAGTCTTAGATCAAATTTGACTTCAAACACTAGCTGTGTGACTTCCCATCTGTAAAATGGGAATGATAATAGCACCTACCCCACAAGGTTGTTGTGAGGATCAAATGAATTGAAATTTGTAATGCTTATTTCCTTCCCCTCCTTCCTTCCTATTGGTCTCCCAAATAAAGCATCTCCTTACTCCAATCCATCTTCCACTAGGCAGTCAAGGCAATTTTCCTAAAGTGCAGTTCTGACCATGTCATCCATTCTTACTCATTAAATTCCAGCGACTCCCTATTTCCTACAGAAGAAAAGGAAAGAACAGAAATGAAGAGGAGAAGAGAGGAGATCCTTTCTGTGATTGGATGAGGTTATAATGTCAGGGAGGAAAGGTTCACTCTTCCACTAGATGTTGGATTTACTTCTAGGAGTTCAGGGATGATACTGATCAGGAATGATTTTCTAGAAAGAAGTGGCACTAGAACTACTGCCCTATCCTCACTGGGGACATTGGGTAGAGTTGAGTCTCTTGTTGTCACTCATGATTCAGTAGATTCAAAGGATATAGGTAGAAATGAAAAAGTCTATGCACTCAATAAGCTTACATTCTTTTAGACATGGAAGATGATCCAGAAAAGGACACTGAGTTTGGATAGGTCAGAAGAGAAATAAGAGGAGAGACAATAACCAGAGGAGAGAGTAGTTAGTATCAAAAACTCAAGAAAGATAAGGACTGAGAAAAGACCATTAGATTTGGCAATTAAAGGATCACAGGTTGGTAGATTATAGAAAAACAGGCACACTGATGGAATTTTGGTGGAAATGTGAACTGTTCCAGCCACTCTGGAAAATAATTTAGAATTGTAAGAAAATTACTAAAACATCTAAAACTTGGACCCAAACATCCCACTGCTATGCACTTATCCAAAAGAGGGCAAATATAGAAATGTCCTATAAGTACCAAAATATTTATAGCAGTATTTTCTTTTAGCAGCAAAGAACTAAAAGTAAAAGGATGTCTTTTGACTGGGGAATGGTTGAAGAAATTAGGGAACATAAATGTAACAGAATATCACAATAATGGCTATTAGGATACAGAACTACATAGTAAGGCTTGTGAACTGGTATAAAATGAAGCCAGAAGAATGAGAAAAACAGTTTACACAATGACTACAAAAATGTAAAAGGAAAGAACAAGAACAAAATAATCTAAACTAAACACTATGTCATTTTAATGACCAAGCCTGGCCTAGAAGAAGAGATAGGAGAATGTATTTCTCTCCCTCCTTTGAAGAGATGAGGGATTATTGATCTAGAACACTGTAGACACAGTTCAATTTAGCTGGTGTTTTTCCTAAACTGCTTTATTTTATTTCTTTTTTATTCTTTATTAAAAGGCATAACTCTCCAGCTGTGTTAGAGAGCAGGAGGGACATATTTTTAAATGAAGTTGGTATAAAAACAAAAGATATCAATAAAATTATTTCTAAAAGCTCTCTAGTAAATCTAGAAAGAACTATTTCTGTAAAAACTCAGGTTGAATTGTTGTGGGAAGACAAGTCGAGGGAGAGAATGGAATAAATGGAGGGCAGGACAGAGGGAAATGTGGTTAGTCTTTTGCAACATGACTGTTATGGGAGTGTTTTGAATGGCTACATGTGAACGACATATCAAAATGCTTGCTTTCTCAATGAGGGTGGGTGGGGAGGGAGGAAGGAAGAGGATATGCAGGTCAAAGCTTTAAAAATGAATGCTAAAAATTGTTTTTGCATGCAAGTTGGAAATATGATGTACAAGCAATGGTAGAGAAATCGATATTGCCCTACAAGAAAAAAGAGGGGAGGTGGTTAAAAGAAGAGGGGTGATAGAAGGGAGGACAGACTGGGGTAAGGGGTAGATCGGGTGGGGGTGGGGAGAAATGGGGAGAAAATTTGAAATTCAAAATCTTGTGAAAGTGAATGTTGAAAACTGAAAAATAAATTATATATTTTAAAAAACTTGGGTTGAAAGGGGTTAAAAAATGAGTGAGAGAAGTGGAGGCAATGGATTTAGACAGTTTTTTCTATAAGTTTGACTGTGAATTACTCAAACAGAATCCACTAATAAGAATTATTTTTGCCTGGCAGTTTGCTAAGCTAGAGATACAACAAAAAACCAAAAACTCTCCCTGTCCTCAAGGAGGCTGCATCTAATAGGGGATGGGGTAGCAAGGGGAGGAGGGGGCATTGTTGGGAGAGACAACATGCAAATAAATAGGTATGTGCAAGACATATCCTATGACAGATAACCCTGAGGGGAAGGCATTATTAACCTGTAGGGCAATAGTAAAAGCCCTCCTGCCAAAGGTAATGTTTGAGCTGGAGTCCCTGAAGAAGCCAGGGGTTCTGAGAGACAGAGGAAGAGGAGATGGTGAGCTGTGTGTGTGTGTGTGTGTGTGTGTGCGTGTGAAGTAGTCTCAGATAAGCTGTGTGGTAGAGTACATGAGGAAAGAACCATGTAAGAAGCCTGCATCTCTTAGAATCCCCCCTACCTATCCTTCAAAACACAGCTCGAGGATTTCCCCCCTTCTGATGACCCATTAATGCGCTCTTAAAATGTGAACAGTTATATTTTAGACTCAGCTAGGTATGTCCCTCTGTCTCCCCCTCCCAGTTTGATTTTTTTTTTTGATTAAAGGGGCCATCCCTTGAGTCACTAGGTAAAGAAGCCTATTCATTGAATGGGCGTGTCTCGCTCAAAATGAGAATGTGATAGGACCTTAGGCTGAAAGAGCTAGGGTCTCCCACTGCCTCCTGCGCCACCTCCAGTCATCCTGATGCATATCTGGTCACTGGCTCCAGACGGCGCAGGAGAACAAGTCAGGCTGGTGACCTGCACAGCCCTCCCTCACTCGGATCAAAGTCAGCTGCAAGTCGCGTCATCCATCATCTGGCTGTCACGGTTCCCTCGGAGAACGAAGGGCAAACGCAACTGCGCTCTGAGTTAGTCTGCGTGTACTTATCTGCAGTCTGCCCCATAGCGCCCCCATCGCTCGAATCTAATCCCCTCCTCTCAGTGGAAAATACTTGTTTTTGCTGTTTGTCCTTCATTCTCGAAGACGACCTTCACTTCCGGCAGGTGAAGCCTTGACTTGAAAGTGAATTGCGTTTAAGTGAAGGAGGGCTGTGCAAAGTCACCAGCCCCATTATCTGCACAAGGTTTGTCTCATAGTTGGCGCTTAATATATGCTCATTGCCTCCACTGTGGATCCCACGCCCTTCCCCAGCAAACCCTCAGCCCTGTGAGAACACGGCGCGTTTTACTTTTATTTTTTTTTTTTGCACTCGGCATCATCGGGGCCTGGACTGGGCTTAGAAGAAAGTAGGAACAAAACCGGAAGTTAGAATTGTAAAGAACAGCAGGGGTGCCGTTACCCAAGAACGGCCAGCAGATGGCATGAAAGAATCACACACAAAGAGACCGCGGCCCTCCCCCTGGAAAGGCATTCCCCCCAGCCGGGAGCCGGCAGCTTTCCGCCTTGGGAGCCGCACGGAAGGCTGCCGAGTGCCACGGGGAGCTCTCTTCTCTCTAGAGGGAAAGGCCTTAACTGGCCGCTGGCTCCCGGAGAGAGGTAAAGGCTCCTTTTAATTTTCTGCTTTTCGATCACACTCGGCTCTGGCGGGCAGTCCACGCCCTCTCCCTTCCTGCAGGAGGTGCCCCCTGCCCCGTGAGCTGAGCTGGGTGAGGGAGCAGGCCAGCAAGGTAAGCCTGGATACTTTCCCCTCCTCCTCCCCACTCCCCTGCCCCGAGGCCCCAAGAAGGACGCCATATTCCCGTGGTTACGTTAGGGGGCGGGGAGCCCAGGGCAGCACGCCATTGGCCAGAGGCGAGGGGCGAGGCGAGGGCGGGGCGGGGGAGGGGAATGCCCTCCTATAGGTGTGCTGGGGCCGTGCCAAGGGAAGGGGCAGGAAGCCGAGGGGCCAACCTGATTGGCTCCAGCAAGCAGGGGCTTCCCCTCCATCTTCCCCGCCCCTCTACCCCCGCCAGTCCAGAAAAGACTTGTATTTGTGCGAGGCTCGGGACTTTGATCTCCTGCAGGGCAGGGACGAGGTCTTTGCCTTTCTCTGAATCACCAGGACTTAGTTCCTTAGTTCCTTAGTGCCTGATTCATAGTATCAGCCTAGTAAATGCTTGTAGATTGAAGACGATTTGCATGAGCGGATCTGTAGGTCAGCTTTGTATGGCAGCTGAAAGGAACGTCAGCAGCCATTTGGGAAAACTAAAGCTCTTGAATCTGAAGGGATTTGCCTGGGATCACACAAGGTACAGAGCAGCAGAACCAGAACACCCATCTCCTCTGACTCTAAATACAACCCCCTTTACTTACCCCCACTCCCACCCACAGCACTTTGCCACTGCCTAAGGTTGGCCACAATAGTCACAGTTCCCGTACATACAGACTTTAAAAAACAGTGGTTGTTAATCTTGAAGGTTTGTTTGGGTTTTTTTTTAAGTTTTGGACTTGTAGTCAGGAAGACCTGCGTTCAAAGTTTGACTCAGCTTTGTGACGCTGGGCAAATCACTTAATTTCTGTCTGCTTCAGTTTCTAGAATTGTAAAACAGAGATATTAATAGCACCTACCTCTCCCAGGATTGTTATGAGAATCAAATGAGATTACATATGTAATTGCTTTGCAAGCCTTACAAATAGCTAGTATTAATATTTAGTGATTAATTTTGATATTTAATAAATAATAATGATTAACAAAATAATTTACAATAACTATTTCTGTGTAATTGTCTTCCTTTGAGAGATCGTGTGTTATCTCCTTCTTCTGTCATTTAGGAGTTGGGTCACCACCTGCTGCTTCACTGCAGAGGTTATAAAAATATATAAATATATAATATATACATACATAATATATGTATAAAAATATAAAAGTATTCATTATCAATTGCTGTTTTGCCACACCAAATTGAGCAGACAAGCAACTATGTGTAGAATAAAGTTTGTCGGTCTAACTTTGCATTATTGTGCTGCTTCATTTTTCAAGCCCTGAACACCCTGAAGAAAGGGACAGTCTTTTCTGATCACCCTTACCAACATGAATTACACCCGATTCCTCACAGCAGTGAGTGCCGCAAGAAAGCCTTCTCCAATAAGGCAGCTGAGTGAGTATGGTTCCTTTGTTATCAGATGCTTTCCACTGGTGTTTCTGACAATTGGACAAGTAGATTCAAGTCTCAATTATTCAGTTTTCTTGATCATGAATTGATTATCCCAGACCTCTATTTCTCTTCCTGATCGCTGCTGTGAACATTTATGCAGGTCACTCATTTAAGAGTTCCCACATCTTTAGAGGTAGGTAGGAGAAAGCATAAATTGGGTCAAGACAATGAAGACTTTTACCAAGACTGGTAAAAAGGTTTGATTCAATTGCAGAAACACTTATGAAGTACATATATGAGAAACTATTCTGGGCACTGGATATATAAAAACAAAAATGAAAGCCCCTGCCCTCAAGAGAATTGTGTCTACTGGGAGGAAACAAAATGTTATACTGCCTTTATGATCTTGGGCAAATTATTTTGTCTCTGTGGCACTCATTTCCCTTGTCTAGAAAATGAGGTGTTTGAATTAGATGACTTTAAATATGCCTTCTAGCTCTAGATCTATGATCCTATGTTACATAGTAAATAAATAAAGAAATGAAAGTAAATTTCAAAGTAAATAAAGAATGATACAAAATTATTTCAGGACAGTGAGCGGGAGATCAAGAAAGGTTTCATGTAAGCAGTGGTGTTTGAGTTCATGGAGACTCAAAAGTATGTCAACCAAATAAGAGATTTTCACATCACAATTATTTCACTGATAAGCTGAAAGTACTGACCGTTCTTGAAGACCACCTAATAATAGCTGATGATATTTAGCATTTAACTAATGCAGTCTCATTTGATCCTCACAACAACCCCATGGAGTAGGAACTAGAGTTGTTAGTGAAGAAACTAAACAACTCCAGGTAAAGATGAAGAAACTGAGACACATAAATGTGAAGGGAGAAATGACTTGGCTGTAGTCACCCTGTGTTATAGGTGAATTCAAACTCAGGTAATGCCACCATTCCATTACCAAAGGATCTCATTCAGCTTTGGTGGAAAGATCATTCTTCCTAGTGAAACTGAGGGTCTTGTGATATATTGAAGTAAGATAAGAATCCATTCAGCCTTCTCTCTCTTAAGAAGGGAAGGAGAAAATTTCACAGGCTATAACACATTGGATACTTTCCTTGTTGAAGAGTGATAGCCTAGAATGAAGGGTTTTTTTGTCATTTCCTCCTCTCCATGTTTCCTCTAGCTGAACTGATGCAGAAATCACCACCATCACTCATTTCCTTGGCTGGAGGAGCTCCAAATCCTAACACCTTCCCCTTTAAGAATGCAAAGATCACCATAGAAGATGGAACTACCATTGAATTTGGGGAAGATTTAATGAAGAGAGCACTTCAATATTCTGCCTCAGCAGGGTAGCTATCAAAAAAGATGACATGGTAACTTTATGCTCTGATTTTCAGTAGTATCAGCAATGCAGTAAGTCCTGTGCTTAGCAGAGTTAATTATGCATTTTTTTAACAGAGCTTTTGAACTAGGTTAGATTGGAGGGTTGGAGAAACAAACAGAGGGGAAAATGTTGGCAAGGGGGGAATTATTAGAAAATAGTAATAACTGGGATGTGTTTTCATAGCGTGAATGAGTTTCAGTGTGAACCAGTAAAGGGAAGATCACACCAGCAAATTCTGAGATCCACTAAATTACCAAAGCAATGCTCATTCACAATAGGCAGAATGGGTCTGCTTTGGGATCAGAAATTAAATTAAGTTCAGCAGGAGTTTAAGTACCTACTGTGTGCTATCTACTAGGACTCCAGATACAGAAATGAAATAGTCTTTGACTTCAACGAGGGGTGGAGGAGAGGGAATTAATAATAACAACAACAACAACAACAAACATTTATATAGCACCTACTATGCGCCAGGCACTGTGCTAAGTGCTTTATAATTTTTATCTCTTTTGATCCTCACAGCAACCCTGCAAGGTAAGTGCTATTATCTTCCTGATTTTATAGATGAGGAAAGTGATTCATAGAAGTAAAATGACTTGTCTAGTATCACACAGCTGTTGTCTGAGACTGGATTTGAACTCAGGTCTCATTTATATACAAATAAGTAAATATATAATTCAAAGTAAGCATAAAATCCAAAGTATGTACACACACACATACACACATACGGATAGGAATAGGAATTGGATTTATGATTTCTTTGGTATAGCAATACCCAGCTGAGAAAATTCCCTTTACTAACGAAGGTTGGCACCTTCCCTGTAACTTATACTCCTGAGTTGTCTATAGTACTAAGAGGTTAAGTGACTGTCCCGGGATCACACAGGCAGTATGTGTCAGAGGCCTATATAGTATATACGTATATAAACCCATTTAGTTGCACAAACATATATGTCTATATATAGACGTATATATAGACATATATGTATACACACACACAAGTTAACAAGCATTATTATATGCTTACTATGTGCTGGGCACTATGTGATGTGTTGAGGGTCCAAAGAAAAAATCCCTGCCCTCCAGGAGCTCACAGTCTAATTGTCTCATTCATTCTTTCATCTAACAAATATTTACTGAATGCCTAATGTGTGCAGGGCATTGCCAAGCGTTGTGGGCAGTGCACCAAGGAACAGGATCATCTTGGAGCCTGATTTTTCACTGAAACTTTTCTACTTCTAAATTTGCCAATCAGAATGTTACACTTCTGTATGGTCACTGCTCATTGAAAATGACATTTACTAAGTTCAAATGGAATTGTTACTGCAAAATCAGTGTATTTTCTCTCTTTAAGATCCCATTTCTATACAGTTCAGTTTGAAGTTTCTTATAGTAGAATGACCATTTATGTGATTTATGCTGCCATGGAGTTACTAGAAAAGCCAAGGGCATTCTAAGCTTTCACAGAATCCTGCAGGATGGCACTTAAAGTCATCCCATCACTTTGCTAATCACTAAAACAGATTCCCCTTTGGGCATTAGATTTATAGGTGGTAGATATTTTTATTTAAAAGAATCACAAGAATGATCCCAAACCTAGTAAACAGTTTGGTGGAGTTCCAGCTTTTCAGCCTAAGAAACACAAAGTGTTTCATGGTTAATAGAAAGCCTGCCTAGCAGTCATGAAAGCCTGGGTTCAAGTTATGCCTATGACATATATTAGCTGTGTGACCCTGAGTAAGTCACATATTAACCTGTCAGTGCCTGAGGGTAATTCTTTAAAGCTTTAAAGCCTTAACTTATTTGGTTGTTATTAATCTACAAAGTTCCCCATACCATAAAGATTCCTGATGTGGCCAAAAAAATCCTAACAACCTAGGAGAGGAGATTGTAGTCTACACATACACCAAAAGTTGTTTGGTTTGGTTTTTTTAATCATAAAGAAGAATATCACATATAGACACTGACTCAAGAGAAATAGGAATATTTTAAGCCTCATTAGAAAATAATGAAGCATTGACTGGTGAAAAACAAGATTACGTTTCCTGCTTCCAACAACTGCTACCTGTGTAGGGACTAGAATGGTCCCTGAAATCCTTTTGCCTCAAGACTTGTGATCTTCAGAATGTTGTGGGGGCATGGTGGGCGGTTAAGATTACATCAGACCATCATTTGATAAGATTGCATACAGAACAAGTCAGAGTAGCTCCATCTAATGTCTCCAAAAGCTATGTATGCTGCATGATTCTCAATAAGGAGCTGGAAGCAACAAGCAAGTGAGGTAGATCTAGTGTTTTGAATGGGAGAATGAAAATGTCTTCTTCAAAACAATATCCTGCTTTTCCTGCCCTTCTAGTTCATTCCTTCCTGGCTTCCCGTCTCCTCACTCTTATTCCATACCTGTTTTGATCTCTTTCTTCAATCCCCCATCTCAATGTATTAAGTTTTAGAAAGCACACTGGATTTGAGACGACCTTCGTTCAAATCTTTGTTCTGCCAAGTCATCTCTATGAATTCAGGGAAGTCAGTTAATTTCTGAGTCTCACTTTCATCTGTACAATGAGGGGGTTGGACTGGAGGCCTTCTTAAGCTTTTTCCACTTGTGACCCCATTTCCACTTTGCGACCCATGTCGGGTCACAAACCACAGTTTAAGAAGTGCTGAACGAGATGACCTCTGAAGTCCTTTTCAGCTTTGAATCTATGATCCTGTGACTTTATTCAAGATAATAATTAAAATATTGATCAGTTATGTTTCTGTAAAAGCATATATGAGGGCTGGGAGAAGTAAAGAGTTTGAGAATGAAGGTACAGCAGCAGAAGATTCTTGAGAGTATCTACCACTCACCATAGACCAGTATTAACTTGTCTTCCATTCCCAGTATCTTTGTTTTGTGACTGTGTGCCAAAAGATACAGGAGGCTTTCTGGAGACTTTCACATGTCTTAAAAGTTTCAGTTTGACCAAAATATAACTAATTGATTTTGAGATGCTTTCCAGTCTTGTTTTTCAAGGATTCTTTAATAATTAACTATGTTCTTTTTTTCTACACTGGCAGACTCCAAAATGCAATTCAGAACATTGTGTTCTGCAGAATTATTCATGTGTTTCCATAAAATTTGTTAGAAACTTGTCCTTGCTTCCTTCAACATTAAGAACATGCTGTCCTTGGCCATAACATCCCACTGTCAGCATGCCCCTAGAAAATGAATTCCTTTAGAGATCAAATATGCCTTGATTGTCTGGGCCAGAATGCCCTACCTGACTTTGAAACCTGAGGATAGAATAATAGTTACAGTACCTATAATAATTGACACTTAACAGTGTTTTGATGCTTTCAAAGCACTTTACAAATATTACCTCACTGGAAGTTTAGAAAATAGTCCTGTAAAGGGAATTATGATTTTCACAATAATCTATATTATATATAATGAATATACTAATAATTTAGATTTTTCAAAATTGCTTCTTCTGACTTGGGAGTCAGAAACTTACTGTACAGCTTGAAATAATCAAACCTTGACAACACTGTCACAATCGCTGTATTCATGTGCTTGTGTACCTTAACTGAAGTGAATCAAAGATTATTTCTATGATTTGTTCTTTCAATCACTTATTCTTTAGATTAGGCTATTTATTTCCCAGTTAATTTTTAATCTATCTTTTCACTGCCTTTTGTTCAATGTAATTTTTATTGCATTATGATCCAAAAAAGAATACATTTATTATTTCTGCCTTTTTACATTTGATTTTGAGATTTTTATGCCTTATTACATGGTCAGTTTTTGTGTAGGTACCATATGCTACTGAGAGAAATGTATATTCCTTTCTGTTCCCATTCAGCTTTCTCCAAAAGTCTATCATATCTAATATTCAATTTGCCTCCTTTCTGTTCGACCTAGAGGCCGAGGGCTACCCAAGTCTTCTTACCTTTCGCAGGTCTTCGGTGGCCATCCGGATAAACGTATTGAGAGAAGAGACTTTCCAGAGTTAAACAAGGGTTAGGCTTTATTCAGTCTTAGTTACTTATCCATATGCAGGGCGAGTTCTTCCCCCAGAGAAAGGAACCCTACTCCTCCCAAGGGGCAAGGATCATACGGCAAGAGGATGGGAGTGGAAGAGGGGAGGGACCCTCTTCCCTCTAAGGGCCCCGCAGCAAGAAGAGGGCCTTCAGGCTTTCCTGTCCCTACTTAAGCTTTCCCAGCCCCATAGTTTGCATGTGACTACCGTGCGTGCTCTCAGCCCCTAGCTAATTAACAACAGGTGTGCTCAGACCACAGACCAATCTCAAGGGTGGGATGCTCTCCCCAGCAAGTTTCCCACTGAGAAGAGGTGGAAAAACACAAGATAGCTCGTGTTTCACGCCTCAGTCCCCAGCTGTTCCCTGGGGGGCCTCGTGAGAACTCTGAGGTTTATAAGTCCTCACTTTTACCTGCCTGAGACTGTTCACGTGAAAACTGAGCTTACACCCCCAACACCTTTCTTGTTTATTTTTCTTGTTTATTTTTGGGTTGGATTTATTGAGTTCTGAGAGAGAACAGTTGAGGTTCCCCACTGGCATAGTTTTACTATCTATTTCTTACTGTAATTCACTTAACTTCTCCTTTAAGAATCTGGATACTGTACTCCTTGGTGCATATATGTTTAGCATTGATACTGCTTCATTGTCTATGGTACCTTTTAGCAAGATATAGTTTCCTTCCTTATCTTTTTTAATTAGGTCTGTTTTTGCTTTTGCTTTGAGATCAGGACTGCTACTCCTGCTTTTTTTATACTTCAGCTGAAGCATAATAAGTTCTGCTCCAGCCCCTTACATTTACTCTATGTGTCTCTCTGTTTCAAATATGCCTCTTATAAACAAAATATTGCAGGATTCTGCTTTTTGATCCACTTCCATTTTATGGGAGAGTTCATTCCATTCACATTTCCAGTTATGATTACTGTGTATTTCCCTCCTTCCTATTCTTCCTCCTGTTTGTTCTCTCTCTCCTTTCAATCTTTCCTTCCTCACTAGTGTTTTGCTCCTGCCTACTACCTCTCCTGATCTGCCCTCCCTTCTGTCAGTCCCCACCCCTCCTTACTTGATCTTGCTTCTTCATACTTCCCTGTCAGGTAAGTTAGATTTCTATATTCAAATGATTGTTTGTATTATTCCCTCATTCAGACAATATTAATGAGAGTTCAAGTTCATTGCACACCCTCCCATTTTCCCTTCCACTTCATGTACACTAATTTGCCCCTTCTACCTCTCCCTTCAGCATCCATTGTACTCTTCTTTCTCATTCCTTAAATTTCTTTTTATATCATTCTATCAAGTTCACTTTATATCCTGTCTATGTGTATTCCTTCTAGCTATACTATTAATGATACAATTTTTTTGTGCTGGCAAAAAATTGGAAATTGAGGGAATGCCCATTAATTGGGGAAAGGCTGAACAAGTTGTGGTACATGAATGTAATGTAATACTATTTTTCCATAAGAAATGATGAACAGGTGAACTTCAGAAAAACCTGGAAAGACTTACATGAACTGCTGCTAAGTGAAATGAGCAGAACCAGAAAATTCTACATAATATTAATATTGTATGATGAACAACTTTGATAGATTTAACTTTTCTCAGGAATACATGGATCTAAGACAATTCCAAAAGACACAAGATGGAAAATGCTGTCTGGAGGAAGAACTATGTAATCTGAATAAAGATCAAAGCATACTATTTTTTTCTTTTTTTTCTTCTTTCTTGTGGTTTTTCCCTTTGGTTCTAATTCTTCTTTACAATATGACAAATGTGGAAATATGTTTACTATGATTATACATGTATAATCTATACCAGATTACATGTTGTCTTGAGGAGGGGGGAACAGAGAGAGGAGGAGAAAATTTAGAACTCGAAATCTTATAGAAATGAATGTTGAAAACTAAAAACAAGCAAAATAAATACAATTTTTAAAAATGTAGTTTTTCCTGACACATAACTGGGGAAAAATAAAATAATATTTAAAAAAAATAAATAATTCTATGATCTTATGTCTCCAGTGGCAAAATATACTGTTACATCCCCCCAGTGTAACATAAATTCCTTGAAATTAGGTCAGGAACTCTTCTGTTTTTATCTTTGACTACACTGTGCCCCACTCATTGTAAGTAATTAGCAGATGTTTGTTGAGTTGAATTGAAAACATTTCTCGCCGCAAAGAACCAAAGACAATTTCAAAGTAACCCATAAAAACCTGCCTCTGAATAATATAGAATGAATTATGCTTGAGAAAAAAATAAATATTGAAATTTAATTTGTGTTTTAGGATTCCAGAGTTGTTGGCCTGGCTGAAAAAGTTCCAGACTAGAGTCCACAAGCCTCCCACTGCCCGGTTCAGTCCTGAACAAGGACAAATGGATGTATGCATCACCACTGGGAGCCAAGAAGGCCTTTCTAAAGTAAGACTGAAAGGCATATGGCTCTATTAGTAGAATTGAATATATTTATAAACACATGCACATCTTAATTACCCACAAGTGAATCATCAATCTTCTGGATTCTAGTTGGTGCCACTTTAGTAAGCATTTGGGCTGGAGACTAGGGAATAACACATATGAGGGGTATGTATGTTGCTGACTGCCTACACACCCTAACAGAAATAACTTTTGGATTTATTCTTTATACTTGCACTTCCTCCTCTCAGTGCAAATAACAGAATTGATTAGAATATTATCATTACTGAATAAATATTTCTTTATTCTTAAATCATTGATGGGGGCAAATCACAAATCTTCACATGCCTTCTCATCCTGCCCACTTCTTGTCCATGGTCTTCTATATATTCTTCATGATCTTCTACCTACTGTACTGAAGCCCTTCCTCTAGTTCAAGGGTTCTTGCTCTGGGAGTCAATGAACTTATTTTAAAAATATTTTGATAATTATATTTCAATATAATTGGTTTCCTTTATGATTCTGTGCATTTTGTTTTATGCCCTTAAAAATATTCATCTAAGGAATAGTTCCTACACTTTGCTAGTTTGCCAAAAGGGTCCATGACATAAAAAGAACCCCTGCGCTAGATGCTTTAACAACTTCTGGTTGTTAGTGACACATTTCCCATCTGTCCATCTGTTACTTCTTCATTTTTCCTTAGACCTCCTCCATTTCTTTTTCAAGTGATACATGGTTTATCTTTTATGATACCAAGTCTTCATTGGTGATTTGAAGTAGTTTGACTTATTCCCAACAAATATATCACCATCCCCCTTTGGGTCACTCTCAATTTTGATTCTTTGGAGTTTATGGTGCTTCATAAAGGTGCTGCAGTTTTCCACATAAAGCCAAGTTCACCCTTCTCCTAGGCCTACTTCATGATCCATCTTACACTCAGGTTTTTTGAAGATACACTGTAAAATATTCATCCAACTGCTTGTCATACTATGGGCAATGTGCATTCTTCTTTAATTTAGTTCTTTCTAATATTATTTCCTAGATCAATTTCTTTTGAGTAGTTATTGTGGATCTCATAGAGGATCCCCATAATATTATGGGACTTAATGTAATCAGCACAATGTCATCCATAAACTGGAGTATTTGGAAAACTCATTATTTGTGGGGAATCCCTCTCATACTATGCAGAGGGCATTCTTCATAGCATTGATGAATACTTTGAATTTTATATCTCACTACTTTATGACTTTTTTATTTTTATAGTCAAAAGATCAGTAATCAAAGTTATCTTTTTCATTCTATCAAAGAATTTCAAATGATCTTAACAATTTGGAGACACACCTGATTGGAGAACAATTTTTAAGGTGCATTTTCTTCTGAGTCACCTTTTTAAAAATCCACAAACAATAAGAACAGGGAAGTCTTATGTTCTGCCCCTCTTCTTGAATAAATTGTTCATGACTGACAAATGTGAGCCTTCTGAATTAGCAGGAAATTTCTGGCTGCTCTCAATTTTTCATCTCAAACCATATTTTCCAACATAGTTTTTCACCATACTCCAACATGCTCACCTTTATAATAAAGTCTCTGAATGTATGTGTATATGTTGGCATATAGGAGGATCTAATCAACTTTTTTGTAAAAGTTCTCAATTTCTTTATTATTTTCAATAGCTCTTGCCTTAAACTGCAATTGTTTCATGGCTTAGATTTGTCATGAACACTTCCAGAAGAGATGACTAATACTAAATGACCCCAAAATAACCAGTACTATGAGTGAAATTTCTTGTTTCCTTTGGGTACATGATGGCATACCACTATGTACTACTACATCTTTTATTTGTGTTGCATTTTTTTTGCAATTTTTTTATTTGCGTTTGTTTGCAGGAGAACATCATTCCATTTGACTGCATCTTCTTTATGTTTTCTAGTTTTATGTCCAAGAATATGTATTGAGACATCAGTTCCCTTATCAACTCTTTGGTTACTAGATAATAATCTCATTTTTTTAAATGAATAGTTCTAGTTCATCTAAAACTCATGTAATTTTTGTCACCTCTGCCCCCTTTACCATCACTTGGACCCTCCCTTATGGCTATTTTGTATGTTTATCCGTTTCATAGCCAAATGGTTTATTCCTTACTGGTCAACCTACTGTTACTGTGCTTCTTCACACTTAGGTAGGCTGTTTCCAGCACAGCAAACTCAATTGGTCCCAATGATCATATTTGAAGCCTTTCCAACTTGGCAGAATCTTCCAGACCTTATGCTTAATTGGCATAGCCACTGAGAACCCATAGTTACTTCCACAATATGAGAAAGCATTGAAAAAGGATTTTTGCAGTGTGGCTCACATAAGGGCCCAAATCCTTCTTACTGAAGCATGCAGCCTATGGATGATATCAGGTTGGTCATGGCTCCCCATACACCCAGACAAGGACCTCTCAGAATAAAATCATTTGGAAGTGAAACACAGAGTAGATGGTAAACTGTATCTTAACTAGCAGGAGCCTGATTAGTCAACATTTACTATAAATAAAAATGAAAAAGAAATAAATAGAAAAATAAAGGCTCATATTTACCTCATATTGTTAATACAATGCTATATATTCTTGATATCTGTGATCTCATGGTCCTATTTCATTCTAGTTTCTATTCTTATAGTATGCTAAAGGAATTTTTAAATGGCTGCAGGGATTTTAATTTTCCCCAAACTCATTTTTCTGATGTTTCTTATACTTCACATTCATTTACTTGGTGACATTTGAGTTAGGTGATTTAATAACTAGTCTTTGGAGACAATTAACTGAAAAGCCTCACTGAAGACTCACTGGAGCACATTCTTATTTTCATCTACCCATGAAACATCTGAAAAGAAGGGGAATCTCCATTTCTGTAGAGTTACAAGACCATAACAAGGTTTTAGCTAATTAGCAGGAATACACTATCCTAGCGCAGCAAAGAGGGGAATGTTACTCAAATCTACCTCTCTAACTGTCTTTACCTTTGTCTTTTTATGTTTGTGGTCCTCAAATGATTTTTTTCCTATAAACCAGCAGGACTTAATTTAAAAAAAAAAAGATTCACTCTCCTTAATATACAATTTGGTTATTCTCTATGGGAGTAAATTGTTTCTTGTATTATAAATTGGCTGGAAATTTAGAAGACACATAGTTATAAGCTAAATGATGCCTATTTTATTAGGTATTTGAGATGCTCATTAACCCTGGAGATAATATCCTCTTGGAAACACCTGCTTACCCAGGGACTCTGGCAGCTGTGAGTATGTGTGATAACAATTACATTTCCTTCTTTTATAAGTATATAAAATCCAGTTTTCTGTTTGTCCTTGGAACTACATCTTCAATATGGAAGCAATGTGGTATCATGCAGAGTGTACTGAATTATAAATCACATGTCCTAACATCTAGTTGTTGCTTTGCCAGTTTTTAGCTGTGTGACTTTGAACAAACTACATAACCTATCTGAATCTTTGCTCCTTCATTTCTAAATTGGGGATAACAATACTTGCCCTTTATACTCACGGGTCATGAGGCTTCGATGTGATAAAGCAAGCAAAAGCACTTTACAAATTGCAATAGACATTTAAAGTATGATTATTTTTATGGAACTTTTCTCTGAACACAACAACAGAATTTGATACCTTTTTTCCAGAATCAGTCATCCTATTAAAATTGGAAAAGAGTAAATGTTTTTGAGTATCTACTTTGAACATTTATATTTAACAACATGAAAAATTGAAAGAGTAGAATCTGAAAAAAGGTATCACAGGTTCACACAATTATAAGGAAACCAGTTATTCAAAGCTATAAAGTACTATGTAAATGTGATTGATAACGTTAAAAGTCAGTAATTTGCTATATTAGGATGGACTTATTAGGACTACCTAACCATAGCAGGTCTGGTCTATGACCCTAAGATTCCTGCCATTACAAAGAAAACACCAATGGTTGTCCTTTAATATATGATTTTAAATTTGACTACTATGAGGAACATTTGCTTTTTTTTTTTTAAGAATATATCTGGGAAGGTAACTTGATCAATGTATCTCTTAGAATTCAAGTCATTTCCCCTGATTTCCTTTCATTTATTGGATACCGTAAGACATCTATAAAATTACATTCATCCTTGCATGTAGCTAGTCAACAAAACATGGCAGGGTAGAAAGAGCACTGAGCTTGATGTTAGAACTCCAGGATTTGAGGCCTTTCTCTATCACTTACTCACCATGTATCTGTGCACAAGTTACTGAATTTCTTCGTATCTCAGAGAAATGGAAAATGGGGGAAAGGGATACCAATACTTCTGCTACTGGCCTCACAGAAGTAAATAAAGTTCTTTGAAAGCTACAAAGTGACCTATCTGTGTGAGCCATTAGTATTAGCATACAGAACATTTTGCACAGTTAATTATGCTTTATAATTGACCCAAAACAGTGTTCACTGTGTCCTAAACATTGTACAGGAAAGGGGATACCAGAGAAAGAAGAGACATAGACTCAGCTCTCCAGCTCTTTACCATCATAGGATTGCAGATTTAGGGCTAGAAGACAGAGATCAAGTCCAATCCCCTCATTTCATAGATGAAGTAATGGGGGCCTTGAGAGAATGAGTGACTTGTCCAGGGCCCAGTTAAAGAGCATGAACATCCCAGGTGATGAACAGCAAAGCCCTCATAACAACACACTGGGGTACTGGAGCCATTTGTATTTTTAAACAGTAAATTGCTTGTCTGAATTCCTTTATTCATGACTTCTCAACAGCTGAGGCCTTTGGGCTGCAACATTATCGATGTGTGCAGTGACCAGTATGGGATTATTCCAGATTCTCTTCAAGCAGCACTTTCCAAGTGGAGACCAGAGGATGCACAGACACCTGACAGACAGACCCCCAAATTCCTTTACACGGTTCCAAATGGCAGCAACCCTACAGGAACATCATTGACATATGAACGCAAAAAGGAAATATACGAGGTATTGCAAGAGACTCTTACCACTTGAACCTTTATTCCTATTCCTGTTCACTGTTCATTTCTAGAGGCAGCATGGCATGGTAAATAGTAGGCTGGCTTTGTAATCAGAAAGATCTGGGTTTACTTCTGGCCTCTGACTCATACTGGCTGTGTAACCATGGGCAAGTCAGTGCCTCAGGCAATTTTCTAAGACTGTAAGTTATATCTGCATTTGGGGGAGGGAGTTTACACACTGGGATTGAAATATTAAGTCTGGCCAGTCTTGAGAAAATGTTAGCTACTTCCTTCCTCTAGAAATACAGCTTTTTACATCATGCCTAAGAGATACAATGGAAGGAAAGGGAATAAGGAATAGGAAATGTTGTTTTTCAGATAAGATGAAAAGTTCTGAGGAAGAGGAAATTTCTAACTCTATGAGTAGACATGAATATCACATGGTGAGTGTCTGAATGCTAAGGCAGCTGGTGGACAAATCTCATCAGGGTTGAAATCCCCCAGCTACTGTCTTATTGCTAGATCCATAAACTAGCTATAACCAAAGCAACAAATAATTAGTTTAAACATAGTACATCTTTACAGTTGAATATTTATGAAGGTATTTTTCCCCTCTTTCTATTTTCTGTGGATGATTTTTATCTACAGGGATACTGGTCTGTGCCTGAGGTGCATACTTATGAGGTCATTCATTATTAATTACCTCTAAGTTGGCTTTGTGATATGGTGTTGTATTTTATGTTTCTAACCTTCCTCCTCCCCTAACTACTACATGACTCTCGTGTCATTAAGAATTATCTCTATTAAAAAACAAGGATGATACGTACTTTAGGGGTTTTTCCTATTTGTTTTATTCTTTACAAACCACAAATGGGCATTTCCCTGCACATAACTTAGAACAGGAAAAAAGGGTTATAAATGAAACTGCAGATCTCTACTGCTTACAGCTTGCTTTTCTTTTTTACTATATAAGTTCAACCTATAGCTTTCCAGGTATTAGAATTAGGCATCCATCTGTTCTCCCTGGTGTTTCACTACATGTTTTTTTAAAGAGGAAATGAAAAGTAAAAATGTAAGCTAAATTAAATAAGTAACTAAAAAATAACCCATTAGGTTGTGAGCTCCATGACAGCAGGGACTTATTTTACATTTCTTTATATCCCCATTACTTAGCACAGTGCCTGGCACATAGTAGGCTAATCAACTGACTGACTGTTGGACTGGAATGGAGTCTCCAGCACTATAGGTTTAAGAGATATTTTAAAAGAGGATGCCTTTTGACTTGTTAATTTTTCTGTCTGAAAAAGTATCTTAATAAGAGCTTTTCACACCTTATAGGGCAGATACAGATATAAGAAACTGAGTTGCTAATTGACTTTAACTTCCAAATAGCTGCTAAGAAATAATATATTGCTCTAACATTTTTAGCTGGCCAGAAAATATGATTTTCTCATCATAGAAGATGATCCATACTATTTTCTCCAATTCAACAAGGTAGGTTAATATGTATACTTATTTTATAGTCATAACTACTTCTGTAATGTAGATTCTTTATTTGTTGTCAGCCATCTGATTCCTAAATGCAGTGGTGTAGTAGAAAGAACATGGGTCTGACTCAGGAAATCTAAGTTCTATTACCAGCCAGCTCTGCCACTTATTGGCAGTGTGATCTTGGTCAAATAACTTAATCCCTTGAAATGCTAGTTTTCCCATCTGTTAAAAAATATTTCAGTGATAAAATCTGCCTTGCCTATTACAATGAATAATTATTATGAAGATCACATGAGACACTGTGCTTTGAAAATTGCCATGATGGCAAGATAGCAAAGTGAATGGTTATAACTAATCCCAGCTCCCCTTCATCAACAATTGAATCAAATAAAATGCAAGAACAACCAAAAATAGAGGAGAAAGGAAAGAAATCTTAAGGGGGTGGGGAATCAAAAAAGTAAATGACTGAAGAATTGAGTTAGAAAACAAATATTTTCAGTATAGTAAAGAAATTTTATGAGATAAAAGAAAACAGGAAAAGGACAAAAGGAGCGAATATAACAGTGGCAATAAAACCCTTCAGAAATGAAATTGGGTCTTCCAAATGAACTTTCAAAATGGTTAATAAGTTCAACAAGGATTATAAAGGAAGATCTGAGATAAAAACAAAAAAAGACAAATATGGGACTCAACGATTTGGAGCATTCTGAGGAAAACTTTTAACCAAAATATAGATTACATAAAATATAGATTACATAATAATATAGATTATATAATATATCGATTACCTAATATATATAGATTATATAATAATATATAGATTACATAACAGATTACACAATAAAGTTATTATAGGTTACATAATAAAATTATATAGATTTTATATATACATTACATAATAAAATTATTCAACTAGAAGACAAAACTGCAGAGTGGGCAGAACAAATAAAATCAAAATAGCAGAAAAAATATTTGAGATTTCTATAAATTAAGGTGATAGAGCTGAGGAACAGAACTCATTGAGACAAAATGAGACTTCTGGGTCTCACGACAAAGTCTGAATAAATAAAAAGCCTAAGTGGATGATTTCAGGAAACCAAAGACAAAATTTCCCAAAATTTCCCTGAAAATAAGGCAAAGTGAGATCTGATATCTATAAAGGAAGATCTGATGTCTATAAAGACCATAAATGAATAGAATGTTAGAATGCTAACAAAGCAACTCAATATCTAGATCCCCTGGAAATGTAGTTGTCAATCATCATTTCTTCAAAGTTTTCAAGCAGTCAGGAAAAAACACATCATGACAGAAAATACTGATTGCCCATGATTTCTAATTAAGGATTTAAAAAATTAATTTTAAAAACATTTTTAAAACCCAAGAAAAATTAGTCTTTATCTCCAAAATGTCTAATACAAAAAAGAGAGAGAATTTTTTCTCATGAGACAAGTAGATTTTTTTAATATGACTGAAAATTTTCAGCTCTCCTTGGAGAAGAATCCAGTACTAGTGAAGAGTCCTTTAGATGCAAACCTTAAGATGTTAAATAATGAGACTTTAGAGCAGTGATATCAAACTCAAATAGAAAAGGAGACCAATAAACCATAGATAAGAATCTTTGTGAGCCCCATATTGTCTTGGAAAACCACACGTTTGTGTATTTCTTTTTTATTAACATGTAAACACATCAAAATCAGATAGGAACTACTTTTTAATCTGGTTCTGGCCACACTCTCAAAAGAGTAGAAAAGTTGTCATCTCTTTAATGTTTTATCTCTGATGTTCCACTTAATGAGAGATGGAGAGGAACCAGTGGTTAGAAATTGAGTGGAAAGCCCCCCAAAATGGGAACAAAATGAAGAACACAAGTTTGTGAGCTAGAATAGAAGAGACCATTATTGTAGCTTGAAAGGAGAAGCCTCTATTTAAACACTACACCTATCTGGAGGATAAGTATGAAAGGTGTGGAAAGATTTTGTTAGTATTGTAGAAACTCATGGTCTGTGTTTTGCATGGATGTGTGTATATACATTTGTTTAGAGTCCAAGATTCAATTGACACCAGTGAAATTACAAAAACAAATAATATAAGAGGAGTTATAAAGGGAACTAATGTAATAATTATATCTCTGGACTTAAACAGTTTGAACTGGAGATTGGGGGAAATATGTGAAATTATACAAAATGGAAAAAAGAATCAAAATAATAATATAAACATTGATTACAGTTATTTAAATAATTAAATTCCAAGTTAAATACCAAGGTTGATAATGATACTCTCTTGTTAAAATTAAAATATACAAATTTTCTTTATTTTCACAAATGGTAAATAACAGAATTTTATGGTTTAATATGCAAGAATTTACTAGTCACTTTTAAGTGATATTTTGCTATATTGTTTTCACATATTATATTTGGGCTGGTGGGGGTTCCCTTTCCTGTTTTGGTTTATTTTGCTGAAACAAAATTTATCAGATAGAAAAAGAAAACTTTAAAGTATCTTGAAGTACCTTTACATTAAAGAGATGTTTATTAAATTTATATTTTCATACTCCATTGCTTTCTTTGTGAGTTATAAATTGTAGAATAGATATTACTCTACTTTTTTCTTATTGTTATCAATCAAAATACTTCCACCACAGAATACATAGTCCATTCCTATTCATGATGTTCTGTTATTCACCTAAAATCCCACAACACCATAATTTTAGAAGAATCAAAATGGCACATGGTATAAAGAACAGGGGAAAGACATGATGAATTTATGTTACCTTAGATGACTTAGTTGCAAAAAACTATATAAGAAACCTCATCAAAGATGTTGTATGTATGTGTGTGTGAATGAGGAATGGCATGAAAGGTGAGGGAAGGATGAAATCTGTCACATTGAGTAAAGCCTTTGTGGAAGATTTATGGAAAGAAATGAATGGGTTTATAATCAGCATGCGTAAAAGCACCATCTATGCTAGTGATATCCAGGATCCATGATGGGTATCTCAAATATTCAAAGCATATTTTTCTAAGATGTACAGAGTACCTTCCTCCCAATGCCCCTGACAGATAAGGAAACTAAAACACAGAAATGTAAGATAACTTGCCCAAAGTCACACAACTAGGGCATATAATTTATCTGAGATGAACAATATTATCTCCCTGTCCTAAAATTGGTAACATCTTTATTTATTATAGGATTCTTATTTACCTATTAAATAGAAAGCAACATGGGTTTCTGGACTTGAGTTTTTAGCTGGCTCATCTTGTTTCCCATAAATTTTGATCTGACCGAAGAACCAAAGCTGGTATTTTTTTTGGACCCTAACCTACACACGATGGCCAATGCTTTGGCCTGAAAGTTGACAGTAGAAAAATGGATTTTCAGTGTGCTCATTAGTTAGCTCCAAAGGCCACTTCTCTTCATTGCTATGAAAGTCAGAGTCCGCAAAGGAAACTGAAGATCTTAATCATAGGTTTGAGTTTGAGATACAAGAGGCAATGTGAACAATGGTACATACTCATAAATAATATGATAATCTCCATACTCCAAGGACTTAGATTTTGACATCTCCACCACAACAGAGGAGGTAGTTGCAGCCATGAATGCAAAATCACACAGAGCTTAATGGCAAAGCTGTTGAACGAAAGAGAGCTACCTGCAGAAATGGCATTCAAAGTTTAGGTGTCTAACTACGAAGATTTTTGTGGTTGGCAATAAGGAAGATGATAAGGATGTATGATTAAGGAAAGATTGAAGTGATTGAGGTCATTAGTCACAATGACAAGAACTTAAGCTTTTGTGACTTTGGAAGACTATAGCTCCCTGGATAAGGTTATTATTCAAAAATATCGTAATGTAAATGTTACAACAAAAATGAGAAAGGGCCTGTCCAAGCAAGTAATTGATAATGATTTTCCTTTACCAACATAGTCACAGAAGTTCCAGAAACATTGGAGGTAGCTTTGGTGAGAATGAGGTTAATAATAGCACTACTTCATAAGGTTGTTACATGAGTTAATATTTATATAGAATTTTGCAAACTTTAAAGTGCTATATAAATGTTAGTTATTTTGTTATTTTGGCAAAACATGCAGTTTTTTTTTTCCTAAGCAATAAGGAGTAGCAGGAGTTAGAATAGTGACAGTTACCAGGAAACAAAATTTATAGATATTCATAGTTCAAGGAAGAACACTGGTAAAGAGAAAGAAGAAAAAGAAAAGGAAGAGGAAGGAAGGAAGGAAGCATGCATTTCCATCTTCCATTTTTTTTTTTTGTACTTGCCTATAAGCTAACAAATTAATTTTTCCGCAGACATTTGTTTGTGCAAGATAACAGCCAACTCCCAGATCCTCAGGTTGCTTTCTTATCTGTAAAATGGGAGTAGTAATATTCTCAGTACCTACTTCACTGAGTTATTGTGAGGAAAGCACTTTTAAGATCTGAAAGCACTATGTAGATGTGAGTTATTGATCCCTGAAGTTTGCCTATACATGCCTTTCTTTGCCTATCCCTTTCTGTACTTAATACCTATTTTCGGGGCCCTCCAGGCTCAAAGTGAATATAAATACGAACTGTTTTTCTTTGGGCCAGTAGAAGACCTGAGGGTCTTCCCTTCCCAGTTTGATTTTTTTTTTTTAATGAAAGGGGCCATCCCTCAATTTACTTCATAAAGAGGTCTATTCACTGAATGTTTCCTCACTCTAAGTGAGCACTTGAAAAGACAGCTTAAAAGGGCCAAGGTCTTGCACTGCATCCTGGGCCATCTCCAGTCATCCTGATCAATGTCTGGCCACTGGACCCAGATGACTCTGAAGGAGAAAGTGAGATTAGTGACTTTGCACAGCTTTCTCTCATTCAAATCAGTCAATTATAAGCCATGTCATCACTTCCCTGAAATCATGGTCCTCTTCAAGAATAAAGGACAAACCACAACCTGTGAGTAGTCTGAGCTGCCTGAATGGGGACCCAGCTGGCCAGTTCCAGTTGCACAACTCAGCATCTCATCTCTTCTCTTTTCCCCTCCCCTCTCCTCTCCTCAGCCCTTAGCTGAGGGTGTTCTGCCCAAAGGAAGGGAAATTTTGATGGCGGAAAGCTATCTAGTTATTTTGGTGTTTACTGGCTAGATTTCTTTCTCAGATACCAAGTCTTAAACCCAATTCACTCTGGATCTATAGGACAACCAATAGGAGAAAGTGAGGCTGGTGACTTTGCACAGCCCTCCCTTACTCAAAGTCAATTGCAAATCATGTCATCACATCCCCAATGCTGTGGTCCTCTTCAAGAACAAAGAACAAACCATATACAACCATAACCTTTTGTCCTCATTGTAACTGTGGACTCCTTTATCTTTTGCATTCAATTAGGGTAGTCATAGGCCCATTCTATAACCTATACCAATTCCAGTTTCCATTTTCTTTATTTATCTAGCTGACTCTTCACTACTGTGTATGTGTCCACCATCCTTCGTTTTCAACTTATCCCATAAGTTTCTTTCTCTTGATCTGATTAGGAGTTTCCCTAAAGTTCATAAAAATTGTGTTTCATCTACAATTGGCACTTCTGCTAAGCCTAACCCCTATACATATCATATGTTGCTAAAGAAACCATGAACAAGGCCAAGTGTTTACAAGAGAAGGTGAAGTCCAACTTTTCTCTTTTCCAGCTGGGGCTAGGATAATGAAAACAGAAATGATTAGAATCCCATCCTAACATGCTCTCTCTCTTGCTATCTCAGAAGAAGAAAAAAATGTAACTTAAATAAAGCACTTATCTAGAGCCTAATACAATTCCATAATTACTTTTGGTTCTATTTTTCAGCCTTGGGCACCAACGTTTCTTTCTATGGATACTGACGGTCGTGTCATCAGAACAGATTCTTTCTCAAAAATTCTGTCTTCAGGGTAAGATCATATTTCAGATAATTTGCATGTTGAAACTACCATTGTTTGTTGTTTCTATGCCAACTCCTGCTTGAGGACTCTCATCTTGATGTTTCCTCAAACACCCTTATTTCCCAGTTTCTCAACCTTCTCAGTTCCCATAACCTACTCATCCACTTCACCTCAGTTAGACACAGGATTGGATCTTGCCAACACCTGCCAGGCCTAGAGGCCTGAGGGCTACCCGAGTCTTACCTTACCTCTATCAGAGGTCTTCGGCTGGCCAAACCGGATACTCGTATGAGAGAAGAGACCTATCAGAGTCGAACAAGGGTTGAGCTTTATTCAGGGTTCTGGTTACAAGTGCAGGGGAATTCTTCCTTAGGAGGGAGCGAAGAATCTCCCAAGGAGGCAAAGATCTTACAATAAGAGATTGGAAGTAGAAGTGTAAGTGGGGAGAGAGGGGGAGGGGAGAGCAGAGAGAGGAAAAGCGGAGCCTTCTGTCCTCACACGTGGCCCCTCCGCCCAAGAGAACTTTCAGGCTTTCCTGACTCCAATTAAGCTCTCCAGCCGCATAGTTTGCATCTGAATACCGTGCCTGTTAGGTAACAATGGGTGTGCCCAGATCCGGGACAGCCTCGAGAGGGGGGATGCTCCTCCCATCACGTATCTCACGGGAAGAGGCAGAAATACACGAGATAGCTCGGTTCACCTCGATTCCCAGTCATTTCCTGGGGGGCCTCGTGAGAACTCTAAGATTTAGAAGTTCCCACCTTTACCCGCCCGAGACTGTCCGCATGGAATTGAGCTTCCATCCCCAGCATCTCCCCTTTTTTGTTTTGCGCAGCATGCACATGGCTCTAGAGCAAATAGTGGCTGGAGGCTGAGTGGATTAGGAAGGCCTTTAGCATATGAGGACCCCACAACAAGAACTTCATTCACACAGAAATCTGCAGCTAGCACAACTGACAAAGAGAGGCATCCAACAAAACAAAGGTGAAGCTAAATGGCTGAATTACAACAAGAGAAAGGGCAATCACTACTTCCAAAGCATATTCTAAGAGAAGCAGCTAGTGCTGGCGCCTTACACATCACCACCCCCTTAGTCATGCAAATGGATCTCAACGGCCAAGCCTGAATGGCCAAGCCTGTGGTATTCAGGCGAAAAGTTGGTCATCTCCCGAAAAGTTGGTCACCCCTTCCCCCCCAATGTGTCCTGGGTTTGTGATATCAAAGTCCTCCTTCAGCCGCTGGAAAGAGATGCCTAAATGGAGTGGTCAGCAATGTCAGTGGTTGCGATGAGTGCTGCTTCCTCTGTGGGCAGCAAGGTTAAAGCTGTCAGCAGCAGACTCAGGTGGTGCATGATCCTTCTCCGGGGTCTCCGGGGTCTCCGGGCTCGTCGCCTCCTGCGTCTCCGTCGTTTCCGACACCGGTTTCCACCTACGGATCCTTCTAATGGGAATCCATGCATCCCCTTTTCCTGTGGAGACACAAACATACCCTGGACCCCATATTAGTATCTTATACGGACCTTGCCATTTCCCTGAGGCCATATCCTTTACCATGGCCCATGTGTCCTTATTTCCAGCCTGGGTATTACTTTCCTTGCGGGGTTGTCTTGGAATAGTCACAAAATGTCTCATAGCTGGAGTAGTATGTGAGTTTTTTGAGACATGCAAAAAATTGTGTGTATACACAGCTGTATCAAGCTCTGATTGTGTTAGGCGACCTCTTCCCCTTTTTTGTTTAGCGAGGATCGCCTTTAAGGTGAGATTGGCCCTTTCCACCTGGCCTTGTGGATTGTAGGGGATTCCTGTAACATGTCGAATCCCTAGATCGTGGAGGAAGTGTGTAAGGGTTTGAGAAGTGTAGGCAGGACCATTATCTGTCTTTATTTCTAAGGGTAAACCTGAAACAGAAAAACAGTGCCAAAGATGTTGAATTACTTTAGCACTTGATTCACCTGGCTGTAAAGTCACCATAAGGAATCCGGACCATGTGTCAACTGTCACATGTATGCACTGGCCCTTAAGATGGGTGACATCCATTTGCCAAATTTCATTGGGTGCCAAGCCACGAGGATTGACACCCTGGTCTAGAGATGGGTGGAATGGGATACATTGGAGACAGCTCTTAACAATTTTTCTGGCCTGTTCTTGAGTTATCCCATATAATTTGCAGAGGGCTTCTGTGGCTAGGTGGAACCTATCATGAGCCTTTTGGGCCCTTTCCCGTGGTTCCACAGTGTGCCCTACAAGGTATAGTGAATTGTCTGCTATTTGATTTCCTTCAAAAATTGGTCCTGTGCCATTAGTATGTGAGCGCACATGTAAAACATAAAAAGGGTGTGTTCTGTTATTAATGGTGATCAATAGCTGCTCACACTGTGAAAAAATATTGGACCGATAATCTACAATAGAGTCCTCAATCCGTGAAATTAATAAAGATGCATACTGACTATCAGTAATAATGTTAATGGGTATGTCATTATATATTTGGAGAGCTTGGATTATAGCTTCCCACTCGTTCTGTTGAGTAGAGGTGTAGGGTGTGTTAACTATATATATCTCTTGGGAGGCCGAATTATAAATAGATGCCTTGTGATGTTTTGTGGCATCTGTAAAAATGTTAGGCCCTTCTACTGGGTTGGGTGAGTACCTTTTCACTGGTGCTGGGGCCCACTGTAACAACTCTTTGAATAGGAAAGTCGAATTTGGTTTCACCTGGGCCCACTGGAGTATAGTGGCCCAAGAAACGTGATTCTGAGCTAACTCTTCTACATCCTTAGTGGTGAGTGTAGCATAAAGAATTGGCTGTTTTTGGTACATGTGGGTAGCTCTTTTTACTGCCTCTAGTGCTAACAGTCCTAGAAATTCCCACTTGTTTAGTAAACTGCTTCCTGTTTTACTTAAATACACCCACTCTAGGGGCTTCTCTTTTTGGTGTATGACGGCATAGGGAGGTGTGGTGGAGATAATAGATACCTCCACATCTCTTCCTGGATCCCACCGGAATGTGGTGGACTCTAAAAATTGTTTTTTTATTGCCTCTATGGCCTTGGCTGCTTCAGGAGTCAATGTTCGTGGGGAATTTAAAGCAGAGTCTCCTGTCAATAGTGAATATAAAGGTTGCATGAGAGGTAGGGGTATAGGCACCTTTGATCTTATCCATTGGATAGCTCCTACTAGTTTCTGAGCATCATTGAGTGTTTGGATCTTTATATCCCATTTTGGGGGTTCCGGCCGAATGATGGTGCCCTGTATCTGATATCCCAAATATTTGTAACTGGGTCCTCTCTGTATCTTTTCAGGAGCAATAACTAATCCTAGTCCTAGAAGGTTCCTTTCTACTGCTTGGAAACACTTCTCCAGATCCTTGAGCTGAGGTGCAGCTATAAGGATGTCATCCATATAGTGGATGATTTTGCATTGGTATTGCTGTCTGGGGCTTTCTAATGCTTGATTAACATACCACTGGCAGATGGTGGGGCTGCAACTCATACCTTGGGGCAATACCTTCCACTGATACCTCTTTGCAGGTCCTTCGTTATTGGGGTGAGGTATTGTAAAAGCAAACCAAGGACAATCTACTTTGTTTAAAGGAATGGAAAAAAAACAATCCTGAATGTCAATGATTATAAGTGACCAACCATCCGGGATGGCATTAGGAGAAGGGAGACCTGGTTGCAGGGCTCCCATAGGCATGAGAGACTGATTTACCTTCCTTAGATCTGTAAGGAACCTGAATTTCCCGGATTTTTTCTTTATAACAAACACAGGAGCATTCCAGGGTGACTGTGATGGCTCTATATTTCCTTTTTCTAATTGCTCCTTAACCAATAGTTGTAGTGCCTGGAGTTTTTCTGGAGTCAGGGGCCATTGCTCCACCCAAATTGGGGTGTCTGACTTCCAATTCAAGGGTGGGGACTCCAGTGCAACTGCAATGGCCCTTACTAAAAATTTGATAGCCTCATCCCCAGGCTGCTCATGATGTCTCTGCCCCAGATGTTAAAACTAAGTCCTGGAATCACCAACGGCCATACGGTCCCTTGGTGATCCTCTGCCTCCCACTTTACTGGGTACATTGTCTCTAAGGTATTTTGGCACCCTCCTATTCCCCACACTGGTCTCTGGCTTTCTTTGAGCTTCCAGTGCCAGGGTACTGAGCGACTGCTAAGGCAGGTCCTATCCGCTCCAGTATCAAGGAGGCCAGTCATGGGAATTCCATTGAGCCAGATTGTACACTCAGGTCTATTCTGTCCTATTTCCTTTAGTAACTGGATTTGAACTGAGTGCTTTAAGGGAAGGGCAATAGCTATGGGAAGCTAATTGTCTATATGAGCTGGCTTGGCTACCACATTGGAGCATGGAAGTGCTGTGGTGCCGGTGGGATAAACTCCTGTATATATAACTACGGGTGCATGAGAGGGGTTCTGTAATATCAGGGATTCCTCCCGTATGGGGTCTCTCAGGGGAATCATAGTAAACTGATGAGCTGCAAGCTGGCACTTCTCTAAGCTGTAAAGGTGTTGCATTCCTTCCTCTGGCCCCATAATCTCCTGTATTCTCCCTCCAAGGGGCCGTCCTGATTCTCTGCCAAAGGGTACACTTTCGGGGCCCTCGAGGGGCCCCTCACCCCGTTTCCCAACTTCCTACATTGTCTAGCTAGGTGACCTGGCTTTCCACATGAAAAACAAGGGTCCTGGCCCCTCCCTGTACTTATTTCTTTCTTACACTCTTTCTTAAGGTGTCCCGGTTTTCCGCAGTTAAAACATTTTTTCTCCAAAGAGATATTAGTTAAGGCGGCGGCAAGGTACTCCCCTTGCACCTGTGCCAAGTATACTTGACTTCCTATCCTGTCACATCTCTGTATCATTTCTTCAACAGATGCATTCTTCGGCAGTCCCAGCATTGCCTTTTTGCAGTCATGATTACAATTCTGCCACAGCAATGTCTTTAACACTATCTCTGTCCCTTGATTCTCCTCTCCCATGTCTCGACCTACTGCCTCCTGCAGCCTGGCCACAAAATTAGTAAATGGCTCAGTGTTTCCTTGCATAATCCTAGTCAGGGAAACTCTCTCTCTTTCTTAGAGGCTATAACCTTCCAGGCGGCAATAGCCATTCCGGCAATCAAGACATAATCGGCGGCCGAGTACTGTAATTGATTTCCTGTAGCCTCAAACTGTCCTGTTCCTGTAAATCGCTGATAAGCCTGGGGGGCCTGAGCCCCCAGCCCACTGGTAGTGCTCTTTACCCTCTGAGAAAATTCTGATACCCAAACCACATTCTGCCCAGGGGTAAGGCAGGCTCTAGCTAAGCTCTTCCAGTCATTAGGAGTCAGAACGAACTGACCACTGAGAGTCTCAAGCATGGCTATGACAAAGGGTGAATTGGGGCCGTGCTTGGTACAAGCCTCTTTAAGAGTCGCTACTCTCTTCCACTCTATGGGTATGTGGCTCCTCCGAACCCCACCGGGGACACTGGGGTCCGCTATTTCTAGCACAGGAAATGTCCCTACGTCTTCTCCATTCTCTATAGCCTTTCGTATTCCCTTTTCCAAACTGGACTGTGGCCCTAGACTGTCTGACCAATGGAGCATGCTATAAGGAGGCGCAGAGGGAAGACACGGCGTATTCTCCCCTGCCTTGCCTTTTCCATCTGCTAGATGGAGCTCCGAATCTATTTTTTCTCTACACTCCTTAACTTTCTGCTTGCCAGTGTTCTCCCCTCCCCTCTCTCCGCTTCCACTCTCATTCCAATCCCGCCCTGGTCTCTCCGGCCCTTCCAAAAGACTCTTAATCACACCGAATATCAGGAAATCTAAATCCTCCAGCTCCCCGGGGCATTGTTGCTCATAAGCGGTCATTTGTTCTCTGACCACTCCCCATCTTTCTCTTGATATTCCTGTCTGCTCGAGCCAAGGAGAAACTTTCCAAATCCTTTTACAAAATTCTCGGAGGTCGTTTAACTCTATAGTGACCCCCACCTCCCTGCATTCCCTGTAAAGTATCTCAGCCCAGACCTCCTGTTCCTCTGGCTTTATTACTGGCAATTGATTCCCCATCCCTGCCCTTTTCCCATGGGTGTGGGAAGCTACTCTCACTCTTTCTCTCCTTCCGAATCTAGGATTCGGGACTCGCATCTTTCACAGCCCCTTCCGGGCGTTCCCAAGCACCCAGGATATCTGCGCTCCTGTCCCTGTTTGGAGACGCCAACTGCCAGGCCTAGAGGCCTGAGGGCTACCCGAGTCTTACCTTACCTCTATCAGAGGTCTTCGGCTGGCCAAACCGGATACTCGTATGAGAGAAGAGACCTATCAGAGTCGAACAAGGGTTGAGCTTTATTTCAGGGTCTCGGTTACAAGTGCAGGGGGAATTCTTCCTTAGGAGGGAGCGAAGAATCTCCCAAGGAGGCAAAGATCTTACAATAAGAGATTGGAAGTAGAAGTGTAAGTAGGGAGAGAGGGGGAGGGGAGAGCGGAGAGAGGAAAAGCGGAGCCTTCTGTCCTCACACGTGGCCCCTCCCGCCTAAGAGAACTTTCAAGCTTTCCTGACTCCAATTAAGCTCTCCAGCCGCATAGTTTGCATCTGAATACCGTGCCTGTTAGGTAACAATGGGTGTGCCCAGATCCGGGACAGCCTCGAGAGCGGGGATGCTCCTCCCATCACGTATCTCACGGGAAGAGGCGGAAATACACGAGATAGCTCGGTTCACCTCGATTTCCAGTCATTTCCTGGGGGGCCTCGTGAGAACTCTAAGATTTAGAAGTTCCCACCTTTACCCGCCCAAGACTGTCCACATGGAATTGAGCTTCCATCCCCAGCAGACACCCACTTCCTTGATCAAGAGCTCTGGAATTCCCTTGTGTGATTATAACCTCTTCTCATTCCCACTCTCTCTCTATCTCACCACTCCCATTCCTATTCTTTGACCTGACCTTCACTTGCAATCCTTCGTATTTTCCTTGGTACATCATTCCTGCTCTAGTAGCACTTTTCTATCTTTCCAACCTGAATCTTTTAGTTAACCAGCTCAATTCTATATTATTCTCTACTCTCAGATTACCTGTTCTTATCACCAGTCACACCATGCTGACCCCTCATCCTATATTATTCCTACCATTTTATCTCCTCTTCTCCTACTCACTTTCAGCTAAATAGAGCAGGGAGAAATCCCACACCAGTGATTGACTGGATCCACTACATATTTCTATTATCTAGTCTCATCTGGGATTTTACTGCCACAGGCTATCCTTTTACTTCCTCCTAATTGATTATCTGATAGAAAGTATTCCAGGTATTCTCTTTTCTCCTCAAGCCTTATATAGAACCCTCTTCCCCCTCCTTTTACCTTCAGACCTCACCTCTTCCTGCATAGCAAAAATTGAGACCATTCACTGTGAGTTCTCTCATCTTTCTATACATCTTGTCATTCACTGCCATCATCCCCCCTCCCTTCTTCTGTTCTCCTTGCTCACCAAGACCAAGCTCTAATCCTTTATCCCATTTCCTCATATCTTTTCCAACATATTTACCCCACTAGCATTCTCACTCTCTCCCTAATCTTCAATCCCTCCCTTTCTACTGGTTCCTTTCCTGCTTCCTGCATCCACCCATCTCCCCTTCCTTAAGAAGCTCTCCCCTAGATGCTGTCACTCTAGATATCTTTTCTTTCTTAACCAAATACCTAAAATAAGTTTTCTACACTCAATGTCTCTACTTTCACTCCTAACACTCTTCTCAATACTTTGCAGTATGGTTTCTGGTCTCAGCATCCAAATGAAACTGCTCTCTCCATGGTTACCAGGCATTTTTTTTTTTAAGAAATATTTATTGGTTTCAATTAAGAAAAATCTATTTTACTTCTGCATACTCAGCTACTGAAAAAAAAAAAGAAAAAGAAAACCCTTAAAACAGTCATGTGAACCAAATTCCCATATTGGTCATATCCATAAAATATATGTCTCATTCTGCGCTAGAATGTCCCTCCTCTCTGTCAGGAGGGAGGTAGTATGTTTCATCACTAGTCTTCTAGAATTGTGGTTGGCCATGATGTTGATAAGCATTTTTAAGTCTTTCAAAGTCGTTTGCCTTTGCAATGTTGTTATATAAATTGTTCCCTTGCTTCTGCTCACTTTACTCTGCATCAGATCATACAAGTCTTCCCAGGTTTCTCTGAAACTGCCTCCCATCATTTCTTATGGCATAAGAGAATAGTACTTCATTACATTTGCACACCATAATTTGTTCATTTAATCCTCATCCCCCCGATCTCTCTGTTGACTGCCCTCTTGTCCTGGATATTCACCTAAGTTTTCATGATACGGCTCTCTCCTAGTTGTCCTATTTGACCACTCCTCACTCACCTTTCCTGAATCGGCATCCATGTCATGCCCCGAACTATTTCTTCTCTTCTGTCCAGAGAACCTAATCAGCTCCTATAGGTTCAATTTAGAAGACTGCCAATTTTATATATCCTGTCCTAAACTCTCTTCAGTTCTGCAATACATTTTGACTATGCCTATAGATACTCTATAGACTTTTCAAACTCAACATGTCCAAAATAGAACTAATTATCTTTTCTCTAAAACTCTCTCCTCTTCCAAACATCTTTTGAAGTCACCACCATTGTTCTACTCATCCAGCTTCAAAACTTCATTGGCATCCTTAGCTCCTTACTCTTACTCCACATTTAGTTACAAAGTCTTATTATTTCCATGAAATCACTCACATCTTTCCTCTTCTTTTCATGCACACAGCCACTGCCCTAGTTCAACCTTTATTATCTCTCACATTAAGGCAGTAGCCTTATATTTAGTCTCTCTTTCACAAGTCTCTCCCCTCCAATGTAGCCTCCACATAACTGCCAAAGTGATCTTTCTAAAAAACGGGTCTGATCATGTCTCTCCTCTCTCCAATAACCTACCTATCACCTCTAGGATCATATTAAATTTCATGTTTAACATGCAAAGCTCTTCACAACCTGGGCCAATTTACCTTTTCAGACTTATTACACATTAGTCCCTTCCATGCCCTCTATCCTCTGGCTATCCTGACCTTCTTACATTTTCTTATACATGACATTCCACCATTCATCTCTGTGCCTCTCCATTAGCTGTCCCCTATTCCTGGAATTCTCTCTCTTCTTACACCCACCTCTTAGGATACTTCATTTCCTTCAAGACTTGGTTCAAGATTCCCCTTCTCCAAGAGAACTTTCCTGATCTTCTTCCAGCTGAAGTCCATCTCCCCCTACCCTGCCCAGCTCCAGATATTGTCTGATATATGTTTTCTATGTCAGGCATTGTTTCACTATTGCCTTCACCTACCACATAGCAAGCACTTAATAAGTGCTTTTTGATTGATTGATTGATTTGTTATTTAAGTATTACTTTTAAAAGAAACTTTCTGTTAGGCATTTTAAAATTTGTATGAATGGACATGCACTGAAGTCTTGCTCCAAGGCCTCAGTGTAACCTAGAAGTGAACCTGGATTCTCAAACGACATGCCTACAGAGTATAACCTCTTACAAATCCTGATAGGCTAGAGGAGCTTTAGGTTGAGTCCAGCAAACCCAACTAGGTGTGTTGTCTGAGAACCATCCTGATTAAACTCGGAGACTCATCATCTGAGGATCATCAAGTGATGAATTTTTATGTCCATAAGAACTCATTAGAACTTCCTACCAAGGACCAGAGGGATTATAGTTTACTTTGAAAGGGAAAATACATTAACCGGCAGCTTGGAAGTACAATGAATAGTGCTCAGAGCCTGGGATCAAGAGAATCTGAATTAAAATCCAGCCCAAAATGCTTACTGTTTGTGTGATCTTGGGCACTTAACCTTTGTTTCCTAAAATGAGGATGGTAATAGAACCTACTTCCCAGTATTCAAGTAAGACTCAAATGAGATAGTGTTTGTAAAGTACTAAGGTACAATGCATGGTGCACAGTAGGTACTATATAAATGCTTGCTATTATTTATTATTGCTGTTGTTACCAATGAAATCTATGTGCCTTGTGGCCACAGCCATGGGATATGTATTCTTGCCTCCTTGTAGCTGAACACTTGCTGAGGCAATGATTTTTTAGTCACCCTGAAATAAGAAAAGAAAGGGACTTTATGGAACCTGATTTCTTGTTTTAGAAAAGTCAACCATGAAAATGCTGTTCTTTGAGTTTGCACATTTCATAGCCCACTTATCTTTATAAAATACCCTGAGAATGAAAATGGCAACTTTTCAATCTGATTATTACCTACCCTTTCTTCTTAGTAAGCCTCCATTTTTTCAAAGGCATTTTGCTCATAATTGTTTTTAAATAATTGGGAAAATTTGTTAAAATTCAGAATAGTTTAGCTGCTAAATTTTTCAGCCTCATGTATATTTGATGTGCTTCTAGAAATGCTGGTCATAGTTTAACCATTCATTAAAAATTTATACTTAAATTTAAATTCATACTTTAAATGAGATATGAAATAATATGATTAAGATGCTTTACACTTCTAGAATCCATACCCTTGAAGACACTGTGTGGTCTTTGAGTCAAAGTGGGCCTTCTAAAGGAATTCAATAGCTAGTTTAGCTATGAAAACAAAATGAGTGGGATTTGTGTCAATATTTTTGTGTAATATTTTTTCTATACTTCCACAGATTGAGAATAGGTTTTATAACTGGCCCCAAACCTCTGATTGATCAAATTGTTTTGCATATACAAGTGTCAACGCTGCACACCAGCACTTTTACACAGGTAAGGAATCATTGACTAAATGGAACATCTTTTTTGTGATGAACATGGAAAAGATTTTTTGCAAAACAGGCAGGAGGAATTCCAGGAAGGACCCTTGCACACATGAGAATATTTGAGTTCTAGCTCCCACTTTTAAACCATGTGATCTTGAAGAAGTGAGGGTAACATGGGGTAGTAAATAGATTTGGAGTCATGAAACCTGGGTTGAAATCCCACCTCTGATATTCATAGTTTGTCCATGTGTGATCATGGTCAAGTCATTTAATAACTCTGAGACTCAGTTTTCTCATTTGTAAAGTGCAGGTAATGACACCTAGAGTGCCTACTTCACAGAGTTGTCATGAAGCTCAAATGAGGTAATCTTTGAAAGCTTCTTTGCAAACTTTCTAAGTGCTGTATGTGCATCAGTCACTAAATCGTGATGGCTGTTTCCTTATCTTTAAAAAGAAGGGGATGGACTAGCTGATCCCTGTGGTCCTTTGCAGCCCCAATCATTATTCTAAAATTGTCTCTTCTCTAGGACCAATTAATTAATTACAAGATTTTACTTAAGATACAGTAACTAAAGGAGAAAAGAACCATAGTGAAAAGTCAATTTTGAATTAAACCTAAAGCAATGTAGCTTAAGGTACTTTCTGTCTTTGACTCTTAAGTAGTTTTGTAATTATGTCATTTCCCTACGTATTTTATTTAATCACACACTTATGCTCCTGCCTTCCTACGAAGAAAGCCAAATTAGGTGTTTATGTATTTTGAAATAAGGAAAATTAAGGTTGGTTTTTATTCAGTGAATTTCATGACATCCTCAGAAATAATTGAAACCATTCCAAGGTCACCAAACTAAAACACACCATTATAGAGAAAAACAATTCTGAAGAATGTAAATTGAAAAGACAAAAGCGCTGTGGAACTAGAGCTAGAAGGGACCTTAGAGGTTATCTAGTACAACTCTTTTATTTTATAGGTGAGGAAACTGAGGTCCATAGTGATTATGACCCACAGGTAGTGAGTAGTAGAACCAGTTTTCAGATCTGTGTGCTCTGATACCATGCTAGAGTGGGATCTTTGCATATTTCTCTACATTCCAGAAGAATACTATCTCACAAGTTTTCCATTATTATAACATTAGGTATTCCTTATACATTTTCGCATCACTTTTTATAAAATATACCCATCTGCTTAAATAATATCTAACCCTTCCAAATTGGGACATCACTTCCAAAGGAACCCTACTTGTCAAAGCTAATAGGATTGTCACTTAATGTCTATTACATGTTAATATTATTCTAGGTCTATTGTTCTAGACATTATATATGAGAGAAACTAAGAATTGTAGTAATAACAGAACGTTACAGTTTACAAAAGGTTTGTATTCATTGATCCTCACTGTTACTCCCTGTACTACAAGTGACATTTTCCCCATTCTGTAGATTAGGAAACTGAGACTCTGAATGGCAAAGTAATTCTGTGTTGAAGAGCAAGTAAATGTGTGGTTGGAAATGTAAGTACCGTTCTCTTCCTCTTATAGATGAGGAAACTGAAGCATAGAAGTTGTGACTTGCCCAGGGTCAACACATCCCTAAACGAATGGTGTAACAGATTTTTTTAAAAGAGTAGAAAAGAGAAAGAAAAGAAAGAAAATGGATGAAATTGGTTGACATTTCTTGGACCCTTCAGTATAACAGTATTTACCTGGCATGATATCTCTTAAAGAGAGATTTCTAGAGATGCTTTCAATCTATCTTTCTCTTCCTGTCCAAGAGGTGAACTACTCTCTGCAGGCTCAAATGTGATGATCACTTGAAAGTCACACTCAAGTCCAAGTTGAGACAGGGAAGCTTTTTCCCAGCCTCTCGATTCCAGTGCCTTCCCTCTGTTAATTATTTCCTACTTATTCTTTATATAGTTTGCTTCATATTGTTTGCATGTTATTTCCTCCATTATTAGATTGTAAAATCCTTGAGGGCAAGGACTGTCTTTGGCTTCTTTTTGTATCCCCAGAACCTAGAATAATGCCTAGCAAATATATATATACATATACATATATATATATATTCATATCTCACAATAATATTTATTGATTGATTTTTATATGAATTAACAACTCTTAAGTCATTGGTTTCCATCCTTTTATTAAATGAATTTGAGGAATCTGTGACCAGTCTGTCCACACATGTCAATTTCCCATATTCTCCATGGAGATTACCTAAAAAATTGGGAATTTTTCTTTGTCATAATGAGCTTAACCAAGCAACCCCACTTTTCTTCCATAACCCATACAACAGAGGAAAATGATTCTGACAGTCTCACTCAGGCAAATATACCATTCCTGGGGAATAGATGTATGATTCCTTCACACCTATATGTGTTAAGGAATTTCAGTTCTGTGTACTATGATTTAAGAAGGATATTGATAGACTGGAGAGTATCCAGAGGAGAACAACCAGGGAAGTGAAGAGCCTTGAATCCATGTCATGTGAGGAGTGTTTGAAGGAACTGGGCATGTTTAGCCTGGAGGAAACAAGATCTGGAGGAAAGGAGACATAAAAGCTTTGTTCCAGTAGTTGAAGGGAATGGACATTCTGGTCTCAGAGGATAAAATCAGAACAATGGGTGGACATGACAAAGAGGCTGATTTAGGCTTCACATGAGGAAATATTTCCTGACAATTGGAGCTATCCAAAAGCGGAACAAGAAGTGGGAGGCTCCCTTTCCTAGGATGTGTTACAGATAAAGATGAAGGACCTCTTGTCAGACTATAATGAAAGAGGAACCCTCTCTCCTGTATGGGTTGCATGAGATGCCAGCTAAGTTCCCTTTAAACTCTACATTCCTACCATATTCTTTGCTGCTCAAGAAGATAAGAGAAAGGGACAAAATGGTTACAGAAATATAGACATGATAAGAAACAGAATAGAAAGATAAAAAAGGAGAGCCTTGCTGAGCCTTGCTTTGTATTTTGTTTTGCTCCTCTCAAATTCACTTAGCAGATTTTATTTGGACTTACACTTAATTGTGCATCACATTCCCCTACTACTAAGCCCTCCTAAGACTTTCTGTGATAACTCTGTATCTTCCTTGGCACCTAACCCCATGTAGGAGGCACACACTAGATTAGTTGCATTGAAACGGGAAGCTGTAGCAATGTTCCTAGACATGGAGTGGCCCTTTCTACCTGAGAAGCTCTCCAAGCCCCCTCCCTTCCAAATCTACTCTGCACAGATGAAGTAATACCATCATCTCATTTTACTTTTATTTATTTTTAATTTAGTTTTTTTAAATTAAAATCTGCTTTTCTCTTCCATCTCCTACTTCCATTGAAAAAGAAAGGGGAAAAAACCCTCATAACATACATGCATAGTCAAGCAAAGGATATTCTCACATTGGCCTTTCCAAAAAAAAAAATAGATTTTCCATTTGAACCCTGAGTTTTAGTAGTTTCTTGTCAGGCATTACTTCCCTGTGTTAGCATAGATAGTAATAAAATTCATTTTCATATTTTGTTGTCAGCAATACTGACATCTTTCCTTTGCCTCATTTCAAAAAAAGTTCTAGCTTTAAGCCTATAACAAGCACTTGATCTGGAGTCAGAGGACCTGGGCTTGGAACCTGGCTCTGCTACTTGCTGTCTCTATGACCTTGAGCAAGTGTCCTATCCTGTCTGGGCTTAAGTTTCCTGATGTGCAAACTGGATAGATTAGACTCAATAACCTATAAGGGACCTTCCAACTGCAAATCCTACAACATTTCTAAGTGTAAATGATGTAGCTACGAATTTCACTTTTCAAAAACAATTTTAAATTAATAAGAACAAAATTACTTCCTTTGCTTTAATTCAATGTTAAATGTTCCACTTGTCAATTCAGGTACTCAGGGCTTAGATAGCTATAGTGGACTCTGGTTCAAGGTAGTGTGGATCTGAGAGCCTTTAGAACCAGAGCTCACTAGAGATGATTCATAACCATCCTCAATTTTTACATATAGTCAACTGAAAAGTATGTAAATGGTTCTTTTGCAGTGAGGTGGAGATATGTTTTAACCAGTCAATAGGCATTTATTAAGTGCCTACTATGTGCCATGATCCTGACCATTGTTTTCTCTCTTTTAGCTCTTGATAACCCAGCTCCTGCAACAATGGGGAGAAGAGGGCTTCCTGAAACAGGTAGACAGGTATTGACATTTTAGTTAAGAGGTTTGTAAGCCCAGGGGCTCAGCTCTCATAATGGGATGTTTCCACCTACGTGCTTGTTGTTTGTGCTTATTGTGTTTGTCCTTCGTTCTGGAAGAAGACCATGACATCAAAGTGATGACATGATTTGCAGGTGACTTTGATTTGAGTGAGAGAGGGCTGTGCCAGGTCAGCAACCTCATTTTCTTCTCCTGAGCCATCTGGGTCCAGTGACATGATATTCCTCAGGATGACTGGAGATGGCCCAGGACGCAATGTGAGACCCTGGCCCTTTCAGGTCAAGGTCTAAATTATGGGAAATACGGACAACATACTTAAAAGCAGAGACATCACCTTGCCAACAAAGGTCCATATAGTCAAAGCTACAGTTTTTCCAGTAGCAGTAATGGCTAAGAGAGCTGGCTTATAAGGAAAGCTGAGCACCACAGAACAGTGGTAATTGAGAACACTTCTGAGAGTCCCTTAGTCAGCAAAGAGATCAAATGATAATGAGTGTCAAACATTTGCTCCTATTGTAGGAGTTACTTCAAATTTCTATGGGAGTCTTTTAATGCCTCCATGGAAGTTCTTCTTATTCTTCCTTTTAGTGTGTAGAGAGGGCAGCCAAAATAATTCAGAGACCTGGGATAAGTTCGTTTTAAGGAAGTAACCCTTCCAACTGACACTTCCTATCACTTTATCTCATTAAGATGCTACTGAAACACTGGGACAAGTTTTTGGTTTCTTGTTGTATGGTTCTGATCTGGATTGTGAACTGTTCAGTGTGGGGAACTCCTAGTGTGGAAACACTCTCCACTGATGCACATTGGCAACTCTTCCTCTTAGAGAGTTGTCTGGGGCACCAAACCTTTAAATGACTTGTCCAGGGTCAGTTACCTTGCAGGTTTATGCCAGAGACAAGACTAGGACTCAGGTTTTCCTGACCTCCTCTCTCCACTTCTTATTTAAAAAGTGTCAGTTAATGAAATAATTATATATAGATTTTCCATGAACAGTCTCAAAAGCAGCATCAATTAGCAGGTTTTCCCATGCTTAACTGGAAACCCTTAATATTCAAAGGATGATGGACTTTCATACCCTGGGTATGTGATAGATATAGCCTTAATAGCGTAAAATGGCATTAAGAATTTGAGTGGGGGAACACTCTATTTTGGGTTGTGAGTGCTATACACACAGAAATTTATATAAAAGCAGCCTAGAAAAAGTGGGCTGAGGAGGCAGACTGTCTGAATAATCAGGGTAATTACATTGTCTATGAACATCTTTTCTCTAAGTCACTCTTGTCACTAGTTATGGGCCTGAGAACATAATCTGGTTTTCCTCATTCCCCTACTAGTGAGTGATTCTGCTTTTTCTAATGTGACCTTGTTTTCAGGGTTCACATTTTTGTCCTTTCCTTCATCATCTTGGGGGTATTCCATAGACAAATAGGCTTGTTATCTTCTTTTACCAAACTCTTTATGCTTTGATGAAACCTGGAAACCAGAGCAATTTCTTATCAACTGTACTCCAGAGACCTATTAGCCTCTTTAACCTTTTCCAAGAATGTTCTGACTTGTTCATATTGGCTTTTGGCTTCTAGGGTGATAGCCTTCTATAAGGAGCAGCGGGATGCCATGTTGGCAGCTGCAGACAAGTGGCTTAAAGGTCAGTGGATTGTGCATCATGTCCTTAGAAATAAACAATAACTATTTTCCTTGGACTGAGCCCAGCTCCCTGTTGTTAAGAACTGTAGCCCAAACAAAACAACAAGAACCTCAACTACAAAATTTCTTTCCCTCAAAATTATCTGAAAATTAATAAAGAACAAATATCTGTCACAATCTTATCCATTTGCTCTTTATCTTTCATTTACTGATTTTGTAGCTTTGTTTTTTAAAATTGCATTTTCTTTACTATTTTACTATTCATACTATGCATATTCTTTACTGTTTACTATTATTTATGAGTCTAAAGAGATATCAAGGACATTTGCTAAAATTTAAGTAGAACCACAGGTTGTCCTTTTTTAAAATTATGTTCAATGTCTATTGCTGGAATTTTGGGGCTTTCTTTTTAATTACTTTAAGCAGAACACGACATATGAAAAAGTGATTGACTCAAATTATCAGAAGACATAAAGAAAGGTGTCCAAGATGAGAATGGCAACAGTCCCATTGTACTCTTCCCTACTAAGACTACATGTGAATGTTGGCTTTAGATCTGGGAAACACAATATAGGAAGGGCCTTGATAACCTATAGTGCAACCAGAATTCTAGAACAATCTAGAATAGGGCAGCCAGGGTGATGAACGGCCTCCAAACAAGTTATACAGTGATCAGCTAAAGGAAATAGGGTGTTTAGCCTGGAGAGCAGAAGAGATGTAGTGGGGGAATGGTAGTTGTCTTTAGTATTTAAAGGGCTATCATGAGGAAGAGGAGGCAGACTCATTATACATGACTCCAGAGAGCAACAGAACTAGGAACAGTGAGTAGAATTTGTAGGGACAAATTTAGATTGATTTAAGGAAAGAACATTTGGAGCTGGCCAGGATGAGAATGGGTTGCTTCTAAAGTAGTGCACCTTCTCTCCTTGCAGGAAGTCTTAGCAAAGTCTGAGTGACCCCTTGTTGGTTATGTTGCAGGGGTGCAGGTTGGACTATGGGGCCTCTGGGGTCCCTTCCAGTTGTCTCTGAGGTTAAAGAAGTAAACACCTCTCTCCCACCCCCACCCCAGGCCTCTTCCAGCTGTGAGAATCTATGACTCTGTGAGAAGTAGCTTCTATTTTAAGTAGTGACAACCCTTTTAGAAGTAGTTTGTACCACTTCCTGAGATCTCAGGCAACAGTCCAATTTAAGTTACCTGTTGAGAACTTTCATTCCAAAGGGATTTAAATCCTGCTAGCTTATTTACGTCTTATGTCAAATAGTAAATGCATATGTATGTCTGCTAATCTTTGTTGGTATGTCATTAAAATATCATTTGAGTTACATTTCTCAACAAAAGAGTGAGTTGAATGAGTGGTTGACATGACCATCTGTGGTGCACTTATAAAATAAAACCTTTCTCTCAATTATAGTTAAGCCCTAACCTTGAGGGAACCAATTCTGTAGTATTAGGTCCCCAGGGATCTTTCCTGCTTGACTAGAATAATTGTGTCACTCTGATACATTTGAATGACAGGAGTGGGAGGAAGAGAAAGCACAACACCTATTCATGAAGGCCAAGATTTTCTTTTTTGCAAGAGTCATTTTTTTAAAGTGGAATTTTTTTTTATCCTTGAACTATTTGTTCTAATACTTAGTGAGGGATAAATGAACTAATAAAAACCAAAATGGTTTAATTGTTTCTTCTGGATAATGGACTGACACAAGATGATCTAAATATTGACCAAAATGAAATCTGGGATGTCACTTGTTAGAATTTTGAAAATTATGTTTTTTAATTTTATATTTGGGGGAAAACCTTGGGAAACAAAGTACATGTTAATTAGCTGTATTTGTATCATCAAGTAGTTTCCCTGATACCATCACTACAGTTAAAAATGAAAGGTGTTTAACCTCCCTCTTTTATTTCTAGGTTTGGCAGAATGGCATGTTCCCATGGCTGGGATGTTTTTGTGGATTAAGATTAAAGGTGTTTCTGATACAAAACAGCTAATTATGGAAAAGGCCTTGCAAAAAGAGGTAAAAGTAATAGTAATAATAATCTCAAAAAATTTAAATTCTTTACTTAAGTGACCATAAAATTTCCCATTTTTCCGAACTTTATGGTTGTAAGTTCTAAAACAGTTATTGCTCAATCATATGATTAAGGGCTTGGAGATGCGTGTGGGAAAGTATATAAAATACTATACATTGAGTCAGAAAGACCTGGGTTCAAATCTTACTTTGGAAATTTGCTACCTAATAAGACCCTTAGCAAGTCACTTAACTTGGCAAGTCATGTCTCTAGACTTTGGTTTCAACAAATATAAAAGAACTTGGACTTGATGATCTGGGGAGCCTCTTAAGATCTAAGTCTATGATATTTGATCTTTTAAGGAATGAAAGAACAAAGAGGAGGTAGAGAGGGAAGGAGACAAATGAGGAGGTACCATTAGGAGAACCAGGATGGTGTAGCATCATGGAAACCAAGGAGCAACAAAGTTTCAGGAAGGAAAAGATTTTGAAGAGTGCCACATGCAGGCAGAGAGCTCAAGAGCAATGATGGTTAGATTTGACTATTGGTTAATTATTTGTTATGTCATAAAATGTAAATTTAGAGTTAGAAGAGACCTTCTAGGACATCAGATAAAGCTTCATTTTTACAAGTGAGTCACCTGAGAATGTTCAGATGTGAGATATTCAGTGACTTGCCCATGACCAGATAGATAATAAATGTCAAAGATGGGTTTCAAACTCTGGTCTTCCTGACTGCGTCTATCATGCTACATTACACTTATTTCATTGTCAGGTTGGGGGTGGAAACCAAACTGAACAAAGAATGAGAGGACAGAAAGTAGTGACATGCAATATAGAATATTCTTTGTAGAGTTGTATGGGTGGTCCCTCTTCACTTGGCCCAATTTGCTTAATCGTATTTTTATCTACTCATCCCACTTCCCCCTCCAAGTCTGCTCAAATTACAGCTTAAATATGGAACTAACTCACTCCAAATCAAGCTTCCTCTGGTCACTCCAACAGTTCCTGAAATGTTCCACCTCAACATTTACATGGAATGTTTGTGCACTCACCCAGTAGGAATACTTCTTTCATTAGTGTCTTTAGTCGCTTAATTGTTGATATTCACCTTGATGTCCCAATGACACCTATGAATTTCAGTATTTATCTTAGATTACAAATTCTGAAGGAAAGGCACCTTCATATGCTTATCTAGCATAGCATGACTTGCAGCTGGGTATTTTATAAATGCTTTCATTGATCATAGTAATTTCTAGTATGATTTATTTTTGAATGTTTTCATAACTTTAAATTATATTTAAACTTTGGGCTTCAGGGATACAAATATTTGAGATCAAACTGTTTTCCCTTAGATACTTCATTTTCCCTTTTAATCTTCCCTTATCTTTAATCTTTAATCTGGATCTTTAATCCAGAATGTTGCTTGTCTTTTTTAAAAGATCATACTCAGTTGAATGATTTAAATTAACATAAATTTACTCTTTTAGGTATTACTAGTTCCTGGGAATGCATTCAGCACTGATAACTCAAAGCCTAGCTCCTATGTCAGAGCTTCCTTTTCTCTGTCTTCTCCAGAACAAATGGACCAGGTGAATATAGTTTATTCAGTAGCCAAGTATTCTTAAACTGGGCATCCTCTAGCAAGGGATCCATGAGTAGATTTTATGGGAAAAAAATTATGTCTTTTATTTTCACTAACCTCTAAACCAAAATTTAGCATTTTTCCATTGTGAATATATGAATAAATAAATGAAAAAGCATTTATTAAGTTTTAATATGCACAAAACACTGTACTAAGTACTGAAGATACAAATAAAGAAATAAGGCAGTCCCTTAAGGAACTCACATCCTACCTGATGGAGGAGACAACATATATGAAAGGTTTCATCTCCAAATCAAATATAAAGTACCATTGGGAGTAGCCAACAAAAAATATTTTGAAAAGAAATCCATAGACTTCCCTAGAATACAAAGGGGTCATGACACACACAAAAAGATTACTAACCTCTGCGCTATGGTAAATAGATTTATCTCCATCCTATTTGTTATAAATGTGTTTGAACTTACAATCCAATTAGATTTTTTTCTTAGTTTTCTGACAAAATGAAATTACTAGTTGATGTCTGAATAACATGAAACATCCATATAGCACTTCCTTGTTGTACTGGTCTGGGGAGATCAGTAAACATCAGATAGATTGTCCACTGAAGCCCTCTTCCAATGCTTCTTCATGGTGTCGAAGTGGCCCTGGGTTCCTGAGGGCTAGAACAGCAGAGCTTCAGCTCTGGCCAGTCCTGCATTGAGTATGGAGCACTATATAGACTGTATGTCCAGTAACCTTTGTTGCTATTTCAGTAGCCATAACTGTTTAAAATCAGTTGCTCACCAAAGGACAATCTACCTATGAGGTGCTTGGTCAGAGTGAAGGAACTCTAGACACCTCTCATTCCTCTCTACAAATGTAGGTCATGGAGGGAACCTCTCCCACCCTCCCCCTGGTGTGTGTGTGTGTGTGTGTGTGTGTGTGTGTGTGTGTGTGTGTGTGTGTGTGTGTACATGTGCGTATTTGTTTTACAGAGGCAGAAATTGAGGCTGAAAGGTTAAGTGTTGTCCAGGGTCACACACTTATTAACTCAGGTCTTCCTAAGTCCAGGGTGCCACCTAGTACCCAAATAATATCAAAAATGAGAAGGGAAGGAAAAGGGAAGTGAATAGTAGGGAAGGAAAGGGAAAGGAAGAGAAAGAAAGGAAAGGAAAAAGAAAGCAAGGGAAGGGAAAGGAACATTCCTACTTAAACTTACAAAGTTATGACAGAGCTCTCTCCTCTGACAATCTCTTCATTTTCATTTTAGGCTTTTCAGAGACTAGCTGAACTTATAAAAGAATCTTTATGAAGGGAGAAAAAAGAATCATTGTACTCATGGATTTTCACTGTCAACTTTTACATTTCACAAAGAAGAAATTGGTGGTGATATTATACTCATGCTTTGTTAGAGATTTAATCATGGATGTTACATTCCTGAAAGGCCTTTTAGTGACTGCCAAAAATTACAATGCACCATTATGGTTTTTTTTTAATAAAATGGCTGACTGCAAAGTTTTTTGTTGTTGTTGTTGTCATTTCGTTGCAATTAGATTACATTCCAAACCCTTTTTTTTAGTTGCTTGGGAATTCTTAAGAATTTTCATATGAGATCGAAATTATTTGTGTTGCAACAAAATAGTGAATTCTAGAGCAATAATTTGTTTTGAAAATACACTTAGTCACTCTGAACTTAGGTAACTTTGAAAGAGAGCATTTTTACTTCCATTGAAATGCTTCAGTTCAATGATGGTTTACTTTGGTTTTTTGGGCTTTTTTTTTACATGATTTATTTAGGCTAGAGATGGAAACTAGACCTGTGACTTCACTGGTAGATGGTTAGGGTAACTTCCTCTGCCATTGTAGGTTAGAACCTTCTCTGCAACTCATAGTCTTGGAGTGTTGCTTGGGGCACTGAGTTAAATGACTTGGCCAGGGTCACACTCAAAAGGCAGAATGTGAACCTAGGTCTTTCTGGCTTAGAGGCCTACTCTCCTTCCACTATCCCATGCTGTCTCTCATGACCTAATTAATATTCAACATTATAGATTATTCCCAATAAGGAATTAAACAATCACCAAAAACTTTTAAGTCCCAAAGATTTTTCCCAAAATCATATGATGGTGCCAATTATTAAGTATATAAAACATTTCATGGCTGGAAGTGAAATCCTGAAGTTAAAAAAGTACTTCAGAAACTTCACTATGGTCAGTACTAGTACATTACCTTGTCCAACATACCATAGGGCTAGTCACATTTTCTCTACCATAAGTTCTCAACTGGAGAATCTTATACCTGATTTTCATATCAGTAAACAATGAGAAAAATAAGAGTTTATTCTTATGCAATTCATTCATAGAAAGATGTTTTATAGACAGTTTTTCCATAGCACATCTATTCCATGAAGCTAAGGATAACTATGTTAGACTAACTGAATACTACTAACTATACTAGGAAAGCCTCAAAGTCAAAGTATCTGTATCCAGAGGTTAAGAATCATGTCATCTACATTCAATAATTTCAGAGTCAACTAAAACATTATAGAATGCAGTAACACATACTTCTTATGGAAAGTTTGATTCAAAGTAAAGCAAAGTGTGAGCAAGCTAGTAAACCCCCCTAAAAAATTAACTTTGAATTAAATGGAGTTTGAATTATCACTGGATATCTCTTTTTAACTTCAAACAATAGAGATTCCAATAAGTTTCTTTCTTTAGCCAGCGAACCTTTGAACTTCTTTGGTAATTTATCAAGAGTTGGAAGAGGAAAAAGGAGAATTAAATTAAAAGTTAACATTGTTTACAATTATCTGTTCTCTTCGTCAGGTGCCTACAAATGGATCTGTATTGAACTAGCAATTCACTTCTGTATTTGTCTTATATCTGTACTAGACTGTAAACCCCATAAGAGCAGAAACCATGCCTTTTCTAAACCTTGCATTTCTCCCTATCCCTAATGCAGTTTTCTAAAATAAATATTGGATAAATCAATAAATAAATGAATGCCTTTTTAAAAATTGGTGTTCTTGCTTACTTTATAGCAAGGTATTATTAATATAGAAGTACTTAATAACAACAATTATATCTAATTTGGTCCTAGAAAAACATGTTGCCAAAACTCTAAAAATAGAAACTGAATGAATGGTCAGAAAAGGTAGAAGGGATGTCCTACCAGAAGAAACAAGGTAACTCAATGTTATTTTGTTAATATAAAACTCCATTACAAGGCCCTGCCTTTTGCCTCAGGATGTGGGAAATATATTTCACTTAAGTCCCATCCAGTGAAGGCCTTATCATCTGATAAAGCATTTAATGAAACATACTAAAAATAAATAAATAATGGGAAAATACATACCACAAAAATCTTTGTTTGGGGGAGGGGGACAACACATTCTGAGATCACTGAAGGGAGAGCTGCCTTTTGTTGTTTCTAGAACAATTGTGCCCCAGCTCCTTGCCTTCTCATCTGAGGCCTCCAGGAAGGCTGGAGGGAGGGACACTGAATTGCTGCTAGAAAATCTTTCGTGTAGCTCCTTGTCCTTCCAGGTCACTGGGTAAGACCTAGGCTCTGTGGTGTCAATCACAGCTAGCTCTATATCTGTACTGCTGCTCTGTCCTGGAGTCACCTTTATGTCATCAAAGTTTCACCCTCCACAGCCTTTGCAGTGTCCTGGAGCTACCTTGTCTGTCACCTCTGCTGGCTTGGTACCTTGTTTAAAGAACAAGGATGGCTGTTGATTGGGTCTCCAAGACTGAGGTTTACATAAGTTCAATTGACCAGCATCTGTACCTGGCTACATTTTATATAGTATAAAATAAGGGCTTCTTCTACCCAATATACATGTTACCTCAGATATTTGTATAAGAGCTGGCGATTCTACTGTCCATATATACATATATATATATATATATATATATATATATATATATATATATATATATATATATATATATATATATATATATACGTAAAATACAAATTTTATTTACATAGAATGGAAAGTATGGTAAATCAATTATTTACAAGATAAACAAAATTTTCCTGTTATAAGTATGAACTAATTTATGTAGAGGCAGTTTTGGCATAGTGGATAGTAAGGTGGTCTGGGATCCAGTAAGACCTGAGTTCTACCACTTTCACATACTAGCTACATGCCTTTGAGCAAATCATTTTACCTCTAAGCAATTTTCAAAGATAGAAGTTCTTAACATAGGTTATATAAACTTTAAAAAAAAATGTTTTGATAACTGTATTTCAATATAATTGGTTCCCTGTATTTAAAAACAATTCTGAGAAGGGGTCCATGACACCAAAACAGTTTAAGAATCCCTGCTCCAACACTCTGCTAAGGTGAGAAGAAAGTACCAACCAGCACTAAGAAAGGGCATTTCCTCATCTGAGACTTCTCTATATGAACAAAATTACAGGTTCAGCACCTGTTCCTGCTAAACCTAAAACATCCAACTTACAAACAGTTCAACAAAGACAGCTACCTTCATTGAAGAGAAATTTCCATTCTCAGTTGGAGCTTTTGTATTCAGCTGACTTTCAGAATGTTGCCAAGTTAATGTGCCATAAAACAAAAAAATAAAGGTTTTGAAAACAGCTAAAGCGTTACTGGCAGGTTTTTAGTATGGTCCTACAAACAGTGTGTGAGTCTGTTGTGTGAAGACCAGCCTAGTGAAGTGTAGATGAGTAAATCATTGGAAACTAACCTTCAATTGAATCATAAAGACAATCAACCAAGAAGCAGAAGACCAATGATGAACTTTAATGGAAAGAGCACTGACACCAATGAAATCACAGATCTCAGAAGGATTAAAGCAAAGGAAATCATATTTTAACTTAACAACATTTCATTTAAAGGAGCTGTGTGAAAATTCCTCCTCTAATCTGAGTTATGCAAAACTTGATCTTTTATATAGATTTTTTAAAGTGGGGCACTACTTCACTTGGTGTTCAAAATTATTGTTCAGATTTTGTTCACATATTTCAAAATTACATTGAATTACCTCATTTCTTGAAAAATGAATAAATTGAACCAGAATGAAGATATTTTGTACTTGTTAGAACCTGGACACTTTAAGAGCACATATAGGCTGCTAAAACAAGTAAGGACACAGTCTGAAATTTCTTTCATATCTGAAAACATATCATCATAGTGGATGGAGTGGTAGAACTAGAGTCAGAAAGACCTGAAATCAAATCCAGCCTCAGACACTTACTGTGTGACCCTGGACAAATCATTTCTCTTGCCTCCATTTCCTTTATACCCCTATAAAATTGGTATAAAAGTGGCACCTATCTTTCAGGGTTGCTGAAAGGATAAAATGAGATAATATTTATAAAGCACTTTGCAAAATCTTAAGCAATATATATTTACATCTTGAATTGTCCTTTGGAGAAAATTGATTAAGCCATTGGCTGTTATCAAAATGGGTGTCCTTTCCCCTTCTATGTATATTCAATTCATATTCCATCCCAAATCTTTATTTCATTCCATGTTTACACCTGAATTGAGCTCTCCTTTGGGGTATTAGTTGCTATAATTAAAAAGCAAACATCTAATTTAATCATTTAAAGAGGAAGAGTTTGGGTTCTCCCTGAATTTTTAAAAACATAATTATAAAGGCCCTTTCAAAAGCACCATATGGTTTATTGTAGCACAATAAACACATTTTTAATGGCATTATGCCCAGTGAATTCAGCTGTGCACAGCCAGAGGGAAGAAGCAAGAAAATTATCTAGGCCAGGGATGAACTGATGAAGATGGGTAAGTTCAAAGCTAATTCAAAGATACATTTAAACCTTGAAGACACACCCAAACCTGGTAGTTTGTAACCAGCAATCACTTATAAAGTGGAGAACTTGTTTAAAAAAAAAAAACAGCAGGGCAAACATCCAAGGGTCTTATTTAATGGATATATAAACACAGTTTCATCACCATGAGCAAAATGAAAGTGAGCAGTCCCAGGAAACAAATGAGTTAAGCATCAAAATCACCCCATCCTTAGATTATCTTATATTTGTATTGCACTACAATTCTATTCATTTCTATTCCAAATGTGTGAATGAATGAATGAAAAAGCATTCATTAAGTGACTACTGTATGTCTAGTAGCTGTAAACACAAATTAAAAAGCAAATATTGTCCCTGTTCTCAAAGAATTTACATTCTAATAGGATGAGACATCACACATAGGGCAGTAGTGCCTAAAATGGATGTACAAAAGTACTTTTGCATCCTGTAACTTCTAGCTTTGTTCAAGGTTAGCTCAAAGGCCTCCTCTCACAAGGGAAGGACACTTTGGATTAACCAAACCATATTTACACCCATGAAGAAATCCTAAAGGTATGTCTGTCCCGTCTACCTTGCTGCCCCATGAGAGGGTACAGGGAATCATCTAATGATATACATTACTTTGAGATTTGAAATGACACATTATAAACACAAAATGTTTCACAGTGGAAAGAATACTAGATTTGGAATAAAAAAATGTGGATTTGATTCCTGCCACTGGGGTAGGGGTAGGCAGGGAATAAGCATTTATTAAGCACTTATTATGTTCCCATCACTGTGTCAAACACTTTACAAATATCTCATTTGACCCTCACACCAGCCCTCAGAAATAGATGTTGTTATTATTCTTATTTTACAGATAGTGAAACCAAGGTAGACAGTGGTTAAGCAACTTATCAATGGTCACAAAGCTAGATAAGTGTGTGAGACAGGATTGTAACTCAGGTGTTCCTGACTCCTGGACAGTGCTCTATCCACTGTGCTATCTCCATGCCCCACTTGCCACTGGAATAACCCTGGGTAAGTCATTTGAAGTCAACCTCATTTTTTTCTCCTGTAAAATGAGAAGACTGACTCTTAGAACCTCATTATTTTCATCTGCAAAATAAGGGGATTAACTAGATGACTTGTAACTATCCTCTTCTATCATTTTATGACAGTTCTGCTTATGAGGGAACTTGCTGTCTCTATAGCAACAAACAGAGCATGTGCTTATTCTTAAGTACTTTTTAAAAGAACATTTCTCAAAGGAGGCAATGAGGTGCAGTAGAAAGAGTCTTGTATTTGTGAATCACAGGATCTGAATTAAAATTCCAACTCTGCTACTTACTACCTGTATGATCTTAGGCAAGTCACTTCTAACCTCCCCAGGACTGTTTTCTAGTCTTTGAAATGAAGAGGTTGAACTAGGTGGTCTTTAAGGTCCCTTCCAACTTGCGGTCTATAACCCAAGGATCTATGAAGTAGAGACTTTTCAGTGTATTCTACAGAAAATATTCAATGGCTTCCTGTTTTCAATATAATTAGTATGAAATTCTTTTAGTGGAAAATATGTTGCCTGGTTTATGATAAGTGGTTTATGCTAACTAATCAGAATCCAGAGCTATCCAACATTTGGGAAAACTGTGGCAGACAACCAGCACATCCCAAGAGAAGGAAAGGCCCATTTTTTTGTGTGAACTGTTGTATTAACTAAAATGTCAACTTGTATACATTAGATGTAGATTATGCATTATATTTATCAATATATATGCCATATCCCTTCCCCCCTCCCTCCTCTAATCAAAAGTTTTTAGGGTGGATGGATGGATGGATGTTATATAAGTGCTGTCAAAAGTATCTCTCCTTCACATTACCCAATTTTTATCTGTTCATTTGTCTGTACCTGACTCCTCTTGAAAAAAGTCTAATTTAAACTCAGTTGACATCATCATCAGAGTTTCTGAGTCAAAACAGTAAACAAGGGGAGGAAAGATGATACTTTTCCTTGCTTGGCATGTATGGTTGTGTTACAATGAAAGGTGGGGACTGCCTTGGTAGATCTACATGCAGTGTCTTAGAAATATTTTAGATGTCTATGTCTCTACCCTGCTCAAGATGGCACCCTAGTGCCTTTAGGATAAAATATAAAATCATCTTCTGACATTGAAAGCCCTTCACAATCTGACTGCAGCCTGCCTTTTCAGTCTTATTATGTATTACTCTCCTTTATACACAATACTGACTTTTTGCTGTTCCATAAGTCGAGCATTCCCTATCTCTAGGCCCAGGCCCCCATGCCTAAAATGGACGAACTTCTCACTTGTGCCTCTTGTGACTTCTAGTTTTGTTCAAGGTTAGCTCAAAGGCCACCTCTTACAAGAAGCTTATCTTGATGCCCCAAAATTATTAGTGCTCCCCTCCTCAATTACTTTGTGGCAAAGTGGATAGAGTAGGTCCTGGAGTCAGGAATATTTGAGTTCAAATCTCGCCTCAGACACTAACTAGTTGTGTGGTCCTGAACAAGTCACTTAAACCCCTGTTTTCCTCAGTTTCCTCATCTGTAAAATGTGGATAATAATAGCAGCTACCTCTCAGGGTTTGTAGTGAGAGCCAAATGGGATAATAATTAGAAAGCATGGAGCACAGCACCTGGCACTGAAGAATGTTTGTAACAACCACTTTAATTGTGGGTCTATTCTCCCTAGGGACCAAAGTAGAGGAGAATCCAATTCCAGTTTCAGAGGTTTTTGTACTTAGGTTTTTGCTATAACTTTTCAGTAAATATCCCTTTTAAAGTATTAATTAATGTTAATTAGATACTTGATATCAAAAAATCAACTAACAATTAATATTGGGGAAGATGGTATCTAGTAGGGAAGATAGTAACTGGATGAATAAATGTAGGAGAGGGAGACAAATGAGATGGGGGCATGAACAATAGTATTAGGAAAAAAAATAATCACCAATCCCTCAGAGCTACTTCTAGATCCCTGACTGGGAGAAGTAACCTTGCCCTGGGCACCCAACTTGCCAGTGGAGTGAGCCCAGAATCTGTGCATTAAATTCATATAAATCATTGCTGATAAGCATTTGGGCAGAAAACTATCTGCAGTGTTGGTCAAAGGGTTAGTTTTGTTTAATTTTTAAGTAACTTAAAGTCTAGCTCTTTAAGGAATTAGAAATTTTATATGAGGAGCATTAAAAAGCAGCTTCTCCCTCCAAGTTATTCATTGTGGTGAACATTTCCCTATAAACAGCTACCTATCTCGAGGGCATTTGAGTCCCAGAGAACAAACATAGCCAGGATCTGTCTGTACCATCTGGAGGAGTTATTTCAACAGGAGCATTCCCAAATGATATCTTCTCACTCACTTTGCAGCTCTAATCTAGCCACCACCATCAAAAAGATTCACATCTCAGGAGATAAATGTTGGCACACTGCAGTCAGAGTGTGCAGACCATGATTGCAGGTTGGCTTCCCATACCATTCATGGAAGTGATTGGTGAATGGGAGATTTTTCTTTTCTGTTTAAGCATTTTTTCTAGCTTTTTACCACTTCGTATTAAAGATTGGATAGTCATAGGAATAAAGGCCACACAAAAGTGATATGGAGGCAACAAAATGTTGCATTGTTTGGGAAGCAAACAGGTTGTATTTATACTTTACATCACAGAACTGTGAGAATTTAGAGCTGAAAGAAACCCCAACAGCTATCTAGGCCAGTCCTTCTACAACAAAGTCAACAGAGGGTAATCCAGCTGATACCTAAAGACCTCGAAAGACGGAGAACCTGCAAGCTTTTGGGGCAGCCCATTCCACTGTGGAACGGCTCTGATTGTTAGGAAGCTTTTCCTGACATCAAGCCTACATTGACTTCTTCCACTCATTGCTCCTAGTTCTGACCCCTGAAGTCAAGATGGATAAATTTCATCCCTGTTGCACAGTACAGTACCAAAAATGTTTAAGTGTATAACTCTCACTTCCCTCAGATCTCCAGTTCCTAAATAATTCCAGTTTCTTTTACCAGTCCTGATATGACATGGAAATAAAGGCCTTCAGTCATTCTAACTGTCCTCCTCTGGGTTCTCTCCAGCTCATGGACATGCTTCTTAACCTGTGCTTCCTGGAACTGGGGAGTAGGAGTAATAGCAAACATTTTTATAGTGTTTTAAGAATTGCAAAGCAGACTTCAGAGAGGCGTGCAAGGATTTCTATGAACTAATGAGTAAAATGAGCAGAACCAGGAGAACATTGTACACAGTAACAACCACAGTGTGTGAGGACCGTTTTCTGATAGACTTAACCCTTCACAGCAGTGAAAGGACCTGAAACATTGCCAAAGGACTCTTGAGGCAAAATGCCATCCACATCCAGAGGAAAAACTATGGAATTGAAATGTAGAATGAAGCAGACTATTTTCTTTTTTGTTATGTTTTGTTTTGTTTTTTTCTCATGGTTTCTCCCATTCATTTTAATTCTTCTATGCAACTAATGTGAAAATGTGGTTAACAAGAATGCATGTGTAGAACCTATATAAGACTGCATGCCATCTGAGGGAGGGAATGGAGAGGGAGGGGGAGAAAATCTAAGACTTATGGAAGTGATTGTAGAAAATTAAAAACAAATAAATTAATTTTTAAAAAATTGCAAAGCACTTTACATATGTTAATTCAATTGACCCTCACAACTCTGCAAAGTGCTATTTAATCTCCATTTTACAGATGAAGAAACTGGGGCACAGAGAGGTTAAGTGACACTTTTAGGGTCACACAACTAGTATATGAGGTAAGACTCAAACTCAGGTCTTCTTGACTCCAAATCCTATGCTCTCTTCACTTAGCTACCTGGTTATACAGTATTGCGAAGGTGTTCTGATAAAGGCACAGTACAGAGGAATCATCATTTTGTTCCTGCAAGCTATACCTCTTTCAATATAGTCCCAATGATCTAATTAGCCCTTTTGGTTGCTAAATAGTGCTGTTAACTCCTTGAGTTTGTAGTCTACTGAACTCTCCAGGTCTTCTTCTGTCAAACTGCTGCCTATCCTTGATTCTATATCATCAATCCTATGCCACAAAAATTGATTTTTTTAAATTCAAGTGTATCACTTTTATTATTGAATTTTATTTTACTAAATTTCACCCAATACTTTGGCCATGTAAGGGTTTTTGTTTGTTTTGTTGGGTTTGTTTTGGTCAAATCCTGCCATCCATATGTCAGCAATCTGCCAGCTTCATTATCTGCAAATTTGATGAGAATGATAAGCAAATTTCTGACCTACAATTATAATGAGCTACAGTGTACTCATGACCCTGAAATAGCATTAGTTTCAAAATAAAGTTGGAAAAACTCAATTCATTTCCCTTCACTAAAGTGAACTGATGTAGCTCTTTACTTCATGAAGGTGACCCTGACTTCTTGATGGCTACAAGCAAGTAAGCTATGGCAGGTCTTCCCATGCTGGAATGACATCAAGTATGGCCCTGAAAGTAGACCATGGCCTGTCATCCAAGGACCAGTCTCAATAAGTTCAAAGAGGTTCATCATCTGAAGATTGGCAATCTTTTTGGTTGAATTTGATTGAACATTTAAGTTTCTTTTGGCTAAAACAAGTACTTAAATTAGTAAGATAAGTATTTCAATAAGAGAGAATGAGAGGTCAATTCTGATCATCAGAAACATCATATACAACTGCCCTGTGGTGGGAGAAGGCAGGAAGAGATAAGGAAATACCAAGCAGTGTAGTTTATTTAGAACACAGAATATGTGAAAAGGAGGGATAGGAAATAACACTGGAAAAGAATGGTAGTGTCAGATAATGGAGTGTCTTAAAATGAAGGGCCACTGAAGGTTTGTAAAAGATCCCCCCAAAAAATGATCATTATTGGGATTTTTTAAGATCTAAAGTCTAAAACTTGCTTTGCATCTTAGTATATGTGCTGCTTGTCAGTATAGAATTTTTTATTTGCACTTTGAAACTAAGTGCTTGCTTACATTTGGGATTTCTTATTTCAATATCCCACTTCCTATAATACCACCAAATAAATAACAATGAAGGTTATCTAGCCTTCTGGTTTCTGGATAAAACTAAGGTATACGATAATTTGGAAAATTTCTCTGAGTTCACTTTGATATAATTTAAGGAGTCTTTAGTGTCCTTGAGGGAAGAGACTTCCATTTTTTTGTCTTTATATCCCCAGTGCCTAGCACTATGCCTGGCATATAGTAGGCACTTAATTGTTGAAGGAAATGAGAACTTTGGACTCAACAGTTAAACCTATGCTCAAAAGTACAAGAGGTATGGGGACTATGGGTCAGCAATAGGACTTGAAATACAGGATGGTGAAAAAAATCAAAAATATAGATCTTAATGACTTTCAATCTAAATCAATTAAACCATGTCTCTAGCTTCCTGCTTTTAGAGGGCCTTCAATGTGGGGTAAGTTAGGCACCTGAAATGCAGCTGTGGCATCTAATAGCATTCATCCTTACACTATCAGGCTGCAGAGCAAAATGGTACAGACTAAAACAAGACCAATAAAAAGGCATCGAAAGAAAGGGCATAGCTGATTTCTCAACTCAATCCTGGTTGGTTTCAGGAAGCAAAGACATATTAACATAATAGCAATAGAAAGAGTTGCCCCAGGGCTTCCAGTTCTAAGGGTGTCCAAAGCACCATTTTGCATTTTAAAATTCTCTTTAATTGAATGATTGAAATGTCTCATTCTTATTTTAAAATTAATTTGAGGGCAATTGCTTATTGAGAGCTAAGTGACACAGTGGATAGAGAGCTCGGTCTGGAGGCGGGAAAACGAGTTCAAATTCAATCTCAGACACTAGCTGTGTGACTCTGGGCAATCCACTTAACCTTGTTTACCTGTGTAAATTGAGCTGGAGAAAGAAATGACAAATCACTCCAGTATCCTTACCAAGAAAACCCCTTTTGGGGATCACAGAGTCAGACACGACTGAAAACAAAGACTAGAAACATGACTGAAAAATTTTCTGATATAGTATAAATAAAAATGCATTGATTTTAGAATGTAAATATATTGAAAATGACATGATATTGAAATAAACAGGCTTAATAAATATTTATTGATTAATTGAAATTGTGCCAACTTCTATTTCTTGCTCATTAGTCAAGTCATATGGCCATGTAGCCTCAGGGCCCATGTGCTGTTAACATAATCCAGCAGTAAAGAATTGTGGATGTAGAGTTAGTGAGAAATTTAAAATCACTGAATCATAGCTGGCCCATAGTCATGAGCCATCTAATCCTACTTCCTCATTTTATAACTGAGGGAAATGAGACACAGGGATGATAAATATTTGCCACAAATCATACTAATAATAAGAATCAGAGGGAGAATTTGAATCCAATGGAAACTCCAAAGTCACTGAAAGAACTAGAAATAGTGGGTGCCCACTGACTGAACAAACCATGGTTTACGAAATATAATGGAATATTATTATACAGCAAGAAACGATGCTTGGGAGAAATTCAGAGAAATTGGAAGACTTGTATGAATTTATGTAGGACCAAGAGAATAATATACACATGACTTCAATAAGGTGAACGAAAAGAACACTAGTTGGTTGGTTGGTTGCTGTCCTTAATGCTCAAAAAGAACCAAAGTGGCATTAATATGTTGGGGTCAAGGTACAGCGTGTCTGATTGTGGCTGAGTGGAGCAACATAAGTCTGGAATGCTCCCACAGGTCAAGCACAAATAGTCTTTATAAACATTTGCAGCGAAGATGTCTCTAAATGTGTATGTTTCATATTTATTTTGGGCTACTGCAATTCTGCTTTGCTCATAGAATACAGTGCCTTCTTTGATGCAAGCATGCCATGCTGAATGGTGCTGTGCCGGTGTCTCCCATGTCTCACAATCAACTCCAAAGTTCTTCAGAGGCCTTGAGGGTGTCCTTGTATCACTTCTTTTAACCTTCATGTGAGTAGATACATTGTGTGAGTTCTCTATAAAAATAGTCTTTTAGCCAAAGGTATTTTTGGCATTCTAACAACACAGTCAGTCCATCAGAGTTTAGCTCTCTGAAGCAGGGTTTGAATGCTTGGCAGTTTAGCTCAAGAAAGGACTTCATGCTTCCAGTATCTTATCCTGTCAGGTGATCTTCAGAATCTCAAGATGATTCAAATGGAAGCAATTCAGTTTCTTGGCATGGCACTGGTACACTGTCCACATTTCACAAGCATACAACAAAGAGGTCAACACAGAAGTTCTGTAGACTTTCAATTTAGTAGATAATCTACTAATGACTCTTCTCTCCCACACTTTCCTTTGGAGCTCCCAAACACTGAACTAGCTCTGACAATGCATGCATCTCTGTGTGTACATCACTGGAAATTATATTGAAATTCACTGATAAGTGAACTTATCCACAGCATTCAAAATTTCTCCATTTACTGTAACCAATGGTTCAATGTATGGATGATTGTGGTGATGATTGGCAGAGAACCTCTGTTTTCTTGGTGTCTAATACCTGACCAAAAATTAGCACAGGCAGCAGAGAATTGATCCATACTCTGCTGTAGCTCAGCCTCAGAGGCTGCATGAGTACACAATTATCTACAAACAAAAGGTCAAGTTGAAACTCTCCCTCCACTTTAGTCTTAACTTGCAGCCATTTCAAGTTAAACAATTTACCATCAGTGCAACAGATGACCTCGATGACCTTGTTGTTTTCATCTTCATTGAAGGTGTCCAACAACATTGCTGAAAACTTCATGGAAACAAGAACATAACCTTACTTCATTCCATTGGTGACTCGGAAAGCTCTAGAGCATTATCCATTATCCAGAACCCCAGCAACTCATGCAAACCATCATGAAACTGACCTACAATACTGATGAACTTCTCCAGGCAACCAAATTTTGACGTGATTCTCCACAAGCCTCCATGACTAATAGTATCAAAGGCTTTGGTCAGATTGATGAATGTTGTGTACAAACTTCTACTCTGCTCTGGCATTTCTCCTGGAGTCATCAGACACCAAAAACCATGTAAACCTTTTCTGCCTTTTCTGAAACCAAAGTGACTCTCAGGCAGATGACCATCTTCTAGATGAAGGATCAGCTTATTAAGGAGGACTCTGACAAGAATCCTGACAGCAATGATTAAGAGAGAGATATCTTCCACCTCCTTCCCCTATATCCCCATCCCCAGGATTGTCACAGGACAACTTATTTCCTTTTCCTTTATAGAAATGGATAATGAGGCATCCTTAAACTTTGGGGGAATAACCTCCTCTTGCCATATAATATGGAAAATTTCACTCTGCTTTAGTATGAACAGTGGACCCCTTGCCTTATTAATCTCAAGGGGAATGGAATCAATGCCAGGCACTTTGCCACTTCAGTTGGAAGGTCAGCTAGAGAGGGATTTACTTCAACCTGAGGTATATGGTCAATGGCTTTAGCTTTAGTTGATGATGGTCTGTTGAGAACACTATGGAAGTATTTAGCTTCAATAAGCTTCAATGTGGCTTCATCAGCACTGAATAGTTGAAATTCATCATAGATCTTTGACTCATAAAAAACCTTCAGAGCATCATAAAAGTGCTTTTGATTGGCACTTTCAGTGTAAAACTGAATTTCATCTGCCTTCCTACTGAGAAGAGAACCTTGTATTTCTCTAAGCTGCATTTGTACTTTACTTTTGATGAAGTTAAATGCTGCCTTTCTTAGAGATGGATGAGCTATCCTGCTGGTAAACCCTGTGGAATTCTTTTTTATTTAGCAGCTTCTGAATTTCCCCATGATTTTCCTCAAACCAGTCTTGAAGTTTGTGAGAGTTCTGGACCAGATGAGTAAATGTGGTGCTGCACACCAATCTCTAAAAGCTGCACGCTCCTCTTCAGCTCTACTGTGGACAACTGTGTTTTGGCTCAACTTTCCCTCCAAGTTAGCAACAAACTGTTCCACTCAGAGAAGCCTCTAATCTGTTGACATTAATTCTTCTGATAATCATCTTGCCTTGAGGCTGCAGCTTTTACTGAACGTGAATGTTCAGCTTGGAGAGGATAAGTCTGTGATCATCACCTTCATCACTCTCTCATCCTGTCTGTCTCTTCTATTAAACGCCAATGTTTGCTGCAAGGGTGCATCCACAAAGTTCTATTGCATTTAGGTAAAAGGAAGACAGTTTTGGTGATGAGATCATGAGATGCATAAGTCTTCAGTAGCAAGTGAACATTGCTGTTGCTGTTTCTGACTCCATTTCTCTTAAGGACTCCTTGCCATGTTGGATAGTCTGGCATTAAAATGATGCAGAATTACAAGCTTGTCCTCTTTTGGCACATTGATGATGAACATCTCCAGGGTCTTCATAAAATTTTTCTTTTATCTCATCATGGTCCTTTGCCTCACCTCATCATGGTAGAAACATACACACCAATGATGGTAGCCTGGTGCTTTCTTCCAAGGGGCAATTGAATTGTCATGAGCCTGTCAGTCACTCCTTTTGGGAGGCACACAAGCTTATTGATTAGATTAGTTCTGATTTCAAAACCAGCTTCATGGCATTCCCCATCACTGCAGCCACTCCAGAAAAATGTATATCTAGCTCCAACTTTGTAAGCTAGCCTTCATTTGCCAGTCTTGTTTCATTCAGGACTGCTATTTGGATGTGATAACTGCTGAGTTCTCTCCAACAAGAGAACTTTTTCAGGTCTCGTGGGTTTCTTGTGTGCACATTCTGTGTACCAACAGTGAGTGTAATCATCTTTGCAAAAATTTTTGCACATTTTTTTTGACTATAGGGTGTGATTTCCCCACCTGCTGCAATAAGCAGGCCAGGGTTGGGTCAAGCAGGCAATTTTGAGGGCACCTTTTCTAGCCTCTCCCTTATGTCAGGAGGTGAGCAGCATGGTCCTTAAAAAAGGCTATTCAGACACCCCATGGGCTTCCAAATCCCACTGTTGCTTCACTCCAGTGAGAAGGTGCAGGATTAGGACTACAGCTCCCAATATATCCACACTTGCTGCTTTATCACTTGCCTATTGCCACAGGACTTTGAGATAGGTAAAAATGATAAAATGGGATGGGGTACAGGTAACTTTTTTTGACTCACACAAATTTGGATTTAAGTGAGCCAAAGTTACACCAAGTTGTTGGTCTTATTCTCTCTTACAGATTCATCAAAGTCTTATGGCAAGACAACAGTTAAGATGACTGGTGATGTCTCAGGAAGCAGTGGATGACTGACATCTTAGATGTCTAATCAAGCTCTGAGCTCTCCACAGGGCATGCTTCATCCACTTTCATGGAATTTGGAACAAATTTTTCTCATCTGCCCAAAGTACTGGAAGTAAACATTCCCCCAACTCACCAATGGGTTTGAGACCCCTAGGTTACTCTCAACTTGATTTAGCCCTTCTGCCTAAATAGTTTACATCTATAGCTTCCTGCAGCCACAGGTGAGCATTGGATGTATTAAGGTAGATGAGTAACCCTGAAAAGGGTTCAGCAGCCCTCACACCAGAGGTACTAGTCTTCACTGAACACCCTACACCCCAAAAATACTAAAATACAAAAATACTAAAAAAGAAACATTAAGATAACTAAGAAAAGAGCATTAAAGGAAGTTAAATTTTAAGCATCATAATGAGTGAACTAGATCCTTGAAAACAAAAAATAAAATATACCTCCCTTCTGTTGCTAGAGGGGTATGGAGCAGAGTCCTACAAACATTGCTAGTCAACAAGCACTTATTAGTCACTTTCTGTGTGCCAGGCTCTATGCTAAGTGTGGGAGAGTGAGAGGAGGAACAAAAATATCTTTCAGGATGAGAAGTGAGAAAAGTGTGAGGAGTCAAGAGCAGAGCTAGGAAACCAATTAACTGATTTTCTTTTTTAAAAAGGGAGTATATAAACTTTAGGGGTAGGGAAGTAGAGTCCCATATTCAAAAATTAAAAAACAAAAACAACAACCCTATAGTGATATAAAAACAACAATATCAGTAAAGCATTTCATATTAAAATAAAAATTAAGTGAACAAATTCATGTTCAAGCATAAACCATTAGTGCCAAATAAAACTCTACTATACAGAAGAGGAAATAAGGGGCTGCTTAAGGGGTCCCCAAAACAGATGCTGTAGCCCAAAGAGAAATATGCAAAGGTTATTAAGTGTCTAAAACTGTATATATATAATGTGTGTGTTTGTGTGTGTGTGTGCGTGCGTGTGTGTTTGTATATATGTATGTGTGACATACACATGTCTCCAAAGTATACTTTTGTTTGTTCAGATGACTAGTTCTGGACATGGACATGTAGACTTCTTTAAATTTTCATTTTTAAAGGGAAACATTTAGTCAATTTCTTTTCAAAAAAAATGAAAGAGATTTCCACATTATAAGTTTCTGCCATTTGGATCCCAGGTATCAAATTTTTAAGACTGTAAATTTGTGAGATTTTAATGAAAGCTGCATTTTGACATAACAACCAAGAGATAGTAAAGATTTCCTTTTATTTTTCATGGTGACAGAGATCAGGGAGAGAATTTTCCCTTTGTGAGTGGAGCCCAATGATTCTCCCCCACAGCTGAAGGTGAGTTTCAAGGCAATTTGATATAGAGTACAGCCTCTTCATTTTTAAAATAAGGGAACTGAGACTTGATCCACTGAGGCAAAGTAATTTGCCCAACATCACAAAGGTAGTAAACAGCAAAGATGAGATATGTATCAAAATTTCCACAATCTACAAAGGGTGTGAATTTGCATCCATTTCACCCTAAAGTAAGTGTTTAGCTGTCATTCCCAAGCAACTCACCCTACTCACACCATAATTAGGTGAGAACACTTCTCTGTTGAATCAATCAAAAGACTTGACCCAAGTTTTTAAAAGTCCTTTATCAATTTAAATTTTTTGAAAACCACTTGAATGAACCAGAGTGATTTGGCACAAAAATGTATTCAGACTGACTAAGCAAGTTAGTTATCCTCTGTTGGTCATCTATAAAATATCAAGACAGTTTGAAATTGAGGGAGTTAAGTATCTGGCAGTAGAAAGAGATCAACCAGCTATCCTTCTCTGAGAAGAAATTGCTTGGGGGTGCATAGTAGGAAGAACAGTTGCTTGGGGATGGATAGTAGGGAGAAGAGAGCCTAAATTTGAACCTTGGTCTTAGCTTCTTCTACAACACTACCTTCCTCCTCTCCCCACCCTAAACACACACACACACACACACACACATACACATACATACACACACATACATACACACACACACATATACACATGCACACATCTTAAGGAGAACCCCCTGAATTTCAGAGTACTGGAGGATTTACATCTTTTCATTGACATCTTAGTAGTATCCCCATGACAGCAAGAGTTGACAGTAGTGTTCTGCATTAAGAACTGAGGACAGATGGAATGCAATGACGAAAGTCAGAAGGAAGGCTCTAAAAGGAGCCCAAAAGAAAAACTAAAGAAAACAGACTGAGAACTCTCCAGAAATCCTAAAAGGGATTTTCAAAAGCCACATGCTACCTAACCAAGAGCCCACTTCCTCCTAGACTCTTTATGTCCTAATCAGTCAATAGTCAATATACATTTATTAAGTACCTACTACATGGCTGCTAATTGCTAGAGAGACAAATATGAAAAACAAATACAGGGCTTGCCTTCAAGTGATGATGAGCAAAGAGTAGGAGAGTATGTCAGAGATCTTGAGAGGGATGTTTTGTTACAGCCATACCACCAAAGCAAATATCTGCTTCTGAAAATGAATTTGGTCTGAAGGATTAGTTGATTTCAGTTAATAATCATGGGAGAGATTAGTTGGGGTGCATGAGCTACAGTAGTTGAAAAGACAGTCCCAGCCCCTAAAATTTATCCCCAGAAATGTGAGGGGACATAATAGATGTCCTCTGATGACCCACCTTGCCAATGACCATGGGGGTTGGCAGAGTAGCTCTAAAGCATGTCCTATAAACAGAAAGAGCTGAAAAGTTTAAATCTCAATTTGGGGTCCCACCCATTATGACCTCATTAAAGAGTAATTTCTAGAGCAACAGGTTCCCATGTAGAATATGTTATTTCTTTCCCATTTAATTCAAATCTACCTCCGGGTTTCTGAAGTTTTCTATTAAAAAAATCCAGATAACCCAGCAATCACTTCCAAAAACCACAGTTTTCATTAACACCTAGACAAAGTACAGAAGGCATTATTAAGTGTTTTGAAATACACTGCAATTAAAGCATATTGAATTTATTTACAACACATTTTATCCCCCCCAAAAGAATCTACGGAAAGCTTCCACATTTTTAAAATGCCCAGTACTCTGAAATTTCCTGCTGTAGCCTATGCAGTAAATTTAGAACATGAAGCAAAAAAGTCAGTGAAACTTAGCCATTCTGCCAACTTTAGAAATATATCCCCTATCTATAGGAAGGAAAATGAGGGGAAAGTCATATGGAAACATGAAAAGAGAAACTTGACCTTAAAAATCATAAGAGGGAGAAAAAAACCTGAGTCCCTGTTTTGCTTCCCATTCTCTTCCCTACACCTTGATACTTTCATTTGTTTCTCTTTTGTCCATTAGGTATTGTTGGATTTTATGGTTACCTTGTTGGAGTCCCATGTCTCTCTTAAAATTGGAAAATTGTGATGAATAATTTGAATTTTTATTAATCAACTGCACAGGATTATAATGGAAAAGAAACATTTTATATTATTCACTTTATCACCTATCACCATATAAAAACCCATACAAAATGCATACATGTATAAAAGCTTCTGGAAACAATACCAAAACCATTTCTGCCTCCACAGAAATTTGGTAACTTAAATCACAATAGAGGAACACAAATAGACAAAAAGACCTATAGCCATATAATTTTAGAGGCATGTAATATACCAAAAGGGGGGTAGGGGAGGATGGATAGAAATAGGAACTAGTGGAAACGACTTTAATCCCTTTAAAAATATTTTTCAGGGTAGTTGACAGCTTTCCTTAGCTTAAGGGTCAAATTAACTTCATCCAGCAAGTTTGACAAATTGCTATGATACCAGGCCACAAGGTCAAGCTTCCAAGGAGATTTGGACTTCCTGAGAATGGTGATAAGATGTGAGTTTGGAAGAACCAAGTCTAAGGGTGAGACTGAGATAAAGCCCACCTCAGATGCCGTCTTCCCCTCCCAGAATGTCCAGGCTATGCCACTAGTCCTGAAGCAGATGCTCAAAGTTTGATTCTCCGGTTCCCTGAGGGTCAGGCTGGCAAAGGCAGCGTTTCAGGGATAGAAGAGAGGTAGGTGAGAGCTAATTTGATGGAAAATGATCCAAAGCAGGGAAGAAAGGAAGAATTCCATTTTAATTCTTCTATGCAACATGACTAATGTGAAAATGTGTTTAATAAGAATGTATGTATAGAACCCATATAAGATTGCATGCCATCTTGGGCCAGAGGGGACATTTAAGACTTATGGAAGTGATTGTGGAAAACTAAAAACAAATAAGTTAATTAAAAAAAGAAGGAAGAATTCATTTAATGTACTGCATTGAAGAGGAAGAGAGAATGCACTTAGTGGTTAGATTTAATTAGTTATCATTTGGGGATTTTTTTCCTACAGTTTCTAGGTAAGGACCCAGAAACAGCGTCTCATAGCTCATGACTTCCAATGAATTGTGAGAGGTTTTGTGTAAACTTTTTTTAACTTAATAAGCAGTCGTTTTCTACCTAACCTACCAAAAAAAAATGGGAAAGAAAGAAAACAAAATTATTGTAACAAATATCCATAGTCAAACAAAACAAATTCCCTCATAAATCATGTCCAAAAATGTCATTTGACATCTTAAGTCTGTCAGTTCTCTGTCAGGAAGTGGGTAGCGTACTTCATCATTGTTCCTGGAAGTATAGCTGATCACTACAATGATCAAAGTTCTTAAATGATTCAAAACTCTTATTATTGTATAAATTGTTCTCCCAATTCTCTGCTTCATGTTCCATCAATGCATAGAAGTCCTCCCAGGTTTCTCCGAAACCACTCCTTTCATCAGTTCTTACAGTGTAATAATATTCCATTGTAATCATAAACCATAATTTGTTCAGCCATTCCCCAATTGATGAAACCTTAGTTTATTTGTCATTTCAAAGAGAGTTGCTATAAACTTTAAGTGGTTATTTTCTTCTTTCTTTGCTCTCTTTGGGGTATAGGCCTGATAGTGGTATCCCTTGGTCAAAGTTTAGTGATTTGGGGAACATAGTTCAAAATCATTTTCCAGAATGACTAGACCAATTCAGAGCTGCACCAGCAGTACATTAATGTGCAGGTTTTCCCACTGTCTCTCCAACACTTTTTATTTTCCTTTAGGTTATCTATCTTTGCCATTCTGATGGATGTGAGGTGGAATGTCAGAATTGCTTTAATCTTCATATTCACTCTAATGACTGATTTGGAACAATCTTTTGTATATAGCTATTGATAACTTGAGTTTTTCCTTTGAAAATTGCCTATTAATGTCTTTTGAGCATTTGTCAGTTGGGGTACCTGAATTGAAAGGATTGAAGCTTCTGAAATTTTTTTTTTCTGTTCCAAACCACACATGGTTGAGTCACTGTGATGTAACAGAATTGTTACCCACTTTGATTTTATATAGAATTTAAATTCTATATTTTTTAAAATGTGTTCATCTCTATATTTTAGGTATACATTTTGGTTTAACAAAGCAGACAGTTGGGAAAAGCACCCTCCCACAAATACACGTACATATACAAACATAGAGAGAGAGATATACATAAACACACTATTTCTAAAAAACAATTAAACTGTCTAAATAGTTTAATTACACACTAAGTATATACCATTTCAATTTTTGCAATTTACTAATGATAACAAGAAGGATGCCAACTTTGTTTTGTCTTTAATTTTCTATTTGTTCATTTTTATTTCTGTTTTCTAGAACAGAAAAAAGAATTATATATAAAACTGTGCATCTGTTATAACTTGGTTTTTTAAATATATAAAAAATTCATCAAGTAATTTTCAAAGCTGACCTGTTTGGTGATTTCTTCTGGTCTTCTTTCTATTCTATGCTTTTTAAAAAATACTTTAATGACTCTCTTTTGTTTCTTTTCCTTTCTTTTTTTTTTGTCAACCTTATCACTACAACTCTTTTCCCTCTCAACTTCACCTCGCCCTTGGAAAGAAAAAGAAAAAACAAAACTTTTATGACAAATTTATGCATTCTTAAGCAAAACAAATTAATATGTGTCATTCTTCAACTTTATCTATCACCTCTCTGTCAGGAAGTAGGTAGCATGCTTCATTATTGAACCTCTGGAATTTTGGGTGATTGCTGCATTAATAAGTTCTTAAGTCTTTCAAAGTCATTTGTCTTTATAGAATGTTGTTGTTAGTACAGATCTTTTTCTCTTGGTCCTCCTCACTCCACTCTGAATCAGTTCATATAGGTCATCCTAAGTTTCTCTGAAACCATCTCTTTTATCATTTCTTACAGAGCAATAATATTCCATTACAATTATATATATATATATAATTTATTCAACCATCCCCACTATTTGCTATACCAAAAAGAGTTTTTCTAAATATTTTTGTACATAGAGATCTTTTCTTCTTTCTTTGATCTCTTTGGAGTACAAGCCTTGCAGTAGTATTTCTAGAACAGGGGGTATGCACAGTTTAGTGACTTTGGGAGAAGAATGGTCACTATATCTGATAATATAAGTATCAGCCCTGAAAAAACATAATTATCATCAGTTTTGTTGCTTTTAATTGCTTTATTTATTCAGACTGTTGCAATCCTTGTTTATGTTGTTCTTTTAGCTGTTTTCTTTATGCTACATCACCTCATACACTTCTTACTATGCTTCTATGAATTCTTTAGCTGTCATTCCTTGTAGTATATTAATAAACCAAGACTTGTTCAGCTATTTCCAATTACTGGTTACACAAATTGTTTCCATTATGTTATCATTATAAATAGTGCCACTATATTTTTTGTAAATATAGGTCTCTTTCTTTTCTTTTCCTTTTTTTTTTTTTTTTTTTTTTTTTTTGCTGTCATTCTTGGGTTTGATCCCAGTAGTAGGCTCTTTGGCTGATACACATATGAAAAACTTAGTAAGCACTTACATAATTCCAAATTAACAAACTCTCCATATTTATTCATTTCCTTTTCAATTCTTCATATATGGCCTTCTGTGTTGTTGTTTTTTTCCTGATCAATAATAACACTTGAACAGGATGGGTTCATCCTCAAGAGTCTTTTCAAAAATCAACTAACTAAATCCTATAGAGGTTGGGTATTGTACATTTTCCCAAAAATACACTAGGTCTCATTAGTTAGTGATTAAGAAGAACTTTGAAGTCTTAAAGAGGAAGTATTCAAAAGAGTAGAATACAGGAGAAATGTAGATAGGCCTAAATATATGTATTTCTTTAAATTATATGCTCCCTAAAAGGAGGAAGCACAGGTCCTTGCTTTATAACTCAATGGTAATCGAATGATGGTTACAGAAAATAACTGGCAGTCCATTGGACAGCATCATTGTTATTATTTTAAGTTTAAGGAATACATGAAGCATACAATATGATATGAGGATATAACACAAATATCTGTACTATGTGAGTAAATGAATGAAACATTTAGAAAGTGCTTACTATGTGCAAAGCATTATACTTAAAACTAGAGAAACAAAGAAAAAAGCCAGACAGCCCCAGCTTTCAAGTTCATATTCTAATAGAGAAGACAATACGCATGAGAGGTTTTAGCTTCAAGGGTATTGGAAAGGTCCCATGGTCTTTAGGGGACAACAGCAAAACGGATAGTAATATCTCTCATTTAATGTCATTTTTACTGATAAAATTGTATCAGTTTCTGATGTTGAACCATTTAACAATGTCAAGGACTTTCATTTCTGAAACTTCAGCAAATGTAGCAGTAGAACCTGCATGGGGAAGTTTTCAGAATGTATTTCCATAGTGGTTGCTTCCCAGAATTATGGCTAAGGGAACATACTTAGAAGCATTGCTAGCCCCAAGCCTGTTGGACTCACAGTCCTGGCCTATCTCCACTGGATCCTGAGGGGAGATTCGTAGTCAAGATGGTGGTGGTAATGGTGGTTTAACTCTTCTGGTATGTTATGTCAGATAACATGCTATGTGAGATTTTTTAAAAACGGAGAAGGCTATATGGTACCCTATATGGAATACTGGATTTGGCATCAGAGAACCTGGATTTGTATCCTTGTTTTCTTACTAATGTGGGTGTATGACTTTGGAATAGTCAGTTCCTCACTCTGAGTTTTAGTTGTTTCATTTATAAAAATGAAGAGATTGCCTTTCCAGTTCTATCATGGTTCTAAATTAGTACACTGAAATTTTTCTCAGTAAAAGTCCAAAAGCTAAACTAATAAAGAAGAAATTAAAGATAAATAGCAGCAAATATTACCTTAAAGCAAGGCAACAATTTTTATAATCAACTCTGGGTTTTAATAACTAGCAGACAATGCAATAATTTCTTGTTTGAAATTATTTTAAAAGCCTTCAATGATAAAGCCCATTTCAGGCTCCAGTGGCTTTATATCCAAGGAAAAAAATTTAATTGCAACAAACTGTATATAAAAACATCTCCAGGCTTTAGTGTCAAGTTATATATTTACTTTATTTCAGAAGGCACATGGTAGGCATGAGTAATAATAGCTAACATTTTTTTAATTAATTTATTTAACTTTTAACACTTATTTTCACAAAATTTTGGGTTCCATATTTTCCCTCCATTTGTCCCCTCCCCCACTCCAAAACACCGAGCATTCTAATTGCCCCTATGACCAATTTGCTCTCTCTTCTATCATCCCTCTCTGCCCTTGTCTCCATCTTCTCTTTTGTCCTGTAGGGCCAGATAACTTTCTATACCCCTTTACCTGTATTTCTTATTTCCTAGTGGCAAGAACAGTACTCGACAGTTGATCCTAAAACTTTGAGTTCCAACTTCTCTTCATCCCTCCCTCCCCACCCATTGCCTTTGGAAAGCAAGCAGTTCAATATAGGCCATATCTGTGTAGTTTTGCAAATGACTTCCATAATAGTTATGTTGTGTAAAACTAACTATATTTCCCTCCATCCTATCCTGCCCCCCATTGCTTCTATTCTCTCTTTTGACCCGGTCCCTCCGCAAGAGTGTTGACCTCAAATTGCTCCCTCCTCCCCATGCCCTCCCTTCCATCATCCCCGCCACCCTGCTTATCCCCTTATCCCCCACTTTCCTTTATTGTAAGATAGGTTTTCATACCAAAATGAGTGTGCATTTTATTCCTTCCTTTAGTGGACTGTGATGAGAGTAAACTTCATGATTTTCTCTCACCTCCCTTCTTTTTCCCTCCACTAAAAAATCTTTACCTTGCCTCTTTTATGAGAGATAATTTGCCCCATTCCATTTCTCCCTTTCTCCTCCCAATATATTTCTCTCTCACCACTTAATTTCATTTTTTTAAGATATGATCCCATCCTATTCAATTCACTCTGTGCTCTCTGTCTCTGTGTGTGTGTGTGTGTGTGTGTGTGTGTGTGTGTGTGTGTAATCCTACCCACTACCCAGATACTGAAAAGTTTCAAGAGTTACAAATATTGTCTTTCCATGTAGGAATGTAAACAGTTCAACTTTAGTAAGTCCCTTATGACTTCTCTTTGCTGTCTACCTTTTCATGCTTCTCTTCATTCTTGTGTTTGAAAGTCAAATTTTCTTTTCAGCTCTGGTCTTTTCATCAAGAATGCTTGAAAGTCCCCAATTTCATTGAAAGACCATTTATTCCCCTGAAGTATTATACTCAGTTTTTCTGTGTAGGTGATTCTTGGTTTTAGTCCTAGTTCCTCTGACTTCTGGAATATCCTATTCCATGCCCTTCAATCCCTTAATGTAGAAGTTGCTAGATCTTGTGTTATCCTGATTGTATTTCCACAATACTTGAATTGTTTCTTTCTAGCTGCTTGAAATATTTTCTCCTTGACCTGGGAATTCTGGAATTTGGCCACAATGTTCCTAGGAGTTTCTCTTTTTGGATCTCTTTCAAGCAGTGATCTGTGGATTCCTTGAATACTTATTTTGCCCTCTGGTTCTAGAATTTCAGGGCAATTTTCCTTGATAATTTCATGGAAGATGATGTCTAGGCTCTTTTTTTGATCATGGCTTTCACGTAGGCCCATAATTTTTAAATTGTCTCTCCTGGATCTATTTTCCAGGTCAGTTGTTTTTCCAATGAGATATTTCACATGATCTTCCATTTTTTTCATTCTTTTGTTTTCTTTTGTGATTTCTTGGTTTCTCATAAAGTCATGAGCCTCCATCTGTTCCATTCTAATTTTGAAAGAACTATTTTCTTCAGTGAGCTTTTGAACCTCCTTTTCCATTTGGCTAATTCTGCTTTTGAAAGCATTCTTCTCCTCATTGGCTTTTTGGACCTCTTTTGCCAATTGAGTTAGCCTGTTTTTGAAGGTGTTATTTTCTTCAGCATTTTTTTGGGTCTCCTTTAGCAAGGTGTGGACCTGCTTCTCATGCTTTTCTTTCATCTCTCTCATTTCTCTTCCCAGTTTTTCCTCCACCTCTCTTACTTGATTTTCAAAATCCTTTTTGAGCTCTTCCATGGCCTGAGCCCATGGTATATTTATTTTGGATGTGTGGGATACAGAAGCCTTGACTTCTGTGTCTTTCCCTGATGGTAAGCATTATTCTTTCTCATCAGAAAGGAAGGGAGGAGATATCTGTTCACCAAGAAAGTAACCTTCTATAGTCTTATTTTTTTTCCCTTTCCTGGGCATTTTCCCAGCCAGTGACTTGACTTCTGAGTTTTCTTTCCACCCCCACCTTGCCTCCAGATCTGCCCAGCCAGTGCTTGGGGTCTGAGATTCAAATGCTGCTTCTCAGCCTCAGGGCTTTGGGTGGGGGCGGGACTGCTATTCAGTGTGAGATTAAGTTCAGGTGCTCAGGTTGGGGCAGGGCCTCCACACAGGGCTCAGTTCCCTCAGGGAGTTTATGCAGAGACCTTCAACAATGGATCTGGGCTTCTGCCTGCTTGGGAAGCCCTTGTCCACCGCTGCCCCCCCAACCGCTGCTGCCTCCCGAGGGGCCTGAGTTATGGGGACACCCCACTCCCCTCTCAACCAGCCAAAGAGACCCTCTCACCGACCCTTGTCACCTGTGGGTGGAGGAACCTGCGTGGCAGCTGGAGATTCTGTCCCTGAAGCCTGCTGGGACCTTCTCCTCTTGGTGCTGTGTGGCCAAGGTAGGGCTGAGCTCTGCTCCAGCTCTGGTGTGGGACGGACCTTTCACATCAGGTTTTTAGGTCTCTCTGGAACAGAACTCTTGTCCGCTCTGTTGTTCGGTGGCTTGCTGCTCCAGAATTTGTTGGGAGTTCTTCTTTACAGATATTTTATGGGCTGTGGGTTAGGAGCTAGCATATGTGTGTCTTTCTACTCTGCCATCTTGGCTCCTCCAATAGCTAACATTTATATAGCTCCTTAAGGTTTACAAAGCACCTTACAAATATTATCTCATTTGATCCTCACAAGAACCCTGGGTAGTAGGTGTTATTATTATGCTCATTTTGCAGATAAGGAAACTGAGGCTCACAGAGTTTAAGTGACTTGCCCAGGGTCACATAGCTAATAAGTATCTGAGATTGTATTTGACCTCAGGTCTTCCTGATATCAGGTCCAGAGCTCCAACTGCCCCATACATTGTTAATTAAGAACTGAACTGGAGTAGGGAAGAAAGAATGTTATCAAAGAAATGTATAACTGCAAAATAAAGTCTATATCCCATAGACATGCAAGAAAAGGGGAAAAGGATCTATTTGCACAAAAATATTAATAGCAACTCTTTCTGTGGCGGCTAATTGGATAGGATGCCCATCAATGGGGGAATGGCTAAACAAGCTTTGGTGTATGATTGTGATGGAAACTCATAGTGCTATAAGGAATGATAAGCAGGATGATTTCAGAAAAACCTGGAAAGACTTACATGAACTGATGCATAAAGAAGTGAACAGAACTAGTAGAATGTTCTACACAGAAACAGCAGTATTGTTTGATGAAAAACTGTGAGTAACTTAGCTATTTTTAGCAATATAATAAGCCAGGATAATCCCAAAGGACTGATGAGGAAGCATACTATCTGCTGCCAGAGAAAGTGGTATTTTTAGAATACAGACTAAATAATGCTATTTTTACTTTCTTTCGTTTTTAAGTCTTCCTGTACAAAATGACTAATATGAAATGTTTTACATAATTGCACATGTATAACCTATGTCTGTCTGATTGCTTTCTGTCTCAGGGAGGGGTGAGGGTAAGGAGAAAGGGAGGGAGAGATAGAATTTGGAAGTCAAAATTTTAAATAAAAGTGTTAAAAAAAAAAAAGAAGGTGGCCCAGTTACATAGTGAGAGCAAGAGATAACCAATAGAAAGTCTTTTGGGACCACTGGTAATATGCAATGTCAAAAGACAAAGAACTGGGGTTCCTGCAGTCCCTGAATATGCATATATGCATATGTATTTATATAAATATATATATACACACATATGTATGTACACATGTATGTGTATATATAGTATGCATGCATACATATATAGTTTTATTTCAATATAATTGATTTCCTTTGTAATCCTATGCAATTTTTTTGCATTTAAAAACATTGGTTGGAGAGGGGGTCCATAAGCTTCACCAGACTACCAAAGTTACTCATGACACCAGAAAAATGTTAAGAGACCCCAGTCTAAAGCAAAGTCTCCAGCACAGTTTACAGAGCCTGTAGGTATGACATATGGGAGAGAATAGGCAAGGGAAGATCTGACTACATTGAGAGATCCACTATTGAAAAGGAATAACAATGCCAATGAAATCATAGACCCATTAAAGTATCAAAGTAAATCAACTTAGAAAGAGCAATGGGTAAAAGTTGTAGAGAAAGATTTTCATTGGAGATTTGGAAGAACTTTCTAACTACTCAAGCTATCCAAAATTGAAAATGGGAGAGCTGCAGTAGATTACTAGAGGTAGTCAAGCAAAGGCTGGATGACTACTTGCCAGTATGTTGTACAGTTATCCCTTCCACGTAGAGGGAATTAGGGATGCTCCTGTGATCTAGAAAATCCTCATAAGTTTTTGGTCCTCCCTTACTGCCAGAGAAGAATTCTGAATATTATGGTATTAAAAGATAAAATACGTGAGAGTATAAAATACTACACATACATTTTATGCATTTCTGAATTTCTAAACTTGTCTGCTGGCCTTTGTGTGTTGTCTTCCATAAAACTCTCCCCCAAAAGTCCTATTTAATTTCTTATGCTAACTATATGTTAAAGCCATAATGGGGAAAGTTGTGATATAGAGGGATGACTGTGGATAGAAGTGAATCCTTATTCAGGTATGACTTGAACTAGATAACCTTTGAAGTCCCTTACAACATGAGAATTCTATGACTTTATGACCCTGTGATTCTATGATCTGGGTACTCTTTCAATGGTAAGAGTTTTATTACAGGGATTTCTGAGATCTAAAATGGTGGAGTAAGAAGTAAGTTGCCCCCACCCTCCCTTACTGACCTCTAAAAGCCCAGAAAATTTCACCCAAGAAAAATCCTGGAAGAGCTGAACCAGCAGAAAGATGGAGTGCAGCAGTCTTGTGATTCAGAAAAGTTGGGGGATTAATGAAAAAGGTCCCACTCACTCTGGGGAAGAGAGAGCAGTATAGGACAGGAGGTGTCCCAAGAAGCAAGCAGCAAGCCCCAACTCAGCAAACCAGGGGGAAATCCTGAGTCCCAGGGTGGTGGAGCAAACAAGCACCAACACCAGAACCCCCAAGTGGCTCACCATAGGCAGGGGAACCAATTAACACCAGTTCAGAAAACCATCATGTGCTCTTAGGGGCAGGCATCCTCCAGCAGCCAAACTTCCTTGAGCTTCAGTACAACTCCAAGAGGCATGGCTACAGGTAGGCAGGCATCCTCTGGCAGCAAAGCCTTTTAATGTTTCAAAGCAGCCTTGGTGTGCAGGCATCTTCCAGGGGTCAGACCCCCCAGATCACCCCAAGAACTTCAGTCTTGCTGACCCCACCTCAGAACAAGTTAAGCTATCAGACCCCTACAGTCTCCAGGTGCCAGCACCTGAGGCCCCACCACACAAAGCTAGTGACCAAGTCCCACTACCCCAGTACAAGAAGCTCTGGTCAGTGTCTCCTGTGCTCCAGTAGGAGACCTCAAATTTAAAAGTCAGAAAATAGGCAAATACCATGAACAAAAAGCAGAAACAGACAATGACCATTCCTACTATGGGGAAAGGAAAGCTCAAGTCATAAATTCAGAAGAGAACAACACTGTCACTATTTACACATCCAAAACCTCAAAGGGGAATATGAATTGGTCTCAAGTCCCAGAACTCTTCTTGGAAGAGATCAAGAAGGATATTAAAAGTCAAATAAGAGAGGTAGAAGAAAAACTGGGAAAAGAAATGAGAGGTATGCAAAATAGAGTCAACAGCTTAGAAAAGGAGGGACAAAAATAGACTGTAGAAAACAAGTCCTTAAAAAGTAGAATTGGGCAAATGGAAAAGGAGGCACAAAAACTCACTGAATAGAAGAATTCCTTCAAAAGTAAAATGAGCCAAATGGAAAAGGAGGTTCAAAATCTAGTTGAAGAAAACAACTCGTTCAAAATTGGAACTGAGTGATTGAAAGCTAATGACTATGAGACATGAAGAATCAGTCAAACAAAATCAAAAGACTGAAAAAGTAGAAAAAACAAAACATAAAACACCTCACTGGAAAAGACTTGGAAAATAGGTCTAGGAGAGATAATTTAAAAATTATTACTCTACCTGAAAGGCATGATGAAAAAAAAAGGGCATGGACAGCATCTTTCAAGAAATCATCAAGAAAAACTGCACTGAGGTCCTAGAACCAGAGGGTAAAATAGTCATTGAATGAATCCACTGATCACCTCCTGAAAGAGCTCTCAAATTGAAAATTCCAAGAAATATTGTAGCCAAATTCCAAAATTATCAGGCAAAGAGGAAATAATGCAATCAGCCAGAAAGAAACAATTGAAATATCATGCAATCACAATCAAGATTATACAGAACCTTGCAGCTTCTGCATTAAATGATCAGAGAGTTTGGAATATGATATTACATAAGACAAAGGAGCTTGGATTACAACCAAGGATCACTACCTAATGAAATTGAGCATAATCTTTCAGGGGAAGAGATGGACATTCAATGAAATAAGTGACTTCCAAACCTTCCTGATGAAAAGACCAGAACTCAACAAAATTTGATCTTCAAATATAAGACTCAAGAAAGGCATAAAAAGGTAAACAGGAAAGAAAAAAACATGCTATTCTTAAGGGGAAACTTTATATTCCTACTAGGAAAGATGATACTTCTAACTGTTGAGAGCTATAATTTTATTACAACATTTAGAAGGGGTATACATAGATAGCATAGGTGTGAATTGACTTAATGAGATGTTAAAATAATTAAATTAAGTGGTGAAAAGGGATTGTACTGGGAGAAGAGAAAAGGATGAGGCAGAAAATGGTATCATATCGCATAAAGAGGCACAAAGACCTATTACAACAGAAGGAAAGAAGGAGGAAGATGAGCATTGTTTGAACTTTACTCTCATCAGATTTGGTCAAAGAAGGAATAATATAATCAATTAGGTATAGAAATCTAATTTACCCCATAGGAGTAAGTGAGAAAGGGGAAAGAAAAGGTGAATAGAAGGGAGTGAAGAAGTAGTAAGGGAAAAGGGGAAGAAAAGGGGGGGGGGTTAATAGAAGGATGGGCAAATCGAGGCAGGTAGTGATCAAAAGCAAAACTCTTATGAGGAGGGAAGGGGAGAAAAGAGAGAAAGAAGCATAAACAGAGGGGAAAATAGGACAGAAAGACAAAGACAGTAATTAAAACTGTAATGTGAATGGGATAAACTCTCCCATAAAACAGAAATGGATAGCAGAGTGAATTAAAAAACAGAATTCTACAATATGTTTACAAGAAACACATCTGAAGCAGAAGGATATACACAGAGTAAAGGTAAAAGGCTGGAGCAGAATATATTATGATTCAGCTGAGGTTAAAAAAAAAAAAAAAAGCAGGGTTAGCAATCCTGATCTCAGACAAAGTAAAATAGATCTAATTTAAAAAGATAAGGAAGGAAACTATAGCCTGCTAAATGGTACCATAAATAGTGATGTAATGTCATTACTAAACATATATTTATCAAGTGGTATAGCATCCAAATTCTTAGAGGAGAAGTTAAGGGAGTGACAAGAAGAAATAGACAACAAAATTATACTAGTGAGGGACCTCAACCTCCCTCTCTCAAAACTAGATAAATGTAGCCACAAAATAAACAAGAAAGGAGTTAAGGAGTTCAACAGAATTTTAGAAAAGTTAGATATGGTTGACCTCTGGAGAAAATTGAATGGGGACAGAAAGGAATATATCTTTTTCTTGAAGGTACATGGCACCTCCACAAAAAATGACTACATATTGAGACATAAAATCCTCACAATCCAATGCAGAAAGTCAAAAATATCAAATACATCCTTTTCAGATCATGATACTATAAAAATCACATGTAATAAAGGGCCAGGGAAAGACAGACTAAAAATTAATAGTAAACTAAAAAATCTAATCCTAAAGAATGAGTGGTTCAAACAACAAATCACAGAAACAATAATTTCATCCAAGAGAATGACAATAATGAGACAATATACCAAACTTATGGGATGCAGTGAACATGAATCTTAGGGAAAGTTTTACATCTCTAAATGAATGAATAAATGGAGAGATGAATAAAATGGAGAAAGAAGAGATCAATGAATTGGGCATGCAACTAAAAAATCTAGTAAAAGAATAAATTTAAAATCCCCAATTCAATACCCAATTAAAAATTCTGAACACCAAAATAAAGATTAATAAAATTAAAACTGAAAAAACTATTGAACTCATAAAACTACGATCTGGTTTTATGAAAAAAACAATAAAATAAATAAACCTTCAGTTAATTTGATTTTTTAAAAAAAGAAATCAAATTACCAACATCAAAAGTGAAAAGGGTGAATTCACCACCAATTCACCACCAATTATACTCAACTGTATGCAAATAAATTTGATAATCCTAGTGAAATAGATGAATATTTGCAAAAATATAAATTGCCCAGATTAACAAAAGAGGTTAACAAATGGGGTTATTTAACCCCATTTCATAAAAAGAAATTGAACAGTCCATCAATGGACTCCCTAAGAAAAAATCTCCAGGGCAAGATAGATTTACAAGTGATTCTATCAAGCATTTAAAGAACAATTAATTCTAATACTATATAAAATATTTGGGAAAATAGGTGAAAGAGTCCTACTAAATTCTTTTTATGATATGGTGTTGACACATAAACTGGGAAGAGCCAAAACAGAAAGAAAATTATAGAACAATTCCCCTAATGAATGTAGATGCAAAAATTATAAATAAAATATTAGTAAAGAGATTACAACATCTTATCACTATGACCAGGTAGGATTTATGCCAGAAATGCAGGGCTGTTCAGTGTTGGGAAAACTATCAGTTTAATTGGCCATGTCAACAACAAAACTAACAGAAATCACATGATTATCTCAATAGATGCAGAAAAAGCATTTGACAAAATACAACACCCATTTCTGTTAAAAGCACTGGAGAGTATAGGAATAAATGGAGTATTCCTTAAAATGATAACTAGCATATACCTAAAACCTTCAGCAAGCATTCTATGTAATGGGGATAAGCTAGAAGCATTTCCAATAAGATCAGGAGTGAAACAAGGATGTCCATTACCACTACTGTTATTCAGTATGGTACTCAAAATGTTAGCTTTAGCAATAAGAAAAAGCAATAAAATAATTGGAATAGCAAAGAAGAAACAAAGTCATCACCCTTTGCAGATGATATGATGGTATACTTAGAGAATCCTAGAGAATCAAGTGAAAAAGTACTTGAAATAATAAACAACTTTAGCAAAGTTGCAGGATAAAAAATAAACCCATATAAATCACTGGCATTCTGATATATTACTAAGAAAGCCCAACAGCAAGAGATAGAAAGAGAAATTCCATTTAAAATTATAGACATTATAAAACATTTAGGAGTCTACCTGCCAAAAAGACCCTATAAATATATGAAGACAATTACAAAATACTTTTCACACAAATAAAGTCAAATCTAAATAATTAGAAAAATATCAGTTGCTCATAGGCAGACTGAGATAATATAATAAAAATGACAATTCTACTTAAATTAAATTACTTATTAAGTGCCATATCAATTAAACTATCAAAAAGTATTTTATAGACTTACAAAAAAAAACAATAGCAAAATTCATCTAGAAGAAGAAAAGTTCCAGAATATCAAGGGAATTAATGAAAAGAAATGCAAGGGAAGATGCCCTAACTGTACCAGATCTTAAATTGTATTATAAGGCAGTAATCATCAAAACTACTTGGTACTGGCTAAGAAATAGAGTCAATAGATCAATGGAGTATGCAGGACACAATAGTCAATGACTATAGTAATCCACTATTTGATAAATCCAAAGACTCCAGATTCTGGGATAAGAACTCATTATTAAACAAAAACTGCAGGGAAAACTGGAAAATAGTAAAAGCAAAAACTAGGCATAGACCAACATCTTACACTGTCTACCAAGATAAAGTCAAAACAGGTACATGATTTAGATATAAAGGCTGACTCTATAAGCAAACCAGGAGAAAGGAAGGGAAGAATTTATGACTGAACAAGAGATAAAGAACATTACGAAATGCAAAACGGATAATTTTGATTACATTAAATTAAAAAGCTTTTGCACAAAACCAATGCAACCAAGATTAAAAGGAAAGCAGAAAGCTGGAAAACAATTTTTACAGTCAGTGTCTCTGATAAAGTCCTCATTTCTAAAATATAGACAGAACTGAGTTGAATTTACAAGAATACAAGTCATTTCCCAACTGATAGTCAAAGGATATGAACAAGCAGTTTTCAGAGGAAGAAATTAAAGCTATCCATAGTCATATGAAAAAAAATGCTCTAAATCACTATTGATTAGAGACGTGCAAATCAAAACAACTCTGAGGAACCACATCACACCTATCAGATTGACTAACATAACAAAACAGAAAAATGATAAATGTTGGAGAAGATGTAGGAAAATTAAAACATTAATGTATTGTTGGTAGAGTTGTGTAGTGATCCAGCTATTCTGGAGAGCAATTTGGAATTAATCCCAAAGGGCTATAAAAAAGTGCATACCCTTTAACTTAGCAATACCACTTTTAGGTCTGTATCCCAAAGAGATCATAAAAACAGGAAAAGAACCCACATATACAAAAAATATTTATATCAGCTCTTTTTGTGGTGGCTAAGAAATGGAAATTGAGGGGATACCTATCAATTGGAGAATGGCTGAGCAAGTTGTGGTATATGAATTTAATGGAATACTATTGTGCTGAAAGAAAAGATGAGCAGGGGGATTCCAGAAAAACCTGGAAAGACTGATGCTAAGTGAAATGAATAGAACCAGGAGGACATCGTACACAGTAACAGCCACATTGTGCAATGTGGCTCTCAGCAATACAATAATCAAAGACAACTCCAAAATACACATGATGGAAAATGCTGTCCACATTCAGAGAAAGAGCTCTGGAGTCTGAATGCAGATGGATGCATACTATTTGCTTTCTTTCTCTTTTGTTTTGTTTTGTTTCTTCTTTCTTGCAGTTCCTCCCATTAGTTCTAATTCTTCTTTACATCATGACTAATGTGAAAATATGTTTAATATGAATGTAAAAGCAGAGCCTATATCAGATTGCATGCCGTCTTGGAGAGGGAGGAAGGAAGAAAGGAAGAGAAAATTTAAAACTCAAAATCTTATGGAAGTGAATTTTGAAAACTAAAAATAAATTAATTAGTTATAGTAAAAAGAAAAAGAAAAAAGAGTTTTATTACAGCTTTATTACCCTATGTGATTCTTTCCTATATCCTCCCATCCTCCCATAAGTCATCTATAGATGACAGGTTGCCTTACACTAAGTCTTTTTAATAATTTACTGCAGCTTTGGGGCTTATCTTTTTTTTCTCTTGCTCTTCCTATAAGACCAGCTCACCAACTTTTGATATAGTTTGTTTCCTGCACAATATCCTTTGTTTCACATCTCATGTGCAACTCATCCTTGGAAACAGACCATGGCTGACTTACACTCAACATATTGCTCTTTGAACCACCTGTAATCTCTCTTTAAATAGAGCATAGCTCCTTGAAGGCAAGGATTATTTCATTTTCATCTTTGAATCTCCAGTGCCCAGATCAGTGTCAAGTACATGATAAATGCTTAATAACTTATGATTGATTGGCATATGATCCTTTAAAGAGTCTCAGTCAAGAAGCATTTACTTAGTGTCTACTCTGTGCCAAAGTACTGTACTAAGTGCTGAGGATATATAAAGAAAGGCAGAAGACAGTCCCTGATCTCAAAGAGCTCTCGGTCTAATGGGGAAAAGATTATAGGAAAAGATTACACATTGTTCTCACCCAGCTAGCATTATTTCTACCTATATAGCATTACTAGAAGAACATGGATATTTTTGAAAGCCCAGTTTTTACATCACGAATCAATCTAGGATTGTCAAAAGTACTGAGCGATTTCCCAAATGTAGTTATAACCTGCCCTCTTCCTCCAATTAATTCTGTGCCCTGCTCACTGTCCTCTCCTGTGCCTGACCTAGGTATATATACTGAGGAACTAACTCAGTGGGATGCCCATAGTCTAGACACCAGGCATTCTTCAATGATTTTGTTTTTTCCTGGGTGCTGTATTAGGCTCATTTCTTTGAATGCTCATGGATCTCACTGAGCAAGCTCTGTGATGTGTGTTCAGCACTAGGTCATTGGCAAATGGGAGCATCTAGAGGCTCTCATCATGCATCTATCTTCCATTTCTATCCTGTCCAAGATATTCTTAATGACACTGGGGAACTTCCTATTTTATGTCTTACTTGGCATTGATAATTAGAAGTCCTTTGATCAAAGTTATCTTAGTTGTTATATCTAATCAGGGATTCTAGCATGTCTTAACATATTCATAGAACTGGCCTTGTTGGAGGAGAATCTTTAAGGAAAAGGTGCATAACTTGAGTTACATGAATATGTTTTTTAAAAATATTTCAATGACTGCATTTCAATATAATTGGTTTCCTTTGTAATGTGATGTCTTTTATTTTATTGATTTTAAAATGTTATTCTAAAAAAGGGTCCAAAGGGTTCACCAGACTGTCCAAGGGGTCTAGAACACAAAACAGGGTTAGGAGCACCTGATTTAAGAGCATATTTTTGCCACTAAATCAAATTTGTTTAATTAACCAAGAATCACCATGGTAGGAGTTTGTATTCCCTATAACTTTCAGTCCATTTTGTTAAAAGATGCTGACTGTACAAACAGGGCTGGGAAGGGGTAAAGGTGGGAAGAGAGAAGCATCAAAAAATAATGCTAAGGCTTTTATAGTTAATTGTTTTAGTCATTCCACTGTAGAGATAGGAATGAAGGTAAAAGACATTGCCTAGCTATCTTTTATTGATAGAAGCAGTCATAAGGATTATATCTCTCCTACAAACCAGAGAGAGTGAAAAATTAGCCTTAGTGACAGGCAGTTAAGCTTAGAGCTGCTGTAACAGCTGCCATCACTGCCCAACTGCAGCCTTTGCTGAGTGTCCTAACTTGCAGTTGTCACTACTTTTCTCCCTCAACCCCTGGGCCTGTGAGGTCTGAGTGTAAATGAACAATATGCTCTTAATAGCTTTCCTTGTCATATCCTTGTATATAGCTTTGCAAACATTTGTTTGCATGTTATCTCCCCCATTACTGTGGGCTCCTTGAGCGCGGGGACCATCTTTTGCCTCTTTTTGTATCCACAGTGGTTACTACAGTGCTTGATGAATGGTTATTGATTGATTGGCTGATTGATTGATTAGGTACCAAGAAGTGCCAATGCATGGCAGCTCAGGATGCTTTGGGGCTAAACGAGAGGATAAGTGTAAGAGGGTATGTGATTTGGGAGGGGGTGTGTTTGAGAGGAGAATGAATTTGATAGGATAAACTATGCTTTGGTGTAAATCTCTGACAGAAAATCAAATGAGATAAATATGTAAACTACTTTGTTATTCGGTCATGTCTGATTCTACATGATCCCATGAACTTTATCTATGGGGTTTTCTTGGCAAAAATACTAGAATGGTTTGTGTCTCCATTTCACAGATGAGACACTGAGGAAAACAGGGATTAAGTTATCCACGGGCACACAATTAGTAAGTACCTGAGACCATATTTGAACTCAGAAGTTTCTGACTCCAAGCCCAGCACTCTGTGCACTGCACCATCAAACTGGTCTTATGTCATTTAGTCATGTCTAATTCTTTGTGACCCTGTGGACCTCTCTCCATGGGGTTTTCTTAGTAAAGATACTAGAGTGATTTACCACTCCTTCTCTAGTAGTAGAGGTTAAATTTCTTGGCCAAGGTCACACAGCTAGGAAGTTTCTGAGACTGGATGTGAACCTAGATCTTCCTGACTCTAAACCCAATGCTCTATCCACTGGGTCATCTAAATGACTCTAAACCCAAAGCTCTATCCAGTGGGTCATCTAGCTGCCTCTGTGTAAAACACTAGGCAAACCTTAAAGCATTACACAAATGCCAGTTATTGTTATTATTAGCATGTGAATAGAAGTGGGTAGAATTGTCTCAGAAGAGGAAAGAAGCAAGGATTAGGTGGAAGATATGACTCATAAGGACTTTGTTGTAATTTAAATACTGGCAGAGAGAGAGGAGCAAGTCAAGGGACACAGCCATCCAGGCTATTGGTAAAACCTCAGATTGAGTTCCCAGAAGACTTAAGTGTTATTGATATTAACTGATGTGAATTAGGAAGCAGAATCTTCCCAGAGACTCAAGAAAAAATCTGGGTATAGTTCTGCCTGGCGGCTTTAAAAATGTAAAAATGTGCCTGTTGGGATCCCTACCCTAACTTGCTGAGTAAAATGAAAGCAGGTTTAAAAGACTCCAGATCTTTCCATGAGCTGGGGAACATCTAACCATAGATTTAATCTGAACTCATATTAAGTGGAGTACAGTGGGAGAAGTGTTAAGGTTAGAAAAGAAACTGGTTGAAAAGGGACAGGAACTAGACACTGCACTGTGATTTCATTGATATAGCGCAAGTGGTGCCAAATTTATATAGAAAGAGGGGCCACTAAGCCATACATAAGGATCCCTGCAGGGGCACATTGACTTAGACAACTACATATCAGCATTATCCACAACATACTGTATTTTTAATCTATTTTGTAAAATATCTCCCAGTTACATTTTAATCTGGGCACACTCAGAAGTGTTACAGGCCACCCACAGGCTGCCAGTTCAACACCTCTACATAGGGAATTCCTAGGTGAGGAATTTTTCTTTACTAATATAAGTAGGCACCTTCTGTGCAACTTAAATGATTAGGGAGTCCCACAGGGTACTGAGAGATGGGAATATGACTTGATAATTTATAGGTGAATTTAAAAACATGGCCCAAGAAAAATGTGTCAAAAATATATCGGCATACATACAAAAATATATGTGTAATATTGTTTCTAAATGTATTAAATAACTGATTTTAAAAAAAAAAAGAAATTTTGGCTTAGCTTTGTGATTTCATTGGCCTAAAAAATTCCACATGAAGAAACTCCCTCTATTCATATAGATAAGCACCTGCTCTCCAATCTAACGTTGGCACAGAGACAGAAGGGACTTGCTCAGAGACACACAGCCAGAGGAGGAAGTGGAATCCAGACTTTCAGACTCTGAGGCACACTCTATGAACCACTGCAAGGCTGTCTCTTCAATCGCTGAAGCCTGGGTTCAAATCTCAGGTCTGATGCTCAGTACTGATAGGTTTGTACTTAACCTCTCCAGGTTTTCTCATCTATAAATGATCTTGGATTAGATGATCTCCCTCAACTCTAAGGATATAACCCTATGATTCTAAAATCTTTGCTGAAGGCCTGTCAAAGAAAAGACAAAGGCTATAAAATGAAAAGATGAGAGATGGAATGATGAACCTCACCAGTAGGTAACTGAGTTCCTTTGGGACAAAAAATAAATAAATTCCAGTTAATTCAGATTTCCTGAAACAAGCTTCAAAGACAGAAATAATATGACAGTAAATGTTCCAGTCAGAGTGAAATCATCAAGAAAGCCAAATATAGTCCACATTTAGGAGAAATGATGGGGGGCAGGGGGGGAACCAATGCTTAACCTTGTGGCATGGACCTGTATTTTATAACAGAAATTGAGCAAATCCAATCACTATAATCTGGTGATTCATTTAAGTCAAAGAATGCAGAATTATTATCCACAGGTATCTACAGAAGGCATTGTTGTTGTCAAGAATAATAAAGTGATTGAGTATCTCCTGTGGATGAGGCATCCAATTTGCCTTTAGAATTGGCCCCACCTTCCTTGAATTTCCTCATGCTATTATATTTGACCTTTCATCTACATTTACCATATTCTAGATGTAGTTTTTTGTCTTATCCCCTTATGACATTACAAGCTAAGGTTGAGATTGTCATTTTTTTTTCCATCTTTTTACCCCACCCCAGAGATAGTTTAGTGTCCTTCTTAAAGGGGGCACACAATTTAATTTCTGTGCATCATAGACATAAAAACACAATCCTTGAAAGCAAGTTCCTGTGTTGTACTACAGTTTTCCAGTCTGGTACAATGTTCTTATCATGGAAGGCATAAGGTATATTTGAAAGTGTCCAGGCTTGGAAGGAAGGTGGAAAAATAACCACAAGCATTTATCAAGTACCTACTATGTACCAGGCACTGTGCTTAGAACTCCACAAATATTATCTCATTTAACAACCCTTGGAGGTAGGTGCTAACGATAATCTCCATTTTACACTTGAGGAAACTGAGGCCCAGAGAAAGTAAATAATCTGCCCAATGTCACAAAGCTATCTGAAGCAACAAGGTACTTGTATTGAAATACAAATGTCTGATTCCAAATCCATTACTCCATCATGCCTGGGTTTGAACCCTGCCTGATCTACATAAGGCAAGTCACTTTTATGGGTCTCAGTTGTTTCATTTGCAAAATGATGAGTACTAGATATTATCTAAGATGCCTTCCAACTTAAAATCCTACATGAGATTTACTTTACTCTTCTAAGCTGGTTCTGATAAATTGATTAAAATGTATTACTTTCACTAAAAATAATAAATAGATACTTATAGGTTAAAATGTACACTCTGAATTATACCTCTTTTAAATTTTTTATTGAAATCTTTTCTTTATGTCACTTGTGTCTCTATAATAATATTTACAACAATAAATAGCTAACATTTATAAAGCACTTTACACAGGCAACTTCATTTAAAATTCTTACAACTTGTAAAACAGGTGCTATTTTTGTCTCCATTTTATAGGTGAGGAAACAGGCTTCTAAATAGCCTTAGAAGAGGCTAAGTAACTTGCCCAGAACCACACAAATATTAAAGGCCTGAAGCAGGATTTGAGCTCAGGTCTTCCTAAGTCCAAGTCCCAAACTCTTTCTACTGAGTCACTTACCTGACTCAAAAAACAAAAAACCCAAAAAGTTGAGCAAAACTAGCCTCCAATAAAGGCAAGGAAGTATATTCTTCTATTTGAGGGGGTTGAAGTGAGGGAGGAATAAGGTTGTTCATTATCATTTCAAAGCATTCATGTTCAATGTCTTTGGTGTTCTTGTTTGCTCTGATTGCATTGTTTGTAGTCATATATGTTGCTTTCCTTTTATTTCTGTTTACTTCATTTTGTACCATATTAGTTCCAATAAGTCATCTTATGGTTCTCTGTAGACTTCATATTCATTATTTCTTAGAGCACATAAGTATGCCACAACTCATTTAACCATTCCCTCAATCAATGAGCCATTGATTTAAATCAATTTAACCATTCCCAAATCAATGGAAACTTTGTTTCTAGTGCTTTGCTACTACAAAAAAATATTAGAAATATTTTGACATATATAGGGCCTCTCTTTTTGTCATTGACTTCATAGGAATATATGCCCAGCAATGGGACTTGTTGATCAAAAAAATGGACGTTTTTGTCCATTTCTTTGTATAACTCCAAACTGCTTCCCAGAGTGGTTGAATCATTTCACAGATCCAACAGCAACTCAGTGTGCCTGTCTTTCCACAACTCCTCTATGCATTAGGAAGGCTCGGTTCTATTATGTGACCTGAATGACTTTGAGGGAAGAGTCACTTTCCTATTCAGTTTCCTTCTCCTTAAAAGGAGGAAGTTGGGCAAAAAAGGGGGGAGGCTCCCATTTATCAAAGAGATATGGGAAATATTTAGTGAATAACTACATCATCCTATGGAAATAGTTTAGAAACTTTGAATTGACTTCCAATCAATGAAGTTAAAAATATTGGCTATATCCTTAGAGAAGAAAAAATCTATTTTATTTATGTGCACTTTCATGGTAAACTGTGGACTTTATTTCCTTTCATGTTGAATGGGGGTAGAGGAATATTTACCAAAAAGCCAAAGAAAGCTTGACTTCAAGGTAGGGACCTATCTAAGTTTTACACTTTAAAATACAATTTTATGTAAACAGAGCTTTATTTACAACTGCACAACTTTCTTTAAAAATGTAAAAATCATTCTTACCTCTCAGGCCATATAAAAACAAGCAGCACACAATATTTGCCAACTCTTCACCTAGACTAGATGACCTACAAAGTCTCTTTAAGCCCTAACATTCTATTATTAGAAATAGAATAGGATATCCAAGAGAGGAGAAATCACAAGAATAGTAGGAATATTTAGGAAGGATTGAGAAAATAAGCAGCACTTGTATTGAGTCTTAAAGATTTGGGCAAATGAATAAGATTGCAAAGGTATTACAGGTTTAGGCAGACTATGCTACCATAGTCTTTTCAATAGCATAGTCTTTTCAATTTCTCATTTTAAAAATTGTTTTTTTCAGTGGGCTCACAACTGTCCCATACCTTGCTAATCATACACATATCCATTAATCACATGATCTCTCCTTGCCAACGTATATTGGGTATGATAAGCAGTTAAAGAAGAAGGAAAAGTAAACAAACACTTGACATCCTGTAATCATTCATTCTCCACCTGGATCCAGTATACAGCAACAAGCATTATTTTATTCAGGTAGACTGCATTCCAAAACATCATTGGTTATTCTCTTTTGCCATTTAATATTAAGTGTGGCTCATGAGTGAAGCTATTGAAATTGCCCAAGAAGCTTCCCAGGGTAACATATTTAGGTTTTGCAGCCACAAAAAAGGTTGGTTATACACTAAAATTTCTCTGTAAATCGTTACATAGTCCTGGAGTTTAATTCACACTTCTTTGACAGCCAGTTTCCCAAAGATATACATGGGCCTTTTCAATTCACTTTTCATCTTTCTGAGGCACACAAACTATGTGTTAGGTAACAAATTTCAGCGATGCCCTGAAGTATTCCCATGAAAAATCTAGTTAATGGGGTTGGTTTCTCTGGTAGAGCAGAGAACCATAAGATGATTTGTATTGGAACTAATGTGGTACAAAATGAAGTAAACAGAAATAAAAGGAAAGCAATATATATGATGACTACAACAATGCAACATTAAAGAAACTGATAGAAGAATACACCTCCTCACCTTTATTGAAGGTTAGTTTTGCTCAATTTTGGGGTTTTTTTCTTTTTTGAGTCAGCTAAGTGACTCAGTAGAAAAAGTTGGGGACTTGAACTTCTTCTGTAGTGTCTATCTTTAAAACAACTCTGTGTGCTTAGAAATCACAAACTGTGTTTCATCTCCCCTGGGTAGCTCTCCTACTTTGCAGCAGGATAATCAGAAATGAATATAATAGATAGGTTCTTTCCTTGTGACCAGTCAAATAAACAGAGCAAACAAAAACACTGGAAGGTTCTTGTTTCCAGCCCCCTGTTCTTCTGACCATGTTTCATTAAGATATCCTCAGTCATACAATTCAGTCTTATACAGAAAAAAACAGAATTTTAAGAAAAATACCCCCAGTAGATGGTTTCTTGTTGTGTCCTCCTACCCTGTCCTTTGTACAATCTCTGGAAACATTGGTACTTCACTGGAAATAAAAAGGAGCATTTTCAGAGTACAGAGCATACTGTGAAAAACAGAAAGGAAAGATAAAGAAGCAAAGAGGAATAAAAATTGAATAATGCCAAGTGTATCCATATTAGTTTGCTTTTCTTTAGGGAGATAAACAACTCAACTCTGAAGAATGGTTCTGCCATATAAGAAACCTCTGTGATGGAGGTTAGAGGAGAAGGAGGGGGAAAATGGGAATGCAAGGGAGCACAGAAGAGAAAAGCATAAATAAAGGAAGAATCAAATCAAATTTGCCCAAGGGAGGAAGAAAGGCTGTTACCCAACATTCCCTTTTCATGAGGCAGCTATGTAAAGGAACCAGGGCTCTTATTTCATAGAAGACAGTAGCTTCTCTGTGAGAGATTTCCTGAATTTAACCCATGTTGTGAAACTTCAACAAATCTCTCTAAAAGAAATATGATTTGTTATATTTTATAAGATTATATTTGAGCAGCAATTCTACATGTACTGCTTAATATCTATAGGGATGTAAACAACAAAAATACATCCTATACTAAAGAGCGGGCCTTCACTTTAAAAAACAAACAAAATAGGTTGGTCCTTTATCTTATTTCATCAATTCAGTGCTAATGTTAGCCCTTTCATAAATCTTCATTCCTCACAGAAGATGACAGTGAATATACAAGAAGATATAGGAGACAGGTGAAAGATGAATTGTGAAGGATGATGCTGAATGGATGAAGGACGGTTCTGGAGTGATATTTTATGCCAGCAAGCCCAAATTTTGATCTTTTACCTCTCCCTCTTGATATTGTAATAATATCTACAATAGGGATTATCACAAACATATATGCATATGTGCACACATGCACACGCACACACACATACACACACATATACACATAGCAGTCATATCAGAGAGTAGTATACCAACATGTGGCTTCTTTTGAATGGCAGTCCTGATCAGACTGATGCAGAGACCATCACATTTGTGATCATACTTTGTCCCTCCCTCTATCTCATTTTAGTTGTTCCCAATTATCTCTAAGAATTAAGGTCTCTCTCACAGAGTCTCAGTCCCTTGCCATCATCTAGGGCTTCCTCCAGGCCTTTCTGCACACAATCGAGAATGCTTTAAACTAAGACTTCTTGCCCTTTTCTGTATGATAGACCCTGTTGGCAGTCCGGTAAAACCTATGGAACCTTTCTCAGAAAACTGTTTTTAAATGCATAAAACAAAATATGTAGGATTATAAAGCAAGCCAATTATATTGAAATAAAGAAGTAACATTTTTTTCCCATCCGAGTGGACAGATATCTACACTAAGAACCCCAGGATTCAGATGCTGATTCCAGCAGCAGGTTTTCACATACCCTTTCATCTTCTGGACTTTCCTCCAATGAGCATAGCAACCACAGTGTGCAATACATGATTCAGCCCCATGCATCAGAATTAAGTTTAAGCCCTCATTGATCAAACCTTTGGGATGCCCATGGGTACCCAATTAAAAGTTTATTCTGTTGTAATGAAAACCAAGCTTTTGATGCAAGTCAGAAATGATCATTTTGTGGTATGGACCCAGAAGAAAAGAGTTAGTCTCTGTCAGTTTCTTACCTCTTGCCACACCTCCTTAGTTTTCCCCTCTCTTCTCACCTTGACTTTAATTAGAAATTCTTTATTTTTAAAAGCTCCAAATATGGTCACTGTCCTAATTTTTTGTCCAATTCAACAAGCATTTCTTGACTAGCTACAGCCCATAGCCTAGCTCCATCTTCCCACACACAAACAAATGCCTTTGGGCTCACCAAGATTCAGTTCATACCTGAGAACTGATCCCCCCAGAAGGGTCTTATCTCTCTTTGGCTTTTTGCCTTCATGTAGAGTTTCTCTAGGAAAATCTCTAAATATACTTAGTTTTGCCTCATATCTAAGGTTTCCCAAATGTCAATAACAGGGCCTAAGCTCACAGGTACTCAAGGTAGTAATGTAGAGGGGTAGGACAGACTTTCACCCCATAGAAAAAACAGAAAGTGTGAAGGACTCAAATGAGTCTCCACATTCAGAGAAACATATAAAGCACTCAATAGTCCACTGACTCCCCTCATCATTTTGACATTATGATGACCCTTTAGCCCTCTTATGGGATCCTACACACTCTTTGCCCCAATTGCACTGTCACTCTATGGTTTAGATTCCCCAGAAGGCAAACACACTTTAGGATTACTGAATAAGCAATTGCTTTCCTAGAGGAAATTGTTCAGTGCCCTAGCTGCTACCCTCTCATGTGCTGGAAAAGTCCTCTTAAGATCTCTTTTCTCTCAGACCACTTGAAAGCATATCCATCACCCACAGACCCTCTGCAAATAGACAACCATTTCTAGTTCCAGGGGAAAGAAAATGTGTACATTTATGGGCATAAGATCTTACCTTCCCAAACACAGATCAGTTCTGTTGCATGCTAATCTGTCTCCTGAACAGATGAAGGCAAAAAGGAAGTCTAAAAGAGAGAATGAGCTGGTCTATCAGTTCACTTTTATAGATCATATTGAGGGATGACTCCTCAGACAAGGGTCCATTTCTTTGAAGCCTAGGGTATCAATCATCTAAAAGACAGCCCTAGTCACTGGGAACCAAATAGGAATTCTGGGTCTTCTTGACAAAGTGCCACTCCAATCCATCTTCCATTCAGTCACTTAAATGATTGTCCTAAAGTGTAGGCCCAATCATCTCTCTCTCTGTCTCTCTGTCTCTGTCTCTCTCTTTCTGTCTGTCTGTCTGTCTGTCTGTCTGTCTATCTCTCTCTCTCTCTCTCTCTCTCTCACACACACACACACACACACACACACACACACACACACACACCCCACCTCTCCCCACTCAATAAACTCCAGTGCTTTCCTATTGCCTCAAGGAGCAAATACAAAATCCTCTGTTTCCTATTCAAAGTTTTTCATAACCTAGAGCCCTCCTAAATGACACTCCATCTCATGGCTCCAGGCATTTCCTCTGGCTGTCCTCTAAGTCTGGAACACTCTCCCTCCCTTACTCCAAATACTGACCTCTCTGGTTCCCTTTGAGTTCTAATTAAAATCACACCTTCTACAGTAAACTTTCCCCAAACTCCTCTTAATTCCAGTGCCTTCTCTCTTTTATTTCTTAGTTATCCTGCATGTGGCTTGCTTTATATGTATTTATTTGCCTGACATCTCCCCCATTAGATTAGAAGCTCCTTGAGTGTAGGAATTTTCTTTTGTTCTTTTTGTCTGCCTAGTGCTTACCAAAGTGCCTTGCATATAGTTGTTGTTGTTTAGTCATTTCAGTTATATCTGATTCTTCTCAAACCCGTTGCTTTTTGTTTTCTTTGCAAAAATACTGGAGTGGTTTGACATTTTCTTCTCCAACTCATTTAATAGAAGAGAAAACCAGTGTAAACAAGGTTAAGTGACTTGCCCAGTGTTGCCCATCTAAAAGCATTTAAGGCTAGATTTGAACCCAGAACTTTCTGACTCCAGACCCAGCACTCTATCCACTGTGCCACCTAAATATTGACTGATAGTCTTATCAAATGGCTATGGGACTCTCTCATATCTACTATATTTAAGGCACTGTGCTAGGCTCTGGAGATATGGATGAAAAGCCAAAAGAAGAAAAAGTATCCAAAAGAAAGTAGTCAGTAGTGACAAAAAGAAAGGTCAATAAGGGTGCTAACTAAGGAAAGACCTTCAGACTTATCAAATAAGAGGTTTCTGGTGACCTTTCAGAGAGTGATTTCAGAAGAGGGATAGGGTCATCAATCAGACTAAAAGAGGCTGAGGAGGGAAAAAGTGGTAAAAAAAAAAAAAAAGTAGAATAGGTGAATATAGACTGTTCTTTCCAGAAATTTAGCCAGGAAGGGGAGGAAAATTATAGGATTAAAGAGTAACAAACATGGGCAAAGTGACTCAAGGAGAAAGATGCCACGGTTGAGGTAAGGGGTTTTTTTTTAAGAACAGGTGAGACCCGAACACACTTATGAAAACTGAAAAAGAAGCCAGTTGATAAGAATGATGTTGAGTCAAACATTTTTATTATTATTTAACTTTTGATAAAGTCCAAGATGTCATCCTTATCCAACTTGCAGCTGCCACAAAGCTAGAAGGGATTGTTAACATCCTGGATGAAGGAGTCTGGAGCAGGCTAGGGAGACCTCAGCTTGATTACAAGGACATGAAGTGCTATCTTTCAAATCTCAATAGGTAAATTCTGTTCCTATCCTGCCACTACCTGGGGCTAGCACTTACATGCACAATAGAGACCTGTTGGGGGTAAAGTGGTTAATTGTATAACTTCACTGCCAGCTAGCAAGATATAGTCTTATCTTTCCACTTAATTCAAGTGATAAAGTACACTAAAATTAACAGGACTAATGCCACTGTTTTTTCTCCAAAATAATATGGCAACCAATCAATCAATGAGCATTTATTAAGTGTCTACTATATATCAGACATTATGCTAGGTGCTATAAGTACAAATACAAGGAATTAAACCATCCCTAATCTCAAGGAGCTTGTAGACTAATGGAGGAAACAAGTTCCTAAATAAGTATTTAGTGTGCAGAATAAATATAAAAAGAATAAATACAAGGTGGTCAAATACAAGGTAGTTTGGGAAGGAGGCACTAGTAGTGGTGAGGATCAGGAAATGCTCTGTATAGATAGTGGTGCTTGAGCTAAGATTCAGAGAGTTAAAGGCAGAGTAAGAAGAAAGTGCTTTCAAGGAATGAGGAAGGGCCAAGGCAAAGGTATGGAGACTGTGGATTATTGTGAATAAAAAACAGAGACTAGATCACAGAATGTGAGAGGACAAGCAATGGACATTGAGGTAAAATATAGGTGTGACCATACTGTGAAGGGCTTTAAAAGCTATCCTAGTAGCAATAGAAAGACCTAGATGTGATCAAGTTGGGGAATGACATGGTCAGATCTATGTTTATCAGATCATTTAGGCAACTACATGGCAGATGGACTAGAGTTGAGAGAGGCTTGAGATACAGAGAACAATTGAGGGGCTGTTACAATAATCGAGGTAAGAGGTATTGAGTGCCTAAACTAAGGTGGCATTCATGTCAAGAAGATATGGTGTCTATGGCAAGAAGAGGTCCAATGCAAGAGATGTTGTAGAGGTATAAACAGCAACTGATTACATATGCTGTGGAGTGAGGTAGCAAATTACAGAGTCCATAAGACATCAAGTTTCTGGAGTTCTTCCCAGGATCATCTGGAACGCACTTGGGTTCAGTCATCATATAGATCTTGCTTTCAGTGACTTGGATATTTAGGGCTCAAGTAAAAGTTAGCAAAATTGGTATCAAAACTCAGGTTGCTATTTGAAAGTATGTCTCAAAGAGATCACTGAGGTTCTGTGGAGATTAAATAAAAGTTCCAGGACCTATATCAAACACTGAAAGTGGTGACGATTTCCTGGAAGGAAGAATACAAGAACACACTTTGATAGAGAAACCATCATTTTTATTTCAGAACATTATGTTGTTCTTCATATACAAAGAAGAAGCAACTTACTGACCATCAGCTTGACATACACATCTTCTTTTCTAATCATATGTTTGTATGGTAGGGGCAGAATGGTATGAAGTGTTAGGCTTAGAGTCTTGAGTTCAAATCCTGCATTGGACACTTTCAGACACTGGGGAACTTCATACAAGTCACAGAAATTATAGGTCCTAGGTAGGGTTTGAATGCTTGACAGTTCAGCTTGAGAAAGGACCTCATTTTTCTGGTATCTTATCTTTCCAAGTGATCTTCAGAATCTTCCTAAGACAATTCAAATGAAAGTGATTCAATTTCCTGGCATGGTACTGGTATACTGTCTAGGGTTCATGGGGATAGAACAATGAGGTCAGCCCCATTGGCTCTGTAGACCTTCAGTCTGGTAGGCAGCCTAATACTTCTCTCCCACACTTTGCCTTGGAGCCTCCCAAACACTAAGCTAGCTCTGGCAATGTGTACATCAACTTCATCATCTATGTATACAACACTGGAAAGTATACTGCCAACGCAAGTGAATTTATCCACAACATTCAAAATTTTCCATTTGCTGTAACTGATGGTTACAACTATGTGTGGATGGTGTGGTGCTGACTGGTGAAAAATCTGTGTTTTCTTGGTGTTATAAAGCCCAAATTAGCACAAGCAGCAGAGAACTGATCTACACTTTGTTGCCTTAAGCACCGCACTGAATGCACAATCATTTGTGAACAAAATGCACATACCAACTCTCCCTCCACTTTAATCTTGGTGTGTAGCCTTTTCAAGCTAAATAACTTACAATCAGTATGGCAGCTGATCTTGATGTCATTTTCATCCCCATTGAAGATATCTGATAACATCACTGAAAACATCACACTAAAAAACATGAGAGCAAGAAGACAGCGCTGCTTCACTCCACTGATGACTGGGAAAACTTTAGAGCATTTGTTCGTTATCTGAAACATGTTTAAGCATATCATCATGAAACTGGCATACAATACTAATGAACATTTCCAGGAACCAAATTTTGCTATGATTTTTCACAAGCCTTCATGACTGACAATATCAAAGGCCTTAGTCAGACTGACAAACATGTACAGACCTCTGTTCTGCCCCTGGCATTTCTCCTGGGGTTGTCAAGAAGCAAATACCATGTCAACTGTTCCTTGGCCCTTTCTAAAATCACACTGGTTCTTGTGTGGATAAAAATCTTCCAGGTGAAGGATCAGCCTATTAAAGAGGACTCTAGCAAGAATCTTACCAGCAGTAACTAAGATTTCCCCCATGATTGTTACAGGACAATCTATTTCCTTTTTCTTAATAGAGCTGGACAACAGAGACATTCTTGAATTCTTCAGGGATAACCTCCTCTCACCATATAACCTGAAAGACTTCAGTCAACTTTTGTATGCACAGTAGACCCCCTGCCTTATAAATCTCAGCTGGAATAGGATCAGCACCAGGCACTTTGCCACACAAGAGGAGCCAAGTGGCATTCAAAACCTTTTCTTCAGCTGCAAGTTCAGCTAGAGAGGTATACGGTTAATGGCTTCAGCACTGCTTGATGAAGATGAAGAACACTATGGATGTGTCTCAAGAATCATATCCTTATCACTGAGTTTGTGTCTTGGTCTTCCCTGCCATCATAGTAGTTTTTATGATCAAGTTCTTTTTTATTGGTTTTTTTTTTCATTTTTTTCCAGCCTATTCCTCAACTTTGAATGTTATATTAAAGTTGGGCTCTGCTCATCTTAAGAGAGGGAGGCCCTACCGCAAGCTTCAGGTTTTTTTGTAGTACTGTTTTCAGACCTAGTTCTGGGGATCTTTAAGTTTTCTGTATTTCCTAGGTGGTATGATCAGGGGAGAGGTATGGTCACTGTTCTCCTAGTCTATGCTCTGGTCTACCAAGGAAGGGCCCCAGCACCCCTATATACACAAATACTACCACTCCTCCTGGTCCTAAAACTATTATGGACAATAGAGTTGCCAATCAGCACCAGCTGTACTCAGTGCCAACAAAAGGTCCCCTGCAATCTCTTACCGCGCAGTTGCCCAATCCTCTTACTGCCTCTGGAATGAGAGCTCTGGGAGCTGCTATTGTATTTCCCTCCAAGGTCCACTAGTGCTGGTACCGTATGCACTATAATCTGGACCAGCCTCCACCCCAGTGTCACAGACCTCTCCTGTCAACCTCTTAAGTTTTTCTTCCTTTACAGGACAAATTTTTCAGCTTGACATTTTCTTGGCTTTATCACTTCAAAATTTGATTTGAGGCATTATTTTCACGTTGCTTGGAGGAGAATGTTGGGAGAGTTCTGCTGAATTGCTGCTTCTAATTCACCATCTTGCCTCCACCCTATCATGTTTCTTTGAAGTTATATATGGACTCTACTCATAAGACTTGTCATTTTCATGGTCTCAAATTGATGAGATAATAGATAACTTTTGAGTGTATGAGAAAATCTTAAAAGGGAAGACACTAGCAAACTGCGTATGTATTCAAGAGATCTTACAGAATAGAAATGACAAAATTTTACAAACTGGATATGTGGAACAAGTAGAAAAACTTCAGAATGGCATCAAGGTTGTCTTAAATCTAAGTGCTTGGAAGAATGGTGGTACCTCTGGACAGTAACAGAAAAATTGAAAAGAGAGATGAGTTAGAAAGAAAAAAAATGAGTTGTTTTGGACATGTTAAGTTTGAGATGCCGGTGAGACATCTAACTGGAACTGTCCACTAAGATATCAAATTGCTGACCTTGTCCACTAGGATATAAAATTGCTTGCCTTCTCAAGGAGGGGGGAGGGGAGGGAAGAAGAAAATTTGGAACTCAATTTTTTTTTTAACTGTTAAATTTTTTTATAAGTAATTTAACATCAATTTGATATTCATAGCAGCCACAACGAATATGCATGCATATTTCCAGGGTAAATTCACAAAATATAATAAACTCTCTTCCTCAAAGGCAAAACCAAAATATTTAGAATACCATTAGAATACCAGGAGGTAAGATTTAACAGAGTACTTATTACTAATCCAGGTAGTGCCCACATCTTAAACCATCTTTATGTCAGGCCTCCCCACAAAAACAAGTTCCCCTAGACAAATTCCTCCCTCTGACCACTCAGTTTGCTTTTCTTTCTCCCACTCACAGATCACTTCTCTCTGCTCTGCCAGTTCTCACTTTCTACTCCTGTACTCTCTCTCTCACTCTCTCTCTTCTCTCTCTCTCTCTCTCTCTCTCTCTCTCTCTCTCTCTCTCTCTCTCTCTCTCTCTCTCTCTCTCTCTCTCTCTCTCTCTCTCTCTCTTTCTCCTCCTTGGGCAAATTCCTCCCAGTCTGAGCTCCATGTGACCCAGGCTCCATGTGACCACAGGCTTCATGTGTTAGGCCTATTAATGGGCAGGGAAGATCTTCCTATTCTATTAACATTACAGTAACTGAGAAAAAATAAAATAAAAATTAAATAGGAAGGAAGGAAGGAAGGAAGGAAGGAAGGAAGGAAGGAAGGAAGGAAGGAAGGAAGGAAGGAAGGAAGGAAGGAAGGAATCTAGTCAGCAAACCCCAAGTTAACTGGGCAACTTTTAGCCATCAAAATTTACCTTCCTTTGGAAAGTAGGAGAGGGAGATAGAAAAGTTACGGAACTGACTGGGTCCCCTTTCAGGCAGCTCAGACTACTCACAAGTTGTGTTTGTCTTTAATTCTTGAACAATAGTATCCACTAGACACTAACCTCCTGAACCCACAGTCTCTGCTTCTCAACATGGCACTACTGGCCTCACAGTCTCTTCAGTGGGTGCCTTCCCACTTGTCCCCCACCCCAAGAGAATCCTGAGAAATAAGAAATAAAAATGAAATAAGCAGAACCAGGAGAATGATATCCATGCTAACAGCACTGCCAAGACAAACAACCCCAAAAGACTCTGATAAGTTCAATGACCAAGCATGCCCCAAGGGGACCCATGATGAAACATCCTACCTACCTCCTGACAGAGAAGGGACAGACCCAAGACACAGTAAAAGATACACATTTTTTGTCATGACCACTGTGACTGTTTTCTTGAATATACTTATGTAGCCCATGTAAGTTCTGAGGAGCCTTATCCAAACCTCCACTCTCACGGATGAGTCAGGTCTCCCAGATGAAGAGCAAGGCTACAAATGATGAACTTTTGAAACCATTCTGAACACAGGCCACCAAAAAATAATAACAACTTACCTTTGTACAGAACTTCAAGGTTTTCAGACTGCTTCCCTCCTGACAATTTAAGAAAGCAGGCAGACATTGCAGAGGTTGTTATCCCATTTTGCTGATGAAGGAACTGAGGCTCTTAAAGATTAAGTGGCTGTTTGGAAGGTCCCCAAACCAATCAGTGTCAGAACTGGGATTTGATCTTCTATCACCAAACCCAGCACTCTCTTTCTATGCCATAAAAACTATATATAAACTTCTTCAGTTTATAAGTCAGTGAACTTCTTGAGGTGGGATCAAGGATGTAAAATAACATATGTTTCATTTTAATTGTCACAGATGGGTTTGGATTTTTTTTGCGGTAACTTAAAAATTCACACATCATGTTTAATTTTTTAAAATTCTCACTGTAAATAAGACATAGAAGAAGAGTCACTGACTAATTTGTTTTCCTGTAGAAACTCAGCATTCTAGTCTTTTCATAAATAAACTGTCATGACAAATTATAGGATGTTTCTAAAATTGTATGGCAGATCTGGCACATTTATTTTATAATAAATTAACTGTATTTATTAGTCTTGATTCAATACAGGAGCTTCACTAGTCCAAGCTAATGCATCTAATCCATCCTTGCTCGAATTATTTGGCCAATTTCTGCCGATGACATCAAAACCAAATTGCACTGAAGGTCATGTACCATGCCTGGTTTGCCATTCATTTGCATGCACAGGAGTGATTTATTGTGTCTAAGATTTGTTTCTGTGGTGCCACCGCTTGATCCTTACATAATGCAACCTCCTTATCTAAAGACCCCATCAATATTCATTCATTTAATTAAGATGTCCATTTCATAGGGGAAAAAAGGTATCTTTTCTCAAAATTCCATCACCTAATACTCTTCTAACAAGCATGCTGCTGTCCCTCCTAGAGTGATGAGGGTTGCACTTTAAAGGGGAGAAGTATTGATCTTATAGGAAAGGAATGCCATGCAGGGAAAAGAAGTCTGAATATGGAATCAGAGGACATGTATTTGACTCCTGGCTTTGCCACATGTACGACACAAGAAAAGTCATTTCATCTCTACTGGTCGTCAGTATCATCTGTAAAATGGGGGATTAGATGACCTCTGTAATCCTTTCTAATTCTAAAATCCATGATCTAATGATTCAACAGATCTAAAATTTCACCCCTAAAATCGATCATCTCATGGGATTCTGGATGAGGGCAATATAGCCATCTAGGAGGCACCTACAGGAATTCTAACTACCCACAGCAGAGCCAAAACAAGTATCTTGAGGCACAGCACCAATTTGGGTGATTAAAGTAAATGTTAAGGTCATTCTCCATTCCTCTAGCTGCCAATCAGTCACATCTTTTCATAACTCCTAACTAAGACAATCACCATTTTCCTACCTGTTGCTTAAATATAATATATGTGTATGGGAGGATGTGGACAATCAGTCAGTCAGTCACCAAGCATTTAGACAGGATGTTGCAAAGGACAGGCAAACAAGGATGGGTTGCAATCTGCATCGTTGAATGGAACTCTTGAATCCATGAGCAGATTCATGGTATGAGTATCTGAATTGAGTATTTGAATGACTAGAATTGAGTATCTGAATATACAGAATTGAGTCTTTCAATATAAAAGGTAAACTCAGAGGAAAAAGCACAAGAATTAGGGGTAAACAGAAAATGCCTCCTGTAGTAAGTCGCATCTGAACTATGTAGAAGGAAACTTACAGATTCCAAGGGACAGAGATAAGGAAGGAAAGCCATACAAGCATGAGGACATCCAGTACAATGGCTTTAGGGTGACCATGCTCTTTGTTCTAAAGTGATGATAGGCCTTAGTAGGCAAGACTCAGAAGAAACAGGACAGGGAAGCTTTCTACTGGTCCTAGGGGAAAACCTTCTGCCTTTTCTAAAGGAGCTGGGGGGAAAAATCTATATATGTTTTAAGCTAAGAAAGCATGACAACACCCCCTCTTCCTTAAGGAAAACAACCAAGAATTTTAGTTTTAGTTTCATTATAAGCTGGAGAAAATGGAGACTACAGTAGAGCAGTGACTGGCAAAGGCCATACAGCTGGTTGAGCAGCATTCAACACACTGTGAGGTCAGTGGTGCCATGTTGAAAATTAGTGACTATGAGTTCAGTAGAGTAGTGTGTAGGGAAAAACACAGCAGCACAGTGATATGAAAGACATCCGCTGCCCTCAAAAACTGAAAGCATGAAGTGCTACTCTACATATGTGCTATGCCCATATATGACACATGTGCCACTCCATGTATATTCCCTATATGTGTCCACTTTTCTAAATGATGCTGTTTGTAGACATGTATACCCAGTTTTATAGGGCAAATGTTGCTATTTTTCTTATTATGTCATTTAATTAAATGCCTATGCCTGAACTAGTTGTTTCAATTACTAAAGGTGAACACAGTGGTAGAACTTTGAGTTTATGTAGACTTACAGAGTAACTTGAATCTGCAAGTTGGTGGGTTACCACCTCCTACCCCACCCTGTGTGTGTGTGTGTGTCTCTCTCTGTCTCTCTCTCCCTCCCTCCCTCTCAACAGCTATACATATACACATATATTGATTCTAACTCATCTTCATAAAAATACTTTAAAGTAGATAGTACGAGAATTAGCATCATCAATTTAAAAAATAAGACCAGAGGCTCAGAGACCAAAGTTGAGTGACTTTCCCAGTCACACAAATACTAAGTGCTGAAGGCTAGAGTTCAAACTTAGATCTTCAGACTTCATGTTAAGTACTCTTTTCATGACCGCACATGCCTGTTCAAATAAAATAAAATCTCTGCTCATTAATCCAAATAATTAGACAGTATTTTCTTAAATATCACTTTGTAGTAATGTTATATATGTCATACATATATAACTGGCCTGGGTCTATACTTTCAGATCTTTTAGTATGAATTGTCTTTGTTTCTAATTTCTTTCCTCCTTACCCTTCTCATCAGTGAAAATTAAACCATTATTAAAGGTTACTAGAGTATTATCAGAAAAATAAATCTGCTTAATGTTAAATATTATGGTCAAAAATTATAATGTGATAATAATCACCTTATATATGCATATATATGTACATATGCATATACATATATCCACACACACATACAAGTGCTTTGGCTTAAAGTGAATTTGTTATTCAACCATTTCCCTCATGAATAATATTCAACAACTGATTTTTAACATAATTAAATGTAATATTCATGAGAGATAGTCGAGGGTTCTTGAAGACTACCAAGGCCCCTGCCCTGACAAGCTCTGTCCATTTTCAGGAATTACTACTCCAGGCTGTAAGCCACACACAAGCCCATAATATTAGAAAGGACTCCATCAGTCATGTTATCCCTAAGCAGTCACTTTATACTTTTACTCTGTTTTCTTCTTAATTGATTTATTCCTTTATTACTTCTTTCCTTCAAAAAGCACCTACAACAAGGCCTTGTACACAGCAGAAACTAAATAAACAGTTGATAATTGGATGAATGAAGCACCTACTACATGCAAGACACCATGATTCTTACTAGAGTTATGTCATTCTCAATTGTTTATTAGCAGCTATTGAGTTCTACCTCTCCTTTATTCCAAGAAACATGAGTCATTGTCATTAAAATACTTTAAGGAAGCTGTCCAATGTGTTCATAAGTATAATCATATTGACATTCATCCTGTTATATGAATATTAAACTTAGAGAAACTGAATTTGTTCCTATTAAAGCACAGTAGCCTTGTGGAATTTAATGGGAAAGGTGGCAACAAATTATAATAAGCAGATGAGCCACAAGAAAATGTACTTAAATACTGTATTGCTTCCTTGTTACCATATTAGTTTATTCATCCACACAAAAGCATTGATTAAACCTCTTTAGGCTTCTTCTGCCTTTTGGTGGATGCCAAAAGGGGGAAAGAAAATTTTTACACAAGAGCTGTAACATTTCAACAAATATAAATATAGAATTAATAGCCAATCAGAATGAAGTCTAATTCTAAATAGAGTTCTAGATCCAGAGGGAAGGCAACATCTACCTTTTAAAATGTCTACATCAAGAGCTGTATGTAAGGCCAGACAAGTGGGGGCTCAGTTCAGGGTCCTGAAATCTGGAGGGAATGAATAGCCCTTCTGCTTCTTTAGCAGTAGAAGCAAATGAGTTTAGCACTTAGCAAGTTAGTTAAAATAGGAAGCTATGAAATGGACAGTTTCCCCTACCAATCTACTCCGGTAGACAGACATATCCTAAGTGAATTCTTCCCCAGTCTAAGTCTACTCGATTCCCTCCTTCCACAAAAGTTTCCCTAGGAGTAATCTAGTGTCCTAAGGTCTCTACATCCTTCCCTGCAATTGAATTTTTCTTAAAAAGTTGAATTAAGAGCTTGTCTAGTTGGAACTCTGCTTACACCTAAAGATTCCTTATTTTCATCCTGCCAGCACATTCTGGCAGTACCATATAAAATTTAGGTGGAGGCCGCAAAGATTATGTGAGCCCAACTGTCAGAACAAACAAGAACCAAAGATGATAACATGTTTGGACAGCAGGATAAGTGCAAGCCTGTTGAGAATGATAGACCTCACCATTGTAAGGTTGAGGGGGCTGAGTCTCAGAGTTATTGGTTCATCATGCCTCATCATTACGGACCGTTACGTACCTGAAGGCTGATGCTCAATCACCAGGGAGGTCCAAAATGTAAGCCAGGGGATGAGAAACAGAGATAACACATTTAGTTTTCCTGGCTACCTGCATAAGCACCAGGTTAGCAGAAGAAACTGATCCTAGGACAACGGTCTATTACTGGGATTGTACTCAATATTGTTTTAATTTGGCAAGAACTACTAGAATTTGGGATCAGCTGGTACAGCCTTCCAAAATCCAAGGTGATCTGCTCATCATGAGGCATCAAGATAGTACTTAAAAGGAAAATAGTTTTGTTATAATATGGGGTCAAATGAGATTTTGTGGTCTGGCTTGGAAACCTAACCACTCTTTACAACATTATTTCTGTGAGAAAAATTCATAAATTCCAAACAATTAAAGGTTTCAACTTAGTTATAAATTAGGGGTTGCCTGTGGGACCAACTCTCAATAATGCCCTTGGGAAGCAAGATTAAGTTCTTCCACATAATCTCACACTCCTAGCGTGTTCTAAACTCCTTAGCCCCATATCTACCCATTGCTCTACAAGTTGCAGCAAGGAAGAGACAGAGAGATTTAACACTCACAAAATACTTTATGTATACAAAGACCCTATAAGGGAGAAGCTATTATTATTCCCATTTTACAGATAAAGAAATTGAGGTTAAGTGACTTGCTCAGAGTCACACAGATAGTGAGTCTATTTTAGAAAGATTGTATTTAAGAAAGTTTTCCAATTCAAGTTTTCCTCTCCAAGTCCAAGTTCAGAGCCACCTAGCTGCCTTAAGGCACCCTCATTTATCACTGCCACCTTCCCTCAACTCCCAGTCACATTCAAATTCAAGCATCCTAGGTGCTTGATAAGCACCTTTTCATTGCTTTTGGATCACTCCTCACCTCCACCCCAGGCTACCCCATGTGGTACAATACCATGAATGTCATCCTCAGAACAAACTAGGAAATCATGCTTCTCTACGAGAAGTATGTAAACTGACTGTGATAACAAATTAAGTCATTTTTTGCATAAAAAACATTTTGTTATTACTAATCAGTGACAATGATGAAATTTTAAGTTTATTTTCATCTGAAATAATTAAGTCCCATTGAAATATTGTCATGATATCAAGTCTGGAAATCTTGTTACAATGGTTAGACATAGAATAACGTATCTTTGTTAGATGTGAGTTCATTTCTACCCCTAAAGATGTGATCTGAACTAAGGATATACATCCAATAGCAATTTCACAAAATAAAGTTTGGCCCCAGGTCATCAGTGGCCTCAAAACTACAAGAGGGGGTTCAAGGTATCCTCAGAGTAGGCCTGGGTCCCACATTCAATTCCATTCCCTAAGCTGCTTGCCCCTTTGCTTTCCCACACACACAAATACACACATCACTTGTGGGGGAAGGCTTAGGGCCAGAGACATTGGAGGTTTAAATCTAATTCTGAGTGGAAGCTCATCTAACATCTGGTTGGTATGAAGGAACTGTGGATCTTTTTCTTTTTTAAAACATAATGGTATCATTCTCCATGGCAGGTAAAAGCTGATAAACCAAATAGTAAATGCAACAAAATTAACCAACCATAATGGAAACTGAGACTTTTTTTTTTTAAACAGAGTGCTTTTTTCCCAGTAAGCCCTGTAAGATAGGTAGTGCAAATATTCTTATTCCCTCCCCTCCCCCCCCCTTTTTTTTTTTACAGAATTGCAAACTGAGGCCTAAAAAGAACAAATGGGCTCACTCATGATTGCAAAGCTAGAAATAGAAGAAAGAGATCTTCAGTCCAGGATTCTTTGTATTTCTTGAGAGACTTCTTCCAGTTCATTTCCCCCTCATCTCTTTAACTTGCCCTTCCATAAAATGTGGATTAAAAATACCTGTCCCATACATATCCAAGTTAATTTGCAGCATCTATATTAGATTATTAATGCCTCCATTTGACTGTGAGTTCTCTGAGGGGCAAAGACAGTTTCTTGCCTTTCCCTACAACCCCAATTCTTAGCTTAGCGCCTTACAGAGTAGGCGATCAATAAATGCTAGTTGACAAGAGTCACTGATCGCTTGATAGCTCACCTCCAGGGTCTGTGTTTGATAAGTGGAGAATGAGGAGAGAGGGGAGTGATCCAAGGCTGCCTAGGAAAAAGGGATAGAATACAGTACTGCATTCAAGGGGTAAAGCAGCAAATGTCATCAACATGGTCTCTTTAGGACGGAGATATGACAGCATAGCTTAAAATATCAGGTAAGTATTAAAATATCCCGTCCCCCAGGGGACTGTGGTTAACTCCCTGAGGACAAGCACTGTTTAATGTTTTTGGTTTCTGCATCATCTGCACAGTGCCTGTCAAAGAGTAAGCACTCAACAAACGTTCGTCGAATTGATCTGCTCTTAAAAAGGTAATCGAACGCCCTCGAAAAAGGTCTCGATTTCTCGGGGCTGAAAAAGGAGAAGGCTCCGAAGTTCTCGGGGAGAAAACTTGCGTTCCAGTTCCAAGGACGCAGCAAGAAAAAAAAAAGGAAGAAAACAACGTCGTCCGGCTGTGGTCTGGCACAGCGGTGGGCTGGGGTCCTGGGGGTCCTTCACCAGCCTCCCGAGTCCCGTAGGTGCACGCGCGCGGCCCCGCTCGGCAACTCCCCTCCCACCTGCCCACGGCCGGATCGCGATCCCGCCCTTGACCTTCACCGCAGCGATTAGCCGAGCTAGGCTGCGGAGCCTGGCCCCGCCGCGAGCATGCTCAGTGGAGCCCTGACCTACTTCTGCGCCTCTCGGCGTGAGAGACCAAGGCTGCCTCAGGCCACCTGTATTCGTGCGGGTACTCAGAGAGGTGGAGGGGAAAAGTAATCCGCCGTGGAGACGCAGAGCCGCCAGAGAAGCTTCCTGCGTGTCAGCAAACCCTGACCCAGCGACGGAACATGCCCAGTGCGTCCTGGAGGCTCCCAGGAGGAGGAGCGATGGGCAGGGTCTGCTTCTCCGGGTCTTAGCAAAGGCTGAAGGAAATAGAAAAGCGATGAAACCTTTAGTAGGAGTGGGCGGAGAAAGAGGAGGGAATAGGGGGATGGGCTAGCGGGCAGGAGTAGGAGCTTGGGATACAACACCACCCCGCTCATCTTGGCAAGGGCATCCTGTGGGTGTTATTCTGGAGGACTGGTGCACGTGCACATATACGAACCATTCTCACAGCAGAATTTAGGAATGTTTGACTTTTAGAAATGGCAGCAAACCTGGGAACATAGTGAGAAATAAGGTTGCATCTCGTGGGCTGCTGGCACTCAGTGGATGGAGCACTGGAGTCTGGAAGAGCCAAGTTCAAATTCAGACTCAGACTCTATGACCCTAGGCAAGTCATTTAACCAGTTATGCATAAAACAGGAATAAGAATAGTACTTACAGTCTCAGATTTGTTGTAAAGATAAAATGCGATATTAAAGTGCCATATAAATGGTAGCCATTATTATTCTCTGGGAAACACAGTGGAGCAAGCAGGAAGTGCTTTTTGAGAGCCTTATCTTCTGTCTTCCTTAAACCTAGCTCAAATGCATTGTTCATGGAAGGAAAAAAAAGTTGACCTGCTTAAATATTCTCCCAGAATCCATCTGATTTTCCACCCACCCACCACCAAAGCCACCCACCACTTTCCCTTTCTTGGAGTTCTCATTCACCCTAGCAATCAGTCACAAGCCCCTAAAGCCATGTGAAATTGTTTGATTCCCAGCCTGCAGCCTGGAGTCCCCCTCCTCTTGCTTCTGGGTCTGAAGACAAATTCCGTCTGCTTGCAGCTACGGAACCCTTGGGCAAAGGCAATCCTCTAATATCTCCTGTCACCTACCCCAGTGAACTGTTGTGAAGAGATCACAAGAACATAGTTATGGAACTGGAAGAGATCTTGGAGGCCATCTCATTAACCTCCATGTTGTATAAATGGGGAAACTGAGACCCAGAGATGTTAAATGGCTTTTCCACAAGCTATGTAATAGGACTGACATTCGAACCAAAGACGTCTGACTTCAAATGCAGCATTCTTTTCACTGAATTATGCTAATTCAATCCTCTGTTGTTGTGTGTGTCCTTCGTTCTCCAAAAGGACCACGACATCAAGATGATGACATGACTTTTGAGTGAGGGGGGGGGGGGGGGGGGCTGTGCAAGGTCACCAACCTCACTTTCTTCTCCTGAGCCATCTAGGTCCAGTGGCCTGATATTCATCAGGCTGATTCAATCCAGACCACGTATGGGGTACTAGAGCCGGGATGTGACCTGAGGTGCTAGATGCTGTGCTTGAGAACATTCTGAACAACCATAAAACTATGCTATTGTTGATATTAATCAAGACTTAAAATAAGCTAGGCATAAACTCTTTTAAGAGGTTAGAGCCCTACTTTCTAGAACCCTGGAACCTGTTCGGGAACAACTGGTGGCTGCAGATATTTTTCTCCTTGCGCATCCACAGCTCTCCCTCCCCCTCTGCCTTTACTCGCCCCCTCTCCCTTTACTCCTCCTCCTTCCCTTCGCCCCACCCCCTTGGCAGGTTTCGTCTCCTGGGAACTGGGTGGATCCCTCTCTCCTCTTGACCCCACCCCCGGCTACTCTTCCCGTGGCTGCTGCTAAAATCCGGAAGAGTGGAGTTGCCTCTCTGCAACTCCTCCGTGGCTCTGGCAAGCCAGACTGGGCATGCTCAGCAGTCAGGCAGGTTTGGGTTTTTTTTGGGGGGGGGGGGCCGTTTTGACTGCCCGTGGGTAGGCGGCTCTCGCTCTCCCGCAGCCTGCGGCATGCAGCCGGTGCATCCCTGAGGAGGAGGCAGCGGCGCACCGGGGAGGCGATCTGGACGCTGGCCGCTCGCAGTAAGCACTGCTCTGGGGCTCGGGCGCGCTGGCGAGGGAGCCAGCGGGGATGGAGGCGCTCACCCCGGTGTCGCCGGGCTGGTGATGGCGCGTGGCACACGCTGGCTACCTGAGTGGCAACGTTCAGGTTAGCGAGGGCGCCCGCCGAGGGGACGAAGGAGAGGGGTGGGGAGCGAGAGCCGGCGGCGGCAGCGAGTGCCCCAGGCGTGGGGACCTGGAGACGCCGGTCGGGCTGCGGACTAGCAGGGTAGCTAGCGGGTGAGAGTGGGGGGCTGCGCCTGGCGTTGTGCGCCGGCTAACTTTGGGCTGAGCAGCCGGGCGGATGGGGAGGCTGCGCGCTAGAGCGAATACCGGGCAGGGTGACGAGCGAGCGAGCTTCTCCGAGGAGCGCAGAATGCCGCAGAAGCCAATGGAGGGATGACTGGGGAGAGGACCCGGGACCCAGAAGAGGCCGGGCGCCGGGATAGGACAGCCTCGGTCCCACCGTGGGATGGACCATGATTAACCTTCAGTGAGAAGGGGGGGCTCCAGGACCCCGCTTTGCAGTGGGCAGAAGGCGGAGGGAATTTGGATTTCTTGCGACTCCTTGGGTGTGTTGGTTGGCCTCCAGTGCCTCAGTTTCCCACTCCGAAACAGGTGTGTTAGGGGTTTGATGCCTCATTGTGAAGCCCTGGCGCCCGGTGAGGCATGAGTGTGTGGGAGCTGGCCGAGGGCGGGGGGAGGAAAATCTCTGGATCCAGGATGCCGCAGAAGCAGTCGGAGCTGAGCCGTCAGTGACAAGTGGGGAATGACATTACCGAGGGTGGGCTCAAGTTTCTACTAGAAGGTGAAGCTTGGGCAAGTTGGCATCGGATTGTTTCATAGGGTGAAATATGGAAATGTACTTCAACTGCTTTTAAAATAGACCTTTCTCTGATTTAAACAACACAGAGGGTGCTTGTAGAGGAACCTATTTTTTTTTAAAGCTCTTACCCCAAGAAAAGACTATATTGAGTTTACAATTTTTGAAAACAAGCCAACAAGAAAAAAGTTGAAATTTTTCGGTGGCATTATCTGCCCACACTGCAGAATTTAAACTGCTATTAGAGCTAAGTTGTCGATGTATTTAAAGGTGCCTGGAGTGAAGTTATACCATACTTTTGAGGTTTTCTTTTTTCTTAGGTTTGAATTCAAAACTTGCAAATCTAGCTCACTTGTAATGTTTAATGCATAATGAAATGGCAAAGGCAGCTTGCTAGAGTGGAAACAAAAGTGGTCTTGGGGTCCAAAGCCTGCCTTTCCCCCTTGCTTTAAATATGTGACCTGGGCCTACCATTTAAACCTCTGCCCTCATCAGTTTTCCCATCTTCAGAATGAAGGTCATAATGACACTTGTTTTCACTAACCTGCCTGGGTTGTTTTCAGAAAAACACTCTGCTTTAAAGCCAGTAATACATAAATGTGCATTTTTATATAGGGATAGGGACTGGATCTGTGATTTAATTAGTTTTGGAAATTCTACCTAGACAGTAGTACCTTCTCTTCAAACTGTAGTCTTTGAGTGGCCTGGAGCCCCAAGGAGTTAAATGACTTGCCCAGTGCCTCACAGCCAGGTTGTGTCAGAGGTGGGACTCCAATTTAGGTCTTCCTGGCTGCAGGGCCAGCTCTCCATTATACCAATCTACAGTTCACATTATTTTATTATACTATGACATTTTCCAGCTTTTGTCTGTCCATGAAACACAGGGGCATTGTTAAGCAAAGTGGTGTAAGCTAACAAGTAGGTGTTTTATCTTAAACTACTACAGTAGTCTATAATCATCTTGCTTTCTTAATTGTCACCCATTCAGTGGTTGACCCATTGGAAGGTTTCTCCTCTAGTGGCCGCTTTAGTCCTACTCCAAATCAGAATAAATACTTAGGGTCCAAAAAAAAAAAGAAAATACTTAAGGTCATTTAAAACCACTGGAATTATAGACTAAGACTTCAGATAAGCAAGATAAGCAAACCCTTGCCCCAGTAGGAACTAATTAGGCATTCTTTGTGATTTTCAGATTCCTAAAATCTAAATGCTCAAAGTACCAGTAGCACCTTTACAACCATTCTTTCATGCCTGCTGTGTACAGAAGGCCTGTGCCTCTAGATGGGTTTGCCAATTTTACTGCTGTGTTTATGAGAATTGGATTCTTGATTTCTCTGCCCTTCATAAACCATTGCTTTCGAGTAGGCTTACAATTCCATATTTCTGTGGGTCTGATCATCCTTTTTGCTAATAGGGATAAGACAAATCTATATGTCCATGTGTTTTCTGTCCTTCTGCTTGGCAAATAACTTATCCAGAGAAAAGACCCTAGTAACTGAGCAACTAGTTACTTTGCTTCAGGTGGCTTTGGATTTTTTTGAGGATCAATTTGGTAATTGCAAAAAACTTACCATAGCACAGAGAGTTAAACTAAGTTTTATGAAACTGAGAAATAGCTTCTGTGCCATTAACGGACCAACACAAAGGCCTAACTATTCCTTCCAGAGCAGAATTTGGTAAAAAGCAACAGCATCCAGTTGCTAAGAGCGTAAATGGACCTTGTGGCAGTTTCCTTGATTGCTTAAGATCCAACTCCTGTATAAGTATATTTAGTGTTCTTTAAGGCATGTGATTTTTGAAATTCAAAGATTATGCAAATAACACCAGTTTCCAACTCATTTAGTTCTCTCTAGATTGGAAGGGTCAGTGAATGGGATTGTATGGTGAATGACTACACATTTTTCAGAAGGAAATAAACAATCTCTTTAACAGAGGATAGGCCAAGGGAAAATTCAAAATAATTCAGTTTTAGGAATTCTGATAACAGCCCCCTAAAGTTGTCAGAAATTCTCCCTGGCACAGATGGTTGTTAGTTTTTACTAGTTTAATAAGCCCTCAAGTTAAAAATAAGAGAAATTGAGTTGTGAACTAGAAAAAAAAATTCATAATTTAAAACTAATAAACTGCACCAGTCCCCAAGGACACTCCAAAAAAGTTGTCCTCTGAGGTGTTGTCTGATAACTGCCGCTATCTGAAAGATTAAATGGACATCTCCTCTTTAGACTTTGCCTTTAGAGAGATATAGCCTGTGCCTCAATTCCTTCATAGTTTTCAGAAACATCCCATGCAACCAAACCATTCAGAGTTCAAGAAATCACTTCGCTACAATATGAAGAATCTTAGGTTCCAAAGTACATTAAGATTGGCAAGTATATGCCATATTTTATAGATGTCACCTTTTAAAAAGTGAACCCTTTTAAAGACATGTTCTTTGTTCTGGACTCTTTGGATTCCAGAACTAGGGCCTTACTCCAACTGAAGGGGCCATCTGAAAAGTCTGATGTCTCTTAGCTCTTTCTTGCCTATTTATATTAACAGCCCAAGCCAGAGCTATAATTATTAAATTTTTATAATTTTTGCTACCATCAAACCCTGAGGAAGGAAGATGCTTTTGTCTGAATTCTGAATTCTTAAGGTACTAGGTCTATATCTCCATTCTCAAGTGTCAAAGTTAACTTGTTGATCAAGTCAGTCTCTCAGGGATTTAATTCCTCCTCTGCCATGGAGCATGCTGGGCTAGAGGACCTCTCCTACATCCCTTTTAACTGTTAATCTATGATTCAAATGGATTTTCCACTTAATTCTTCTCTTTTTAATATCATTTTCCTCCACTTGTTTCCTGCATTTCCCCTCTGAGAGAACTTTTCTCCCTACGCTTATCTCCTACAAATCCTTCTAGGCCCAATTTGAACACCACACTACTTATTATCAATATTATTCATAAACCACTTACCACAGACTGGTTTGTATCTCACATGTCTAAATTTCTTATCATTGGGTAGAGACCTTGTCTCAGTATCACAGTATTTTTGCACATAGTAAGTTGGTACTTGGCTAAACATTTGTTGAATGAATGAACAAGCAATTGAATAGGATTCTTTTGTCTTTAATATATTCTTTCCTGTTATTCTGAGGCATCAGTATTTGCTCCCCTATTTTCAATTTCCTGCCAATCAGTTACAGCTTTAGTGATCAAAAGTACATACTTCTGCAAAAGCAGAAATACTGCTTTAATAGAAGTTTAAGCCACACTATGCAGGTCATATGATGATTCAGTTTATATGTTAAATAATCAACCTGTTTATATTTATATGGTACTGAAACTGCTCTCTCAAAAGTCTATTTGTAGCATTCTTACTCATGAAATTCTTTGGCCTTTTCACAGGATCATATGTTTAGAGCTTTAAGGGCCCTTAGGGGGCCATTGAGTTCAACCCCTTCATTCTATAGTTGAGGAAACTGAGGTCTAAGAAAGTTAAGGATTAACTTAATGAAGTGAGGTTTGAACTGAGATCCTCCTTACTTCAAGCCCAGTACTCCAACCACTGGTCACACTCCCTTACTCTGCATAAAATTCCATGTCTCTCCTCCTTTAAACCTGTTGCTTCTTTCCTTCTAGAAACTTTACACTCTTGGGTTCTAGGACAATTACCTTTCTAACAGTTCCTTCTTGGGCTAATCAATAATATTTCCTTCTCTTCTTCCCTAGATGCAATCATTTCATCAGAGTTGCACTTAGCCCTCATTTCTCAAGAAAGGTAGTGTAACATAATGGAAATAACTCTGAATTTGAGATCAAAGAACCTGTATTTGAATACTGACTCTGACATTTCTAGGTCTGTGGTCTTAGTCCACACCTAACTCTCTTTGGATTTCAGATTCTTCATCCATGAAATGTAGAGACTGGGATAGATGATCTTGGAGGTTCTTTCCACCTCTAACTCCTATAACTATATTTGTCCTTTGTCCATGAAGATGACTCTCAAATTTATATCTTAAGTTTTTACCTACCTCTGCCCCAAATTCTATATCCATATTTCTGCCTGCTTGCTTTGACATATCCCGTCATTACTTCACTCATTCTGAACAAAATTGATCTCAACATACCTTCCTCATGTAAAAAAACAAACAAAAAAATTAAAATAAGCATAAAACCCCCTCTTCCTCCTGACTTTCCTGTTTCTGTTAATGGCACCCCTATCTCCTAGGTTTAAAATGTCAACATCCATTTTAATTCCTTTCCATTTTTGTGCCTCACTTCCCCTTGTCCCCATACACATATCCAGTTATTACAGCCTACCAATACCATTATATCAGTGTCTTTCCCATCCATCTCATCCTCTCCATCTACTCTACTACCATTTTAGTACAGGTCCTCATTACTTCTTGCCAGGTCATTTACAATAGTTTTTAGTCCATCTCTTAGAGTCTTTTCTCCCTTTCAATCCATCCTACACATGAATAACCAATTGGTCTTCCAATGCATAGCTCTGACTACAGACACCACATAAAAACCTTCAGTGGTTCCCCATCATCAACAGAATAAAGTTCACATTTAGTAGATGTGGTGGCATTCAGGATCCTCCAAAAGTTACCTTTAGCTTATCTGGCAATCTCACCTCTCACTCCATGAATTCACAGCTCCTCTGCCCCAGCCAAACTGGATTTACTTGTTCCCCAAACACTTCCTGCCCTTCTCCATCTTCATATCTTTGTTCTTGCAGCTCATGGTTTAAAATTACTTCTCCTTTTCTTCTGTTCCAAAATACCCTGGCCAGTTTCTCCCCTTATTGTTATATCCTCCCTGAAGCCTTCCTTGGCTACTCAAGTGGGAATTACTTCTTTCTCTTCTCTTTCCTTAGGACTTTTTCCTCACCTTTCTGATTTGACTGTTCCATTATACTTTGTGTGTATAGGTATGTACCTGTTCTTTCCCCACTATCCCACTGTACCCTGCATACATTTTGGGTGATCCTGATGAACATCTGGTCACTGGATCCAGATGGCTCAGGAGGAGAAAGTGAGGCTGGTGACCTTACACAGCCCTCCTCACTCAAACCAAAGTCATGTCATCATTTCTCTGATATCACGGTCTTCTTCAAAAACAAAAGATGAACACAACAACAACAACAACATTTTAGGTAGCATTAAATATTGGTCAAATTGATCAACAAGCATTTCCTTTTTAAAAAAAGATATTTATTTTTAATCTTCAACATTCACTTCCGTAAGATTTTGAAGTTTTAAATTTCCTCCCCTTCTTTTTTGTCCTCCCTCCCCAAGACAACATGGAATCTGATATAGTATCTACATATATATTCATATTAAACATATTTTCACATTAGTCATGATGTAAAGAATAATTAGATCAAGTCAGAGGGACCACCAGAAAAAAGAAACAAAACAATGAAAGAAAAAGAAAGCAAATAGTATGCTTCCATTTTTATTCAGACTCCAAAGTCCTTTTTCTGGATGTGGATAGCATTTTCCATCCTGAGTCTTTTGGAGTTATCTTACCTCCTTGCATTTCTGAGAAGAGCTAAGTTTTTCAAAGTCAGTTATTGCACAAAGTGACTATTACTGTGTATAATGTTCTCCTAGTTCTGCTCACTTCACTCAGCATCAGTTCATATAAGTCTTTTAGGATTTTCTGAAGTCCTCCAGCCCATCGTTTCTTATAGTACAATAATATTCGATTACATCTATATACTACAACTTGTTCAGCCATTCCCCAATTGATGGGTGTCCCCTCAATTTCCAATTCTTTGCCACCACGAAAAGAGCTGCTATAAATATTTTTTTGTATATGTGGGTCCTTTTCCAGTTTTTATGATCTCTTTAGGATACAGACCTAGGAGTGGTATTGCTGGGTCAAAGGTAGGCACAGTTTTGAGCTTAGTTCCAAATTGCTCTCCAGAATGGTTGAATCAGTTCACAACTCCACCAGCAATGCATTAGTGTTCCAATTTTCCCACATATTCTCTAACATTTATCATTTTCCTACAACAAGCATTTCTTAAGCATCTACTATGTATCAAGCACTGGGAACACAAATACAGAGAGTCCCTGCCTTCAAGGCATGTGCATTCTACTCTGGAGAATAACACATGTTCACAGATAAGTAAATACAGGATATATAGAAATGAATTTCAGAGGGAGTAAAGAGGACACTCACAATTGATAGAATTAAGAAAGTCTGTGTATATTGTAGCAGGTGGCATTTGAGCAGAGTCCTTAAGGGATGTGGAAAGGAGAAAGAAGAATATTCCTACCATGGGGGACAGAACCTTGAATTACTTATAGAGAACCGCAGTCAATCTAGTTTGACCAGATGATAGAATGTGTGAGTAGTGATGTAGAACTCACTTAGAATTTGTCTTTTATTTCTAAACAGAAGAATTTATCCTAGAGGCTTTTTTGTAGAGTGGTTACAGTGTGAGCTGAGAGAAGAGAATGATTGGAGGAGATACTATGGAGGTAGATTTGACAAGGTTTGGCAAATGATGGGATATATGGGATGGTGAGTGAGGGGAAAGTGTTAAGGATGACTCCTAATTTACAAATTTGGGGAAATGGAAGAATGTTGGTACCCTTCAACAGGCATAGCAAAGTTATGAAGGTGAAGGAGGAGGGGAGGGGGTAAAGAGAATGAGTTCTGTTGTTGACAGAGTTTGAGATGCCTATGAGACTTCCAGGGGAAATGTCCAACAGGCAGTCATAGATTTAGGACTGGAATGGAAAAGTGAGTACAGCAATCTGCTTTGCATGCTATACTGATATCCACAACAACAGATCACCAGAGATAGAAGTGCAGTACACTTGATCCCCAAGGCCCTCCATAAAATAACAAAGTGAACAGAATTTGTCTCTGACCTTCAACATTCCACAGTTGCATCCTCACTTTCCTTTGTGTCCTTCTCTCCTGCCTCGTGGTGCTTTCTCTTTGATTTGTAAGTAAAAGTTTTCATAATGATTATTAATTTCATTAAAGTATCTTGTGTTTAAAACAGTCATCAAATTTATTGTGAAATAAGGTTATCAAATCATGATCCCAAACACCTTTTGTTCAGTTTTCCATAGATTGCCTCCAGTTACCCTTTTTAGTTATGAATTGTTCTTTAGAACTCCATCTGATATAAATCTGAAACTCTGTGCATTGAGCACAAATTTACAAATTTATATGTGAAAGCATCTTCTTATATAACAAATATCTTTCTCTTTAATAAAAGGTAGTGCTTGTACAGACATGAGGGAAGGGAACTGGACTTGTGATTTCCTTAGTATTAGGAAACTCATAAAAGGAAACTCCTTCTGCCAACGCACTTTGGCACCTTCTCTATAACTTATACTCTGAGAGTACTAATAGATTAAGTGACTTGCTCTGGGTTATAAATCCAGTATTTGTCAAAATCAGAACTTTTAGGGGCAGCTAGATGGTGTAATGGACAGAGCATCAGTCAGCCCTCAAGTCAGGAGAACCTGTTATCAAATCCAGCCTCACATTTACTAGCAGAGTGACCTTAGGCAAGTCCCTTCACCCTGATTGCCTCCAAAAAAAAACCAGAACTTGAATCCAGAACTTCTTGGTCCTGCTTACTATCCTCTAATACACATGAGATATGTCTAAAATTGAGGGGATTGAAAAAACATGATATAGATATATACAAAGGAATAGTGAGGCAGGGGGGAGCAGAGAGCATTTTGTGTAATGGTTTAGAGCCATGTGACCCAGGTTGAAATGCCAGCTCTGCAGCTCCACACCACCCCTCCCCCCCATCTATAACGTGAGGGAGTTGGACTAAATGACCTCTAAGGTCCTTTCCAGGTCTATATCCATGATCCTGCCAATGAGAGACTGAAAGTCATAAGACCTAGGTCTGAGTTCTGCCTTTAACTCATTATGTGACTAGGGGCAAATAAATCACCTCACTGTCCTGGGCCTGTTTCTTCATCCATTAAGTCTTAGAACAATTCAATGGTTCTTAATATTTTCTGTAACAGATCCCTCTGGCAGACCAGTGAAGCCCATGAACCAGTTCTCAAAATAATATTTTTAAACACATAAAATAAAATGCATAGGATTATAAAATGAGCCAATCATATTAAAATATAACTACCAAAGTATCTTTAAAAACAAGTTCACAAGGGACAACTAGGTGGTGAAGTAGATAGAGCACCAACCCTGGAGTTAGGAGGATCTGAGTCCAAATCTAGCCTTAGACATTTGAAAACTGTGTGACCTTGGCAAGTCATGTAACCCTGATAGCCTCAAAAAAACAAACAAACAAAATTTGAGTTCACAGACTTCAGGTTAATATGGAGATCATCTCTTTTATCCCTGTTAGCTATAAGCCTGTGAAACAAGGCATCTTTTAGGTAAAAGTAGGACATGCAATTTTATAATTGATGTTAATTGTACATTTGATCCCCAAGTATTATAGCTTCATAGGTTTAGAGTTAGAAGAGAACCTTAGAAATCATCCAGTCCAAATGACACCCTTGTTTTGTAGCCTTGGAAACTGGGGCCCAGAAAGGTTAAGTGAGTTTTAAGAATCCTAGGATCCCACAGGAATTTAAGAGGTCATTTAACATAAAGCCCTTCATTTTATAGGATGGGGATTTTATAGGTTAAGTGAGCTGGCCAAACTCACAATGGTAGTCACAAGTCTTTGACCTCAGTCTGTGCTGCCTCCTAATGTATCATGCCACCTTTATACAAGGTCAATTAGGTAGTAAGAGATTAATCTAGATTCTAGAATATAAACCCCAGGCCCTCTTACTTTCAACCAACACTCTCTTTATACTCAACCACACACATTTTATAATAGGATCTCTAGGGCTATGTCTCTAGATATCTATCTCTATAGGATCTAGAACATAAGCTTCCCCCCAGCACTTAGCACAAAGCCTGAAAAGGGGTAAGCACTTGAGAAGTGCTTCTTGACTTGACTTGCATCAGTCATTAAGAACAAGAATTCACAGTAACCAGGAATTACTATTGAACAATCTTTGACCAGAATGGAAGATCAAGAGTCATGCATACATACATACATACATACATACATACATATATGTACATCTACACACATCTATCTATACACAGATATAGATATGTATGCAGAGAGAAAGAAAGAAGACCAGAGATGGAAAGGAAAGGATAGAGAAAGAGTTACCTTATCATAGAGGGACACGTGAAGATTGTGAGGAAATAATAAAGGAAAGAGGAACTACAGTGGACTGCTAGCTGCCCAGCTATTTCAGGAGTGAGGAACTTGTGGCTTCAAGGCCACATGTGACCCTCTAGGTCCTCAAGTGAGGCCCTTTGATGGTTAGATTCAGTCAGAGTTCCCCACCCCTGGGGTTTCCACCTTGATTGGGAGAACTTGTTAGAACCTTCTCATTTAAAGCTTATGATCACTAGGACTGAGGGTGGGCTAAAGTATATCTTTGTAGAAAAGAAATGTTTGTTAAACTTGCTGAATAATGCAAACAAGATGGAAATGAAAGTGTACTTAAGCCACTAAAACAGGAGACACCAGGACTCAAAGCTGGCACTGGCTTTGTGATGATGAGCATTTTCTGGACCTCAGTTTCCTCCCCTGTAAAAGGGGATGGTCATTCTTGCACTACTTATCTCAGAGCATTTTTGTGAGAAAAGCATTCAGTACCAGAGTCACGTTTACCCAGACTAATACTTTGATATGCTAATTAAAAGCATTACTTTCTATGACTTCAAGCTGACCTCTAGGTATTTATTCAACTGAGTTGAAATACTTAACAGAAACTGTAAGTACATCAGATAAACTTTCTTCTCTTTTTAGATTCTAGCAGAAAAGTTTTCTTGCCTCCCCTTTATCTTCTCAGAGTACTTTTACATTTGAGACAAAAATGAGTCTTTGAGATTTTTTAAAAAATTATTACAACTGTCAGTTTAGAGCTAACAAAAGAGCATTCTTGGAAATCTGTATTATGAAATATATTTAAATAATTCAGTTGTGTCTGGATTCCCAACCCTGAACTTGGCTTATGCGGTACCTGTAATGTTTTGTAGGGCTTGAAACTGGGTCCCAGAGAAATTAAAAAATTTGCCCCAGGTCCTGCTGGGAATAAGTGACTTAATGTACCTAGCTATAGTTGACTAAGTCCTCAAGTCATGTTCTTCCTCCTCCCAGAACCTATTTCTAAGTCTTCCTGACCATATAGTACAGATTTATCTCTCAGCTTTCCTACTCCCATAGCACCGATTGTGTATTACCCTGCCTTGGATACTTTCTTCATACTATCCCAGCTTGTCTTTGTTATATGTTCTCAAATTGGAAATTCCTTAAAGACAGGGAATGGGCCTTATATTTCTGCATTCTCAAGGCACCTAGCAAAAAGTTCATATTGAGAGGGGCTCAGTATATACCCTTTCAAGTGTAATTGAATTGATATTGAAGCAAGTTCCAACTTCACACAAATAAGCATTTTATTAATAACCATTTACTGCTAAGAAGGTAAGAATAGATTAATCCCTGATATGAATCGAATAGCTTATTCTCGTAGGCATAAATAAACAAAAACAAATATATGCAAAGTAATTTTGTGGGTGGGGAGGTAGCAGGAAATACTAACAGCTGAGATAAAGGCCTCTAAGATTCCTTTGTAAGAAAGGAGAGCATTCCAGACTTGGTGGACAAACCATATCAGCTCATGGAGGCAGAATGTCATGTAGGAGGAATAGAAAGTAGGGTCAGCCCGTTTGTCTGGATTGCATGAATGGGAATAATGTAGACTCAGTTTGGAAAGATAGGTTGGTGGAGACAGAGGATGAAAGTTTTCAAAGCCAAGCAATAGTTTGTATATTATCCTCAAGGCCATAGGGAGAGCCCAGAGTTTCTTGAGCCAGGGGAGTGTCATAGTTAGATTCATGATTTAGGAAAATCTACTTTAGTAGCTGTCTGAAGGATGGATTGGAAAAGGAGGCAGAGAGATCAATGAGGATGCTAATAGGAATAGGCCTGCCAATGAGGGCCTGAGTGTGGTGTGAATAGACATTTGTGAGAGATGCTTTGAAGGTAAAGTTGATGACATGTAGTCTCATTGAATATGGAAAATGATGGAGAGGGGGGAGTTAAAGAGGATTCCTAAGTTATGAATCTAGCTAACTGGAAACATTGTGCTGCCTTTTTCTATAAATAGAGAAATTGCACCAGCCCTGAAGTCAGGAGAACCTGAGTTCAAATCCAGCCTCAGATACTTACTAGCTGTGTGACCCTGGGCAAGTCATTTAAGCCGAATTACCTCCAAAAAACCCCAGAGAAATTAGGAAGATTCTTACAAAATTAAGAAGATTCTTAACAAAATTTAGGGGGTAAAAGATATTGAGTTAAGGTTTGCATGAGTTAAGTTTGAGATGTATATGGGACATCCAAATTGATATGTCTAGGAGGCAGTTATAGAGGTGGAACTGGAACTCAGGGGAGAGGGGTGCTGGATTTCTTAGCTTTTAAAATGCTAAGTGCTTAGGGAAAATACAAAGTTTAGACTAGACATAGTTCCTTCTCGGAAGTGCTAACTGGCTAGTAGGGGGATAATATTTATTAAGCACCTACTATATGCCAGGTACTGTGCTAAGAGCTAGGGAATATAAAAAAAAAAAAGGGAAAAAACAGTTCCTGCACTCCAGGAGTACACAATCTAATGGGGGAGATAATAAGCAAACAAATATGTACAAACAAGCAATTTACAGGAAAGATAGGAAATTTTTTTTTTTAAGGCACTAGAATTAAGAGGGGTTGGGAAAGGCTTCCTGTACAAGGTGAGATTTTAGTTGTGACATGAAGGAAACCAGGGAAGCCAAGACGTAGAGATGAGGAGGGAGACCATTCCAGGCATGGTGGACAGCCAGGGAAAGTGCCAGAAGTATTTTGTTCAAGGAATAGCAAGAACGTTTATGTCACTGGTTCAAAGACAGAGCAAGATGTAAGAGGACTGGAAAAGTAGGGGGAAACTAGGTTATGAAGGCCTCTCGATGCTAAACAGAATTTTTGTATTAGATCCTAGAGCAATAGGGAGCCATTGAAATTTGTTGAGTAGAGGTGACACAGTTGGACTTCTAGGTTGAACCTGAGGGACTGGGAGAAAGGTGTTACTCTTGACACTAATGGGAAAGATTGGAGTGGTAGAATTTAAGAGGAAAGATCATGGATTCAGTTTTGGACATGTTGAGTTTAAGATGTCTACTAGACATTCAGTTTGAGGTGTCTGAAAAGGCAGTTGGGGATTCAAGATTAGACTTCAACAGAGAGCTTGGGACAGAACAGATAGATGTGATTGTCATTAGCATAGAGATTATAATTAAATTCATGGCAGCTGATGAGGTCACCAAGTGAAATCATATAGAGGACCTATATCAGAACCCTGAGGGACAGTTACAGCTACAGCAGCCCTGTATAACCTGCCACAAGAGACCCATGGGCCACTTGGCCTGCAGCTACAGCTTGTGCCGACCTGGGAATTGATGTGTTACCCTAACCTGGGATAGAGGAATGAGGATCTAAGGAGATTGAGAAGGAGAGGTCTGATAGGTAGAAAGAGAACCAGGAGAGGGTAGTGTCCTGAAAACCTAGAGAGAAGAAAGTATCAAGGAGGAGAGAGTGATCAAAAGTGTCACAGGCTAGTATTCTTATTTGAATGTAAATAAGACATCAACATCAATAGTTATAATACAATACATAACATTTCATGATGACTCTAATGGATAAAAGATCTCCTCATCAATGATCTCCCTCCAGTGATACATATCACAACCTATCTATGCTTTTGGAAGATTTTTCAGGTGAGGGGCAGAGGAATCTTTTGGAAGAAGGTGATATTGTATTTGGTAAGTATTGTATTTGGTAAGTAAGATAGTAAGTAGTTGAGCAGATTTTAATAGAAAGAGAAACTATCCCAGGCACAGGCAGAGAGAACTTCAAGTGAGAAGAGCATCGACTCTGAAGTCAGAAAACCTGAATTCAGATCCTCTCAGACACATTGCCTTATGACCTTGGGCAAGTCTCTTCATTTCCCTGGGCTTTAGTTTCCTTATCTGTAAAATAAGGGTATTGGGCTAGATGACTCTGGAGTCCCTTCTAGTTCTAGATCTGGGCTCCTTTAATCAATCTGAGCAAAGGCACCATATCATGTTTATGTTCAAAGGGGCGGCAAGTTGTGTATTTTGACTGGACCATGAAGTGTGAAGGGGAGAAATCTGGAAATGTAAAATGGCAGCTGTTTAGAAAGGGCCTTGGTTGCAAGGCAGCAGAATTTGAACTTTGCTCAGAACGGAATAGGGCTGGATGACCCAAAGGATAATATAAAGATGACCAAAACTTACAAATTATTGACAGCTTGCTCTTGAAGGGTGCTGTAAAATGCATCACTGGAAACATGAGCTGAAAAGGCTATGGGCTGGTTATGTATTTCTAGGGAGGGATAAGAGATGGTAGGCTAGGATCTGAATTAGTCTCTTTGAAATGTTAAAACACAAAAAGATCTCCTGATCAGAGGGTAGGTATTATGGAGGACTTACAGAAAGACATGGACAAGGATAGCTAAAAATAAAGACTGTTTGCAGTTTTCATGGACTTCAGTATTGGTTGGTTGGTTGGATGGTTGTTGTCCTTTGTTCTCAAAGAGGACCACAATGACATCACTATAAGTTTCAGTGTGTGCAACTGTGGTTCATCAGACTAATAGAATCTCGGAATGCTGTACCACAGGTCAGGCACAAATAGTCCATATGAACATTTGGACTGTATTCTCTAAATTTGCGCATCCTTCATTTCCTTTGAGCTGTTTCAATTCTGCTTTGCTCATAGAACACAGCACCTTCTCTGAAATGGGCACACTATGATGAGGGGCCCTGTGTTAGTATTTCCCATGTCACACAATCAATTCCAAAGTTCTTAAGAGAGACTTTGAGAGTGTCCTTGTATCGTTTCTTCTGACCACCATGTGAAAACTTGTTCTCCATAACAGTCTTTTTGGCAAGCTCACTTTTTGCATTCAAACAATGTGGCCAACCCATTGGAGCTGCACTCCCTGAAGCAGAGTTTGAATGGTTGACAGTTTAGTTCAAGAAAGCATCCTGCCAGGTGATCTTCAGAGTCTCCCTAAGACAATTCAAAATGGAAGCAATTCAGTTTCCTGGCATGCCGCTGTTATACTGTCCAGGTTTCACAGGCATACAACAATGAGGTTAGCACAATGACTCTGTAGACCCTTCAGTTTGGTAGTCAGCCTAATATCTCTTCTCTCCCATACTTTCCTTCCGACCCTCCCAAACACTGAGCTAGCTCTGGCAATGCATATGTCAACCTTGTTATCAATGTGTACACCCTGGAAAGTACACTGTATCAATATCATGGATCCATTGGAAGAAGTCTAATAGAATCAACTAAAAATGTATCATTAGAATCCCAAAAATTAAACAACTAGAGATGGATGAATGTCCATGCTTTTCCCACCCCAGAAAACAAATGCAGTCATTTTTTTTCTAAGTTGTCAATTTAGAAAATGGTTAATCACAGTGGTCTCTACCTTTCTCCTAATAAAATACAAAAATTAAGTTAACTTTTAATCTCCTATCATTTTTTAAAATGTGTTTATTTATTTTTAGTTTTCAACATTCACTTCCATAAGATTTTGAGTTTTAAATTTTCTCCCTCTTTCTTCTCTCCTCCCTCCTCAAGACAGCATGCAATCTGATATATATATATATATATATATATATATATATATATATATATATATATATATATATATATATATATATATATATATATATACACACACACATATACATTCATATTAAACATATTTTCACCTTAGTCACATTATAGAGAAGAATTAGAACCAATGGGAGGAACTACAAGAAAGAAAGAACAAAACAAAACAACAAAAACAAAAAAAAACAGAGCAAATAGTATGCTTCCATCTTCATTCACACTCCATAGTTCTTTCTCTGAATGTGGATAGCATTTTCCATTCTGAATCTTTTGGAGTCATCTTAGATCCTTGCATTGCTGAGAAGAGCTAAGTCTGTTGAAGTCAGTCATTGCACAATATGTATATTACTGTGTACAGTGTCCTCCTGGTTCTGCTCATTTCACTCAAGCAGCAGTTCAATATGTCTTTCCAGGTTTTTCTGAAGTCCATCTGCTCATCATTTCTTATTCCATTACATTCATAGACCATAACTTGTTCAGCCATTCCCCAATTGATGGACGTCCCTTCAATTTCCAGTTCTTTGGTACCATAAAAAAAACTGCTATAAATATTTGTTGTACATGTGGGTTCTTTTCCTATTTTTATGATCTCTTTAGGATACAGAACTAGAACTGATATTGCTGAGTCAAAGGTTAACACAGTTTTACAGTCTTTTGTGCATAGTTTCAAATTACTCTCCAGAATGGTTGAATCAATTCAGAATTCCACCAACAATGAATTAGTGTTCCAATTTTCCCACATCTCCAACATTTATCATTTTCCCATTTTGTCATGTTAGCCAATCTGATAGATGTGATGTGGTACCTCAGAGCTGTTTTGATTTGCATTTTTCTATATCAAATGTATAATCAATCAAATATAATCAAGTGATACATTTTTTCAGATGACTATAGATAGCTTTAATTTCTTGCTGTCATTTTTGAAAAACTTTAGCTTTAGTTTATCTTAAGTAGATATTAGATTAACTGAAATATAGAGGAAGAAGTCATCTACCTTTCTTGAAATTAATGCTTTTGTTTTAAAGTGACAGTCACCCAAATATTAAAATAAATTGATCATGTAAATGTAGCCAACTTATCCACAAAGGCTCAGTCATTCATCATCATAATAGAGATGGTGGAAAGGATGTGGGTACCAAAACTAATATGGACTATTTGTACCTGAACTGTGATAGAGCCTGACTAGTTCATAGTGATCTGATTAGTTACACACACTGTACCTTGATCCCAGGATGGTGATGTCATTTTGGTTTTCTTCCAGAACAAAAGACAACAACCATACAACCATCCAAAGAGTTAATGTGACTACACTTTGAATTTTTTAACTTTCCTTCTGCCTTTTTGTTTTTTACTATTTGGAGAAGATCAAATATTTATCATTTTCCTGTGACAAAAAGTCCCTACAAGTTTTCACTTAAGGCTCAGAAAAATGTTCGTGATACAGTATTTACTTATGGTAATGGCCTTGTAAAGACGAAGAAAAGAAAAGAAGTAGTTCAGATATTAGACATATTTTTTACAAATACTGAGATATTTCTCAGATGAAGGGTGAAGCAGTTCCTATTCAGTGTGTCTGAATGGCCTTAATCAAATTCTCACGGTAAAATTCTTCTTACAATGGTTTGGGTTTTTTGGGGGGTGGGGCCGGTCTAAGGATAGAGGTATGGGCTGAAATTTTTATAAATCTTAGAAAAGGGTAAGCTGAAGGAAAACAAAAGATTTGGGCAATTGCTTTTTGTTAAGATCAATGTTAAAAACAAAGCAATTGTTGAAGTTGAATTAGGTACCAAGTGAAGTGGTCATTATAGACATCATCATTGCCAAGCAACCATTCCTCTGGAGAGGCAATTTTCCTACTGTTCAATGTTAACCTAAGCATCAGCCCAGGAGTTATAGAGTCATAGAATGTAAATACTTAAGAGATACTCTAATTCAACTCCTTCATTTTTATAGAAGGGGAAACTGAGGCCCAGAGTTGAAGAAACTTTCCCAGTGTCACTTACTTAGTGCCAGAGGGCTCTCTAAAGATGTTAAGCATTTAGTAACATTTCATTAGAGGGTCTCCATGTTTGGCATGATTGTGGGAAAACTGAAAAAGTGGTTCATGAACCTCCATGTAGCCCCAATAGGGCTAATTCCATGGAAGCCATCTCTGTGAATTCATCAAATATTTCTGAAAAGTGGGTAGAAGTTACAGAAAATGTTAGAAAAATGTGCTAGAATTCAACTTATTAAAACTGTCTGATATTTAAAAAAAAGGAGTATGATGCAAATGGCAGAAATTTAAGGGATCTTAACTGTTGTATTTAATTGCTCTTAGAGGTACATCAGTAGTTCTGTAATCTCATATATGTGGGTATTGTAGTTGCAATTTGACCATAGATTGTCATCCCATAGGATGATTATCCATGTTTCCCCATATATTTTCCACCCTACATTCTAGGAGCCTTCCTCTATGTCTCTTAACATTAGATAATTAGCAATTAAGTACACAGATTATCTATCCATTATCCTTCACTCTAACTATTTAGTTGGCCCATGTCCTTTGCCAGTCACACATGGCATTCTTTAAGACTTTCTTGCACTGGTGACATATTATAAGAGTGCTTCTACCCTCCACATACCTCTCTTGGGTAACTTATAATTTTCTTTGGTAACTATGTAGTCAAGTCAAGTTCAACAAGTTTTTCTTAAGCACTTACAAAGTGTTAGGTAGGCTAGACACTTACTATGTTCTAAGCACAGAGTATACAAAGAAAGCATCCTTCAAGGAGCTCACAGTCTGACAGGGGAAACAAACATGCCAACCATGTACAAACAAGATATATGCAGGATAATTTGGATAATTGTTGTTGATCTTGTTCATCCCATGGCATTACAAGGGTGATGTCTTAAGACCTGAGTGTGAATTTGAAGGTAATATCAGTCAGAAAGCAACAGTATTAAGAGGGACAGGGAAAGGCTTCTTGCAGATGGTGGGATCTAGTTCTGACTCAAGCCAGGAAAGCCAGTGGGCAGAGATGACGAAAAACATTCCTGGCATGGAAATAGCCAATAAAAATGTCCAAAGTTGGGAGATGGAATGTGAGGAACATCAAGGAAGCCAGTGTCATTGAATCATGGGTTGTGGAGACAGGAACAAAAATTATAAGAGTCTGGAAAGTGACTGTTGTGACCTCTCACAAGCTACTTAATTTCTTTGGCTTCCTCACCCATAAAGTGAAGGGTTGAACTTAACGATCTCTAAGGTCCCTTCAAGGTGGACCAACCATCTATCAAGGAATCTTCACAGGTCTAAAGATAGAAGGGATCACAAGTCCATCTAGTCCAATACCCTTATTTTACAAATAAGAAAGTTGAGGCCAAAAGGCACTGGTCCAAATTCATACATCTACTACATGGCTAAATCAGAATTTGAATTCAGTTGCTCTGGCTCCCAAGGGTTGCCTGCCCTCTTCTGTATATATTTGATGTGGGATTAAATAGATTCTGTGACATGTGGTTTAACTCTAGACCCCAAGGAGAAAAATCTGCTTATCCTTTATTAAGTACTGAATATAAAGAAACCACTACCCCCAAATTCTGGAGATGTTCCTGTTGCCTCTTCTCTGATAGCCATCTCTTCTGGCTAATAGAAGACCATCAAATTGAAACAATCAGAAATTCAGAAAGATGCCTAACTACTTTTTTCAAAAAATAATGGTAATGATTTTATCCAAATGACAAACTTCAATATAAACTCACTTTTCTCTCCGGCAGGGATGGAGAAGAAGGAGGAAGGATGAGAGGGAAGGAATGTCACGTCATTTTCTTTAATGAAATATAGCAACAGTAACTCATCTAAATAAGTCTCTCCTAATTCTCAAGGTTACCTGGCCCTTATACTTAGTAACAGATAAACAGTGTGAAGCCTTTGTCTGGGGTGATTGCCAATTAAAATCGTCTTTTGGGTCTGTCCTTGATGGAAGGGCAAAAAACTGCTTCTTTGAGCACCATCTCTTAATAGAATGTATATATAAAATGAACATTGAAATCTGGGAAACTGACCAGACAGAAGAACAAGATGAATAACTTAAGGACAGCTAGGTGACACCACAATGCACGGAGTGCTGGACCTATATTTGAACCTGAGTTCAAATTCAGCCTCCACTACCTGCTGGTTGTGTGAACCTGGGCAAGTAGCTTAACTTCTGTTTGCCTCAGTTCCCTCATCTGTAAAATAGGGATAATAATAGCACCTGCCTCCCAGGGTAACTTGTTGTGAGGATCAAATTTGTAAAGTCCTTAGTAGAGGCCCTGGCACATAATAAGTACTATATAAGGTTTAGCTATTATTATAATTAACAACTGAGAAATTGTCCCAGCTGTGTTTCACTGGGTAAAAATTAATTTCAGTCTTTTAAGGTGAGGCTGTTGAACCCTAACTTTGACTGGTTCTTCATTTCAGAGATAGCTAGGTAGTACAGTGGATAGAGTGCTAGAGCTGAGTTCAAATTCTGCCTTGGATACTAACTAGCTGTATGGCCCTGGACAAGTAGATTAACTTCAGCTTCAGTTTGCTCAGTTTACTCATAAAATGGGAATAAAAATAGCACCTACCTGATAGGCTTGTTGTGAGGATCAAATGAAATATGTAAGATGCTTTGCAAACCTTAAAATAGATGTTAGTCATAGTATGTTTGAAAAACAAAACAGCTTATTTTAAGAAAATGTATTTTTCCTCCTGATACACCCACTGTTGCTAGGCCTTGTCTCTCTGTCTCACCCATTAATGCTGAATGAGGGCCACTCATGGTTACAGCAAGAATGGAAAGGGCTGGATCAGTGACTACCAGTAGCTCCTATGGGCCACTATGAGCTAGAAGTAGAAAGCACAGTCTGCCTGGTCAGTAATGAATAAATAGGTCAAATTGTTGCATGAGTGAATTATTAACTGACATGGGTATCTTAGCCTCCATTAATTCCAATGCTTCATTGAGGCATGGAGGTGACTCTTGACTCCCAAAAGGTTATGCCAATAAAGAATAAACTCTTGGTAGAGCCTATCAAGAGTGAAAGTGTTGATAGAGACCTAGCAACACATTGTGTATCTGTCAGAGAAGCTTATCACCAGAAGCCCAGCTGATGGTTAGATGATGATAATTTTTTTTTTCCATCATGACAACTCACAGAGACCATCTATCTAAAAAGAGTAGAGAGATCTCTCAGTGAAAAAAAAAAATCATAGTTCCTTGAAGTAGTGAAATTAGTGACATATGGGAGAGGGCATAGCAAAGTAGAAAGAACTCTAACTCTAGAATCAGACAATCAGACGATTTGGGTTAAAATCCCACTCTTGGTTATTCCTAGGCATACATCCTTATGCAAGTCATTTAACACCTCCCTGGGCTTCAGTTTTCTCACCTCTGAAAGTATCAGCCTATTAGAAGGCCTCTTGGGTGCTTTCAGCTCTAAATCTATAATCTCATGATCTTAACTCTTTTGGAGGGATACAGAGATTACTTTAACCCACTGCCTACCATGAGCAGAAGCCATTAAATCACTCTAATCCCTTCACACAGCACCCCAAAAGAAACCTGTGTACACAGACAAGCTCTTCAGAACCTGAAAAAAAGATGAGTGGAAAAGACCATGTGTGCCAAACCTCTTGGATACTGAGTTATAAGCCTATCTAATTTGGAAGCAAATGGTTGGATGACTTTGTTTCTGGAGGCTAGAGTAACGTCTGTGGGAACATGCTTGTTCTGCAAATTACCCTGGCCAGTGGATTTGCGTTTCATTGTCCTTGCTCAGAACTGACTATAAGTATTTAAAACTGAGCATACATGTATGGAAAAGAGAGCAGGAGGGAGAAGACTAAACCCATGGGATTGATTCTATTTGTGTCTCTGGCAAAGAGTTATAGACTGTAAATGTTCCCTTAACTCGGATCAATCTGTGATTTTATAGTTTGCATAATTCTCTCCACTTTTGTAGTTTACAATCCCCTCTGGGTCTTACCCCATGCAGTTCTTATTCATGTTTAAACCCATGCCTCTTATCAATGGGGTGTGGGGATGGAGTAGGAATTTGCCCATTTAAAAATTATTTGATATTTTCCTGATTTTTTTCTGTTACTAATCAACTAATCCATCAATAGGCATTTAAGTATTTAAGCATCTACCAGATGCTAGTATGTATTTAAGACAAAATAACACAAATAGGGATACAAAATCAAAATAATAATAGCTAGATACAGTGGGGGTTTTTTTAAGTTTATAGGTTGTTTTGCATGTTATCTCATTTGGTTCTCACAAGTCTGTGAGGTAGATACTATTATTATCACCACTTTACAGATGAGGAAACTGAAACTAAAAGAGATTAAGTGATTGGCCCAGGACCATATAGCTAGTAAGTATTGGAGCAGAATTTGAACTCAGGTCTTCTTGAACCTGAAGTCCAATGCTTTATCCACTCTGCCTTTTAACTGCCAAAAAAATGAAACCATCCCTACTCTGATAGAACTTGGAGTCAAACTGAAATGAGAGGTAACATGAGAGCTGGTCTTAGAGTCAGAAAGAACTGGATTCAGAGCTGCCCTCTGACACTGTGTGACAGTGGACAAGTAGACTAATCCACTTGGAGGCAGATTTGAGACAGGGTGACTAACTTGCAGGCTATTGTAGTAGTCCAGGAGAGAAGCAATGAGAACCAATACTAGGGTATTGGTAGTATTAGAGGTGGGGGAAGGGGCACATATGCAAGAGCTATTAGGAAGATGAAATCCACAGGATTTGACAATAGATTAGCTGGGGGCAGACTAAGGAGTTGAGGATGACACCTAGGTCATGATCCTGTGTGACTGGGAAGATGGTGGTGCCCTCTACTGTAAAAGCAAAGATAGGAGGAAGAGAAGATTAGAGGGGAGGATAATGACTTCAGTTTTAGAGGTGTTGAGTTTAAGATGTCTCATACATTCATCCAATAGGCAGTTAGAGATTTGAATCTGGAGATCAGGAGAGACATTAGGGCTGGATAAGAAAATCTGAGAATCATCATCATAAAGATGATAATTGAATTCAAGGTGGGAGATGAGATCACCATGCAAAATGGTATAGAGAGAGAAGAGGACCCAGAACAGTCATAGGGGACATGCATGGTTCATGGGCATGATGTGAATGAAAATTTGTATTTAATCATAGAAGTATTACTGGGAGCACCAGGCTTGCATATAGTAGCTATAGCCACCATGTAAGTCAAAGCATTTTCCTTTTAGTCGTGCTCATGCATACACAAAGGTAGCAGCAGTCATTCTGAGTATAAAGAATAAAACAGAAGAGAACACACAATTTTAGGTAACTTCTAGAATTAGTATTGTGGACAGAGGAAAAACTCAAGAGTCAGTGTGGCCAAAAAAGAAAAAGACGGTAATGTATATTCATACAGTTCTAAACATTCTAAAAGAGGCTTCCTGCCCCCCTCCCACTGCCTCATTCCTCTTCCCTCCTGAGCTCGAGACAATATAGGTCAGACAACTGTTATGTTTACTCATAGGTGCAGGAAAAGAATATTCATTGAACCCTATCTCTTAATGAAATTTTTATATAAAATCATACCACTGAAATGTGCAGGGCCATGTGATAGAAGGAACACCAGGTGCTTGCTAAATCTTTTCATTTCAGTACTTCTTGTAGAAATAAACTAATCTCAAGAAGTTTTCCCAGAGGCTACAAGCAGTCATATGAAGTTTAACAATTTACTTATTGTACTTCCTGATAAACCCTGGTTTTGGCAGGGTTTGGCATCCATGTTCTTTGTTTTTATGCTTTGTTGAGCTTTATTTTAAGCAGCTAGATCATTTGTACTCGTGGTATATTTTCTTAAGTCTTGAAACTTTATCCACAGTGGCATGGTACAATTCCCTGAACTGGCCATGTGGCTTTCTCTAAGGTAATAGATCATGAACTGACATACAAAACAACTTTTATTTCATTTGTGTAGTATTTTTTCTACTGTCTGAATGCATTCTGGGGAGGTGGTGCTTCCTGGAGGGTGAAAAGTCAACTCTCTATGAACCCTAAATGTTTTCCTCTTTGGGGGAAGCTGCTGTTGCTGAGTAGCACTGAGACCATGTACCTTTCTGGATAGAAGTGGGGCTCATTGAAGAGGGAAGGACATTTGTCTAAACTGTTTTAGATTTAGGCTTAAGTCCTGTGTGTATTGCCTTTTCTGTAGGCTTTTGTATATGTAGTCACTGGATTGTCAGCTTGAATGTTTGCATGGGAACTGAGGACTCCTTTCACTTTTTCTCTAGAGACAATACGAGCTATATTCTTATATGACTGTGTATGTGTGTGTGTGTGTGTGTGTGTGTGTGTGTGTATGTGTGTGTGTGTGAATATGAAAACAAACCTAGTTTCCTGTAAAACCAGGGCTTGGAGTTTCAAGCCTTAGGACTCATACCTTGCTTCTCCAAAGCCTTTCATCCCTTGTTTGGTCACTTTGATCTAGCTCAGCCTAAAACAATTTTCATTAATTGATGGTTTCTGTATCATTGCAGTTCCTTCAATTTAAGTACAATCATTGAAATTCATTGAATTAAAAAAAAACCTTAGAGATCACTTAATCCTTGGAGTAATTTTAGAAGGGAATGCAATGGAAAAATGAAAACTTTTTTTTTTTTTTAAACTTCACTTCACAGGTATGTCCTACGGCAATTCCTGAAGTCTGGGACTAGGCAATCTTAAAACTTGATATTCCTAGAGTCTAGCCCTACAGTACTTTGCACATATTAAGCACTTAGTAAAGTTTGATAATTGAATTGTACTTAATGACTGTCAATCTATTTTGGAACTTGAATAGAATATTTCTTTAATTGTTTCATAACAACAATAACAGTAATAATAGCTAGAATGTATTTAATTTTGAGGCTTGTAAAGTACTTTATAATATTATCTCAGAACAGCCCTGGAAGCTAGGTGCTGTTACATTGTACAAAGGAAAAAAATGAGACTGAGAGAGGTTAAGAGACCAGGGTCACATAACTGGTGAGTATCTGGGGTCACATTTGATCTCAGGTCTATCCTGACTCTAAGTCCACTACTTTATCCACTATGCCACCTACACCTGCCTTTCTGTTTCATGTGTAAATCTATTCTTTGCAGATGGATTTCCTTGAGGGTCTCTATCATGTACTTCTGTATCACCAGAGTGTTATCACAGAGTTAGGCACACATTTGTCCAGACTGTCACTAGTTTAGTAACATACTCTCCATATTTAGTAATATGCTCTTTCAGCCATAGTTTCTTTCTGTGTCAAATGAGGAATTTAGACTGTGTTCACCGCAGTTGACACCATAAAATCAGCAGGACTTCACAGTTGACTAGATATGGGAAAAGTTGAGTGTGAAGAATTGATGATTAACTCCAAGGTTGTGAACCTAGCTGGCTGACAGGGTTGGGGTACCCTCAACAGAACTAAGGAACCTGGGATGAGAGAAGGGGTTAAAAGGAAATATAATAAGTTCTGTTTAGGTCATGTTGAGTTCAAGGTGTCCATAGGACATTCAGTACCAAATGTCCAAAGGCAATTGATGATACCACTTTGATTCAGGCCCTCATCACCTCATGGTTGGACCTCAAGCCTGCTGGTTGGTCTCTCTGCCTCAAGTGTTTCTACACTCCAATCCATCCTTCACTCATCTATCAAATTGATCTTTACAGGTCTGACCCCACCACCCCTCTATTCAGTAAACTCCAGTGACTTCCCATTATTTCCAGGATCAAATATAAAATCATCTGTCTGGTTTTTAAAGCCCTTCCTAAATAGGTCCCTGCCCAGCTTCCCAGTCTTCTTATACCTAGCTCCCCATCATCTATGATCAGTGATACTGACCTTCTTTCTGTTCACATCTAACATTCTGTTTCTCAGCTGTGCATTTTCACTGGCTGTTCTCCATAACTGGAACTCTCTCCTTCCTCAGCTCTAGCTCCTGGATTCCCCAGCTTCCTATAAATCTCAGCTAAAGTTCTACATTCTACAAGAAGTGGGGACAACACGTGTAGACAGCTTTTTCTAGATGTTTGGCTGTGAAAGAGGAGACAGAGATATAGTGTGATAGCTTAAAGGGATATAAGTAGGATCAAGTAAAAGTTTATTATAGATGTTAGGATGGATATGTAGGCAACAAGGAAAGAGCCAGTAGAGAGAAAGATTAAAGATACAGAGGGGATGAGAGGAGCATGATTGCAAGTGTAAGCTGTTAGAAGCGAGGGAAGGGGACAGGAATGAATGCCTAAGCAGGGGATTAGTCAGGCTTGATGAAGAGAGTACCTACCTCTTAGTCAGAGACTACAGGGAAGGTGGAGAAAATTGAGGATGATGTCAGGGGATCTTGAGATATAGAATTAGGGAGATGTTTCTTAGTAAAGTAGGTCCTTTACTGAGTGGGAAGAGAGAGGAATGATGTGTGAGATTTGAGGAGGAAGAAGAGATTTGGAAAAAAACACTGTATGATAGAGAATAAATTAGGGAAGAATAAAGGGGTCACCTCATTAGGGCCCTACTTTTTAGTGACACTAGACGGCATTCTAGTGTTGAATGCCTTCTGCATTGGTTAGCAGCACATGAATAAGACCAGAGAAGGCAGATGATAGGGATAATCCATATTTGGGGTTTGGCAAGGTACAAATGGATAAGACAAGGGACTTGGGGAATTGATAACAAATACTTAAATGGGTGAGCTCTAGGGTCAAAATTGGGAAGTGAGGACAATGAATCTAGAGCAAAGTGACTGCCTAGGAACCAATTAGGGTCAAGGTGAGAATGAAGGACAGATTTAGGAAGAATGAGGAACAGTGTGAGATGGAAAGAGCAGATTATGGTCAGATACAGGGGTGGTTCTGTAGAAAGAGTGATGAATTTAGGGCTAAAGAGCATGGATTAAAATCCTGCCTCTCTTACTTACTCCCTAGAACCCTGGGCAAATTACTCAACCTCTCTGAGCCTCAATTTCCTCTTCCGCAAAATGAAGAGAATTACTAGATGACCTCTGAGGTTCCTTCAAACTTTAAAACTATGATCCTGTGCTTCTGTCTTCCCATGTTCATCACTAGATAGAAAATTTCAGAGTTCTTGATCATGGAAATAGAACATGTATGGGTAATGGTGAGATTAAGGGTATGAACATCCATACAACAGTCTGAGTTGGAGTGAAGGTGTAAATCATGGAGGTTTAGGAGATTGATGAATTGGGAGGCCAGGCTCCTTAAGAAGGTGGTAGTGGCAGATATTCTGTAGTCCTCAAATATAAAGGGCAGGAGTTGGAATAGACAGAGACTTCAAAACACATTCTGAACTCTTTGGCAAAGGAGAAGGAATAACCCGAGATGTTGGGGTGGTGTATTAGGTAACTGCTGGATGGTTAGATATCCAGTTGGTGTGACATACAGAGGAGGAAAAGTTGCTGAGTTGGTGGAGACAGAAAGAACATCAGTAAGTGGGAAGGACCTACCTACCTGCTAGTGTATCAGAGGGCCTGAAAGATAGCGGGGCTAGTCCTAAGTGGGGTATCTGGGTATGGACAGCATATATTGTCCCTCGTGGAACAGGTGCAGATGTCCCCCTGAGGGTATGTGACCAGATACAAAGCATATTAAAACTTGAAATGTGCAATAAGTACATTTCTGGTATATTAAACTCTGGACCATCTTATTGATCCAGAACCAGCATCCTTCAATATCTTTCCTTAATGATCATTGGGCTTACCCTGGCTTAGTTTCTGGCACCACCCTTCTAACATTCCTTATACTCTGGTTTATCTGGTTGGCACCTTCTTAAGAATGACTTGGTTGCTTAATTCCTGCGGGCTTTGGTGTGTAACCGAAAAGTAATGGACTGATCATAAGCAATTCAAGAGACAAGAAAATGTGGCACTTAAGAAACTTCCCATGTGTATGTGCAAATATAAACAGTACTTATATACATCTAAATCATGATTTTATTTTTTCATATTCCAGCCATTTGGTGACAAATCTACTGCAGCATAAAGCAACAATAGCAATAAAGTTGTTATGTAGAGCATAACAGTACATTCGCAACTCACTAAATCTACAAGCTGCTTTATTTTTAATCAGTTCAATACTTAGTTTGAATCATAAATTAGCACCGGCAGAGTATTCACAGTCAAGGCATTCTTTGTTGCAAATAACCTGTGAATTAAACAATCTGTTTCACGTGTGCCATTTGAAAACCAAAGCTCTTTTTCTCCTTATGACGGGAACAATCAGCTTACCCAAGGAAATCATGGCATTGAGATGAAAATCACATCATAAAGTCTCTGAAGAGATGGCAAGTTGCTGCAGAGCAATAACTGTGTTCTTGGCTCAAAGCAACTGCAGACATTACTAGAACATAATAGGAGAATTGTACCCTTCCCATGATTTTGTTATTGTTTAGTTGGATTTTTTGCAAGTATAAAGAATTTTCTTTTTTTTATTTATTTTGTTAAATATTTCCCAAAAATATCTTACCATTCATTTTTCAAAATTCTGAGTTCCAAATTCTCTCCTTTTCACCCCGCCCCTTGAGAAGGCAAACAATAAAGCATAAAAAAATTAATCATGAAAAATACATTCAGCTTTTAGTAGCTACATACTCTTGAAATATTTCTCTTCTTCCACTGAATAACTTCCTCAGTTAGTTAGACCCTCATCATCACTCATTTCCTATTTTTGATGTCCATGTTTGTCAGAGAAACATGATAGTGTAGTGTAGCGAATGGAGAACTGGGCTTGGTGTCAGAAAAAAACCTGGGTTCAGGTTTTATCTCAGACATCCTTAATGAATGCTTATGGATTGATTTCATGGAGACTTTCAGACTTTGCCTTCTCCCTCCACCCTTCCAGCCCCCTTCTCCCACTTGAGGATTCCTCCCAGAACGTCTATTTGGAGGAAAGACCTAGAGAAGACTTTATGTGTTGTCTTTCCCCATTAGAGGGAGGAAGCTCCCTTTTGCTTGTACGTGTATCCCCAGATCTTAGCATGGAGTTTGGTACACAGTAAGTGCTTATTAAATGCTTACTGACTAACAAACTGCTTGTCAGTGCCTTAGGAAACTGTCAAGACCATTAAGAGTAGTTGCAAACTTCATGGCTAGAGAGATTTCTCTCCCACCCCCTCCCCCATAGAAGTTCACCACACTAATGAAATAAGAAGTGTGGTACACACACACACACACACACACACACACACACACACACACATATACACACGCACACACACACACACATTATCCGGAAGAAAATCTTCACAGAATATCACAGTTGACAGGAATTTCAGAAGCCGTCTACTCCACACTTCTATACCTGCCCTTTATAATGTAGCCAGTAGTTATCAAACACAGGTCACCTGGTTGTTGTTGTGTTTGTCCTTCATTCTTGAAGAGGACCATGACATCAAAATGATGACATGACTTGCAGTTGACTTTGATTTGGGTGAGGGAGGGCTGTGCAAGGTCACCAGCCTCACTTCTCCTCCAGAGCCATCTGGGTCCAGTGGCCTGATTCATCAGGACGATTGGAGATGGCCCAGGATGCAATGTGAGACTCTGGCCCTTTTAGGCTAAGGTCTTACAGCATTCTCACTTTAAGTGAGATAAACCCATTCAATGAATAGTCCTCTTTAGGTAGTTGCTCAAGGGATGGCTCTTTAATAAAAATAAAAAAATAAAAAAAAAATCAGACTGGGAGGAGGAGACCCTCAAGGTTCCTGGGTAAAAGAGAAACTCTAATAACACAGAAATGACTACTCTTTGAGACAGTTCATTCCATTGTAGAACAGCTGTAATTGTTAGGACGTTTCCTTACACTGACCTGAAATCTGCCTCTCTGAACCTCCTCCCTGCCATCACTACCTCCCTCTCCTCATGTCCCTAGTTCACCCTAGTTTATTAGATTTTTGTTCTTCTCAGATTAGGTGCTCTGACCATGGCGTGTATTTTAGCTTTAGGGTCACTGAAGGAGGACCAAATTCTTAAATTTCCTCTTGTATCTCTCCTTTTCCCCCTCCCAGAAGACCATCTCAAAGCATATTTTTTAAAAAAGAGAAAAGAAACAAAAAAAGCTTTGTTTGATCTAATTTTACTCATTTCAAGTGTACATGTTAATAAGGATATTTTGAGCAAAAATGGGGAAGAAAGCACTCATTTAGCAGTTTCATGACTTCTAAATGAAAAACTGATAGGGAAGCATATCTAATTTAGTAAACTATTTTGAGGTTGGAAAGCTGTTTTATGCTTTTTACTGCGGGAAAGGCACAATTCAGTGCCAAGTGAGGGAGGGTAGAAAAGCCTGCAAGGTCATCGTAAATAATCAAGCCTTTTTAAGCCTTTCCTATCACCCTTAGACACACAACAGTAGTGCATTGGGATTAGCCTCACTAGAGACAGGAATGCCCAAGTGGATAGAACATGGAAGTCTGAAAGTCATGAGATGGTGAGCCTGATGTTTTCTTCCCTACTGAGTGAATTAGGAATCTGAAACTAACATTATCCCTTTGGGGTTCCTCATGTATAACAGTGGAGAAATAGTGATGATGCCCACCTGTGTTGGGAGATCTTGTGATTCTAAATGAGACTCAAAAGTCTAAATCTATTTGGAAGCCAGGGAGACACTATCAAAACATAATATAAGAACTGGAAAGGGAGGGAGAATACATTTTAAAGTATCATCCAGTCAAGAAACATTTGTTAAGCATCTGCCAGGTACTGTGCACATTCTGGGGGTGCAAACACCAAAATTTTTAAGTGTTCTTGGCCTCAAGGATCTTATAATCTAGCTTCGTGGATTTGTGATTTCACCAGCAAGGGTATTCCCTCCACCAAAGCAGAGAGCAATTTATCCACTTATCAAGAGCCTTGGAGAGTTGCTGTTTGTAGAGCTAAAAAATTTATTACCCTGTACAGACAAGCTGGTGACAAGTATTTCATTTAACTAGGCTTATCCTTAAACAGCAGTCATATAAGGTATCACTAGTCCCTTCCTCACAGTCTTTCTGAGACCCCTTAAAAAGTCTAGATTCCTATAAAGTTCAACTCAAGAATCAATGAGACCTTCCCCTATTCTCTAGCTTCTAATAATACTTTCCCCTAGACATTATATAACATATGTATATGTGCATATGCCCACATGTGCCTGTGTGCACATGTCTCTGTGTGTGTGTAGGAAGGTATTTCTCATGTTTTATGTACACATATGTACACATGGGTTTGTGTAAATGCAGCTGTAGTGGAAACTTGAGTCTTGTCTAAAAGGGAGCAAAGAGAAGGGACCATGAGGCTGGCCTCTCTGCTTTTCCTCAGAGAGGGAATGCTAGACTAGAATGATCTCTGTCTGTGCATACACACACACACACAAACACACACACACACACACAAATATATCTGTCATAGAATATAAACTCCTTGAAGACAAGTGATGTTTCAAGTTTTGTCTATGAATGCTCATTGCCTAGAACATTTGGTTTTTGGTAAACACATGATTTCATCATTGTATAGATCTACAAGGAAGAAGTTCCCTTTACCAATATTAATCAGAACCTGCTCTTCAGCTACCTTGAGAGGTACCTGGGTAAACTGAGAGTTAATGACTTGCCCAATGTCACTCTGCTAATATGTGTTGGATACAGGCCTTGAACTTTGATCTTCCTGATGCTGAGGCTAACTGTCTATTCATTATGCCACATTGCCTCTACCTGGCATACAGTAGATGCTTAATGGAGGCTTACTAATTGTGAACTAGAACCCGCTGGAACTTGCTATATTTTGACCTAGTTTTTGAAAGCCTAGTGTCAACAGCACACCAAGATGTGGCCTTGTAGTAGGACCTTTGGTGAAGTTTTAAAGAATGTTGTCTGAAAAACTGGGCTGCTATTTTTAAAACAAAAACCAATGCCCCATATCTTTAAAAATAAAAAAAGTGAAAGGACTTTGCATGTCATCAGAGCTCTTGTTTGAAGTTTAACTTACAATCCATGGAATTTGGATTTGTAGGTAAGCTCTATATGGTCAGAAGTGTGAAGAGTTATCTTTTAGCAATACATAATATAATATTATTGTATGTAAGTATATAAAATATTATATAATAGTACTTTTACAATAATAAAGTATTTTTTTGTTCCATAATCTTTTATAGACTTGTTTAATCAAGGAGCAGCTCCATGGATCAGGGGTAAGTGTTTCCTGTGGTCTGCTCTGGACAGTGTCCAGCCAAATAGAAGATTCCACCAGCCAACCATCTCTCTGTGGCCTTACAGAGCAAAGAAAGAAAAATGAATCGACTAGAGAGCAGCATGAGAGCGTGCTTCTTGCCTCCTGCGCCCTTCCTACTAAGCCTCTTGGCGACTTTTGCTGCAGCTAAGAGTATAACTAACAGCACTTTAAACAGCACAGATGTGACCTTGGGATCCATGCCTGCCATTATTGCCAGAGTGGACCATGTGATTGTCAAAGAAGGGAAAAGTGCCTTGATCAACTGTAACATTCACGGCATCCCTGACCCCCATTTCAAGTGGTATAATTCCAATGGCCACTTACTGAAGGAAGAGGAAGACCAGGAGGGCACAGGAGGAGGTAGGACCAAATGTTGTGTTAAATTTGATGCAGCCCAAATGAGGCCTTGGGAGCCAAAACATTGCGTGAAAGCTGTATTTATACTGTCTTCTTGTTTTATGTTTTCTTATGAGCCAGAAAATAAGTGGGGAGAGGGAGAAACAGCACTGACCATACATAATGGTGAGAGGGGCAGAGGCACTTTTTGTACAGAGGTTTGTCAGATGATCCCTAAAATTGCTCTCAGCTCCATAAAACTATGACTAGCCTGTGTTTGAAAGCAGCAATCACTTTATCATTCATTTCTCATTTAAAATGACAGTGTGGATTGCATGCACATGAACGCGCCCCCCCCCCTTTTCATCCCCAATTTCCTTATCTGTAAAATGGGGAAAATAATAACACCTACCACACAGGATCAGAAGAGCCCACTGCAAACAGAAAAGCCCTGTGCAAACTTTAGAGCACCATATGAATTTGAGCTGCTTCTGTTTTTTATCACAGCACATCCGTAGATGCTATCCTTAGCTATCACATAGGATCCTTTCCATTCTGTGCTATTTGAGAACTGGCTTAAGTTTCCAGACAGCTTCTTCTAGATGAAGGGAAGATGTAATAGCCAGAAAGACAGCAGAGGAAAGAATGTTTCTTAATGAGATAGATTTATTTAGAGCATTTTGTGGCAGAGTTAATACAAGTCCCTTAGCACCCAGGTTGCTTCAAGAGTGTGACTAAGGCACTCCAGAGAATTTAGCTCATCAAGCAGGGTTCTTCTGCTTTTGTGTGGCTAAATCTTGCTTAGGGTGTAAGAGGTAAGTGATCAATAATAATAGCCAGCATTTAGATAGCTCTTTCAGATTTACAAAGTGCTTTGTATCTATTGCCTCAATTTATCCATACAACCTGTGAGGGAAGTGCTATTATTCTCCCCATTTTACAGATGAGTTAATTGAGGCCCGAAGTAGTTAAGTAACTTTTCCAAGACCACACAGGTCCATTAGTTAAGTGACAAAGGCAAGATTATTCCAGAGAAAGACAGTATAAAGGAAATAGACCATTGTAGTGGAAAGGACACTGGACTACTAGACTGAAGAACTGGGGTAAGCCTGTTAGACACTTTGAACCTTTTTTCTTCATCTGTAAAATGGGGAAAATAATATTTGTACTGTCACCTCACAAGACTTTTGTAAGGGTCAAAGGAGTTGATTACACATGAAAGAGTTTCACAGGGCTATACATTGTTCTTATACTATCTCCACCTCCTTTTTATTCATGTACACACACCCCTTAGGCATCCTTTCAATGTAAAGGTGGGAGATAATGAACTTCTCAAGTCTGCCAATTATCAGCTCTCTTTCCAATGACCAAGGGCAATATTAATGCCCAGAGGCACCAAGATGGCACCATAATGCATAAGTTAAACACTGAGTTCAAATTCAGCCTCAGACACTTACTAGTTGTGTGACTTTGAGCAAGTCACTTAACCTTTGCCTCAATTTCCTCAACTTAAAAATGAGAATAATAAAAGTATGCTTCTCAGGGTTGTTAGGATAAAATGAGATGATGTTTGTAAAGTGCTTAGCACAGTGCCTGGAACATCATAGTTGCTAGTTATCATCATCATATCACAGTGAAGCTGAAAATATTGACAATGAACATCACTACATATCTTTAACTTTTTTTCCTCTACTTTAGATAGATAACAATTTCACGCTTGAACTCTGATGGAAAGGGCTTTTGGAAACAAATAAGAAAATTTCAGCCAGCTAGCATTTATTAGGCACCTGTTGCATGCCAGATACTGTGCTAAGAGTTGGGGTTACAAAGAAACCATAAATCAGTCTGCTCTCAAGGAGCTTACAATCTAAATGGGAGAAGTAACACGTGAACAATGATGTACAAATGAGCTGTACACAGCAGCTAGGGTTTTGACCTAGTAAGACCTTGAGCAAGTCAGTCATCATTTGTAAAAAGAGATTTTTGGTCTTTAAGTTTGTCTCCCAAGGTTCTCTTCCTGTTCCCTAGTATAATGAATTGCAATTTTTGTTTGTTTGGGTTTTTTTTTTTATTTTTCTGGGGTGAATTCAGCGGTGTTGTCAGGGGGATGTTGAGATTTGTATGATATGTAGGATTGTTTGACCCAGCAATAAATAGCCTCTCTTTACTTTGCTTCTCTAGTTGATAATTTTTCTGCCTTCTCTCTTGTAATTATTGCTTATCACACCTAATAAATTTCTCTTCCCTACTACCTACAACCAGCTTGTAAACTTGTGTGGGAGACAGCATAGTATGGTAGAAAGATTACTGGTTTTGGAATCACAGGGCCTGGTTTCAAATCCTGACTCTATCACTTATTTCCCCTTATTCGTCTTGACCTCAGCTTCCTTATCTGCAAAATGAAGGCATTGAAATCAATGACCACTAAGGTCCTTTCTAGTTGTAAGTCTAGGGAGTACAATGATTATAGCACTGGGCCTGGAGTCAGGAACACCTGAGTTCAAATTTGGCCTCAGACACTTACTAACAAGCCATTTAACCCTGTTTGTCTCAGTTTTGTCATCTGTAAAATGAGCTGGAGAAGAAAATGGCAAATCACTCCAGTATCTTTGTAAGAAAACCCCAAAAAGGGTCACAAAAAGTCAGCCATGACTGAAAAATAGCAGCAGTACCTGGCATAGGGCCTTGCACACAGCAATTAATAATATTTGTTGTTAAAATGAATTCCCTACTTAAAGATTTTACCTTAAATATGGACACACCCTGTACTGATATAGATTGTAATTCTTATGAAACTTAATAAAAAGTCTTTTAATAGGAAGTATTTTCTGTGGCCAAAAAATCCATCACAGCCAACCTGGTGATGAGTATCTCTGTTAGTTTGATCCATCCTCTGTGGGCGGACACAGTCTACTACTCAACCTGCTACCAGCTTTTCCAACTTGGTAGAACCCTTCCAGAGTTCACGATTGGTCAGCCTCACCTTTAAAAACCCAAGGTCATCTCCTCTGTAGGGTGAGTTATCAGAGACTTTGAATGATATATACAAACAGTTCTGTAGTGGGGCTTTGGGCCAGGTCCAGGCTAAGTTCCTGTTGTACTTCTGGGTGATCTAGTAAGCCTGGTTGCTCTCACTCTGGGTTACCTTCACCTCCACTGACCTCCACCAGAACACTGGTTCTTTAGGGGCCTTATATGGTGTCTCAGGACAATGGTAGAGCTGGAAAGTACCTTAGGCATCATCTGGCTCATCCCCCTCATGTTATAAAAATAGAGTCTTGCTTAATGTCAGTCAGAAACAGAGAAAGAACTGTAGTATCCTTGGAGAAGATTGAAGTTAAAGCTTTTCTAGCTCCCAACAAATTTATCCCCTTAACCTAACCTTCACAGCCCTCCCCCTAAGTAAGAGCCAGCAGGAAATGACATCACACATGTCTAGTGACCATAGTGACTGGGAGTTCTTCCCAGACACCCACAGCCTCTTACACACTCTGGCCCCTGTTCTTCTCCAGGTCTGCTTTGGGGCTGGGTCACTGCTGGGGCCACTGCCCTCATTGGAATCATGGGAATGGAATTCCAACCTGGATTTACCACCCACATGGATCCTACAGTCAAGGTTATCCCTGGGCACTGGGAATTGTGGGGACAGTGGGGTCCAACACCTCTGTCTAAGGAAGGAAAACGGTATCAGCTACCAGAGCTTTCCTCAGACTAATGAGTCTACCACAAAATTATAAATTTGCCCCAGATTACTTTTCTGTATCATTTCTTTTTTTTTAAATTAAATTTATTTATTTAACTTTTAACATTCATTTTCACAAAATTTTGGGTTACAAATTTTCTCCCCTTTTATCCCCTCCCCCCCCCAAACACCAAGCATTCTAATTGCCCCTATCACCAATCTGCTCTCTCTTCTATCATCCCTCTCTGCCCTTGTCTCCGTCTTCTCTTTTGTCCTGTAGGGCCAGATAGCTTTCTATACCCCTTTACCTGTATTTCTTATTTCCTGGTGGCAAGAACATTACTCGACAGTTGATCCTAACACTTTGAGTTCCAACTTCTTTACCTCCCTCCCTCTCCACCCCTTCCCTTTGGAAGGCAAGCAATTCAATATAGGCCAAATCTGTGTAGTTTTGCAAATGACTTCCATAATAGTTGTGTTGTATAGGACTAACTATATTTCCCTCCATCCTATCCTGTCCCCCATTACTTCTATTCTCTTTTGATCCTATCCCTCCCCATGAGTGTCGACCTCAAATTGCACTCTCCTCCCCATGCCCTCCCTTCTATCATCCCCCCTACCCTGCTTATTCCCTTATCCCCCACTTTCCTGTATTGTAAGATAGGTTTTCATACCAAAATGAGTGTGCATTTTATTCTTTCCTTTAGTGGAATGTGATGAGAGTAGACTTCATGTTTTTCTCTCACCTCCCCTCTTTATCCCTCCACTAATGAGTCTTTTGCTTGCCTCTTTTATGAGAGATAATTTGCCCCATTCAGTTTCTCCCTTTCTCCTCCCAATATCTTTCTCTCTCGCTGCTTGATTTCATTTTTTTTTAAGATATGGTCCCATCCTCTTCAATTCACTCTGTGCACTCTGTCTCTATGTATGTGTGCGTGTGTGCATGTGTGTGTGTAATCCCACCCAGTACCCAGATACTGAAATGTTTCAAGAGTTACAAATATTGTCTTTCCATGTAGGAATGTAAACAGTTCAACTTTAGTAAGTCCCTTATGACTTCTCTTTGCTGTCTACCTTTTCATGGTTCTCTTCATTCTTGTGTTTGAAAGTCAAATTTTCTTTTCAGCTCTGGTCTTTTCATCAAGAATGCTTGAAAGTCCCCAATTTCATTGAAAGACCATTTATTCCCCTGAAGTATTATACTCAGTTTTGCTGGGTAGGTGATTCTTGATTTTAGTCCTAGTTCCTCTGACTTCTGGAATATCCTATTCCAGGCCCTTCAATCCCTTAATGTAGAAGCTGTTAGATCTTGTGTTATCCTGATTGTATTTCCACAATACTTGAATTGTTTCTTTTTAGCTGCTTGCAATATTTTCTCCTTGACCTGGGAACTCTGGAATTTGGCCACAATGTTCCTAGGAGTTTCTCTTTTTGGATCTCTTTCAGGCGGTGTTCTGTGGATTCCTTGAATATTTATTTTGCCCTCTGGTTCTAGAATCTCAGGGCAGTTTTCCTTGATAATTTCATGAAAGATGATGTCTAGGCTCTTCTTTTGATCATGGCTTTAAGGTAGTCCCATAATTTTTAAATTGTCTCTCCTGGATCTATTTTCCAGGTCGGTTGTTTTTCCAATGAGATATTTCACATTATCTTCCATTTTTCCATTCTTCTGGCTTTGTTCTGTGATTTCTTGGTTTCTCATAAAGTCCTTAGCCTCCATCTGTGCCATTCTAATTTTGAAAGAACTATTTTCTTCAGTGAGCTTTTGAATCTCCTTTTCCATTTGGCTAATTCTGCTTTTGAAAGCATTCTTCTCCTCCTTGGCTTTTTGAACCTCTTTTGCCAATTGAGTTAGGCTAGTTTTCAAGGTGTTATTTTCTTCAACATTTTTTTGGGTCTCCTTTAGCAGGGAGCTGATCTGCTGTTCATGCTTTGACTTCATGTCTCTCATTTCTCTTCCCAGCTTTTCCTCCACCTCTCTAACTTGATTTTCAAAATTCTTTTTGAGCTCTTCCATGGCCTGAGCCCATTGGGTGGGCTGGGACACAGAAGCCTTGATTTCTGTGTCTTTGCCTGATGGTAAGCATTGTTCTTCCTCATCAGAAAGGAAGGGAGGAAATGCCTGTTCACCAAGAAAGTAACCTTCTATAGTCTTATTTCTTTTCCGTTTTCTGGGCATTTTCCCAGCCAGTGACTTGACCTCTGAATATTTTCCTCACACCCACCTCGCCTCCTGATCCTCCCAGCCAGCGTTTGGGGTCTGAGATTCAAATGCTGCTTCCAGCCTCAGGGCTTTGGGTGGGGGCGGGGCTGCTAGTCAGTGTGAGATTAAGTTCAGGTGGTCAGGTCGGGGTAGGGCCGCCTCTCAGGCTCAGTTCCCTCAGGGAGTTTATGCACAGACCTTCAACAATGGATCCAGGCTCCTGCCTGCTTGGGGAGCCCCGGTCTGCCGCCGCCCCTCAGCTTCTACCTCCCGGGGGGGGCCTGAGTTATGGGGGCACCCCACTCCGCCCTCGACCCACCAAAGAGACTCTCTCACCAACCCCCGTCACCTGTGGGTGGAGGGACTTGTACGGCCACTGCAGATCCCGTCCCTGAAGCCTGCTTGGATCTATTCCTCTCGGTGCTGCGGCTGCGGCAGGTCTGGGCTGGGCTCCGCGTCTGCAGCGCGACGGACCTTTTGCGAGAGGTTTGCAGGTCCCTCTGTGGGTGGAGGGACCCGCGTGGCCGCTGGAGATCCCATCCCTGAAGCCCGCTCGGATCTTTTCCTCTCGGTGCCGCGGCCGCAGCAGGGCTGTACTCAGCTCCCAGTCCCGGCACCCAGTCCGCAGCACGAAGGACCTTTTGCGAGAGGTTTGCAGGTCTCTCCGGAACAGAAATCTCCCTCGCTCCAATGTTCTGTGGCCTCTGGGTGCAGAATTCGCTGTGAGTTACTTCTTTGTAGTTGTTCTATGGGTTGTGGGTTCGGAGCTATGTGTATGTGCGTCTTTCTACTCCGCCGTCTTGGCTCCGCCCCCTGTATCATTTCATATATATGTGAAGTGGTAAAAGAGCAGGAGACTTAGAATAGAAAGACCACCTTGGTTTCCTCACCTGTACAGTGTAAACTAGCCTTCCAAAAGCCTTCATTGCTCTGGAATTCCATGATCCTATGTATAGGAAGGTTCCCTCTATATGAGGAATGCATTTTTGTAGCAATGACATTTAAGTACAGTAACCTTCCCCTGGCTAGTTTTAATTTGTAAACCAATCAGGTAGTTAATCAATGGTGGTCTTGTTTCAGGGTTGGCAAGCTATCTGTCTGACTGTTCATGGGTGAAAACAGACCGCCTATATGTGGTCATTCTTTACCTTGCTTATCACAACAAAGGTAGACCCAACAAGAATTAACTTCACTTTGCCTTCGTGAACTTCTAAGTCTATGCTGACCTGCTTTGGGCACAAAGTTATTCTGTCAGAACTCACTGTTATTATGACTTGTGTACCCACTTCTCATACCACTGAGTCAAACAACTATCACATCCCTAGGGGCATGCCAGGAATGCCTGAGGTGGCAAAGTAGGAAAGGCAGTGTCTCTGGATTTGAAGTCACAGGACCTGGGTTAAAATTCTGGATCTGCTCTCTGAGTTCTGTGTAACTTTGGGTTAATCATTTGAACTTTCTGGGTGGAGGCCAGAGAAATAAGTTTTACTTATTTCCTCATAAGTAAAAATGGAAGAGATTAGATTAGATGACCTGCCTGAAGCCCCTTCCAGCTCTAAATCTATTGCCCTGTGGGTATGATCATGTATCTGATGCCTTAGTTAGCTTTTGTAATTGCATGTGATTATGTAAGTAATATGAAAAAGTAAAACGTGTGTGTGTGTGTGTGTGTGTGTATATATAGATATATACACATATATGTATAGATACATACATATATAGGTAAACATAGATATTTTACAGGGGCAGTACAAAAGGTAGTTCATGTGTATATGTGTGTATGTGTGTGTGTCTAAATATATGCATATATCAAAAATATATATATTAAAATCTATAACATATACACACACATATATTAATCCAGCTTTCCCCTCCCTCAGGGGCAGCACAAAAGGTTCTGCATGTATATATGTGTGTATTTAAAGAATATTGTTATTGTCCATAGAAATTCAGCTAAATTTGGGACCGAGCCCTGAATTTATAGTTGCTTTGAACAAAAGACAAATGGAAGAACAGAGCAGAAAAATCAGACTAGCATCACAGACCACAGCATGTCTTTCACAGTGCTGCTGTAAGGCTCCACTGAGAGCACGTGGGAAAGAGAGTGGTCATAGGGCTTGTTATGGCTGTGTGCCTGCAGTCCTCTCATTTTCTAAGTGAGCAAACGGAGGTTCCCAGGGGTAAGTGATGATGAGTGGATGCAGGTTTCAATTTTAAGGCAAAATGGGAGACAGAAAATTAATATTTGGCAGCATTCAGATGCAAGTCATGTCATCATTTCTCTGATGTCATGGTCCTCTTCATAAATGAAGAATGAACATAAACTGTGAGCAGACCGAGCTGCCTGAATACTGAGGTCATCCTCTCTCACTGTCTCTCTGTCTCTGTCTCTCTCTGTCTCTATCTCTTTGTCTCTCTCTCTATCTCTCTCTTTATCTCTCTCTGTCTTTCCCTCTGTCTCTCTCTCTCTCTGTCTCTCTCTCTCTCTCTTTCCCTAAAACCTTAGTTCCAGTGAGCCCTGAAGCCCATGGATTCAGCAACAATGTGTCCCTTTTGGACCCTCCTGGTTTACAGTCAGTGACAGTACTAACAGTTTTATCTTCAAAACAACAACCCTGAGGCTCCTGCCCCTCTCAGAGTGATTTATCTATTTAACTACTTTTTTTTTCTCTTAAAAGGGCCATTCATTCCTGACTACTTTTTAAAGAGACCTATTCACAGAATGGGTACTGCCTCACTTTAAGTGAGTATCTGAAAAGGCCTTAGCCTAAAAGACCAACGTTTCCCATTGCATCCTGGGCTGTCTTCAGTCATCCTGATGAATATCTGGTCACTGGATCCAGATGGCTCAGGAGGAGAAATTGAGGCTGGTGACCTTGCACAGCCCTCCCTCACTCAAAACAAAGTCAAGTGCAAGTCATGTCATCATTTCTCTGATGTCATGGTCCTCTTCAGAAACAAAGGATGAACTCAATTTGGCAGCATTCTACAGAGGTATACCTAAGGTGAGGGAAGCAAGGATCCAGGACTTTGTCTGTGATCTAGTCTGGAAGCTGCTTATTCCTATGTCCTAATACTTCTGAGTTTTTTGTTAACCCACACTTAAGTTATTGTTATAATTTGAGATTGTTATAAAATTATTCATATAATAATATTGATCTAAATTATTGATGTAATTTAAGTATTTAGCTGATGTGATTTTATTTGGGACATATACATGACAGACACATAAGCACACAGACTAAAAGCCTTCTGATACTTCCTGGTGGTAGGGGAGTGACCCCTGGGTTGACAGTTGCTGTGTCAGCAGAGTCTGGCAGATTGGAACAAGCTGGAAAAGTCTTCAGATATGGCCTCATTGAAAGACAGCCTGTTACCTGAGAGCTGGGCTAGCCAAGTTCCAAGAGGGCTCTTCACCCAGAAAGTTGACCACTGGGTGAGCAATGTTTTTGGCCTCATCAAATCATGAAACCATCTGTGAAGTCATGGAGAGGTTTATATTCTTCATGAGTAGAAATGGCACAGCCCCCATGCTAATGAAATCCTGCATCTTTGGGGAATACTATGGGGAACTATGATACAGGATAGGAATAGCCTCACATAGTTGTTATTCAGTTTAGCTCTTTAATACATAGAATATAAACTCTTTGAGGGCAAGCATACTTTCATTCTTTGATACCCCCGTTTCCAGCTAGTACCTGGTACATAGGAACTGGTGCTTTACAAATGTTTGTTTGATTTATTGATTAATCTGATAAGCATTTTTGTGAGTGATCTTTTTTTCCTTCTAAGTTCTCTCAAAGGCTATGTCCATAGTTAACTACAAAATATATTGCCAAAAACCACCAAACTTTAATGATGTTCTTCAGTGCTCTTTTTCACAGAGGGTAAAATAAAAGAGAAGTTTCAGGGTCTTAGGGTGTTTCATGGAACCTAGCACACAGTAGGCATGTAATACTTATTATGTCATAAGAACGGCTCCCAGCTATTTCAGGGACTGTTTGTCCATCGTATTCCTGCTTCCCCACCTTCATCCTCCTGCCTGACTTTCTTTTTTTTCATTATTTAAGTTTTACTTTTTTTTGTTTATAATTTACGAAATAAAACAAGCATTTCTGTAACACAGTAGAAGAAAAAAAAGATGACTCTTGCCTGCCTTTCACCCATTTTGCTTAATGCTAGCACTCCCTTCAGATGGCAAGCAAAGGGAGAAGTCAAGGAAATATAATTAAAGTGGCACTATAGAGAGGAAAGAACATTTGTTTTGGAACAGAGACATGGTGCCTGGGGCAAACAGCAATAAAGCATTCAGGGCTAGCAGCATGAATTGTACCTTCAGGTCAACTTTATAATTTATAATAGGAAAGTAATAACAGATGTAGTTAAAGACAGTGTGTTGGTTGGGAAGTAGGAATTAGTTACTAACATAACATGTCTTCTACATTGAAGAGGAAAAGGGAGGGAGGAAAGAAGAAAGAAGGGGAAAGGAAGGAAGGAAGGAAAAAAGAGAAAAACAAGGAACAAAAAACAAGAGAAAGAAAAATGGAAGGGAGGCAGGGGGGAAGAAAAGAAGGAGGGACAGAGGGAAGGAGAGAGGCAGAAAGAATGAATATATTAGGTGCTTACTATGTGCACAGTACTGTGCTAATGTTGGAGATACAAGCAGAACAGTTCCTGCTCTCCAGAAGCTCACATTCTGTTGGGGGGAGAAATAACACATAGAGGTTTCTTCTGTAAGTCTGATGGAAAGGTCCCATAGTCCTTAGTGTGCAGCTGCAAAACAGATGCTGAGCCATCTTCTTTAACATTATTTCTACAGATAAAAATATATCACTTTCTGATGTTGAACCTTTTGGTGGTGTGAAGGACTTTGTTGGTAAGAATGTCCTTTCCCAGGTGTCCAGTAGTCTATTTAGTTGTTGTAGAAACAATGGAACAGGTTGTATCTCCACAGGCTTTGAGGCAGGACCCACAATGGTTTAGGGTGTGCTGACACTTTTGGGGCTGTCATTGGCCACAGTTCATCAGAGTTGTTGATTTGTAATGATAAAGTAGTGAACTCTTTGTCTATAAATTGCTGCCTTCAATGAAAGATGGAAGCAGGGCCAGTGGCAGGAGGGTTAGAGTTATAGTTGGAGGAAGGGGAGGAAACATTGCTATTTCCAAGGCTTTGGGGTTCAGGGGTCTGGGTTGTCTTCATCAGGGTATAAGAGAGGGTAGTGTTGGTGATGTGACGCATGTCACATTCTGTCTCCCTCTGGCTACCTTGCAATGCTTCAGCTAAAATAGTTTGTCTGCCTTGTAGGTAACAGTCAGAATGCAAAAAGTATGTGTGTGCCCTCTAAATTTTGTCATTACTCATAACACTGCTCAAGTTAGAAACTTGATTTGGAGTCAGGAGCCTTGACTTTGAGTCCTGGCTGTGCCATTTTCATAATTTTGTGACTTTTTGCTCTCTGTAAAATGGTGATAATAAATACTTGCACAATCTATCTCAAACTCAAATAGTTATTTAGAGGAGTAAAAGAGATCAAGTCCATTTAACAAGCATTTACTAAGTGTCTTTTACATGCCAGGCACTAAGCTAGGTGAAAGGAACACGTTGGCAAAAAATGAAACCATCCCTATTCTCAAGCTCACATTATGTAATTATTTATTTACTTTATATTTCTGTTTATTCTGTGTGTGTGTATTTGTGTGTATGTCTCCCTATATGGAATGTGACTGAAAGGAGAAAAGAAATTTTCTCATGAAGTGGAGGGGAGCAAGGAGAACCATGGGGGACAACTGGTACAAAGGCAGTAAGATTATGGATAAGAAGGGCTTTGTAACTAAAAAGTTAAATGTAAATGTGAGTTGTTAAAGGATATTGGCACTCAGTAGGGAGAAGGAAAGGGAATAAGCATTGCTATATCATGCCTACTATGTGCCAGGCACTGAGCTAAGTTCTTTACATCTACTATCTCACTTGATCTCATGAGATCCTCTGATTAAAGTAGGCATTCTTAACCTTTTTTGGTATCATAGATCCCCTCTTAGAATGTTTTAAAATGCATGAAATAAAATAATTGGGTTTACAAAAGAAACCAATGACATTGAAATGCAGTTATCATTACCAAAATATTTTTTTAAATTCACAGACTTCAAAATAAGAACCTCTAGTTTAAAGACTGCTGAATGAAATGATGAAATGATTATTTTAAAGGGTAGTTTGGGGATTACTTATACAGTTCCATTACCCAGGCATAGACCTCACTACTGTCACTGATTATGAATAATTAAGAATTGGCTTCCATAGTAAGCATGCCAATGGACAAATAAAATTACAGCTACTTAAAGAGAGTAAAATAACTGCTACATATGCCACTTTGATGAGGCTGTGATCTCAGTGATATGAGTATTTCCTTCTCCGATATAGATTGCAGCATATCTGGGCAATTCCCTAAATTCTCTGTAGGAGATTACAGAAGTATTATAGCAGTATTTCTGGGATTTCATTAGCATAGCTCTTCCTTCTCTTCCTCTTACTGATCCATCCCTGCCATGCTTGATTCCAGTGGTTCTCAAACTTTTTGATCTTGACACCTTTCCACTCTTAAAAAATTAAGTTTTGTTATTGTTCATTATATCTATTGATTCTGTACTAAAAATTAAGATGTCTTGGTTTTATTTTGAAAAGAGTTTTGACCTCATAGACCCCCTGAAAGGTCTCAAGGGCCTCCATGGATCCCTGGACCACATTTTGAGAACCATTGCCTTAGTGAATTGTTGTGATTGTTGAGTCATTTCAGTCGTGTTCGATTCTCCGTGACCCCATATGAGATTTTTTTGGCAAAGACATTGGAGTGGTTTGCCACTTCATTTTTCATCTTATTTTACAGATGAGGAAACTGAGGCAAAGAAGGTTAAATGATTTTCCCAGGGTCACACAGTAAGTATCTGAGGTCAGATTTGAACTCCGGTCCTCCTGACTCCAGAGCTCTATATCCACTGGGGCTCTATATCCACAGGCTGTCTATCCCCTAAGCCAACCTAACTGCCTTAGTGAATGAATGGTCTTTGTTAACTGCTATTATCAAAAATTTGATTGCCGTGCAGCCAACCTGGTGATGAAGCCCTGAATTTCAGACACACAAGTTGTGGCTGGCTTCACACTAGAAGCTGCCATCTGAGTCAGACTTTCATGAGTTTGCATTCTAGCCTAGCATCCATACCATAATTAGGTATCAGATATGGTAGCTCTTCATAATGAATAATTATGAATTTACTTGACATTCCTACCTTATTTTTCACATTTCTATTTCTTCATTTACTTGGGTCTGAAAAGTTATACCTGTGTAGCTATTAAATTAATTGCTTCAGGAAAATAATACTTTATGCCAGGGAAGTATTAAGATTACTAGCAACAGTTATCTTTTAAGGAGATTAGCAAGGGGGGCAAGAAGAAGGGGTCCATCTTCACTGATAAGACTAATATTCACAAAGTTAATTGTTTTTGGAAAAATGTATTCCATCAGGCAAAGCCAGATGCAAAAACAATCTATATATACTAGCATTAAAAACTGATTGTCCTTTACTTCTAATCATCAGCATGAAACCAGACCAAATCTAAGAGAAGTAACATACATTTCCTCTTCTAAGATATTATTTCCTAAAGTGATTCATATAGGCACTGAGCAAATTTCAAGGAATTATTGATGCATCATGGAGAATTCAACAGGATCTCACCACATAAAAGATAAAGTAAAATATTCTGGGTGATTCTCTAACCCCAAATGGGATAGCTAGGTGGGTCAATGGATAGAGTTCAGATTTTACCTCAGACACTTATTAGCTGTGTGATCCTGGGCAAGTCACTTAACCCTGTTTGCCTCAGTTCCTGAAAAATGGGTTAGAGAAATGAATGGTCAACCACTCCAGTATTTTTGCTAAGAAAACCCCAAATGGGATCAGGAAGAGTCAGACATGACTGAAACAACTTAACAACAACAAGAAGTAACCTAAAATATTTTATGAAAAAAGCTTCCTCTTCACTTCTGATGGAATATCACTTTCACTTAATTCAGTAAACTTTTATTAAACACTGACCTGCAAGGCCTGGGGATACAAACAAAATGAAAAACAGTTACCTACCCTTACTGCTGGGAGTGGAGAGGACACAATGTTTTAATGGAAACACATTTTTTTAATGACATTGAAAAATCCTAGAGGCTTTAATCTAATGGGGAGATGTTCATGATGTTTGGCTTAAGTGTAGCAGTGTTTCAATTCTGAATCTTCTGACTATGGGATTTACATACTGTTGCTTTTGACGGATAGGCAAATCAGCAGTTTAGTTTTGAAAGAAAGAAAAACTCTCTCCCCTTACCCTTTCTTTAAAAAATAAAGAGAAAATTGAACCATTTACACTCTCTCTCTCTCTCTCTCTCTCTCTCTTTCTGTCTCTCTCTCTCTCTCTCTCTCTTTCTCTCTCCCCCTTTCTCTCCCCCTCTCTCTCTCCCCGTCTCTCTCTCCCTCCCTCCCTCCCTGTCTCTCTCTCTGTCTTTCTCCCCATTTAAGAACAAAACACTTTGCCCTACAAAAGGGTAATAATCCTCCTTTGAATATTTAAAATTTAATTTAATTTACACAGATTTGTTATACTTGACTTCTCAGGAATAAATCTGTTAGGTAGTATAAGGGTAGTCACCCAACATTTTCTTTTTTTTTGCAAGACACTGTCTTGAACCTATGGGATACAAATGTGGTTCCCTGACCACCAGAGAGACTTTCAGGCCCAGTGGAAAGACAAGATATAAACACATGAAAAAGGTTAAATAATATGAGGTAACAATAATAAAACAATGCAAGGAATTGCCATAGAAAATAAGTGCTTTGAGTTCTCAGAGACAGACATTGAGGCCACATTTCAAGTGGAAAAAGGGAAAAGAAAATATCATTTTACATATACATGGGTGTATATATATATACATATATATATTATATATACATATATGTGTGTATGTATATATACATATATTTGTGTATGTATATATTTGTATGTGCATATATACATAAACATAAAACATATACATGTGTGTGTATATTATGTGTAGTTTACTTAGATTCAGTCTGAGGACCTGGTTGTGAAACTCTTTTGCTTAGTACAATAATTGTGATCTTAGGCAAGTCACTTAGACCTCCCTGTACCTCAGTTTCCTCAACTGAAAATTGAGAGAATTAGACTAAATGATATGTAAGCCCTTTACAACTTTAAATCTATAATCTCTGTTGCTTACTTTTAGATAAGTAAATACAATATAATTGACAAAGGGAGGAAGCGTTAAGAACTAGGGGAAATCAAGAAAGCCTTCCTGTAGGAAGTGGCAGTTTTGAAATAGAGTCCTGAAGAAAGCCAAGGAAACTTTTCATGAGCAAAGGACCTGTTGATTTCCAGTGAAATCAAACAAGGCCATGGAGTGAAATGAAAGTATCAGACTCATAAGATGGAGCCTCCATGGTTGACTCTCTCCACACAATAATTCTATGTGAAGACAGTGTGATTTTTTTTTTTAGTATTGCTACCTACCCATCAGCCACAGAATATAGCATCCCTGCCCTTAAGGATCTTAACAATATGTAGTAGAGTCCTCAGCTAACACTTTTACTTATGATATAATGTAATATATACCATATACTAATATGCTGAGGATGCAACTATTATTTTCAACTAAATTATGGGAGGCACCATAGTAAGATGTAAATAATGTTGTATTTGAGGTCAAAGAACATGGGTTCAAAACCTGACTGTGACACTTAGGGACTAAGCACGACCTCAAACAAGTCACTGACCATGTTTCTTCAACTGTAAAATTTAGCTTGGGCTAAATGACCTCAAAAGACCTTTTAATCGTTAAATCTTTACTGTGGAAGTAAAGACTTTGTAAGCTATTCTAGGAAACTCACCATAATTTATGATTTATTGCTCATTTGACAGGAATTAGCATCTGGGAAAGGTATTGGCAGGAATTGTGGAAAGAAAATGGTACCAGAACTTTTGTGCTCTTTTAACTTGAGATGCAAACAAATGCCATGGTCGATAGTTCCAAATTGCCTTCTTGCTTATCAATAGCTTAAATGTGTTCCTAGTTCTAACTTGCTACTTGAACTATGCCAGAAATGTTTCTCTCTTCTCCCCTGGCTGCTCCTCTAGAGATGTAAAAAGGGATTCTTTTACCTTCTCTGGTGGAACCAGGGAATTCCCATCCGATATTTGCAAGTTGGTGGTTTGTATCTCAGGGATGATTTTGGACCTACTTGCCAAAAGGACTATGACAAAACAAAGGTCAATTTAGCTAGCCAACAAGGCATTTCATATAGACCTCACCCTTTGCAAGAAAGCTTACTACCAAGTTGAAATGAATATTAGGCAAGTGGGGGGAGGAAATGATATCAGGAAATAGAATACTAGTGTAGACATCTTCCTCAAATCTATATTGTACCCTTGAAAAGAGATGTAAGGAACTTCAAAGTTGGAAGGGAAAACAGAGACCATCTATATTTACTCCTATGTATATCTGTTTTATCACCCTCTTAGAATATAAGCTCACAGAGGTCAGGGACCCTTCATTTTTAGTCTTTGCATACCCAGTGCCTTGCCCAAGTATATTATGTACATAGTATCAATATATGTGTAACTGAATGAATGAGTGAATTTAATTGAATTACCCAAAAACTCTTTGTATCACATCTGCAGCCAGTGGTCATCCTGCCCTTGCTTGAAGATCTTGGGGATGGGGAACTTACTTACTTTGTTCCTCTGTCTGTGTTCATCCTTCATTTTCAAAGAAGACCATGACATCAGAGAAATGGTGACATGACTTGCCCTTGACTTTGAGTGAGGAAGGGCTGTGCAAGGTCACCAGCCTCACTTTTTCCTCCTGAGCCATCTGGGTCCAGTGACCAGAGTGACCAGACCAGATATTCATCAGAATGACTGGAGATGGCCCAGGATACAATGGGAGACCTTGGCCTTTTTAGGGCAAAAGGTCAATTATGAAGGGGCTGAAATGCCCAGGAGTAACTCAGCTTGGACTGTTGAGGCCCTGTGCTGGGGAAAGGACCCTAAAGTCACAGCATCATAGGGACATAGAACCCATCAAGCCCAACAGCTTAATTGCACAGATGAAGCAATATAGGCAGAGGTTAAATGACTTGCCTAGGGTCACACAGCTAGAAAATATCTGAGGCGGGATTGGAACTCAGGGACTGGGGTCAGAAATATTTTGAGGGAAGAATTGGCAGAACTTGGTCAGTCAGTTCCGTGAAAAGGAAGAAAGTCAAATCATTTTTTTCACCTGAGTAAGAGGAGCAAATGATGAAACAGGAGATTTCAATTTGTTAGATAACTATAGAAAAATTCACTTGAAGATTTATTCTTAAGTAGGAAACTTTCCACTTGTCTGCCCTGCCCTTCACCCACTCTCCTCCTTCCATTTGTTTGTCTGATCTGGTGACCTTGGCTATTTCTTTGTTCTCCCTTTCATGCCTCAAATACAGGTTATTGGAGGATTAGGAGTAGGTAATAGATAGGAAAAGAAATCCATAAAAGATTATGTGAAATGTAGTCAATTTAATTCTAAATTTGTAAACATTTACAATTTGTGATATGATTTTTTCAAATTATACAAACACAAGTGTGTGTGTGTTTGCATGCATGTGCATGCGTGTTCCTGTGAACCTGTCACTTTCTATAGTTTACCCATAGACCCATTCAACAAACTTCATGAGTTTTTATTAATACACTCATCCAACAAACATTAAGCAATGCGGAAGTAAACAAACATTCCTTGCCCTCAATGAGTTTATAATCTATTGGGAGTGTGTATATACATGCATATACACATATCTGTTAAATACAAAGTAGTGTATAGTAAATGAGAAGAGCATGGCTCACTGAGGAAGGGGGCAGTTGAGCTGAACTTTGAAGGTGCTGAGTATGTATTTGTGTAGGGATTTCTTTGAGGCAAAACAGAAGGGGCAGTACATGCTGAGCAGAGTGAACATTTGCCGCAGAAGCATAGAAAGAGAAGATGGCATGATGAGGAACAGAAAGGATGGCTGAGACTTGGACATGTTTGCAAGGATGCAGCCAATAGGCAGGGAGAGGTTGAAGGTAAATGTGATAGTAGCTGGTGGAGGGAGGCATATGTTGGAGAAGATGGAAGGGAATTTGGAAGTTCTTAAATTTTTTTCTGACAAGCCTGAATTTGCTTCTTTGCAACCTCTACTCTTTGCCCTTGGTTCTTTCATCAGGATCCAGAGATCAAGTGGGGGATGATAGAGGGACAATCTACTGGAAAATATGGGATGAAATGGGATCAATTCTGCATTTAGAGGGTTAGAAGGGCCTCTTCTCCTTGTGAGACAGACAGAGATGAAGGCATCTGGGAGATAGAAGATGAAGACTAGGGATAAAAAGCCATTGTGTTAGCGGGGGGATGGTAAGTATTGCCCTACATGTATCTGACTGAACTCAGTGGCACAATAGATGGAGTGCTGAACTTCAAGTAAAGCAAAGGCGTTTGAACATTTACTCAGACCCTCACTAGCCATGTGATCTTGGGCAAGTCACTAAAATGTTAATTGACCGACTGACTCCCTTGGCTTCAGTTTCCTCATCTGTAAAATGAAGAAAATATGTGAGTCTCTATCTCATAGCATTGTCATAAAGATCAAATGTGATACAGTGCTTTGTGCTTTATATAAATGATATAAAATGGCACATAAACTATTTAAAATGTTACCCATTCATTCTCAAGTAGCTCTACTTATTAGGAAGTTTTTTTTTCATATCAAGTCCAAGTTTGCCCCTCTGTGTCTCCTACCTATTACCGCTGCTTCTATCTTATAGAACCACACCTAATTTAAACAATTCCTTTTTCCCCTGGCCAGCCTTCAATCCTTGAAGATGATTATCTTGTCACTCCTGTCTCCTCTTCTCCAGGATAAACAATTCTCATTTCTTCCAGTTGATCCTCTTATAGTGTGATCTAGAAACCCTCCACTCTCCTTTTTCCTAGACTCTTCACCTCATCGATGTCAATCTTCAAAATGTGGCTTCTAGAACTGACCACTATCCTCCATATGTGGTCGCATTCTGGATGCTTTCCTTTTCTTAGTGCTGTCTCAGATTATATCAGCTTTCTTCTTTTTTGACAGGTACAGTGGGATGAATACAGGTTTTAGACTCAGAAGACTTGATTTCAAATCCTGGCTCTGGGAAGCTGCTTAGCCTCACGGGGACTCAGTTTCCTCAACTCCAAAAAAAGCCCCTGCAGTTAGATTAAATGACCTCAGAGGTTGCTTCCAGCTGCAAATCTGTGATCTCATGACCTGATGCTATTGGTTCACATTTAATTTATAGGCCACTAAAGTCCCTAGATCTCTGAGATTAGTTACAAACTACTCAGTGAACATCCCCCATTTTGTACTTATGAAAAATTTAAACTGCTTGACTTGAACACTCAAATCTGGGACATTTATCTCTATCAAACTCCATCTTCTCAGACTCATAGGATCATAGATTTAAAGCTGGATGGGACTGAGATATTCAGCCCAGTATTCTGCCCTGCAAAGATCATTTTGGATCATGATTCCATCACTCAGATATCATCAATCCTGCTTTGTGCCATCTGGAAATTTGATAAGCATGTGAACTATACTTTTATCCAAATCATTTATTAAAATGTTAAACAGCTCCCTGGAACATTCATCTATCTGACTACACTTTGGATCTGGTCATCCAGCTAATCTTGAATCCACCATTTTCTAGCCTACATATCTCTTTATCTTGGCCACAACAATAGTATTTAGAGATTATGCCAATTGTTTTGCTAAAAATCTACATAAACTTTACTGGCAGCTCTCCTCTAATCTATCAGTCCTTTAATGTTGCCAGAAGAGGAAATGTGGTTATTTTGGAATGACCAAATGAACTTAAACTTCTTGATGCACTTAAAATTTGGCCTAGCACATTTTTTTGTTGTTCAGTCATTTTAAGTTGTGTCCAGGTCTTTATGACCCCATTTGGGGTTTTCATGGTAGAGATACTGGAGTATTTTGCCATTTCCTTCTCTACCTCATTTTACAGCTGAGGAAATTGAAGCAGAGTTAAGTGACTTGCCCAGGGTCACACAGCTAATAAGTGTCTAAGGACAGATTTAAACTCAGGTATTCCTGACTCCAGGGCTAGTACTCAATCCATGTGCCACCTAACTGCTTAGCACATAGTAGGTGCTTAATTAAGTGCTTAGTGATTTGACTTGGGACTGTGTTAACTCTGTGATCATTGCTTCCTTTTGTAGATGTTCACAAACCATCCTTTTAATAAGTCCTAGCATTTTTCACAGAATAAAAGCCAGACCCACTAGTTTGAAGACTCCACTCAAAATTTACTCCCCTTTAAAAGAAAAAATCAGAATATTCATCCTTTATTCCTACAGTACTTTTTCTTTTTCATAATCTTTTAGTTTCATAATCTTTTAAAGTTCTTCAAAATTTTTCAAACATGACTATGACCAGGGTTTAGCAGTCATATTCACCAACTGGTAGATTTTAGTACTGGAGGGGACTTTAAGGTCATCTAGCTGAACACCTTCATTTTACAGATGAGGAAACTGAATCCCAGAGAAGCTGATTGCCTAAGATCACATCGATTGTAAATGGCAGATATAGGATTCAAACCCAGGTCCAAAATAACAGTTTCTCTTCTCTCTTTACCTTTTGAAGGATGAAATCATTCAATTATTAAGCTAAAAGTATCATCTCCTTGAAAGGAAAAATATATAGAAACATCCTGAAAAAGTGACTCAAAAATATTGGATTAAAATTACACATTTACTATGAATAATTTTTCATATTTGAATTAAAATGTTTTATTCATTTTTGTTGTCAGTGTTCTCTGTCTTCATCACTTTCCTCTTTACCCCCCTGCTAAAAAGTATAATTATAGGCTGCAGTTAGGTTTTGAACAAGCCAGATTTGAAGAATAAATGAAGCCTATATTTTTTACCAATATTATATTATTATGAAAGAACCCACCTTCTGCCACCAGCTCCTCTTTTTGGGAAACCTTATGAGAATGAAGAACAACTGCATTTCACAGAAAATTCTGCTGACCACACACATACACACACACACACCTTTCTGTATTATTATCTAAATGTTATGCTAAACCATTTTTGCTGGTTATGATATGAGAAATAGCTACCCTGATATTCTCAAGAGACTTTGTAGGAAGCTTAGGGGAGAGGTGGCTAGAGATACGTGGCACCAGTCACACAGCAGGTGGTTTTTATGTCTAGATTCCTATAGAATGTGTCATCAACCATGAAGGCTCCTTAGCAGGTGCAGTCATGAAATTATAGATTTGTTTTTAATTCTTTTTCTTTTTCACCAAGGAGTGCATGCTTTGCTCAGTAACCAACAAAAGTTCTTTAAATATATTATATGCAAATACCAGAAGGATTTATGATTTCCTCAGTATCTGAGACTCCCAGGGTGGAAACTCTCTCTACTAATACATTTCAACCAGTTTGAAATTTAGATAATTTCTCAGAATTTTGGTAAAGGTCTAGTTCTGTCTAGAACTTTAGATAAATTCTTCCTGAAATTTAGATTATTTCAGTTGCCTGAAATACATAAAGCTTAAATAACTTGCCCACATAGCAAGTGTCAAAAGCAAAATTTGAATGTGGATCTCCTTCGCTATAAGTCTGTCATTCTATTATTCTGCTCTGCCTCTGTATATTTTTGTGTGTGTATGTAAAAAGTATCCTAAGGGCACACAATATGTATGTCTGTAATTCAGTATTTCCTGAATGAGGACCATTGCATATATAAATGTGTGTGAACATCTATGTGTGTATACTCTGAAAGCACAGTATTAATTAATTAGGATTTATTAACCTCCTATTATGTGTCAGGCACTGTGCTAAACACTGAAGATACAAAGAAAGGCAAAAGACTATACCTGTCCTCAAGAAGCTCACAATGTAATGGGAGAAACATGTAAACAACATATAAACAAGTTATATACAGGATAAACTGGAGCTAGTTCTAATATTATGTGTGTACATATATATGTATGCATGCATATATGTATATATATTCTATAAGCAGGAATGTAATAATATATAGATGCATATAATTTTGTTACACATGTTTACAGAAGGTTGTAGAATTCAAATTCTGAAGAATCATCACAATGTCACTTCAATGAAACCACTTCTTACTTGGGTGGACCAAGCTCTCCTCTTGCAACAATATACACATATGACTGAGAAGCCTAAATCCAGACTTAGGAATCATGAATTGAGGTATGGACTTCATTTGGCCCCCTAATATTCTGTACTTGCTGCCTCTCAGTTTCATCCTGTTGGAGAGGCTGAAAGGGAAGCACCAAGCACCAAGGGAGACTGCCTCTTAAGGAAACTCCTAGTTGGCCTATAGTAATTTGAGAGGCATTCTTTACAGCTCAGTAGTGTTTGTACCCTTATGTTTAGGTCCTTAAATAGAGTAGGCCCTTCTGCTCTGTTCTCATGGTTTCAGCTCTGCCTCCAAGCATCAGTCAGTACAGTGATGATTCTCTCTCTAATAGCTAGATGGTCCAACTGAAAACATCCATGTTGACATCAAATTATGCTTCAGCATATCTTGGGTGTGTGGTTTCCATCCTGTGTGCATTAGTCAATCTTTAATTTATGCAATGGGGATAACTTTGCCAGTGTAGTATAATAATCATCTGTGATGTGATATTAGTAACAAAGTCAATAAACATTTATTAAGTACCAAGTATGTGCCCAGCAAGGAGCTTGTTATCTAATGGGGGAAACAACACATAAAAAGAAGCTAAAAGGGTGGGGGAAGAAAAGAAACTGAGAAGGAGAAAGTTCCCCTTTTGGGGTATGAAATGATGAATTACAAAGCCAGGGTTGGGAGGGGAACTGAGGAAGTAGAGTATCAGAGTTGATTTCATCTCAAAGAATGATGAATTTCTGGAGGTGATAAAGTCCAGAAAAGTAGCCAGGTGAGAAATAATACAGAGAATTCCCTGGGTGCTCTCCTTAAATGGCAGAGGATCAGGGATGAGCTCCCAGATGATTTCCCCTCCACCCTCTCCTATAAGATTGAGGAAGGGGCCCTAAAGGGGGAGGAGTGATGAAAAGGAAGAAGTTTCAGAGTTGATTTTATCTTCCAGAATGTTGAGTTTCTGGAGATGATAGAGTCCAGAAAAGCAGCTCCTTGGAAAATAAGGAGAATTCCTCCAGGATTATGTAATAGGTATAGGAACTAGACCTTTAATTTTATTAATAGAAGGAACTCTCAGCTAAGGGAACCAGCAACTTCTCTACAACTAAGTCTTAGAGAATTGCCTAGGGCAGTAAGAGGTTAAATGGGATCAGAGCTGAGATTTATAATCAGGTCTTTCTAGCTCCAAGACAAGCTATTTCTCCACTGTACCAAACTGCCTTGATATATTATAACTCAGAGGCAGAACATGCATGCTATAATATAACAACAGCAATAAGTAGTAGTATTAATAATAACAGTAGACCTTACATTTAGATAACATTTTAAGGCTTCGCAAACATTATCTCATTGAGTCTCATATAACCCTGGCAAGCAGGTACTATAGTTTCTCTCCCCCTTTTACGGATGAGAAAACTGCCTTGGTGATTTGCCCAGGGCCACACAGCTAATAAATGCCTTACATGGGATTGAACCCAGGTCTATTTTAATTCAAGTCTATCACTTAAACACTATGCCATGTAAGCTCCTCTTGACGTTTTAAAAATAAAAACCTGTAAGTTAGAATAGAAAAACTCTGGGCCAGGAACAACCAGTTCTTCTCACCTATAGCTTCCTGTGCTATAATCTTAAACTGGTCTTAATATTATTCTCGATCACCTTTGTTTTATATGGTGTAACAAATAGCTGGCCAGAAACAACCAATTCGTCTTACTTCTATCTTCTCCTGTGCTATAATTGTAAACTGGGCTTATATTATCCTCTATCACCTTTGTTTCATATGATATAGCAAAAATCTTGTTAGAGATGCCCTAAGATTATTTGGCTGGCTAGTTTAATAATGTTTGCATTGACAGTAGCTTTTTTGAAATGTAGTAGAGAGTCCCTGAGTTTATAAATATATAATACTCTCATGCAGCTGCAGCTATGGGGAACTCTCTGCTCTTACTATATGGAAAGGCTGGAGGAGCTCCTTCTTGGTGCCAGCCCTCTGTGAGTCTGAGGAAGAAAGCAAAGTATCCAAAACTCAAAAGGTCCAACTCTCAATCATACAAATATGATGAATGAGGAAAGAGGTACGGAGAAGGTAAAGTCACTATAGGGGAAAACCTTTTCTGAACTTGAATTTAAAAAAAAAAATAAAACATACCTTGATTCTCCCATACAGGTGGTAACTTATTTTTATATAGACATTTAAAAAGTATTTTACAAAACGCTTTTCTCAACAACTATATTAGTTGTCAGTATTCTCATTTTACACATGAGGAAATTGATATTCAAAGAGATGGTAACTTGGCTGTGGCATTCATGACTTCATAAGTGTCAGAGCCAACCCCTGTCTTCTTAACTCTGAAGTACCTTGCTGTTTCCACCACATCATTTCAACTGTCATGCTTTTGATGGTCCTTTGGTACACTCAGTCCCTGAAAATTCAACTTGTCTAGCTTGAAGAGATAATTTATCCTCCCAAAACTTCTAAGATGAGCAGTTTCTTACTCCTGCATCTTTCTGTTAATCTTTAAAAAGCCAGATACATGAAGCAATTATTGTCTTTTAATTTCAACTCTTCAGGCTTATATTAACATGTAGGAATGTGACTCATTCAGCCTTTGGGCCCATTAAGAAGTTGGCCGCAGCTGCTGGGTGACTAGGAGAAGGCTCGACGTAACCAGTTGTTATCCATGTGGCCATGCAGAGGACCAGAGGCCCTCCGAGAAGTCTTGGTCTGGTTGGGCATTCCAGAGAGGGCAGGAGTAAATCTTTCTTGAGAAACCATCTGAACAATGTTCCATTTGGAATGCAGGGTTCACTTGAACAACCAAATCAAAGAAAAAGAGTCCTGCCAAAATCATCAAAAGCACTGCTTCTGTTAATATTTAATCTGCAGTACCTGTGAGAAGGGTAACATATTAAGGATATTAACATGTTATGTATGTGTATTTATTACTCATTAACAAGTTAATATGAATGTCTTATAGGATCCTAACTGACCATCCACTTGATCCTGTCCTGTGTCAGAGACACAAGTTAGAGAAGTTTTGAAAGGGGGGGGGGGGGGGAGGTAGCATGTAAGAACAGAGTCCAGAGCCCAGTGTACCACTTTAAGAAGTTAGATCTGCTTGGGTGCCATGGTAACAGGGGGTCTTTGGTCAACCAGGAGACTTAACCTGAAGCCATGAATACATGGCCTTTCCATTGTTTCTGCCTATTGTGTGCATGCTCTGAGTAATGAGCCAAACTGCCTATCATCAGGCGCTTGGAGAAGTAGGCTAACCCAATGCACATGGCACCCAAGACTCCATGTGAGAGGCTTGCTCCATCATATCTTCTAGGAGGCACTGGTGTGAGATTGACAGAAGGACCCAAAATACCCCTCATAGCTCTAAATACTGGGCATCATGTAAGAAAGATCTGAGTTCAAATTCCTCTTCTTACACTTATTAGATGTATAACCCTAGATTATACTCAACCTCCATGCCACAGGGGCAGCTAGGTGGCATGATAGATAAAGCATGGGGCCTGGAGTCAGCAAAACCTGAATTCAAATGTAGCCTCAGACATTTTACTAGCTATGAAACCCTGGGCAAGTCACTTAACTTCTGCTTGTCTCAGTTTCCTCAACTGTAAAACAGAGATTAAAATACCTCTCAGGGTTGTTGTGAGAATCAAAAGAGATAATGTTTGTACAGTCCTAAACACTGTGTCTGCAATATAATATGTGCTTCATAAATACTCATTTTCTTCCTTCCTAAATGATAATATTACTATAACTGAATAATAACAATCTATCACTATAGGATAATATAGGAATAGTGGCATATTACTATACTATCGCAATTGTACTATAGTATTTATAGTAGTTATACTATAATAATTATATTACACTGTAATAACAGTAGACAGTATAATATAGTAATTATAGTACAATATAGTAACATATAGTAATATTGTACTATAGTATAATAATAGTATGGTAGTATAATACCAGTAATAGAAATATAATTTGTAATAGTAATATTAATATCACAGTAGTAATATATAATAGTATAATATTGTAGTAGAAATATATTTTATAGTATAGTTACAAAATATAGTATTATCATATATTATAGTATAAAAACAATAATATCCATTTTAAAAAGTTTTATTGATAAAATATGTACTTGTATCATGGTCATAATTGAGGATATTACCTGGGCTGGCCAAACACCTACCCAGAACCCCTCCAAAAATCTGTCCTTTCTTATAATAATGAAGGGAAGCTATGTAGTGCAGTAGATAGAATGCCAGGCTAGAATCAGGAAAAGTCACCTTCCTGAGTTCAACTCTGGCTTCAGACACTAACTCTGTGATCCCGGGCAAGTCACTTGGCTCTGTTTGCCTCAGTTTTCTCATTTGTAAAATGAACTGAAGAAGGAAATGGAAAACCAATCCAGTATCTTTGCCAAGAAAACTCCAAATGGGGTCACAGAAAAATGAAAGAAGAAAAGAAAAACAATGAAGCAAAATTTATTGATAGAATAATGTTTTGGGGATGTATATTTGGTTTCTCCTTTCTTCTTCAGGGCCAATATTGGTCATTACAATTGCTCAGTGTCTGGCCTCACTTTAGTATTCTTTTCATAATTCATATTCTTAATAGCTCACTGTTTTTCCCTTGATGTCTGCAGATGTCATTTAATTAGACATTACTTATTTGATTTGCAATTTGTGCACTCCTTTCACTATACATAAGGGGCATTGTGGAAGCCTACCAAGAAGTTATCCCTGATTAAAGGTCATCATCATTCTAGGAAGGGTTAAGTGTAATCTCTTCCTGCTGGGCGATAACTCCAACTGTGCATTTCTGTCTTTCAAAAGGGCATTTGTTCCAGTGAAACATTGGTATGTTGTAATTAGGATACATTTCAGGATTACCAATTCCACAACAGTGGCATGAGTACAATTATCACTATTGAAACTGTAACTTTTGATAGGACAATTGCTCTGTGCCCTTGGCACCATCTTCCTCTGCAGCCTTTCCTGTCCCACCCTCTTAATGCTCTCATTGCTCCCTATCTTCATCCACACAGACTGTTCCTCAAGAACAGAGGAAACAAACTTGACAAGCAGACCCATTTTTCCAGGGTCCTAGCAGAGGTATGAGTGGTATGCAATCTATACCCAGAGAAGCTAATCCAATGCTCTCCTTCTGGAGGGAAAGGAAGAGGGAGGGGAGAAAAGCATATAGGGCAAAATCTGAGTTGTCAGTGAGCTAAAATGAGATCTTTCCTAGGCATCCTGGAGAAGATCAAGGACCAGACCACAATCCAGTATCAGGGGCAGCAGAGTACGGAACAGCACCTGAGTTCAAATCCTACTTTTGATACTTATACTTTGGTCAAGTCACTTAACCCTCTTGGGCCTCAGTTTCCTTAGCTGTAGAGTGAGGGGCTTGGACTAGATGGCCTCTGATGTCTCTCCTGGCTCTCAATCTATAATCTCACAGTTTATTCAAATGAGCAATATCTGTCTCATTGAAGTTAGTACATATTCAAACAAATGCACTTTTGCTCTGATTATTCCATGATCATTTATGTCCTGAGAAGGATGAGGATGGACCAGCCAGATGGCCCTTTGAGCAGAACAGACTTGCCCAGACTCTCTCTGGCAGATTATTTCATTCATTAGTATTTATGAATTTATTAGTATTTATTACAGTTTTTTTATTAATACTTATTAGTAGCATTTAAAGGATTATAGGACTGTAGATTTAGAACGGAGAGGGACCTAAGAAATCATCTAATTCAGCCTCTTTATTTTCCAGGAAACTGAGGCCAAGAGAATTTAAGTGACTTTTTCAAGACTCAGGTCGTGTGACTCCCATTTAGGCCTCCTTACACTGCACCAGGTTGTACCCAATCTCATCTCACCCATATTAGCTACCCATGCAGCTTACCTCCCATATCTTCCACAAACCTCATACTCATTTCTAGGCCCACCTCCTGAGAGGTATCATAGTAGACAGCCCAACCTCCTACAATTTTGAAACTTGTCAAACCTCAGTGACCTAGAGGTATCCTCTCTCAAAAAGTAAAGGTCACTGAAAAATGCCTCCCAGGTCTCAAAGATATCCCCTTAAAAGGAGAAGCCAGGAAGAAAGGCAGGATAGAGAGAAGTCTTGCTGAGATATGATTATCAGGCCAGCCCCCATAGTTGTGATTACAGGATTCCATGACTCAACTAACCATTGACTTCCATCCACGACCACTGCCACCAACATCATTAATACATTGCAACTGAATGCCATGTTAGTGTAAACCCAAAAGAAATATGATTCACTGCCTGGCCCATTTTAATACTGTATTTATGAAATTTACCAACAAAAGGGGTACAAAGACCTTTTCCCATAGTTCCATGTAACCTGTCAGTCCCCTGTGCCACTGAAAAGGAAAAGGGACCTCCCAAAATGTGAAACTTCCTTGAATTCCACAATTGGGACACAAAAGAGCATAATCAAGGAAAGAATGGTTAGAAATTACAAAACAGCAGAGGAAATAGTTAAAGTGGCCTGTATAGTAGAGAACCACACTGTTAAATGAGCTTACTCCTAGCTTCCCCCTAAGTGGAAGTTAATGTTTACCAACTCTGCCCCAAGGTGACCAGCACATACTCAGAATATTCCTGATTTCTGAAGTATCCCAAAGAAGTTCATCTGCATCCCTTTATGGGCCTTCTGGCTGAGAATGCTTCAGATATCAAAGTTTTTCTGGGTCTCACCTGGATTCCCTGTTAAGATCCTCTACAAATGGGATTCGTAACCTTTATCGTGTGATGGATGTCCTTAGCAGTCTGCTGAAACCCACAAATCTTTTCTCACAATAATGTTTTTAAAAGCATAAAATATGTAAAATTACAAAGGAAACCAAAGGTTAGTGAAAATAAAGATGTAATTTTTTTCTCATCCAAGTTAATGGACCCCTTCAAAATTAGAATCTCTGAACCTTAGGTTATGAATCCCTACTCTACAAGGTAGATAGAGGAAGGTGGTAGCACAGTGGATAGAGAGTTGACCTCGGCAGAAAGATCTGAATTCCCAACCAGCTCAGACACTCAACTATCTGTATGACACTGGGCAAGTCACTTAATCTCTGTCAGCTTCAATTTCCTTAACTGTAAAATGAACATAATAATACCACCTATCTCACCAGGTTGTTGTGAGAATCAAATGAGATATTTGTTACTTTAAAAAAAAAAGGCATGTAACAGTGCCTGAAATAAATTCTTGTTCTCTTTTCTTCTCCCTTCCCAAATAAGGACTCAGAATCAGACCAAACTTCCAAGTTCAGATTCAGAACCATGGAATCACTTATCAAGCCTCTGCCCTTGAGAGAGGCACAAACCTAGCCATGACCTATTCTAAATCCAAGAAGATCCCCAACATACAGCCTGGACCAACCAACATAATCGTAGAGTTAGACTGGGACCAAACTGCTCCATTTGGGGAGAGGAGGAAAGGGGGGGAAGGGAAGGGATGGAGAGAGAAAAGAAGAGAGGAGAAAAAGAGTTCATTCAGTGGGGTGTTGTAGGGTAGGGAAAGGAAAGGAAAAATATTCTTTTCAGATTTAGTAAAGACTTTCTGAGATCCTAATGTATTTGCACAGCTAGATTCAATAGAAAAAAATTAATACCAGTCTTCAAACTCCTACATTGGTAACAGCTTACATAAAAGCAACCAAGGAATTTCAGGTTGTTTCAAATAATGTAGAGATTTGTGTGATATAAGTTATATAAGTGGAACCTACAAGATAAATAAAAATTCTGGATTGTAAGAAATTGAAAAATCAGCTCTGGTTCTAAGGAACAGATAAGGAAATGTGTTTCCTTCCCAGGGCTGTGCTTGAGCCAGCTCTTAAAAGTTCTCAAGAGATAATTGTTAAATTTTCAGTGGGAACATTTACCCCTGAAAAATCAACAAGGACTACAAACTGGGGTTTGACTTGTTTTGTTGAATGGATAGACTTAAATAAGTGATAGAGAAAATACTAATAAGAGCAAATTAAGCTCAAAAGTGTGTTGTGTACATTTTTTTCCCCAGAGAACTAATTGCTAAACTCCCTCAACTCTCCTCTCAACAGAACATTGTCAGATGCTGTCAGTGTTTTGGGTAGTTTTGCTTAGCTTCCCTTTCTGATAAAGGAGAGTTCAGCTCTGAGTAGGGGAAGGGGAAGGACAAATAATAGAGGAGGAACAGCTTTGCTGAAATGACTGATGCAAAACCAAAATCAGTAAAAGTTTTTCTTTCTTTTAAAATGTTTCTGTTATTTTATACTTGACAAAAAAACTTTAAAAATTCCATTTTACATTACATTACATTTACATTACAAGTTACTGTATTTTAATTAATTTTCTGGACTCTCTCAAAACAAGGGTCTATGAACCCCAGGGTTAAAGTCCCTGTACTATTAAGACAGTCATATGGGAAATCTAAATTTAAAAAAAATTCTGAATCATTCTAGATTTTAAATTGACCCTCCAACACACATCTCTCAGATCCTCTAAATCAGGGATCCTAACCTGTTTTGTGTCATTGGAAAAGTCTAGTTAAGCCTGTGAACCCCTTTTTAGAGGAGTGTCTTTAAAACAAAATTCATGGAATTACAAAGGAAATCAAAGGTTACCTCTGACAAATTTTAAACTTCCTCAAACCTGAGAAAAAAATTCTTTGACATCTCCAGTTAAACATGTATGAGGAACAGAATTACTTTCCTAAGTGCTTATTTCTGGCCTAAACATTCTGTCTTTGACTTGAGAATGTCTTTTCAGGAATATATTAGCTAGTCTTGCTCAGAAAGTGCTAAAACATACTAATTGTGCATCCTTGACTGAATTTTTTTTCTTCCTTCTCAATAGGAAAATGGTGGATTCAAGACAGTGGACTACTGAACATTACCCAGGTGTCATTTTCAGACCGAGGTAAATACACATGTGTCGCTTCTAATATCTATGGCACTGTGAACAATACAGTGACATTGAGAGTCATCTTTACCTCTGGGGACATGGGCATCTACTACATGATTGTCTGCCTGGTGGCTTTTACCATCGTCATGGTCTTGAACATCACCAGACTCTGCATGATGAGCAGCCACCTGAAGAAAACAGAGAAAGCAATTAATGAATTCTTTAGGACAGAAGGAGCAGAGAAATTGCAAAAGGCCTTTGAGATTGCTAAGCGTATCCCAATCATCACCTCAGCCAAAACCCTCGAGCTTGCCAAAGTCACCCAGTTCAAAACCATGGAGTTTGCCCGCTATATTGAGGAACTGGCCAGGAGTGTCCCTCTGCCTCCCCTCATTATGAACTGTAGAACAATAATGGAAGAAATCATGGAAGTGGTGGGGCTGGAAGAGCAGGGCCAGAACTTTGTAAGGCACACTCCTGAGGGTCAGGAGGCCACCGATGGGGAGGAGGTCTATACTATCCCCAATGCTCTCAAGCGGAGTGACTCACCCACTGGCGACTCAGATGCCTCATCCCTTCATGAGCAGCCTCAGCAGATTGCCATCAAAGTATCTGTTCACCCGCTGTCCAAAAAGGACCACATGGAAGACCACGAAGGAGTACAGGTGGAGATCAAGGATGAGGAGGTGCTAGAGGCAACTGTAGTACCAGAGAGGCCAGAATCACCCATTGAGCCTTCGGCAGAAACTGACACTTCTGGGGAGGTAGCGCCTTCAGAGTCAATACCCCCTTCGGAACCTGTGCCGTCTGTAGGACAGCTGGCACCTGCTTATCTGAAGCCTACTGAGCCAGCTATGACAAATGTAACGAATACTTGTATTATTTATGAAAGCCATGTATAATACTTAACTCTGAAAAAACTATGCATATCGAGAATATCAGGGGCTGCTCCTTGTAACACAGATATAGTATGTACTTGCCGCTAAAGCCTTACCAGTAGACTTCTCATAACATACATAGGAGTGATGCTCTTTTAAAAGAGAAAAGATATCAATGCAGTGTGTGTGTGTGTGTGTGTGTGTGTGTGTGTGTGTGTGTGTGTGTGACTGGAACTCCAACCTCCTGCCTTTGTCTACTAGCAAAGTGCACCACAGATGTCAATGTGTGGAACAGATGGTATTGGATGGACTCTGGCCTATCAAGTGGTGGGCACAGATGATTTAGGCCACGTTCTCTTCTGGGCTGCTTAACCTGGTGGCAGAAGGCACCCCTATGGTATGTCATTCTGAGTTTGAGAGCTCCTCCTGCTCTCTACTGCCAGAAAGCCCCTTCCCCTCCCCTAGTAATTTGTACACTGCATTTCTTTTCCCTTCTAAAAAGCTTATCCATGGATTATTTGGCACTTTCTCCCCCATTTCAATGCTGTTTGGTTATGATGGAGTAATTGTTATTATATTAATACTAATTGCTCTTTCTGGTTTAGTTGTCTTTGCCCTTTTTGTCTCTCTATATACATATATTATTTTTTCCCCTTGAAACATTTACCTCAGAGACTTTTTGTATCAGCCCCTTGTTCCAGGGCTGACATCTAGTAGCCGTTTGTAGTGCTGCAAAGAGTGACCAGACTTCCCAGAGAAGTCGTTTCTCTTTCTTTCCCTACCCCTTCCCTACTTTGCCCTGTTGAATTTTGTACAATGAAGTTGCTGTTGTGAACATGAGGCTCCTGCCCAGGAAGCAGCACTTTAAGAGCCAAATAAAAACCTGTTTACCAATTGGATTCTGAGGACCTTTGGCGAGTCACCCTGACATGTGGACGGAAATTTTTGAAGGTTAAATGTATCCATTCCCTGACACCCCACACCCTAATCCAGTTTTGTTCACAATTAAACGATTTCATCCCCATAAACTAAGATCCTAGGAACAGACATGTCTTCAGAAGAGAAAAGTGTCAGGCATAATTTCTGAGTCATTTTGGAGAAACTCACTGGAAATTGCCAGTAGGTGACTCAGACAGAAGATGAGATTGAGTAGCATGAGACTGTGAGGGTGTAGGACTAGGTGTGTTGAAAGGAACATGTAGCCAACTCCTGATCCAAGAGATGAGATAGGAGCCTTCTATTCAACAGAACACTCATGCCAGATCTCCTACCAAAACTGTTGTTAGAGTCTGTAGGAGGAAAACAGGCACTTGAGGGGCAGAGTAGTTTAGTGTCCAAAACGAAAAGCTAGAGGCCTTGTCTCTGGTCCTGCTTCTGCCACTACCAGCTTAAAGTAAGTGACCCTGAGTAAGGCACTTAACTTCTTAGCCTTGGTTTTCTTATCTGTAAAATGAGGGGGTTAAACAAAGTCTCTTAAGGTACTTTCTAGCTCTAAATCTGTGATCATATGATGCTCTCTTGGTGAAAAAGTTGAATTAATTCATCTCTAAAGGTACTTTCAGTTCTAAAAAAAAATTCTGTGATGGGATTACTAGCAAAAAAAAAAAATGCGTAGTGGAAGGAAGGAAATAAGCATTCAGCACCTATCATATGCCAAGCACTACAATAATCAAGGGTTTCTTTGAGTTTCCTCCTTGGAATCCTAACATTTAAAACCAAAAACACTAAAATCAAAACCAACAACAAGAAGGAAATCAGCCTTTTTCTCATACTTTGGAAAGTTCTTTGAAAAGGAACTCATTGTTTTAACGTGACCTGTGTTGTTTTGCTTTAAGAATGAGTAATGCTATTGACTTTCCCCTTTCTGAGCAGTAGATTACCACCTTCTCCAAAATGCTCAGTGTCCAAATTTCACCAAATAATGAGTTGGGTGTGACTAGAAAACTAAAAATGGGTGGATTTCAGTAGTCTAATCTCCAGAATAGAGTATTTCACCATACAGCCCTACAGCCACATTGGGGCAAAAACAGAACACACACACAACAACAATAGCCCACCTCTGTGATTCCTAGATATTTCTTGTTACTTGGTATGTCAGTGTGTCACTGTAGAAAGTGACTGATTCTGATTCTGGTATCCAATGACCTGAGTTCAAATCTGTTTACTAACCGAGTGACAATTAGAAATTATTCAACCTCCATCTTCATTTTCTTCATCTGGAAAATGAGGATGTCTGACTAGATGGCTTCAGATGACCCTTCCTGCTCTTGTTCTATGATGCATTTTTAGCCAAGGTAACTCAGTATCCTTGGTTTGTGAAAGACCATAGCCTTTGGTTTAGGGGCCATGTAGAAAGCTATAGGGTATCTTCAGAAGGCATGAGAGGCTTATTGGTAAGAGAGTGCCGACATCATTCCACTGAGTGAGCATTATAACATCTGCAATAAAAGAGGTTATTTGTCTGAGCACACAAAATTATGTCCACTATGGATTTATCCACTATTTTTAGTACCATGAATTACACTAGTTATGCTGAGCCACTATTTGACTTGATAAAAGTGGAAGAGGGAGTCTAACTCTCCCTCTGCAGAATTACAAAATGTCTAATAGGTATGAATTTCCTGCCATGAGCAGTGAGCAAGTGGTATTCCTCCCTGGGTGGGCAGAACCATGATCCCATCAATGTGGACACTACCTTCATTGGTGCAGATCCCATCCACAATTTCTCATCCTGTACTAGTCCTGTCCCATGTCATATCTGATAAATCCTCCCAAGGAAACATTGCCCAGTATCAACTCACCATACTGGAGGCCTTCCTAGGTCTTTTAACATTTCATGGTGATGTAAGATCCCTAAGAATTAAGATGTGTATATTGGCTAATAGATAAATTTAATAAGTACACATTATCTACATATGAACAGATAAATATAACAAGTAGACATTATCTACATAAGAACATTGGTGTGGAGTCAGAGAGTCTAGGTTCTAATCCAACCTCTGATATGTATCACCTGTGTGACCTTAGGCAGGTTCTTTAACCTCTCTGGGTCTCAGTTCTCTCATCCATAAAATGAAGGGGGCTAGAGTAGATTGCATCTGAGGTACCATCCAGTTGTAGATCAATGATCTTGTAATCCTGTGAATTAAAATGTTCTCTTTCAGATTCTGAGCTTCTCAACCCTTGTGTCTCACAACTGTGTGTGGATTTCTCTTCAGAGGCATCTTACTCCACATTGGTTCTTATTTAGTGACAGGTAGCTAAATAGAGATTTCCCATGAAGTAGGAATAGAGGTGGGTACTTGGAAGAGTGGTTTTCATTGCTTCAGGCTAACAGAGATAACTTCATTTTCCTAACCCGCTAACTCCGTAAAACATCTATAATGCTCCTTTGTAAAGTAAGGTAAGAGGAGTCCTCCAATTCATTGATACTACCTACTTATTTCCCATCCTGGCAGCTTGATCTGGGCCCTGTGGAGCTTCTCCTGCTGGAGCCTGAGATCTGAAAAAACCTCCTGTTTCTTGGCTGAATTTTCAAAAATGTCAGGAAAAAAAAGTAGTACAGAAATTTAGAGCAATCCAACTGAAGTGCAACCAGTGTGTGTATTTTTTTAAAGCTTAACAGCAAATTAATTCCAAGCCATGTCCTTTGGATCTTAGGCAGTCATCCTAAAATCAGGCAGATGCTCAAGTTTCTGAGTGATGCTTGTCTTACCTATAAAGACCCTTTGTTTGTGTGCTTCTTAAAAGACTATAGAAGCCTCAGAAATGTGTGTATATTTGATCCATTTAAATGACCTGGTTGACCTTTATTGGGTTCTCTAAGTGGAAAATACAGAATTTTATATTGAAAATATATGTAATTTATAATAGTTCTGTTTTATATATTATATTTTCATATGCTTAGGGCACATATGCTACTGTCCACGTCCTTTTGTATATCATAATGAACAGAAATAAATACCAATACTTGATTCAACTTTCTAGGAACCAAATGTGGTACAAAGTGTATCAAAATCTCAAATATCTGAATGTTCTTCATCATCCCAAGTACTCTTGTCCTGTGACTTTTAACATCTCTAGGGATGTGTATAGGATGCTTATGAACATCCTATTCAGGGCAAAAGTGGAAGGGCCTGATATCCTATACAAAGAGGTGGAGCCTTAAAGAGGAAAGAACATCGGCTCAGGAATCAGAGGACGTTGGTTCAAATTCCACCTCTGATACTTACTACCTGTGACTTTGGGCATCAGTTCTACCCTCTAAGCCTCAGTTTCCTCAAATGTAAAATGAGGTTAGACTATAAAGCCTCTGAGGTCTCTTCCAGCTCTGGATCTTTGATCCTTTCCTCTATTGGAAATAAGTTTTGTTTCTTGGTAGAAGTTCAGATACTTTTCACTTGGGAAAATGAGCGATTATAGGTATACAAATTTATGTCTATTTCTGTTATGTAGATGTTTCAATGGAACAATGATATGTCTTAAGTGAGTGCTTCAAATGTTATTTCATGATCAGCACAGGCTTCCTATTTCTAGTGATCAAGATGAGGTGCCAAAAATATTTGAGGGGTATTGATTAGGCAAGAGAAACAGTGAGGTGCAATGGAAAGAACTCTGACCTGGTAGCCAAGGTACTTGAGTTGTTGTAATGGTCCTTCTATCAATTTGTGTAACTGTGAGCATCTCATTGGGCCTCACTGCCTCATCAGTAAATTGAAGGGAACGGGATTAACTCAGAAATAGCTTCTAATTTTAACATGTTATGAATGAAAATCTAGACCAACATCAACTAACTCATATGTAGAAGCTCCAACCTAAATCAGTGAAGAAACCTGATTAGAAATGGAATTCAGACACCTTTTTTTTAACTTTAAACATATGTCAGACTAGAAAACAGGACTGAATCAGTGCTCACACTTTGAAGTTATGGTCTGTGATTGACTGAATACCTATGGAGGTTTCATATTTTTCACCCCAGCATTTCATTAATGGAAAAAAATAATGTTGTTTTGGACCCATCTTTCAGAAAATCTACTTTCTGAATGTAGTTTAGCTATCATTTGATGCAGTCTTCAGACAGACTTTTGCTAGTGTTTGGAAACTTTAATTCCCCTATCTCTGGCCCAGCTTCTATGCTCACTGATAAGTTGCCTTTTAAAACTTTATCTTATCTCATTGTTCATTCAATAATTATTTACTGAGCACCTATTCGCTTTGGGATACTCACTATTTTTACAATGATATATTAACTTTAAAATCAACAGAAAACATTTTGTTGTTGCTGCTGTTAATGCTGATGAAAGGTAGGGGTAGTGTAATAGGTAAAGAGCTGCCCTTGGAGTCAGAAGGACCAAGGTTGAAATCCTGCCTCTGACATATACTGGTTGTATGACCCTGAGGGAGTTAATTTTTTAGTACCAGGTAACTCTAAAGACTTAAGTTGTTGCTGAGTTTCAGCTCTGCAAAGGTCAAGAGGGTTTCTACACTGGGAGTTCTCATTGTTATCACAGGGTCAGTACATCTCCCAATACCCACCCCACTCCTGAAAAAAGTGTGTATGGAATTAGGTTTGGATTAAACAAAGCATTGGTGGGGAGAGAGATTTAGATTTTAGTGAAGCTATTTTTTATCTTACCCGAAGGCATAAGTGTCCTGAATATTATACAAGTAAATGCTGTGTAACGGCAATAATGAACAATGAGCATTTAATTGAAACTTTTAAAGGCCGAGACTTAAATGGTCAAGTCCCAGAGGGTATTGCTATACTCAAAAAATGAATAGAGAGCATAAAAAGCTCTAAAGCAGCATTTCTCCTTAAATGCTATTGTGATTGCCTTCCATCTAAACAAAAAATCAGAAGCTTTCAAGGTATGTCTCAAACATCACAGAGTGGTCAAAAGCTCATTAGGCTCAAAGAGAATGACCACACTGGTATTTGTTATATTTCAGTCATTCTGGGAGTCCTTTGTTGCCATGTAATGGATATATAAGTAAAAGAAAAAGGGGTTTCTTTGAGCAGAAATATCATAAAATTGTCTGGTGATTTTGTGAACTGTAAATGTTCATTTTTGAAGTTCGCAGATGTAAACAAATGGCAGCATCTAAGTGGATGTAACAACAGCCCAAAGAAAGTGTGATCCATCCTGTACACTGATTGTTGCTTCAATAAAGAATTTGCACAGGGTTTGTTGAATGTGTACATGTCCCTCCTGAAGGGCAGTTTTTCAGAAATCAGGTGCAAGTCTATGTGGATTTTTCCATACTTTCCCCAACTTGTGAATCTGTACTCAATTAGTTCTGGGAACACATTCTACATTTGTGCAGGCTTTTAGAGGAAATAGTAAATTGGAATCACTTTTATGACAACTTTTATATTTCTGTCTGAGTTAGGAAGTCTTAACTCTCCTTTTGACATGATTTGTAGACTTCATCTACCTTAGAATTTAATTTTGGGAAAAAAAGCCTACAGACAGCAGCCTCGATCCTCTATTACCACCACTACCTCACCTCACCCCACCCCACTAAGGTTGATTCTGTCAAGTTTAATATATAGAGTCCTCTTTTTTCCAGAAAACTAAAATAACTGAAATATTTCGCTGTCATAGAGAGCTGTTGCTACCAAGAAGCCCTAAAATGAAAGCAGATTTCAAGGCAATGCTGTGATTGGTCAATTAGTCAAACCAGAGACTCTAGTAACTGAATGCTAGTAGACCAAGAAGGAAGATGATAGGGAAATGAGCATGAACCAAGGAACAAGGAAAGCAGTAAAGGGAAGAAATGGAAAACGAATCGAAGTAGAAGAGAAAAATCAAAGTTATTGTGGTAGTGCCCAATACACAAGCAACAGAAGAAAATAGCTATAACTTGAGTCCCACAAGCAACAGTAGTGTAGTATTTTAAGGTTATAGGTTCAAATCTTGGCTCTACTATTTAGGATCTACCTTTAGGATCCTGGATTAAGCTCTCTAGGCTTAAGTTTTTTCATCTGTTAAATGAGGAGGTTACACTAAATGACCTCTAAAGTCCCTTAGAGCTCTTCAATCTGTGATCTTAAGGTAAAGCTAGGTTCATCTGAAGAAAGCAGAATGTTAGTTCATAATACTAAATACTATTACAGAAAAGATTTCATGGGAAAACTGGTCCATCATGTAATCCATTTTTGTAATTTTTAAAAGTTTCTCATGCCTGTAGTTCTATGAAAAGTGAAACATTAGGAGGAGCATCAGTGTCCTAAGGCTAACAGTTTGTCTCAGTTTTGTCATCTGTAAAATGAAGGTAACGATATCACCTTCCAAAGTGGTTGTGAGGATAAGATGAAATAATATTTATAAAACACTTTTGCAAAACTTAAAGCACTAAATAAATGCTGTCTATTAAAAAGAAGCTATTATTAGTATTAACACTGTAGACACATAAATGTTTGTTGACTGATTTATTTCCACTTCTCCCAGTTTGCCTTGGGCATTCCCAGAATCCATCCCACAGAAAAGGAAGTTGAAGAGCACCAGGTATTAAGAGCACCTGGGCTCCCTAAAAGATGAATTTGGCTGGTTTCCTACCTCCGATTTCTCAGGAGGATAGATAGCAATTAGGCAAGAAGTTGAAAATTTCTGGCCAGATATCAAGAGGGAGAAAGTCCAGAGAAAGGACAGAACCAGAATATCAAGGAGGTGTACCAGGGAGTACCCAGGGGTGGGTATATTTAAAGCAGACCTTTGTCTGCATTACCACAGGCACCTATTACAAGTTATGGGCCTTATTCTTAAAGAGATCACAATCTACGCCCATGTGACATACCAGGAATTCAGTTCAAAGAATCAAACTTGTAGCCTAGTGCTTATCAAACTACTCTAGATTCATGTTTGAAAAATTTCCAGAGTTTCACAAAAGCCTTTATTGATGGTAATAAACTGACTTCTCAAGAATTTTTAGATAATCTTGTAATTAAAAGTTGTAGTAAGTAAAATCTCTCCATTTCTCTGCCTTGTATTGCCCCACTATTCACTGGTCACGGACTCATAGATTTAGAGTTGGAAAGAATGTCAAAATTCATCAAGTCTAACACCTTAATTTTATAGATGAGGAAACTGAGACCCAGAGAGGTAAAGCAACTTTGACACTAGTAAGTATATGAGGTGGGATTGGAGTCCATATCTTCAGTTCTAACACTTTATCCACTGTAAGCCTTAAACTATATACCATTGTTTAGCCTTTGGAACTTCCTGCTCTGATTCAGAAGAAACTACTCAGTACACCTGGCTTAAATAATGTTGGAGATGGCATACATGGTTAAACTTCAGGATGCAGGAAAAAATGGGTGAGTACCCTGGAATCATCCCTTATCCCTCTGAGTTGAATTCTGAAATTAAAACCTAAAGGGAAACTCTGTCTTCTTAATGTGTTTCTAGATCCTAGTAAGCAAAATTTGTAGGAAGTCAATTTTGTTTGGGTAGCATCTTCACTTCTGAGATCAAAACATTCACCATATTGGTGTTTGCTTGCTATATACCATTTTACTGTTATATAAATGGAGGGAGCTGACTGGCATTGAGTAAACTGCCAAGTCACAAAGCAAGTAAGAATCAGGACCCAATGACATAGTTTCCAGACTTTGTGTTTTGATATTCTTTTTCGTTTTTGTAGAAGGATGAGTTGGGGGATGGGGAAAGATTAGAAGAACAGAAATTAATTCTGTGGCTTAGAAGTTGATATGGAAAAATGTGTCATAGACCCCTTCTCAGAATATTATTAAATGCCTAAAATAAAATACATAGCATCACAAAGTATACCAATCATATTGAAATACTTATCAGAAACTCATCAGAATATTTTTTAAAGTCAAGTTTGTGGCCCACAGATTGAGAACCTTTTGCTCTAGATGAAGCATCCCTAATAAGTCATCAGTTGATCCTGATCCACTGCTTAGAAATTGCTTCTACTATAAGATCAAGACCTAATCTGGTTTGGTATCAGACTCAAGATGTCTTTGGAAGCTAAAAGGCAGAGATCACAGGGCAAAGTGGTAACATGTCTTCCATGCTCTTTATTCTCAAAGAGTCAGGAAACGGCGTTCTTTATCACCCAAACCTTCCAAGTGGTGTCTCTGGTCCTTCTCAGAAAGGAAACCAAGTCAGACTCTAATATTAATTTCCATCTCAAAACAAGGGAGTATTCAATACCCACAGCCTAACAAAGCATGGAACCAACTTTGATGCTGTTTTAAATCTGTTGTAGGGGGGCATAGCCAAGATGGCGGTAGAAAGACGCACATAAGCTACCTCTGAACCCACTGCCCATAAAATATCTGTAAAAAAAGAACCACCGGTGAATTCTGGAGGAGCAGAAGCCACAGAACAATGGAGCAGATGAGATTTCTGCTCCAGAGAGCCTGAAAACCTCTCGCAAAAGGTCCCTCGCACCCCGGACCCGAAGCAGAGCCCAACCCTGCCTCGGCAGCACAGCATGGAAAGGAGCAGATCCGAGCAGGCTTCAGGGACGGAATCTCCAGCGCCCGCGCGGGTCCCCCACCCACAGGTGACAAGGGTCAGTGAGAGGGTCTCTTCGGCGGGTCGAGAGGGGTGTGGGGTGCCCCCATAACTCAGGCCCCCTCAGGAGGCAGCAGCGGAGGCGGGGGCAGACCAGGGCTCCCCAAGCAGACAGGAGCCTGGATCCATTGTTGAAGGTCTCTGCATAAACCCCCTGAGGTAACTGAGCCCAGTGTGGCTGCCCTGCCCCCACCTGAGCACCTGAACTTAATCTCACACTGAATAGCAGCCCTGCCCCCGCCCAAAGCCCTGAGGCTGGGAAGCAGCATTTGAATCTCAGACCCCAAGTGCTGGCTGGGCGGATCTGGAGGCGAGGTGGGCGTGGAGAGGACACTCAGAAGTCAAGTCACTGGCTGGGAAAATGCCTAGAAAAGGGGAAAAAAAATAAGACTATAGAAGGTTACTTTCTTGGTGAACAGGCATTTCCTCCCTTCCTTTCTGATGAGGAAGAACAATGCTTACCATCAGGGAAAGACACAGAAGTCAAGGCTTCTGTATCCAAGCCCACTCAATGGGCTCAGGCCATGGAAGAGCTCAAAAAGGATTTTGAAAATCAAGTTAGAGAGGTGAAGGAAAAACTGGGAAGAGAAATGAGTGACATGCAAGCAAAGCATGAAAAACAAGTAAACACCCTGCTAAAGGAGACCCAAAAAAATGCTGAAGAAAATAACACCTTGAAAAATAGGCTAACTCAATTGGCAAAAGAGGTTCAAAAAGCCAATGAGGAGAAGAATGCTTTCAAAAGCAGAATTAGCCAAATGGAAAAGGAGGTTCAAAAGCTCACTGAAGAAAATAGTTCATTCAAAATTAGAATGGAACAGATGGAGGCTAATGACTTTATGAGAAACCAAGAAATCACAAAAGAAAACCAAAAGAATGAAAAAATGGAAGATAATGTGAAATATCTCATTGGAAAAACAACTGGCCTGGAGAATAGATCCAGGAGAGACAATTTAAAAATTATGGGCCTACCTGAAAGCCATGATCAAAAGAAGAGCCTAGACATCATCTTTCATGAAATTATCAAGGAAAACTGCCCTGAGATTCTAGAACCAGAGGGTAAAATAAGTATTCAAGGAATCCACAGATCACCACCTGAAAGAGATCCAAAAAGAGAAACTCCTAGGAACATTGTGGCCAAATTCCAGAATTCCCAGGTGAAGGAGAAAATATTGCAAGCAGCTAGAAAGAAACAATTCAAGTATTGTGGAAATACAATCAGGATAACACAAGATCTAACAGCTTCTACATTAAGGGATCGAAGGGCCTGGAATAGGATATTCCAGAAGTCAAAGGAACTAGGACTAAAACCAAGAATCACCTACCCAGAAAAACTCAGTATAATACTTCAGGGGAAAAATTGGTCTTTCAATGAATTAGAGGACTTTCAAGCATTCTTGATGAAAAGACCAGAGCTGAAAAGAAAATTTGACTTTCAAACACAAGAATGAAGAGAAGCATGAAAAAGTCAATAGCAAAGAGAAGTCATAAGGGACTTTACTAAAGTTGAACTGTTTACATTCCTACATGGAAAGACAATATTTGTAACTCTTGAAACTATTCAGTATCTGGGTACTGGGTGGGATTACACACACATACATGCACACGCACACGCACATGCACACACACATAGAGACAGAGTGCACAGAGTGAATTGAAGAGGATGGGATCATATCTTAAAAAAATGAAATCAAGCAGTGAGAGAGAAATATATTGGGAGGAGAAAGGGAGAAATGGAATGGGGCAAATTATCTCTCATAAAAGAGGCAAGCAAAAGACTTATTAGTGGAGGGATAAAGAGGGGAGGTGAGAGAAAAACATGAAGTTTACTCTCATCACATTCCACTAAAGGAAGGAATAAAATGCACACTCATTTTGGTATGAAAACCTATCTTACAATACAGGAAAGTGGGGGATAAGGGGATAAGCAGGGTGGGGGGGATGATGGAAGGGAGGGCATGGGGAGGAGGGAGCAATTTGAGGTCAACACTCATGGGGAGGGACAGGATCAAAAGAGAGAACAGAAGTAATAGGGGACAGGATAGGATGGAGGGAAATATAATTAGTTCTTACACAACACTACTATTATGGAAGTCATTTGCAAAACTACACAGATTTGGCCTATATTGAATTGCTTGCCTTCCAAAGGGAGGGGGTGGGGAGGGAGGGAGGAAGAGAAGTTGGAACTCAAAGTTTTAGGAACAACTGTCGAGTAATGTTCTTGCCACTAGGAAATAAGAAATACAGGTAAAGGGGTATAGGGTGGAGACAAGGGCAGAGAGGGATGATAGAAGAGAGGGCAGATTGGCAGACAGGGGCAATTAGAATGCTCGGTGTTTTGGGGTGGGGGGAGGGGACACAAGGGGAGAAAATTTGGAACCCAAAATTTTGTGAAAATGAATGTTAAAAGTTAAATAAATAAATAAAGAAGAAACAAAAAAAAATCTGTTGTAGAAGGGAAAAGGTGAGATCTACAGGATTAGCACCATTTATCCTCTAGCCTTTTGGAGAAAGAGGGAAGAGGAGAGGGAATAAGCATTTATTAAGTGCCTACTATGTTCCAGACACTGTGCTAAGCACCTTATAAATATTATCTCATTTGATCCTTACAACCCCAGGAGATGCTATGATCCCCATTTTACAGTTGAGGAAACTGAGGCAGATAAAAGCTAAGTGACTTGCCCAGGGTCATACAGATGGTAAGCTAGATTTGAACTCAATTCTTTCTAACTACAGGGCCAGTGACAACTATGCCAACAACTACCTCCAGTCAAGGAGGTAGTATTTGAGCCCAGGTCTTTCTGCCTCTTAGAGGAGCATCTCCCCAACTGTGCTGAGAGAACAGGGTACCATCCACAGGCGAGTTTCTATTGGGAATGAAATATAATTTTGGAGATGAGCACTTTTTAGGGAGGGCAAGCCTAGGTGAGATGTTCTAATGGGAGGCTCAAAGAAACACTGAAGGTCAAGGGAGTGGTGTAAGAGATGCCCATTAAGGTATATGTGAGTACACTAAAACTAAAATTCTCCACAATATTGCTCATGCCCAACAGTATTCCTGAGATTAGTGAATTTTTGATGTGTAACTAAAATAGTGCATGTGTGTATTAGTAAATCAATAATTCAAACCACAAAGAAATGTATTAAGTGAACTGCACCTATGCATGAAAATTTTTAATTAGTAAAAGAGATATCTGGACCAACAGTCAGGTTTCTCTTTGCTGAGGGCCAGTCACTGGGTCCTTCTACCCTATTCTTTCATGAGCTAGATGTGAACTATAGAGGTCAGAGGTCCTTCCCAGTGATAGGATGACCAGGATGAAGAAAAGGTCTTTTCTACTGAGTTTACCCAGCTCCCAGGTCCACTTTTTATGCCATGAACTCTAGGTCCAGAATCTCTCCAGAGTTTTGTGTCAGCATCTGAGGAACAGTCTGGAACCATGAGCCCTGCCTCCTTTAGAAACTGTGTTGTTTGCACTCTCTTATCTGCTCACAAGTACCACTGCTATAGGGGAAATAAACAAACTCATACTATGGATTTCCTAGGACTCCAAGGTCCAGATCAATCATATGTTTAGAGGGAGATTTTGCAATCTGGGTTCATGTCAGGTTCAAATCATTTGGTAGATTTTTTAAAATTATTATATGAACATTGTTGTAATATGTGGTAGTATAATGGAAAAGTCATGAAATTTTGAGTCAGAAGAACTAGATCTGAATCTCAACTCTGACTAGAGATAGTCACGTCAGTGCTCTAGGCTTCAATTTCCCTATTTGTAAAATGAGAGGATTGGACTTGATTTCTAAGATCCCCTTCCACCTCTAAATGTAGGAGCCCAGTATAAGAATAGAGTAAAAGTGACCCACCTTCCTTAGACCTAATATGTTTGGTAAGTGAGAACACATCTCATTTACTGGCTGAAATTTAATTCTGTTAATCTCACCTACTTCCAAGAGAATTTTGTCCAATTAAAAACAGTTTCACAAATTAAAAAAGTAAAGGTGATCTCAAGTGAAAGATGGAAGTGGAGAGATAAATACAAAGACAGTCAGTGGGATTAGCGACAGTATATTGAGACTCAAAAATCAAAAGCATTATTACAGCTGAACAGAAGAGACAAATGAGGTAGGAGTGAAAGAGGCCCCCTTGTTTTGACTTACTCTCCATTTACTTATTGGTTGTCATTCTAGCACATACTATGTATTCAAGCCTTTGTATCTGTTTCTGTGGAGATACAACTCCATTATTGAAAGTCACTTCACTAGGGCTCATTTAAAGATAGCAAGTTTAGAAATGGCAGAGGGTATGGGGCATCAGAGTTAACTCTTTCCATGTTTCTCTAAATTACTCCTATTCACCAATTCTTATAGCACAACAACATTACATTACTTTCATATATTACTGTTTGTTTAACTATCTCCTTATTGATAAACATCTACCTTGTTTCTATTTCTTTCCTGCCACAAGTATTGGAGTGAATATTCTGGTAAATACATGGGATCTTTCTTTTCTGTTTTTGATATTGGGATATAGAAGAAGCAGTGGGATTTGTGGGGGAGAGGAGGGAGGATTTTTTGTTTTCTTTTTGTATCTCCTTCACCTAGCACATAAAATGCCTTGCACGTAGCCAGAGCTTAATGGATGCTTGTTGGATTAGATTGGATTGGATTGATCCAACAGTAAATATCCAAGTTAATGTTCTCTGGTATAAAACCTAGGCTGGTAAAAATCTCAAAATTTCAAAGAAAATATACCCTCTCCCTTCAATGAAACCAGATGGCAACCTCTGAAAAAAAAAGAATCCCTACTCTTTCTATGAAAGCTCAGACCAAGATTCTAGTTAAACAGAGCTACTGACCACAAACACGGGCTGGGAGGATCAGGAGGTGAGGTGGGTGTGAGGAAAATATTCAGAGGTCAAGTCACTGGCTGGGAAAATGCCCAGAAAAGGGAAAAGAAATAAGATTATAGAAGGTTACTTTCTTGGCGAACAGGCATTTCCTCCCTTCCTTTCTGATGAGGAAGAACAATGCTTACCATCAGGCAAAGACACAGAAATCAAGGCTTCTGTGTCCCAGCCCACCCAATGGGCTCAGGCCATGGAAGAGCTCAAAAAGAATTTTGAAAATCAAGTTAGAGAGGTGGAGGAAAAGCTGGGAAGAGAAATGAGAGACATGAAGTCAAAGCATGAACAGCAGATCAGCTCCCTGCTAAGGGAGACCCAAAAAAATGTTGAAGAAATTAACACCTTGAAAACTAGCCTAACTCAATTGGCAAAAGAGGTTCAAAAAGCCAATGAGGAGAAGAATGCTTTCAAAAGCAGAATTAGCCAAATGGAAAAGGAGATTCAAAAGCTCACTGAAGAAAATAGTTCTTTCAAAATTAGAATGGCACAGATGGAGGCTAATGACTTTATGCAAAACCAAGAAATCACAGAACAAAGAGAGAAGAATGGAAAAATGGAAGATAATGTGAAATATCTCATTGGAAAAACAACCGACCTGGAAAATAGATCCAGGAGAGACAATTTAAAAATTATGGGACTACCTGAAAGCCATGATCAAAAGAAGAGCCTAGACATCATCTTTCATGAAATTATCAAGGAAAACTGCCCTGAGATTCTAGAACCAGAGGGCAAAATAAATATTCAAGGAATCCACAGAACACCGCCTGAAAGAGATCCAAAAAGAGAAACTCCTAGGAACATTGTGGCCAAATTCCAGAGTTCCCAGGTCAAGGAGAAAATACTGCAGGCAGCTAGAAAGAAACAATTCAAGTATTGTGGAAATACAATCAGGATAACACAAGATCTAGCAGCCTCTACATTAAGGGATCGAAGGGCATGGAACAGTATATTCCAGAAGTCAAAGGAACTAGGACTGAAACCAAGAATCACCTACCCAGCAAAACTGACTATAATACTTCAGGGGAAAAAATGGTCTTTCAATGAAATAGAGGATTTTCAAGTATTCTTGATGAAAAGACCAGAGCTGAAAAGAAAATTTGACTTTCAAACACAAGAATGAAGAGAACCATGAAAAGGTGAACAGCAAATAGAAGTCATAAGGGACTTACTAAAGCTGAACTGTTTACATTCCTACATGGAAAGACAATATTTGTAACTCTTGAAACATTTCATTATCTGGGTACTGGGTGGGATTACACATGCACACACGCTCACATACATAGAGACAGAGTGCACAGAGTGAATTGAATAGGATGGGATCATATCTTTAAAACAAAATGAAATCAAGCAGTGAGAGAGAAATATATTGGGAGGAGAAAGGGAGAAATTGAATGGGGCAGGTTATCTCATAAAAGAGGCAATCAAAAGACTCATTAGTGGAGGGATAAAGAGGGGAGGTGAGAGAAAAACATGAAGTCTACTCTCATCACATTCCACTAAAGAAAAGAATAAAGTGCACACTCATTTTGGTAGGAAAACCTATCTCACAATACAGGAAAGTGGGGGATAAGGGGACAAGCAGGGTGGGGGGGATGATAGAAGGGAAGGCATGAGGAGGAGAGTGCAATTAGAGATCGACACTCATGGGGAGGGATAGGATCAAAAGAGAACAGAAGTAATGGGGGACAGGATAGGATGGAGGGAAATATAGTTAGTCCTATACAACACAACTATTATGGAAGTCATTTGCAAAACTACACAGATATGGCCTATATTGAATTGCTTGCCTTCCAAAGGGAAGGGGTGGGGAGGGAGGGAGGAAGAGAAGTTGGAACTCAAAGTGTTAGGATCAACTGTCGAGTAATGTTCTTGCCACTAGGAAATAAGAAAAACAGGTAAAGGGGTATAGAAAGCTATCTGCCCCTACAGGACAAAAGAGAAGATGGAGACAAGGGCAGTGAGGGATGATAGAAGAGAGAGCAAATTGGTCATAGGGGCAATTAGAATGCTTGGTGTTTGGGGGGGGAGGGGATAAAAGGGGAGAAAATTTGTAACCCAAAATTTTGTGAAAATGAATGTTAAAAGTTAAATAAATAAATTAAAAAAAAAAACAGAGCTACTAAAGCATCTTAAAATGCTTCTTTGTTCATTAAGGGTGGCACATTAAAACAACCCATTATGATCAAGTTCTTTTTACTCTCTCGAAGTGTCATTTCCCCTCAGAGCTATGCCAGTTCTAATACTCATGTTATTTATATACACACTCCAGCGTTGATTTTCCACTTACCTGAAAGTTCAACCCAAGCTCTGTCAAATTGCCTTGGAATGAAAATGATCTACTTCTCAGCCTTAGAGAATGGCGCTGCTTTGTTTGGAATAGGGTCTTAACAGGTTTCCTCTGAATTGAAGTTCCCTAATCTTGTCTAAAGGTATTTTAATAGGACTTATTCTTCCATTCTTGAAGCATCTGTGATTTCTTCCACTGTTCCTCCCTCTATCAACAGCCAAACCCCTCCACTGCTCTTCAGAAAGTGTCTTGGAGTGTTTCCCTGGCTGAAGAACTAAGCACTCTTTAGCCAACCTAGTTATGAGTCTCTGGTCTCGGTTAGGTTGGCCTCAGACAATAGATATATACATCTATCTGAAGTTTGAAGCCTTCCCAAATTGGCAGGACCTGGGAAAGTTTATATTCTGATATGTGTACTGTTGTGAGGATCAGAAGAGATAATATTGTAGCGATCTTAGCACAGTGTCCAGCACAAAATAGGGGCTTAATAGATGCTTGTTTCCTTCCTTCCTTTTTGAGAACCATAGACATTCACAAGAATTTTGAGCTTTGGATTTTTATAACTCCCATCTGTCTCATCTCCAGGTTATTGTTATTGTTTGCCTACATAAATTCCTTCTTTAAATAATGGAGTTGAATTCTTTTACAGTTTTCTTCTCTTTTTGAGGGGCCACTTTCATCCACTAATTGAAAAGACGTTTGTTCATTTTTAGGTTCTCATTGTCAGGCAATTTTGAGTATTTTCAAATCAGTACAAAATCCAAAGGAAAGAATTTATGATGTTGAAATGACTTTGGTAGGATTACACTGTCATGTTCTCTGCACATATCTGAATTTGGATAGAGGAGTAGAAATGTCCCCTTGCCTGAACACAATATCTGCAGCCCCAGCAAATGGATTACAGATAGTCATTGCTTTAGTGAATTATTTTGGCCAAAATGCTTTGGCTTTGGTTCAGATTTATTTTTCCTCTGGAAAATAAAAATAAAACTAGTAAAAAGCAGGGACACAGAAGTCAGCTCCTGTAAGCCACAATTCCCTCCCTAGATAGGGTAAGACTGAACTATAATTTACACTATATAGCTGGCTTCACTCAGCCTAAGTCTCATGATCCTGTGAGAATTGTTTCAGATTTTGGCAAAGATGGTCGCTGCTTAAACCCAACTCCCTCTAAATCAAAGCTTCCTAATCTGAGGCCCAACAACTCCCAAAAGGCCCATAAATCGATTTTAGGGGATCCATGAATGTGTATGGGAAATAAAAATTTCATCTTTATTTCAATATGATTGTTTTTCTTTGTGATCAAATTTATTTTATTTTATGCATTTAGAAACATTATTCTGAGATGGGGTTCATAGTCTTTACCAGATTGCCCAGAAGGTCTGTGGTACACAAAACTGTTAGCAACTCTTGTTCTGAAGCCAACTCCAGAACTGCAATCAAATGCCAAGTGAAGCAAAAGGTTTAGGAATGAAAATGATGAAAATGAAGAATCCTCCCATGAGGTTATCTCCCAACAAAGTAAATATTGCTATTATGGAAAGTCAATCCATAGTTTCTTACGACGTATTCTCTAATTATCCTACCTCTTCCTTTCATTAATTTTACTCCCCAGATTTTCTTGTTATCCTTTTCAGGGCACAAATGAGGTGGGGTATAACTAAAATGCCACTTTTATACCATTGGCATGAAAAAGTATTTGGGAGCTTTAGTGAGCTGCTCTGCTGGTTGGAATGATTCAAATGGACAATCACCTGGACCCAAATTAGAACAAGAGGAAAGTGAGGTAAAATGCCTTTGGGAAACTGTGAAACTCCTTTAATGACCCCAACTCAAATGCTCAACTTTTTAATACCACTGTCCTTGCAATGTTGTTGTATGGCTGTTGTATGAGTAACAAGACCCTATAGAGTATGATGAATTGAAGCTTGAGATAATCTAAAGGGCAATGGAGGGGTATAAAGTGTGCATGATCAGGCTACAATTCCTTACAAGCAAGCATACCATCAAATATAAACAGTGGCATCAGGGAAATATAAGTGAAAAACATATGGTCAGTCAGTCAAAAAGCATTCAAGAGCTTACCATGTAGCCAGCATTCTGCTATACACTTCAAAGAAAGGAGAAAAGCAGTCCCTGACCTCAAGAAGCTTGTCCAACTCTAATAGAAGAGACCACATGGAAGTAACAGCAGTGAACAAAATGTCATCCAAGAAACAAATGAGAAAATAAAAGAGGTGGGCTGTCCATGTGGTGAGAATGAAGGATAATTCATGGATAACTTGGCATCCTCCATTTAGTATCCTAATTTCAAGAAAAAGTGAGGAAGGGCAGTATGTTGGGCGGATATGCAATAGCTAACATATGGGATATCACTGATAAGAACCATACATAAAAGGCTGGAGTATTCATGGAGGACTAGCACTTCTGGTGTGAGGGTTTCCTGAGCCCTTTTTAGGGATGCTTATTCACCTTTGGTGTCCACTTGGCACTCAGCTTTCACCAGTAACTCCAAGAAGTTGTAGCACATGCAAGGGCCACATCCCAGTAAAGCCATTTTATCAGAAAGACTAAACTAGACTGAGGATAATCAATAGCCTTGAACCTTTTGGTAAGTTAGAGAGATGTCTACCCTAAGCATGAGAAGACTTTTCCTGGCAGGGTGGATGAATGAGAGCAATTTGCTCCAATGGCCATGAAGATAGTTGAAGAAGGCTCTATGGAGTACCTAAAGCTTAGTTAAACATTAAGATGCCAAGGTTATCCACTGCATCCCTGACCATAGCCAGTCTTCCTGACTTTTTGTCTTGTCACTAAACTTCATTAACTCTGGAAGAGAGAGTGCGACTTTGTGCAACTTTGCCTCACTTAAATCCAATTTATGCATGAGTCAAGACATCATCCCATGATTTCATTGATTCTCTTTGAAACAAAGAACAAACACCTTAATAGGCAGGGATAGATGGCTTGTGATCCACAGACCTGGAAAGAATGCCCACATTGCTGGGATCACAGATTCATCTGAGTAATAAATATTCCAGGGTACTTCAATATGAGTTAGGAGTGTGACCCAGACAAAAATGGTTAGTTCATCATACTTTGCCCCAGTCAGACCACATCTATAATATTGTATTTGTCCTAGAGCCAGGAAGACGAGTTCAAATCTCACCTTAGACATTTATTATCTATATAGAAGTTATAGCTTTTCAGTTCAAATTCCTTAAGACCAGAAAAGCTTCTGCTCCTCTAGTTTCTTTTCTTTCTTTTTTTGGGGGAGGGGAGAAGTGGGAAGAGGAGGCAATTGGAGTTAAGTGACTTGCCCGGGATCACACAGCTAGTGTCTGAAGCGGAATTTGAACTCAGGTCCTCCTGACTTCAGGGCCAGTGCTGTATCCCCTGCACCACCTAACTGACCTTGATGACATGTTCATTCTATTTGAAAGCATTTAACAACATGACCAAAAACATCATGCTAAATAGCATGGGAGCAAGCACACAAGCCCTGTTTCACTTCATTGGTGACTGGGAGGGCACCCAAATAGTCACACGGACTATCTGTGCCCAACTTGTGGTAGAGCATTCTGAGCTTGTATTGATCTGATCAGCCACAGTTGGATACACTGAAATTTCACTTTATCATGGTGATATCATTTTGGTTCTCTTTGAAAATGAAGGACAACAACCAATCCATATACATTGGGCAAGTTGTTTATCATCTGACTGTTTCAGTTTCATCAGGTAGAAAATGGGATAATAATAGCACTTACCTCTCAGAACTGTTGTGAGAATAAAATGAGATAATATTTGTAAAGCACAGTTCCTGGCAGAGAGTAGACTTTATATAAATGCTAGCAATTATTGTCTAATTACCAATGCAGATACAAGATACATATATACCCTGTCCTTCCTCCTTCCCTCTTTAGCAATATACTCTTGACTCCCCACTATGACCACCTTCCCTTATGTCCTGCCCTCCATCCTCACCATCAATTAACACACTATACCAATGACCTGGGCTGGCAAAGAGAAGGAAGTACTGATAGGGTTGTGGTCATTTCCATAAATGGATAGACAAGAAAAAAAATTAGTACTGGGGAAAGGCACTGTTCATGAAGGCAGAAAATCTGAGCTCAAATCATACCTCTGGTATTTACTTGCATTATGAGGATGGAAAAGTCAGCCTTTCTGAGAGGGCTTCACTTTATTCACCTACAAAATGATGTGACCTCTAACGTCCTCTTTTCAACTAAATCCTGTAATCTTGGATTCCATGTTGTTGATAGCAAACCAAAACCTCAAACATGAATGTTGCATGAGTAGTATTTGACATCATGAAACTATGGTCCTTTGTTCACACTTCATACCAACTGCTACCCTGAATACCTTAACCCTCCAACTGATCTATCCTCCTGAGCATGTACATTTAATTAATACTCTTAGTGGGGAAGATGGAGATGTATTTAGAGCCAAGATGTAAATGATTAAGCTTCCTCCTGAGCCATCTTAAAACACCTTCCTGAGCTGTTGAGTTTAAGTTACTTTCAACAAGAAGCTGGGCTATTCTGGAAAGCAATTTGGAATTATTATGAAAGTAACTGAAATGCCCATGCTCTTTGATACCGAGGTTCCAATGATAAGCATATATGTCCCAAAGCATAATAACAATAAAAAAGGGCCCATATCCACCACAATATTTATGGTAGAAATTTTTGTGGTAGTAAAGAACTGAAAACAAAAAGCATGGCCATTGACTGGGGAATGTCTAAACAAGTTGTGATACCTGGATGTGATAGAATGATGGAATGTTATAGAAATGATGAACATAGTAAATACAGAGAAGCATGGAAAGACTCATGAACTGATGCAAAGTGAAATAAACAGGATCAGAAAGGCTTAATAATAATGATAATGAATGCAATAACGTAAATGGAAATAACTACAACCAAATAATTATAAAGAATGCTGGTAAAGTGGAAAGGCCAAGCCTGACTCCAAAGAAGACCGACGAGAAAGCATCTTGCCCTGACTTCTTTGCAGAAGTTAAACACTATAGGTAGTTTCTTCACCTATGATGTCAATTTTACATATATATATATTCATTAGTTTTACTGAATTGTTTCTTTACTTTCTTTACTCTTTATAGGCTTCCTAGGGGGAAAGAGGAAAGTAATAGGGAAATGTAGGTGATATAAAAGCAAGGGACAACAATAAAAAATTTATTTAAAAAAAACTCAGGAGACTTTATTTAATTGAGATTAGCCTTCAAGGATTAGTTGGACAAGATGGTTTCTGAGGTCTCTTCCAAATCCAATCCTGTAATTCTTGGCAATCAGAGCTCTCCATCAGTCTGGTGCTGAATCTGGTTCCCATTTCCTTAATCGACAATAGCCCTGATCAGTCTGTAGGTGAGTCATTTTTGTCCTATTTGTAGATCGGAAGGGATCTACAGCCACCATTTAAAAAAAAAAAAAAAGGTAGGCATGATTTGTAACTTCCTTTCATAAATTAGTCCCAGTTCCACTCTATTGTTGTCTGAGCTTTCTTTAGATTATAGGAGCCAGGACAAGACATTTATCCTCTCTGAGCCTCAGTTTCTTCATCTGTAAAATGAAAGCTTGGACTTGATGTCCTCCAAGTTCTCTTCCAGCTCTAAATCTATGATCCTATAATCCTATTACATTGAGCTATTGGATCCAGATGCCCATGTTATTTTTTCTTCCAGGGGAATGTGGTATATATTTAAAGTTCATTGTTTCTATTAATTCTCCTAGAATTCAATTTTATTAATTATACAAGTGATTGCAACATAACCTGCCCTTCCCATTTGCTTAGAAAAAAATCATATTCATTGAGTTCCTTTGCCTGCCTTGCCAATAATCATGTACATCTGTGGACTCTTAATCATGACTCAGATTTCTATAGCACTTTGAAGTTTGCAAAGCAGTTTCCTCACAGTGAAACTGTGGAGTAGGTGGGAAAAACATCTCGATGCCTATTTTACAGATAAGGATACTGAGTCTCAGAGAGGTTTATTGATTTGCCCAGAGCCACACAGCCAGTAAGTATGACTTTCAGAATTGAAGTCAGATGCTTCTAATTCCAAATACTTTTCATTGGGGGTAAATGTCTATGAATCAAGGAATAGTTTGATCTTGGAAGAATCAAAATGACAGGCAACCCAAAGAGCTATGGAGAGATGATGGGGGTGTCATAAGTAGACTATAGCATTACTATTGATGATTTGTGTGAAAGAACTTCCATAGAAAATGTTATGTAGGACATGTAGTGTAAAGAATGTGCCACAGGAGATGAAGATGCTGCCCTGCATAAGAGACAGAAGTAGTCAAGAAGGGAAAACTTCAGTTCTCACGTAGTCACCCTTTGGGGACTCATCATTACAGCATTTCTATATTCCAGCTATAACAGAGAATATGGAAGAGTCGATCCTACTTCAGATTGCCGAAGGAAAAGACTCTGGGAAGACTTAAGAGGAGTGGGTAGTCTCCATCATGTCCAGATTCCCTGCTTGGTACTCTAGAAACATCAAGGAGTTTCCTCTTGGTTAAAATCCAGAACCCTCTCTCTTTGTTGAACTGAGTTACCTCACTCTCAATTTTAGTTTTTGTTTTGCTACTGATTTGAATAAACAGGCAAAAGAAAGAGAGAGACAGAGACACACAGAGAGAGACAGAGAGAGAGAGAGACAGAGACAGAGACAGAGACAGAGAGAGATGGAGAAAGGAAGAGAGAGAGGGAGGAAAAGGAAAGGAAAGAGTAAAGGGAAGGAAAGGAAAGGAAAGGAAAGGAAAGGAAAGGAAAGGAAAGGAAAGGAAAGGAAAGGAAAGGAAAGGAAAGGAAAGGAAAGGAAAGGAAAGGAAAGGAAAGGAAAGGAAAGGAAAGGAAAGGAAAGGAAAGGAAAGGAAAAAAAGAAAATAAGCCACGGGCTCTGAAGGAAAATAACACCTGGACTACCTGTTTCACAGAGTTGTTGTGAGGCTCAATAGAAATAATATGCTTTGACAACTTGAACTGGATCTATAACTTCCTTGTTACAGGGAACTCCCAGATGAAGAAACTCCCTCTACTAATTCAGATTGGTTCCTTTTCTACACTGAGAGATTAAGTGACTTGCCCTGGGTCACATAGTCACTATGTATCAGAGATGGAATTTGAACCTAGATCTCCCTTGCTTCAACTCCAACCCACAAGCCACTATGACATACTGACTATCAAACTTTAAAGGATTACATCAGTATGTTATTATTGGCATATATATGTGTATGTGTTGTGTGTATATATGTACATATATGTATAGATATATGTATATATATGTTACCATTTTCCTTTATGCTTCAAATTTAAATTATGTAGGAGACATGAAGGTAAGAGAGCATAAAGGGAAATCTCTGATTTGCTCCAAGGTCAGGTCATATTCTTATTATAGATTCTCCCATATGTTTGCAACATTGCTTATATTTGGATCCCTGAAGTTCCCCATTGCCTCCCTCATAATAATTGTTCCAGTTGTTAATGGGGTAATTATGCATCTCACCATGACATATGTAAATGAACCACAGTATACTATACATGATCAACAGAGAAGGAAGTATTTCCAACACAGGAAAGAGGCAGATTTCTCAGTTCTCAAAAAAATCTTTGTCATTCTGCTAAACAATTACATGTAATGCTCTCTGTCTTCTACAGACAAGGATATTCCCTGGACCAAAAAAAAAAAAAAAAAAAGTCTTTTGTGAAGATGAAGGATGAACTCAAATAGGTCAGAGGTCAGAACGTAGACAGAGTCATGTCCTGGAATTTTTTGCACCCAAAAGAAATTTAAGAGAGCAGGAGAGGAGTTTTGGGGGAACTTGCAAAAATGAATGGACCATCCCAAATATAATTGCTTTACGAGAGGAGGAAGCCTATAATCCAAAGAGTCTGGCTCAGAACCTTGTGGCACAGTCAAAGATCCTAGATGCCTTCATCCTCCAAAGGAGGCTGGGGGGCAGGGTAGAACAAAGAGGGATGATGGGGCCACAAAGAAGCACACCACAGAATTGGGCCCTGGGTATATGGGCTCCAGGCCAGGCAAATAGCAGAGGCTGTAGCCCTGGTAGAACAACAGAAGACTGAAAAGCATAGTACAGTAAGCTGGAAAATTGTATTAGGGATAAACAACCCCTCTAGAATGTCAGCACATTGAAGTAAAGTCTCATTCATTCTGACCTATTTATATCTCTTTAATCGGAAGACCTAGAGGATAAATTCTGGGGCATAGCCATCATTCAAATTCTCCTTCAGATTTGGAACAATTCCATAGTCCTCCCTGATAATATTTGATTTATTCTGTAGGTGACAGTTTCTAAACAAATATCTCAAATCCCTTCCCCATGTGTCATTACAACATAATTGTAAACTTTTTTTTTTAAATCTCTAATTTTTTAAAATATCCTCTCCATTTTGTCAAATTTTGCATGGTAAGAGCCTTCCAAGTTTGGGCTTCAAACTGGGGCCATAAATGCAGGCAATGATGTGATAGATAGGTCCAAACTAAAACTGATGGGTAGGAAACACTCAAAGGTTTAACTTGGTGCAACATGGATAAGACAAAAATCACTGCTCATATTTTTCTTCCTGTATCACAGAAGCTAACAGAGATGTCTCGTTGTCAAGACACTTGCTCTCTCATGGCAGGACCTTTCAAAAGAGCCTGATGGGAAATGGAAATGATATGACACTTTATATCCTCAAGATGAAGACAGATATAAGCTTAGCAGTCTCTACAGTTTAGAGCCGTGAAGCAGCACTTCGTTCTCCATCAGATACAGTGGCTCTTTGAATTTGATTTAGGGTTGTGGTGTCACCAAAGCACTTTCCTGTATGTATAGCACAAATTACCAGCTGTGGAGTGGAACAAGTGCTATGTCAAGACATACTCTGCAAACTAAGAGAAAATGATACTTCAGTCACCCTGTCAGGCTGATGTTCTTCATTTTTCAGCTGTCACAAGGGACCACAAATGACAAGAGAGCAAACTTTTCAACTTTCTATCTCACACAATTAAGAAACTGAGAAAATCAGCCCCTTTTAGCCCTGGCTGATTCAGAAGGAGTTTTGTAGTCATAGAAACTGGGACTGATCAGAATAAAGTTCTTGGCCACTCTAAGCACAATCCTCAATTGGAAAGAACTTGAAGTTGCCAGAGATCTGAAATGTATTCTTTGGGGACTATGAAAGGAAAGTCTTCCCAGACTGCCAAGCTGGGAGGAATTTGGCTCTGCCTGTTCTTTTGCGGATGAACAGTACATAATAAACAAGTACAGAGAGAAAGTTTAAATTGTAAATACCCTCTTGAGGAAAACCAAAAAGTAGTTCCTAGGAACAATGCACAAAGGCTGTCATAAAAAGTGAAGTCATTGGTTTCTTTCATGAATGACTTATGATCATTACAGTGTGGTTAGAATAGAGATTCAGCTTTCACTGCCTAAAGAATTGCTAGGATTGTTTCCTATGAGGTTCCATTTATACTCATTTGATAAAGGCATCCCTATAAATTAGACCATCTCTGGTTTGTTTAAAGCTCTCATTTTCAGGCTCATGAAAGTATTTACCCATGAATTCCATGTCCATTTATCTGTGCCTTTGGAACTTTGCTCACTCTTTTAGGAAAGTATGATGCATGTTGAAGGTTTGGGGTAAGATAAACATTGTGTATTGCTCATCTTTGGATATTTTCATGTCAATACATGTGATGCACTAGGCATGCAAAACAAAGACTTCTGTGCACTTTCTAGATGCATGAAAGCCTTGAAGTAATCCACAGCACTCCAAGTGCATCCCAGTCCAGGTGACTGGCAATCAGACCCTGGCACTGAATGTTCAAGGGAGTTTGCAGGCTAAAACATCCAGGATATCAAGCTTATACTTGTCTAACAAGACCAGAGTTGGTGAACCTAAATCATCCAAAGCAAGTGAAGAGATGGGCCATATTCCATTGTCTCCTAATCATATTTCACACCAAAATAAATGTAAGTTCATCTGTAAAATTCAAAATTAAATATTTTTAAAAATTAAACATTAAATTTTAAAATTAAACATTAAATATTATTACCATGAGCAATGATAATATAGGACCTTCCCAAACTCATAGGAAGTGCTACAAAATAAATTTTATAATATAATTATAATAGCTAACATTTATTTAGTGCCCACTATATATAGGTCACACAATGTGCTAAGAACTTTATAAATATCACCTAATTTGATTTTCACAATAACTGTAGTAGATAGATGTCATTAATAGCTCCATTTTATAGTTGATAAAAGCTGAGGCAATGAACACACTGAAATGTACTATGCCTCCTCATCCACATCTTTTCAAAGTCTGAGAAGGTCAAGGCCAATGCTTTGGTTCATAATAATGACCTGTTTTGGGTCTTATTGAGTTACTATCAATCACTCAATAAACATTTATTAAGCACCTACTTTGAGCCAGGCACTTACTACTACTACTACTACTACTACTACTACTACTACTACTACTGCTGCTGCTGCTGTTGCTGCTGCTGCTGCTGCTCCTACTACTATACTACTATTACTACTACTACTACTGCTACTGCTGCTACTGCTACTACTGGTACTACTACTACTGCTAACACTACTGCTACTACTTCTAGTACTACTACCACTACTACTACTACTACTACTACTACTACTACTACTACACTACTACTTCATGAGAAGAGAGTCCACATCTTGTCTTCTCCCACCCTCCACTGAAGTCCTACCCTGATTCCTCATTGTGGTATTCATGTTTTCAAAGTTTATGATAGAAGGACGCAAGCTTTAATAGGGTCTATCATGCTGAAAAGGGTTCCATTTTGGGCCCAGTGATGAAATGTATGCCTGCTGTCCAAGAACCAGCCTCATTAAATCTGGAGAGGGTCATCATCAGGCTGGCCACAGGTTGGCAAATTTTTTAGCCAAAGCAATCCTTCAACACTATTTACTAAGTCATAGAGAAGTTGTAACATCTGCCAACAGGACATACAATAACAACAGCTCACAGTCCAAAAACATTTTGCAAAGCACTGTGCATGCCACCCAGCTTTCAAACTAATTTTCCCAAAGTATACATCTGACCATGTCACTTCCCTGTTCAAGGAACACGATTAATTCCTTGTCACCCCTAGGAGAAAACATTTAAAGCCTTCCCTGGTTGGGTTCCAGGCGTCCTTTCAGGATGATGGTAGTTTTTTCTCCTAATCATCATCCCCTCTATGTATGCTCCAGCCAGCTGTGCCTCTTTGTTGTTCCTCATCATTGACATTCCTCAACCTGTTCAAAATGCTCTCCTGTTCTTGTATCCTCTAGATCCCTTCAAAGCTCAAGTCAGGATATATAAAGAGTTTTGTATTTGGAGTCTGAGGGCATGGGTTTGATTCCCAGAACTGCCACTTAATTTTGATTTTTTGTTGTTGTTTGTTTTTGGAGGCAATCAGGGTTAAGTGACTTGCCCAGGGTCACACAGCTAATAAGTATCTGAGACCAGATTTGAACTCAAGTACTTCTGACTCCTGTGCTCTATCCACGGAATCATCTAGCTCCTCCAAGTCACTTAATTTCTATAGATCTTGGCTCCACATCTGAAAATGTAAATGCTTTGTGGTATGGCCTCAGAGATCCCTTCCAAATCTAAATTTAATCTAATCTAAAAACACTAGGATTAAGGTACTAACAACTAGGGGATCAAGAAAGGTCTCTTGAAGGAGGTAATATTTGAGCTAAACCTTTATATGCATATATGCATACATATGTTTTTTATATATGTGCGTGTGTGTGTTATATAAAACATACATATGCATGCATATGTGTGCATGCATGGTGTTTTCACATGTATGTATCTATTGTATACAAACACACGTATATACTTTTTTCCCCTAGTTCTGTGATTTCTTAGATATAGATGGGTGACTCCTAGTGTGGAAACTCCTTCTACCAGCATAGGTCAGCAACTCATCTATAACTCATAATCTTACAGAGTTGCTTTAAGACACTGAGAAGCTATGACTTGCTTAGGGTCACATCTTTAGCTTAAAATCTAAGTCTTCCTGGTTCTGAGACTGCCCTTTTATCTGGTACCTCATGCTTACACACACACACACACACACACACACACACACACACACATTAAATATATGAATGCATGAATATGTACACATACATATACAAATATATGTACATGTGTGTAATACGTGTAATGACTGTGGCTGTTATTAATCCATGATGCTAAAAAGTACTTTATCCCACACTACGTGAAATGTTTGAAAATCAAAAACTGGATTTATGAATTCGAAATATTCCAAGAGCTGAGAAATATACCCATTCTTTGTAGAAAAAAAAAACTACATTAGGCTTAATAGTTTTTACTAATTCAATCATTGGAATTTGTGCCTCATCATACAACCAGACAGGTTAACAGTTTTCAATCTTAATATGACCTAAATCCATTTCTTCTCTTGTTCAGAAGGTAGGAGTTGGTTGTGTCAATTGGAGACAACAATCAGCATTTGCCTGGACTAGTAGCTCAGGTTCTATGTGAGTTGTTTGAACAACTCACCCTTAATTAGGAAGAATCTCTTAGTGAAATTGAGGCTGAGAATAACTTTCTGTGTACACTAATGGAAACCATACCAGTAAACCAAATGTCTGGAGATTTATGAATTTCCATTAAGTAAACCCTTAACTTTTGTGGAATAACATAACTGCATTCTGCTTTTCAGAATGAGAAAGTCTTTGAGGCCTCTCAAGGCACTTTGGGGCAAAAAATGCAAATGGAAGGGTTGGGCAAACTTGTCTTATTACCTTGCCGCCACCTCCATATTCAGCCTCCACTAAGCCTATCAAAAGTGATTAAGTAAACATAGTTGGTGTTATGGCAAAGTGGGTTCATATTTGTCTTTGAGCTGTCCTTGATACTCTTGACACTCCTCTTTCCCAGCTGGCCCTGTTTTCAAATCTTTTAATTTAGTCAGCTATCAGCTATCCTCAGTTAATTGTTCTCTGCTAATATTTGTATAATACCTCAGTATGGTGGGAAGCTAAGTGGTGCAGTGAATACAGCACCAGTGTAGGAGTCAGGAGGACCTGAGTTCAAATCTCACCTCAGACACTTGATACTCACTAGCTGTGTGATCTTGGGCAAGTCACTTAACCCCAATTGCCTCATCCTGGGTCATCTCCAGTCATCCTGATGAATATTTGGTCACTGGATTCAGATGGCTCAGGAGAAGTGAAGCTGGTGACCTGCACAACCCTCCCTCACTAAAAAAAAAAAAAAAAAAAAAAACTAAGTTCAAGTCATGTCATTATTTCTCTGATAGCATGGTCTTCTTTAGCAATGAAGGACAAACACACACCTTGGTATGGTGATGCAACAGGAAGAGTTCTAGACTTTGAAGTTAGAAGAGCTGGATTTGAGACCAATATGATCTTGGGAAAGTCACTTAACCCCTTAATCCCTTAAGCTTCTAATCCTCAGATATAAAATGAGGAGAGTGGACAAGCTGGTCTCTAAGATCTGTGTCTGAATAACTGAACAACCTTCAGCTATTAAGCATCTTAGGGGTATTTTCATTTTTAAGAGGTGACTCTTGAAGTCTATAAATACATTTAAGACCAAAAAGCATTGGTGTCTATTCTAAGCAGGGGGTGCTGGTTAGTGGAAGAGCTTGTCTGGATTGGGTCACTGCCCAGAATCCCTCAATTCATAGCAGTAGGTGTACCTCTACAATTCTTGTTCCTAAGGTCAGACCTTCCCAGCCCTGAGGCTGGAAAAATCAGGGATCAAGAATGCTGAAAGTATGAGAGGGAGGTAAAGGGGAGGGAGGAAGGGAGAAGGCAAGAAGGAAGCAGGGGAAGGGAGACAGAGGGGGGAAGGATGTAGAGATAGCAAGAAGAAGACAAGAGAGAGAGATTGGGGAGAGAGAAAAAAAGAGGTAGAGAGAGGGACAGAGAGAACCAGAGTAAGGGAGAGACAGAGAAAGAGGGAGAGAGACAGAGAGACAGACAGAGACAGGGAGCCACAGAGAAAGAGACCTGACATTCTAATTTTTCCCTGTCACAGGTTCTTCCTTTAGAACTCCCAGACAGAGTTTTGAAAACGGGCAAGCCTTAGACCTAGGCATCACTTTGACCATTCTCCCTCTTCCAATAAAAATATTTTTAAAACTATAAATATCATGGGAAACAGTTGCTTGAAAATTAGTTCCATTTTACAAGGCAGAGATAAAAGCAACTATTTAAAATCAGATCACATTGAAGCATTGACCAAAGCTGGTAGAATGTTTCTAAGCAACAGGGATGGAGAGATGATCAACAGAACTGATATCAACAAAGAATAAAAAGTAATTCAAGAATAGCCTGGATTTTTTCATTTACAAAGGATTCACTTTAATAGTTAACTTGAATCCATTTCATATAGTTGAGGATTGAATAATAATCTCTTCCTAGCCCCTTCCTTCCCCAACAATAGTTTCAGCCTGGAATCTCCATGATTATCAACATTTTTTCAATCCAATATAGACTCCTTACTTTAGAATATCTACACTGAAGCCTATCTGGTGTCAGAAAAAAAAATGGCATGAATTTGAGTCGTTTGTCAATGCTGTACACCAGTCACTCAGCCTTTGATGTCAATATAACTGATAATTAGTTTCAACTCAGTTTTTTAAGGATCTACTAAGGGCACATTACTGTGCTAAGCCCTAGGGATTCAAAGATGAGATGACACAATCCTGCCTTTATGTGTCTTGCAGTCTAATGTAATATACACAAGTAGGTATCATACAAGGTCAAATGTGATTAGGGCAAAGGATAAATTGATTTAAAATACTTTAAGTAACTAAGGAAGGAAAGAACACTTTCATGTGGGAGAATAAGTGAAAACTCCACATGAGTCAATCCTAAAAGGAAAGGAAAGAATTTATGGAGATCAGAGAGGGCAGGATGTGATCAGGGAAGCAATGATATAGTAGGATAGAGAATTGATTTCTTTTAATCTATCAAGACATTGGGAGACACGCTGTTTTACTGATCTAAAGCCCAGCAAGCAATCTATGCCTTGAGCTTGGCATAACAACAATCCTTTGCACCCATCATCTGCAAGATCACTGGCAAAATCACATAATTATTGTATTGCTTTGACCAGCACTGGATGCCCTTTGAGCTCAGACAAGCAGCAGATAAACTCGGACAAGTTTTGGTCATGAAGCCCTGCTAAGAATCAAACTTATCACATTATTGCTGTT